>NC_048599.1:22785295-23491545 GCF_003668045.3 Cricetulus griseus | reverse complement strand
GTAGGTGGAATTAAGAATCTACTCCAAGCATTTCTTTACCCTTTCCCACTGCAACCAGTATTTGGAAAATGAGAGTTCACAGACCCCTTGGAGACTCCTGTTGAGAAGGAGTATCTGGTCCTCAAGTTCTTTCCAAATCCACATAACGAAGCCATTAGCTAGCAAAGCACACACAATAAAACGAAATTCTGAAAAAACGAGGTTCGCACATGTGACCTAAAATCAAGTTTCCTCCCTGCCGTCCCAGGCATCTTCTTTCCACACTTCAGCATTAGGCGACAAAAAGACACAAACATTTTTACCTCTAAAATCACCAAGTCCACATTTCCAAAGGCACCAATATTGTCATGAGTTAAAAACAAAAACCCACAAAGTGGTATTAGAGCTGAAAGACGTACTTTTGTGCAGTTAAAGCATTCAAAGCATCAGCCTTTATTTTGTGATAAGTTTATTGAACAGTATCCAAGACTTCTTCTTTATCAACAAAAACTGCTAAATGATGCCAGAGGAGGAGGTGCTGGCAATGCTGTGGTCACACTGTCAACAGCCTCTTGGCTGTACTGAGGTTCTAAAGTTTGGACTACAGAACTGCCAATAAAACAGCTGGAGGAAAATAATTTACACATGGCATTGTAAGTGGGAAAGGACTCAAAATGATCACCTCTAGAAACTCTCCCCCAAAATGGACTAGAAGTCATTTTACATGTTCTTCACTCATTTTTCCAGTGCTTTTAAACTGAGTGCATTTTATTTTCACACTTATACAATCACAGAATCCAGTAAAATGGAGTTTGAATGAGCTTTTGTGTTTCCTTATTTTTGTGCAAGGTGATCATTTCCTCCAAAATTGTGTATGCTTGCTTACTTCCACATATGTACATATTCCTAGATTTTCATCAAGTAGGTCAAGACTGACCTTAACTACACTGAATATTACTATCTGTAAGTTTGACATTTCCTAGTGCAGGAACTGCATTTCACTTAACACTGTTGCATTAAAACAAAACCCACAACAGCCACTAATAATTGTACATCCAAACTAGTATAATCACAGAAAACACCTCCAAATTATGCTTATGAGCTAAATCTGTCACTGAAAATTTACAGATTTGCTTATTTATAAAATACATTTGTAGGTTTCACTAATCCTTTAAAATCAAAAGAAAAATAAACACCAATTAAAAACTCAGGAGAAAACAAATTAAACCTAATGGAAAAGATTCTCTTCCATTAATGTCAAAGTCACCAAAAACAGTAAGATTTACACATGAAATTAAGAATACCTTGACAGTGTTTACAAACACTCTTTGAGCAAAGCTTTACAAAGCCTTCATGCCATACAGATGAGAAAAATCAAGTAAATTCAATCTATACCAAACCTAGTTCTGGAGAAAATTTGTCTGTCGAGAGGTATGAATAGTTTCATGGAACACATTTTCATGGTTATTAAAACAAAACTGAAACTTCAATGCCCAGAACAAGATAAAACAATATACTCAGCAGTTAGGTCTGTTAATAGTTTCAGTTATACAAAAACTGAAGTTCCAGACGGCAGAGTTATTTATATTTAGTCACATTTCACAACAAGCACTGTTGTGATCCAAGGAGTGCAGAACACAATTCTCTCTGATTTCTACACCAATACTATGTTCTTAATTTATTTAATGAACAGTGAGATCCAAGCTTTTCTTTTTAGCATTTATCTAAGATGTAGAAATAACAAAACAGTTGTAAATGAGTGAACGAAATATTTGGTCAGTGTGTAAGAATATACAACCAAAATAACTTGTGAGAAAGGATAAAAGATTTTCACCTTCCAACAACCCAATTTTTCTAAAATATAGACAGCTTTCCAATGGGAAAATAACCTGCAGTTGAAATACGATGCCCAAGTAGTTCTGAAGTTTAGTCTTTGGGATGAGAAATGATTACTTAACACAAAACATCACATATAAACATATTGCTTTTTGAGGCAGTATCTATCTGTCAAGCAAATTGTATCTGTTGAGTTACTAAGTGATTAACAATGCAGCCACTTCTTTCCAAAGTCTGCACAATCCTTTCCCTAAACAAAAACTCCACACTATCAACCCTCCAAGACTATACTAGTGAATAGGCTTTCCAAACTTTATCACAAGACTGTTGCCATTCAACTCTAGAGTTACACGACGAAACTGTATTTCCGTGTTCCACTGCCTTAGAACACCAAAAAGGCACTGTGTATAGACATACATAAATGTCTGTGTATATTTATGTGTATATGTATATATACATACATACACACGTATTCATATATAAGTATATAAGAAATGCCTCTTTTAAAAGTAAATACAGACTTGTAAATAATGTTGGTGTGTTTCAAACCAAAGCAAGGTCATATGAAAGATAAAATTGATTTCCCATGATTATTCATTAATTTCCAATTCTGTGTTACGTTAATGTGAAACAGCTTTCAAGCATTTTAAATAAAGAAACCAACTCTAGACAGAGCCTTAAGTGTCAGTGAACAAGATGTGATAAACCAAATACTTTTATGGAAAGGATACTTAGCCAACCAAAGTCTATGTGACCCCCCCCCCACTTTGGTGCCTTGATTGCCAACAGGAAAGAATATGAAAACGCAATGAGTGACCTCAGTTCTCTTGTCCGATAGCTGTACTTGTACTTTGCATAAAGAATATTAGTGAACAGGCTCATGATCGAACAACTACACCAAAAAGCCTCCAAGTTAACAGAATTAAACACACATCAACCTATGGTCCAACTTAGGGATCTTACATTCTACAATACTACTGCTAACAAAACTACCAATTTCAACTTCAGTTTTAAACCCCCAAGATAGAATGCTCTTTCTTATGGACTCCTTTGTTCCAAAATGTCACCTAAATCGGGGCAAAAGCCATTTGCTAGGTTAGTCCATCACAGAAAGGACTTCAAATCAAACACCTAAACACTGATTACCAAAGTGGTTTCTGGTTTTCACTGCCATCCAAACAATATGAACAATTTTAAACGTACTAAACTAATAAAACTTGGCGGTCAAACCAAAAAAGGCCAGTAGAGGACTACATACTTTATTTTTATGGTAAAAGTCATTCCACACAACCATAAGTGTGACATTAGAAATCAAAGTTCAGGGTTATATAGCACAAACCAAGTGTGGAGTTTTTATATTAGAAATTAATTAAAAACAAAATAGTTGTACTCATTACAAGTGAGTCAATTAGGCAAATAAAGTGGCAACATCTGAAGCAGGACTGTCTATACAGCAAGAACCCTCAAGAAGCAATAAAGGTACATACAATGAATCCATATACAGACTTTATTCAATTTAAAAAGAAAATGTAGGTTTTAGACAAAGCTTTGACCCTGTAACAAAGCAAATATGTCCACCTTTAAATCGAATTGCAAAAGTAGCCAACTTCTAATTGTCAGCAACTGGCGAGAGCACCCTCCTCGAGCTCTACTTATGTTTCTATTGTCTTCATCCCATGTGGTATAAAAGAAAGCCAATCTAGATTTCCTTGATAAGCTTTATATGATCATAGTTTTAGAAATGGTTTCCACTGGTATGCCAAAAATTATTTTTGTGTTCTCTCCAGATAGCTTTACGAAACAAATTGCAATGTTTAATTCTGTGAGTTGTAAACAGCCAACCAATGCTCTGTGTTATAGAAACCAATCTATCTGCAATTGAAACAATCCACAGGCTCTAACCTGGAAATACTATGAAAACAATCTGGATGCATTAATCACAGCAACATGAAGATATACCCTATAATGTGAACCACTATCCTAAAACGAGCTTTACCTTTCTTGAACCTATAGGTCTATCATTTAAGTCAATGACAGCAGCTGTGGCTTCGTCCCGAGATTCAAAGGCCACCATGGCTTCACCTGTAGGCATACCTTTTTCATTGTATTTTAAACACACTGAACCTGGGATTACCTGATACCCATAAAAGAAATCTAAAATTTCATCAATAGATACAGTAAAGGGCATGTTCTGAACCTTAATTATTGTAGGTCCTGGTTTTCCAGAGCTAGCTCCAAAGCCAGGGGGACCCGCAATATGTATTGGGCCAGGCCCAGGCCCAGGCCCAAAGGCTGGAGGCCCACTCAAATGCCCAGGGACACTTCCAAGACTAGGGGGCCCACTTCCAAAACCAGGGGGAGCATTTAAACTACCAGGGCCATTTCCAAAATTCTGAGGAATGCCCCCAAATCCTGACGGCCCACTTAAATTATTTGGTGCTCCTCCAAAACCTGGAACTTCCAGTCCTAGGCCAGGCAAACCACTGTTTCCAACTGAAGGCATAACAGGCCTAACATCACCAAAAGCCCCCCCTAATCCTGGAGGGGGAAGTGGTGGCCCAAAGGCATTCGGCCCGCCAAAATTACCAGGGAAATTAAATGGCGGCCCATTATTGGCCTCCTTCGATCCTACAGTCAAGAAGACATGCTCCTCTCCTCCTGCAGTGGGGATGCCAGCACCAGGCAGTGCAGGACCAGGTATTGCGGGACCAGGTATTGCGGCACCAGGTATTGCAGGGCCAGGCATTGCAGGACCAGGCATTGCGGGACCAGGTATTGCTGGACCAGGCATTGCGGGACCAGGTATTCCAGCACCGGGTATTCCGGCACCAGGCATTCCAGCACCAGGTATTCCGGCACCAGGCATTCCAGCGCTGGGCATCCCAGCACCAGGCATTCCAGCAGCGGGCATCCCCGCACTAGGCATTCCAGCACCTGGCATCCCGGCACCAGGCATCCCAGAACCGGGAATTCCGGCAGCGGGAATTCCAGCAGCAGGCATCCCTGCACTAGGCATCACTGGTACTGCAGGATTACCTGGAACAGGTATCTTTAAGCCCTTTTTTCCTTGGGCTGGGGGATTTTTCTCAATCTCTCGCATATCTTCTAGGGTAACTATATGGACAAAAGCTTCTCTCCCATTCAGCTTTTTACGGTGTAAGTGTTCAGATTTACGTGCATCATCTTCAGTTTTAAACTGAACCAATGCCTGCCCAAGACCTTGCCCATTGTTATCAACAAGAACATGGACAGCACTCTCATCCACCGGGATTCCTTCTAGGAACTGAAGAACGTCCATCTTGGTAATGCTGAATGGAATGTTTGTTATATGGGCACAGACTTTGGCAGAACTGACATCCCCCTCTGGATTTAACACCATTTCCCTCTGGTCATAGCTGAAGTTTTGAAGTCGTTTTCGAATCATATCTATCTTTTCTAGCATACCTTTCTTAGTAATTGGATGAACTTGAATAAAGCGATTGCCCATGTATTGTTTATGACGGCACAGAGCAGCCTTATAGTCAGCATCATTCCTGAATTCTACAAAGCCTTCACCAGTTGCTTTCCCATTGGGTCCATAAGCTATATAAATACTATCTTCCACAATATCCAACTTCTTAAAAAAATCAATGACGTGTTTGTTTTCTGCTTCAAATGGTAGCCCTTTTAAGTAAACACAATAACCAGCCTCATGTGGTGATCTTGACCGTGACCTTTTCTGCCCACTGGGCGATTTTGACCTTGGAAGTGTCTGTGGAGGGGGGTGGGCTTGTCCAGAAGGCCCCATGCTTTGTTTGAAAGTGATATGACCTCCAGCAGCTACCCACTGTCTCTCTGTGGCAGGACTGACTTCCACATAGCGTTGAATCATCAGCATTCTGTTCCGTTTCAAAGCTTCAAATGTATCTTGAGGGGAGAGAAACTTAACCAATCCATTCCCATTATTTCGACCTACATGATCTTTTAACAAATGCACTGCATCAACACGGAGCCCATGGAAAAACTCTCTGACATCATTTTCCATTGCAGAAAAGGGCATTCCGTGCACACTCACATACAGATCATCAGGGTTGACGGGAAGTGACTTCACGCTGCTTTGAGAGTTCATCTGGATAGGGTTAACAGGAGTTAATGGACCCAGAAACACAGGGTTCAGATTATTGTTCAGACTCATAGGTGCTCCAGAGCCATTCATTCCAGCAGGTAGAGGTGCCACAGGTGGTGGATTCAAGGGTGGCATGCCTGACATGGGTGGCAATGGGGTCATAGGAGGCACATTAGGGACTGGGGGAATGGGAGGGACAGGAGGCACAGGAGGCAATGTTGGTACTGGAGGAGGAACTGGTATTGGGGGGATGGATGGCAGCGGTGGCAAAGATGGCATTGCTGGGATTGGAGGAATCGGTGGTGGTGGGACTGTGTTCATTGGAGAAGCTGTACTCGGAATGGTCGAGCTGAAGGTTGGACTCCCAAACGAAGTCCCCATACTTGGAGGAGCAGATCCTACGCTGGCTGTGGAAAATGTCTGTATATTTTTGTTGCTCTCATGAACAGAAGTGGTAGCAGTAACTACACTTGGCGAAGGATTATTAAAGTTGGGTACTGTTGCCGGCAAGTTTACCCTGTTGCTCATCCCTGAGCTAGGTGGTGGTCCTGATCTACTAGCATTTGCTGGTGGTATATCTAAGTTGGCAGTTTCAAAACGCCTACGACTCAGTTCAATCATATTCTGCATTTCTGTTTTACTACTCAATAATAGTGTTACTTTTGACCCTTTAATTGTACCACCTGTGCGCATCATACCAAGCCTTGCATCTTCATCAGTGGCAAAAACGATGAAAGCCTCACCCAGTTCACCCCCTACAATATGCACGCCCCCATCAGGGATGGTCAATCCAGAGAAGAAGTGGCGAATGTCCATGGTCCCCGCCACAATTGGGAGACCTTGCAAACGGATGACCACAGCCATGCTGCGCTGAAACCACACACACCTGCAGATGAGAAAAGGCAACGGCCATGTCAGACTCCTTTTTATTACACTGAATTTTTAGTTGCAAGAATGACCAGCTACCATATTATCCCATAAACATTCCCTCAAGCTATCACAATGTCTTTAATTTAGATCTGAACAATTACAACTTCCAAAGACTTTAATTCTAGAGTCAGTTATAGAGAGGTTCAGTCCAAGACTCAAGAAAAACTATGTAACAATAAAGTCATCATAAAAACTATGTAACAATAAAGTCATCATAAACATTCACAGCACTAAAACTTCAGTCAGTGAGATTTAAAAGAAATGCATAAAAATCTATAGAGGGGAATCATGCAAAGGATGCATCAAAATTAATATTTAAAACTGATTTAGCATCTTTCTTTTAAACTTTACAATTTTATAGTTTTATCAGAGTGATACCTTATAAGGCTCAATCTCAAAAGCCAAAAGAAACAGAAAACTGGAATGTTCCTGGATTACAAATACCTATTGATAATTAGGTTCATATCTCAAACGAAAGACATATCTCAAATGTGAAAGCATTCACAAGACCCAGTTCAATACGTAGCACCAGAAATCTCAAATAACAAATTCCATATTTCATAGTAAAACTTTCGATTTGTTCTATAAAAACAAAGAACTATCTGGGGCTGTGAAGATGATTCAGTGGGTAAGAGCACATTCTGTATGTCCAACTGTAAGAACATGAGTTCTATCCTGCATCCACATGGGTGTGGCTGCACACATACATCTGAAAGTCTAGCTGGAACCCCCAACTGTCAGCCTAGTTCCAAGTATAGAGAAAGATACTCTCAAGAGAATAAGGCACAGAATAATGGAATGCCTGACACCCCCTTCCAGCCTTTGCCTGTATACACAGGCTTATATACGTATTTATGTATATGCACACACATACATGCATGCATCACTCATAAACACTCTTTCTGTATTTATTATAAGCAAAGTTAATACATATTAAGAATCCAAAGAATACTAAACAGAAAGGTCAAATTCTGAATTAACCGTAATATATCACCCTAAAATGGAACCTATCATACATACCATTATTCACCATGGCTATTTAACCAAAACTCAGGTACAGAGACTGTACCAAACTCTGCATTACATCTTTTTTTAACCACTTTTTATAAAACAAACAAAAAACCCCAGAGCCAGATACTGTGGGATTCCCTTTAACCCCAGTATGTGAGAGGTGGAGTTCTATGAGTTTGAAGTCATTCTGACTACAAAGAGCTCCAGGCCAGGGAGAGTTTCACAATGAGACTCAGTTTCAAAGAAATAAATATCAGTTGGCAGAATGTTTGCCTAGCACTCATAAAGCTCTAGGATCCTCCCCTAATTCTATATAAGCTCAGTAGGGTGGTGAATGTCAATTACCAGAGTACTTGAGAGGTTGAGGCAGGAGCATCTAGAATTCAAGAGCAACACCACAGATTACACACATTAATGTATAATTCACTATTTGGGCATCTGACCCAACTTAACTCCTGTTGAATCTCTGGTTGCTCACTGATACCCTTATACAGCAAAACCTGTCTCAAAAAATAAATGAAAGGAAGACGAGAAGGGGGCTCAGTGAGATGGCTCAGCTCACTGACAATACTGAAGACTTGAGTTCCATCCCTAGGACCCTTACAGTTAAGGGAGAGACTCAACTCCCACATATATACCCACACGCACAAGTAAATAACTGTAAAATATTAATAGGGTTCAGCTGGAGAAATGGCTCAGCAGTTAAGAGTGCTCACTATCCTTGCAGAGAAACTGAGGCCCAGCACCCTCATAGCAGCTCACAACCACCTCTAACTGAGCTCCAGGAGATCTGATGCTCGTGTCTGTCCTCCAGGAGTACCAGACACATGTGGTACACATATGTACATAGCAAAATACTCATATACACAAAATAACTCCTTAATAACAGTAACAGGGCAGACTTGGGAGGCAGAGGCAGACAAATTTGGCTGTGGTGACCTACATGTTTAATCTCAGCATCCAAAAGTCAGAGGCAGGAAGATATCTGTAAGTCTGAGGCCAGCCTGGTCTACAGTGAGTTTCAGGACAGCCAGAGCTGTATAGTAACAAAAAACACAAAGTAGTAATAATATGGGCTGGAAATGTAGCTTAGTTGGTAGAGTGTTTGCATGGCATCCATGTGGCTTTGGGTTCAATCCCATCAGCTCATAAACTGAGTGTGAAGGCATATACCTGTAATCCTAGCATGGGAGGGTTAGTTACAGGAGGGTCAGCTCAAAGTCATACTTGGCTACTAAGTCAATTTAAGGCCAACTTGACATACATGAAATTGTTTCAAAATAATAAAGGGACTGGAGAAATGGTTCAGTGATTAAGATCACTTGCTTTTACAAAGGATCCAGGTTAAGTTCCCAGCATCCACGTAGCAGCTCACAACCATAAACTCCATAAACTCCAGTTCCAGGATCTTCAACAACTTCTTCTTGCCTTGCTAGGTACATACACATACATGAAATAAAAATAAAATTTTAGAATAGGGGCAGAGAGATAGCTCAACAGTTAAAAGCACAAACTGTTGTTCTAGGGAATCTTAGTTCAATTCTAAGTATCATGTTGAAGGCATATAGCTGCTTTCAGCCAGTCCCAGGGGTCAAATGGCTTGCACAAGTACCTGCACTCACATATACAAAAAACACAGACATACAAATATAAATCTTTAAAAAATTGTATTTAAATATTTTTGAGGAGGGGCTGGAGAGATGGCTCAGAGGTTAAGAGCACTGGCTGTTCTTCCAGAGGTCCTGAGTTCAATTCCCAGCAACCACATGGTGGCTCACAACCATCTGGAATGAGATCTGGTGCCCTCTTCTGGTGTGCAGGCATACATGCAGATAGAGCACTTGCATACATAAAATAAATATTTAAATATTTTTGAATCTGGATTCAAGATTTTCAATTATTTATTAATACATTGTTCCTGTTGCCATTGTGGTACCTGGTAGCATTAACACTTTAGTTTTGGGTTTTGTTTTTTTTTTTTTAATTATTTATTCTTAGGAACATTTTGCCTGCATGTATGTCTGTGTGAGGGTGTCAGATCTTAGAGTTATAGACAGTTGTTAGCTGTCTATAGTTTAGCACTTTAGCACTTTAGTTTTAAAGGCTTCTACTTTTAATTTTTTTGTTTTTGTTTTTGTAGACAGGCTTTCTCTGTAGCTTTGAAGCTTGTCCTGGCACTCTGTAGACCAGGCTGGCCTTGAACTCACAGAGATCCCACCTGCCTCTGCCTCCCAAGTGCTGGGATTAAAGGCCTGTGCCACCACTGCCCAGCAATGGTTTCTCCTTTTATGAAATGTTTTGGAATCAAATTTTGGGGACTGGAAAAATGGTAATTTTGAAAGTAATCTGATCAATCAAGTTTTAAATATAAACCTATTAACTTGGTTCTGAGTCCTCAGAGAAATTTCAATTATATGCGTGATCTAGCTTAATCACTTCTCAAGAACATTAGAAAGGACAAGATTTCCTGCTATAAGCTCTAAGACTTAATACAAATCAATGGAGGGAATTCTTCAATGTCAAATACTATACAAACTATAATTTAATGTAATAAAATCTAATTATATCACGATTTTATGATTACTGTGTGCAAAATAGAAATATGGTTTTGATGGCTGGATTTTTTCCTATTTGTTTACACAGACACACCCCTGTTGTTGTTTTTTTCTTTTGAGACACGGTCTTACTATGTAGCCTCAGAAAGCCTAGAGGTCTCCCTAAGGAGACCAGGCTGTCTTCCAAATCACATAGACCTACCTGCCTCTGCCTCTACCTCCTGAGTGCTGGGATTAAAAGGCATACCACCATTCCTGGCTATATGTTCTATTTTAAAGCTTTCTGGGCAGCCAAAAACAAAAAACAAACAACAACAAAAAAGCCCACCTCATTGTTTACTATACCTGAAGAAATTTCAAAAATCAAACATAACCAAATGGTATATTTAAAATCACATTCTATTTGTAAACAGTTAATTTAAAAGCTACTGACCTTTGCATCTTAGGACATACACAGAACCAACACAATGAAATGACAAATTCTGCACTGATAACATGCTTACTGGTTTCCTTGCTCTCTCCTCTTTGACTACGCAAGTATGATTTCCTTATTTGAGACAATGTCTCATGAAGCCTAGCCTACTCATAAACTGGCTTTGTAACCAGAGGACCCTGGGTTCTCTTGCCTTTACCTCCCCTAGTGCTGGGATGTGCTACCTAATACCCAGTTCATGTGGTACCGGGGGGTTGAAACAATTTGTGCTTGCTAAGCAAATACTCTACTGACTTACATTCTCTACCCCTTCATAGCTTTCCTCACACAATTACACACAAAGATAAAAGCAATCTTCAAATTTAATCAAGAATGACGGACTAGCACCTAGAACATATTTTATAAGGCTATACAGAGCACTAGAAATGGAGGTAGAATGGGTGAGTAAAGATTTCAGGTATGGACTTCAAGAGTCAACAAAGAGGGCTGGTAAGATGATGGCTCAGATAGTAAAAACCTGAGTTTGACCTCTGCAATCTACATGGTAGAAAAAGACAACTGACTCCCACAAGCTGCCCTATGACTTCCACAGGTGTCACTGTGAGCGCCAGCACTCTCAGAAACACACACGCACAACTACAAAAGAGAAATAGACCAATAGACTTAACAGGCAAATGTAAGTTTATCAGAACATTTCCAAGTAACTGAGGCAAATTCACATTCCTTACTGAATCGGAAACATGTTTAAGTGAAAATTGTGGTGGCACTCTTTTCAACTTCAAAAATATGTTCCATCACTTTCTATAGAGGAAACATCATAGGTAAACCAGATATGCAATACCTAGGGAAAAGATACTTTCCTTTGTAATTGAAGAATAAGATGAGAACTTGAAATGGTCCCAATACACAGACAGATTAAACACAAGCATAAATGACATTCACAGTAAGTTTCTAAACCATATTGTTAAGAGATTTACCAAAAGTCGGTACAAGGCATCCATGAAAACATTCCAATTATTAATAACCTGCCTAAGACTGCCAGTTGGAAAAGGGATGGAGAACTGAACCAAGCAGAGTACAAGATTTGCTCCTAAAGCTATCTGACAACAAACACTGAAAGTATGAAGTGACAGCTGTTACTCTGCTACTAAGTATCTAGGTATCTGAGTGACAGCAAGTCTTAACCAGTCTTGAGTCAATGAAAACATTAAATCCAATTGCTAAGGTTTAAAATTCGCACTCTACAAACCTAACATCTACACCTGTATTTCTAGGGAATATAACCATATCAAGAAGCACTGAAATCCACAATCCATCTGTAATGCTACAAGGGAGGGCGCAGGAGCTTACTACCTAGCAATAAGAAATACATCCATATAAATAAAACACTTTCAGAGGAGGAAATTATTCATCCCACCCTATCCCTCAGATAGGCTTCTAACACTAACACACACACACACACACACACACACACACACACACACACACTCACACTCTGCTATATTTATTTTCTTATTTCTTAATAAGGTATCTCATTTTATTTTGCATAAAAATAAACCTTCTATTCAAAATCTCTTACCTTGTAAAACAAGAGATGTATTTTCTTAAGAAGTAGAGGCCAAGTCAATCCTGTGGGCAACCAATTAAAACCAACTTTTAGACTGCAATAGAGAATAAATGGAGGCAAAAAATCAATGCAGGAAACAAAACAACACACACAGGCCACACTGCACTGTACATTATGAAGGAGTCTGACACCAGTGGAGTACTTAGTAAGAATGTATAGTTTTGTTGTTTTTTAAGAAAGAGATACCAAAATCCCACACTTGCTTTCAAGTCTGAGAACCATTCTATCAAAAATATGCCATCAGGTATTTATATAAATATGCCATGTAGCCAAAACATAAATATAAAAACAGTACACGCTCAGCTTCAGATGGTAATTATCACTCAATGTTTATACAATCCAGAAATGCCATAAAAGTCTATTAACATGTCCAACCTCAACTTATTTCCTAAGTTCTCACCAAACTTCTGATGAAAAGCAAATTTACATAATAACAATTCCTGAACTGTCCTCAGGTCAGGGATATTCACAGAAACCACTATAATTACTCTTTCAAATATATTACCTTTGCATCAAACTATCACAGGTCACAATACAACTGAAATCAAATTTCAGTCTCTAAGCACTAATTCCACTATATTCAACAGAGATTTCTTTGAACGTAACAACAAAAAACTTATTTAAAAAGTTATCTAAAGCATATCTGTAACCTCAGTCAGCATCAAGAAGCAGGAGCTGAAATACTACTTAAGTCTGAGACTAACCTGGGCTACATGCTGAGTTCTAAGGCCAACCTAAGCCAACAGGAAGTCCCTGTCTCAAAAACAAAATATTTCTTCAGCAAATGTCTAAGGACATAATAATACTTTCTAAATCACAAACGGGGTAGCAGAGTACTTATCTTTCAGAGTAATTTCTTCTGTACTAGTGAAGTTATTAACAATTCGCAAGCAACACAAACAAACAAATAACTGACTATATTTCCTTTTTTTTTTTAAATGTACCTAGTCTGTGCACCGTGAGCATGGCCAGTGCCCAGGGACCAGAAGAGGGCTTCAGATTCCCTGAGACTGGAGTTACACACAGCTGTAAACTGTATGTGGGTCCTGGGAATCAAACCCAGATCCTCTAAAAGGATGCCAGTGCTCTTAACTGCTCAGCCCTCTCTTCAACCCCCTGATTGTATTTAAAAGGTCATTTTAAAATGCATTTTTAATTTTAACTGTTTTGGGGGGCTAAGTGGGTGCAAACAGTCCCAGACTGAATCTAAGCCTAACATATTTTAGGCAAGCCCTCTACCACTGAACTCTATCCTCAGCTCAACATATCTAATTTCTCAATTTATTGTACGGACACATGCAAACATGAATGTATGTTATGTGTATGCTGATATATATATATATATATGCCAAAAAATGCATGTGGAAGCTACACAACTCTGAAAGTTGTGGGTCCCAGGACTGGAACTCAGTTCATCTAGCTTGGAATCAAGTTGAATCATCTTATCAGCCCTATTATTTTACTTTTTAAATCAGGCTGGTGATGCTTCTGGCTCAAATACACTAGTTGTTCATTTTTGTTTTGGGGACAAGTGTCAGGTAGTCAAACCTAGTCTCAAGTTCAGGAAGTAGCTGAGGCTGGACTTAAGTACTAATCCTGTCTCCATCCCATGCTGACGCCTTTAGTCCCAGCACTCAGGAGGCAGAGGCAGGAGGATCTCTGTGAGTTCGAGGCCAGCCTGGTCTACAGAGCGAGTGTCAGGATAGGCTCCAAAGCTTTACAGAGAAACTCTGTCTCGAAAAACCAAAAAACAAACAAAAAAATCTGCTGGACGACGGTGGCACACACCTTTAATCTCAGCACTTGGAAGGCAGAAGCAGGTAGATCTCCTCGTCTGAAGCCAGCCTGTTCTACAGAACGAGTTCCAGGACACCCAGGGCTAACAGAGAAACGGGTGGGGGGGTGGAAATCTGTGTTCTTGGGGAAGTCAGAAGAGCATCTTGGGTTTCAGTCCTTGCCTTTCACCTTGAGAAAGAGCTTCTTTGTTTGTTTGTTTTACAGCTGCAATATATCAGGCTAGCTGGCCTGTGAACTTCCCAAAACTGTTTCTACCACCCATCTCCCCATAGGAGCACTGGGATTACAGATGTCATTATCTCTCTTTTCTTTACATGGACTCTGAGAATCCTCATACTTCCACAGCTTTATGAACTAAAACACCATCCCAGACAAGCAACCATCTTTAACTTCAGAGAGTAAGAAAACCCTACCACTCTCTGGTACTAAGATTACCAACAAAATCACTTATCTGAATGATGATACTCATTGTTAAAATACTGTGAGACCAAGTAAGCCACAGTAATAATTTTTTATCACCAAAAAGTAAAACAAGGCAGGCAGTGCTGGTGCATGCCTTTAATCCCAGCACTAGGAAGGCAGAGGCAGGCAGATCTCTTTGAGTTCAAGGCCAGCCTTGATTACAAAGCAAGTTCCAGGACAGGTTCCAAAGCTACAGAGAAATTCTCTCTCGAAAAACAAATCATGTTATTCTAAACTTGTCTAGAGGAAAAAGCAAATATCTTCTAACAATTTAAAATATTATACAATGCACTTTGCCAAAAAGGCCAAGCTTTTAAAAGCCTAAAGTGCATACATTAATCTTTAGAATGTAAAAATCTAACTGAATATAAATCTTTGTCAAATCACTGTGTACATGTTCATGATACATGTGTGTGCACATGTGCCATACAGAACTGTGTGGATGTAAGAAAACAACTCCATGGAGTTGAATCTTTCCTTCTAACTTTAGGTGAGTTCTAGGGATGTGGCAAGAGCCTTTTACCTTCTGAACAATCTTGACAGCTATGTTTTCTTAAACTCTTCATTTAATTAGTCTTATTTCCTTCCTTTATTGATGTGTCAGAAAAACCACAACGTATGTGTGTGGACGTCAGAAGACAACTTTTGGCCAGGCATCAGTGGTGCACGCCTTTAATCCTAGCACTCAGGAGGCAGAGGCAAGTGGATGGATCTCTGTGAGTTTGAGACCAGCCTGGTCTACAAGGGCTAGTTCCAGGACAGCATCCAAAGCCACGGAGAAACCCTGTCTCGAAAAAAAAACAAAAAACAGAGGACAACTTTTGGGAGTCAATCCTCTCCTTCTATGTGGGTCCTAGAGATTAAAATTAGGTGGTCAAGATGGATGACAAGTACTTTTACTCACTGAGTAATCTCACAGACCCTAATTAAACTCTTCATTTTAAAAGTTGTGGTGGTGTATACCTTTGATCCCAACATTTGGGAGACTGAGGCAGACAGATCTCCTGAGTTTGAGACCAACCTGTTTTACAAGTGAGTTGCAGTACACTTAGGGTTACACAGAGAACCTGACTTGAAAAGTACAAAACCAAAAACTGTACCTAGGGAAACAGAAAACAGAAAGTTTGCTTCAAATAAAGCAAAAAAAAAAAAAAAAAAAAAAAAATTATGGCAATGCATATTATGTTTAATTGCATAAAGAATCAGCCTTAAGAGCTATAGAACCAGAGTAATTTTGTAGATTGGTTGGTTGGTTGGTTCCTAAACATCTGACACCTACTGGAGATTTAATTCCAAAGGTCTGCTGGCACAGCAGGGTGTGGCAGTGTATGCCTATAAACTCAGTGCTCCAAGAGGCAGGAGGACACTCAGTTCAAAGTCAGCACAGACAACATAGAGAATTCAAATCCAGCCAGGATATGAGAATCTTGTCTCCAAAACAACAGAGTAGGAACAAAACAGAAGGCAAGGGCCTGGGCATATCCCCAAATATTAGGAACTGAGTTTCCTAATGCTTGTCTTCCCTTTCAGACACAAGACATTCCACATCCATCCAGAAGGATAAATTTAGGTCAGCCAGTTATGCCCAAAGGGAACTCCCATATCTACAAGGTTCCAAGAAATTAATAAGGAAAATTCTTATTACATCAAGAAATGTTGAAAGCCCAGCTAATCTCAGTAAATGTGTACTTCAAATTTTGTGTTCAACTTTACAGCACAAAAATCAATCCCCACACAAGTACCATCTGAAGCATCCAGTGCCAAGGAGAATTGTACACCTCAGGGCTAAATACCACAACTGCAGAACCTTTTCTACCACAGCTCTTCCTTCACAAGTACAATAATTGGAAACTGAAAATTTGTAGCACTTTTGTTTCAACTCCTCACTTTGTAGAGACCAGCTTTGTTTATCAGTTCAAAAATTATTTGTGTTATTCGCCACGCGGTGGTGGCACACGCCTTTAATCCCAGCACTCAGGAGGCAGAGGCAGGAGGATCTCTGTGAGTTCCAGACCAGCCTGGTCTACAAGAGCTAGTTCCAGGACAGCCTCCAAAGCCACAGAGAAAGCCTGTCTCAAAAAACCAAAAAAAAAAAAAAATTGTGTTATTTTATGTATATGGATATTCCGCCTATCACATGCACAAAGTACAAGTAGAGGCCAGAAGGGGGAATCAGGAATCATATCCCCTGGAACTGGTGGCACAGCACAGATGGCTCTGGGCTGCCTTGTAAGTCCTAGGAATTGAACAACCCTGGTCATCTGGAAGAATGAATATATATATATATATATATATATATATATATATATATATATATATATATATATTGATTGCTGAGGCATCTCTCCAGCCCCAAGAGGTAGTACTGTTTTCCAAGAATCTACTTGTTCCTATATGTTAAAATATATCAGCTAGTGCCTAACTGAACACAGGATTCCAAACTAAAATCTATCCCACTCACCTGATAATGACCTTTGGAAGGACGTGAGTGAAATAATACTATGCAAAATACAAACAACCGAAAAACAGTATTGAGCCATATGTGATGGCATGTGCCTTTAATCCCAAAGCTCAGAGACAACAGTCAGGTGGATCTCTGGTGTTCTGAGGCCAGCCTTGTCTACAAAGGAGTTCAGGATAGCCAGGGGCACACACTTATCTCAAAAAGATAAATAAGAATAGGTATTGTAACGAGACAATGTACACATGCAATGCTAGCAGAGTACTTAGGAGGCAGAGGAAGGAAGACTGAGAGTTTAAGATAAGTTATCTTATAAACATACACATTTTATCTATATAGAGAGACAGGCAAAGAGAAAATTGACCCTGGTTTGCCACTGATCCATTGCTCTAGTTTAAAATACCTAAAACAAGCTTGTTTAGTGTATTTTTCATTTCATTTCCTAACATATGTTGCTTCAATACAATACCAGATACAAACACAAACTAAGTATTTTCGTATTATGACAAGATAAACTTTACCAGCCATTCCAATTATTTGAAACTTCAAGGTAAAATGTCTATCAACAAACCTTTCCATCATGAAGAAAAGGTATAAACTAATTCTCCAGCTTTTCCACTCTTCATCTGGCAATAAACACTGAGAAGTGAATTTTCACTTTGTTCAGTCACAATCTTTACATTACAAAGGAAAGAAAACCCCAGTAACCCCTTAAATGTTCACTTTAGAAACCAGCAAGTTCCTATTGAAACAGGCACAATGTTATCAGCAGGGTAATCGCATCACAGACATCATGAAACCACACTTCATTCCCCTTGGGTTTGTCCCCATCACCAAATAAAGCACACTTCAGATCCTGGGACCACTCTAATGAATACACTCTTCTGACACTGATAAAATGTGTAATACTGAATTTTCACATTAACTTCCCATTTAGTACTCATAGGCAGTAAATCAAGACATTCGAAATAAGAAGTCCCTCCTGTCAAAAAGATTATAATATTGTTATTATTGATACCAACAAAAATGTCCTCTTTAATTCATTTGTACTTCAAAACAAAAATATTGCTTCTAGCCTAACTAACTACATATCTACTTTCACTATGGCTTTAAGCTTAAAACTCTACAAACCAAAAGCTACATAGGTTAGAACTACAACTATTAGAACTACAAGTGAAATTATTTTTTTTCTGTGTAGTCTACCCTTAAACTTTTCACAGGCATTCATTTTTGTGAGTTTTATTAAGAATATGTAGACTAGGGCTGGTGAAACTGATCAGTGGTTAAGATCTCTGGCTGCTCTTCCTGAGGATCCAGGTTCAATTCCCAGCACCCACAGGGCAGCTCACAACCATCTATATGTCCAGTTCCAGGGGATCTAACACCCTCTTATGGCCTCTGAGGTCACCAGGCATGAACATGAAACATGTAGGCAAAACACCCATACAATTAAAAAAAGTAGACTAGGCATTAGATTTTAAACTGGACTCTGCATTTTAGGGAAAGTAATTCTAAACATATATACATTGTGCAACCAATTACTAACATTTTCAGAAGAAATCACTCGTTCAAACTAAATATTCCCAGCCAACTATTATCCCAATGACTCCAGAGGCTTAATAGTTCAATGCTAGCCTAAGCTACCTAACAAGATCCTATCTCCAATGAGGAACAAACAAAGACTATCAGTACTGGCACTGGGTTCTAGTATCTGGCCCACAGTACAAAAGAGAAGTATAAAATGAAATTTTACACCTAAAAATAGTACCAAGAAGTCCAAAACTTTCAATATGCAGTCAGTCAAAACATTCAATGTGTCAGAGAAAGAGAAAAAGAAGCCTAGAGTAGACCAGAACAGTAGCCACCAGTGGTTTCTAAAGTGTCACATATTCACTTGACAGATCTGAACATAAAATTTAAATTATTCATTACAACCCATCGAACAACATTTAATCAAGCATTAGGTAATATAAAAATGTAGCACGTTTTGATAAACTACCCAATAAACCCTAAGCACAGCCTTGTGAACTCACCTAAATACATTTAATTTCCCTCAAAAATTACATTAGGAAAGTTATGTGAACAGATCTTCAATTTTTAATATCCTTAGAAATGTCCAGACACAGTCACTTTCCATTAAACCCAAAGTCTCAGTCTCAACAAAAGTAACAAATTTTCAAAAACAAGAACACCAGTTTCGTATTTCTATTAATTTTAGTAAAGGTTTTTGTAGAATTTTTTTCCAACTGCAAATGCTCTTAACACTGTAACAGTATACACTGCTCAACAAGGTCCCGAACAATTTGTTTCTCCTAAGACTGAATTCATCAAAATTAACATTTCCAACTATCCAAGAAGCCTGAAGAAATAGTCCACTCACAGCCTCTCCCTTCAAATCCTAGTTTTTCCCACCAGGTTGTGTAGGCTGGTATCAACTCAATCTTAAAGAACATAAGATGATTGTTGCCAACTGCACACATTCAGTCTTCTCTGTCAATCTAGGAGTCAAGAAGGCTTTAGGACCCAGAATACAGCAACACAGCCTGTAATTCTCCACATACCCTATCTACCAGAATGAATGAATCTTTTGCACTGAATTAACCCTAAGTAGACCACTCGGGAGTCCTTCAAACTTTTCACTACATAGCACACGCACGAGTCCACTCGCTTACCAACGGGCATCCAAACCCGCTACATTACTCCATACCCCGTCACTAACCTGTAGATCCTTAAGGGACTTCCCATCTATTTCACGCGGCTGCAAACTAGCGCCGCCAACCTTCAGCCAGCTACCTAAGGCACCCATCATCCTTCCTCCCTGTTGCTCCCCCCGCCCAAAGGTGCCGTAAAGGTGTTGCAGCTAGCAGCCCCTTCCCTATCTGGGTACCAAGGACCTGCCATCCTTGCTACAGTTGAGACTTCACCCCTTCCTCCTTAGCTACAGGGCGGCTCCAGATTCCCTACACTCCCTAGTAAGACCCTCCTTAGTGCTGGTCATAGACAGCACTTGGCTGCAACCCGTTGCACCTTCAGGTCCTGAAGGCGGCGGGTTCCTGGCCTCCGGGGCGAGCTTCCTCCTCCTAGGTGTCCCTAATGTGGTCCCCTTTGCTGGTCATAGGCCACTGGGAGCTCTTCACTTTGGGGCAGGGGTGGGAGTTAAAACCTCGGCCCCGTCGGAAGCCCAAGAAGCCCTCCCCATTCTGCGTGCAGGCGTTTTCATCGCAACCCCCACGCCCCGGCAGTTCGCAGGCCGCGGGGGCCACCCAGGGCCGGCCGATTGCCCTCTCAAGACCACCGGGGCGTCCCCGCTACGGCCTGGAGCCCACTGCGGCACGCCGGCTCCACCTCTCGCGTCCTCGGAGGCCGCAGAGTGTAAGCGGCACCCCAGGACCCCCGCAGCCTCGCCGCGACCCTTTGTGTAGGGTGCTCGCGGCCGCGGGCTCCGAGGCCTGGGAAGGCCCCGCCCCGAGGCACCGAGGAGGCGGCTCGAGCCCCGCACAGCCCCGCCCGTTTCGGGGCTGCGGGAGTCTTACCGGGGAGAGCTTGCGCGGCACCAGAACCCAGACCCGAGTTACCCCCCGCGCGAGTGCCTCAGCCCCGCGGCCGACAGCCCCAGCCCGGACGGCTTCCCGGAGCCCACTGCAGCCAGCACCTCCGATGCCGCCTCACAAAATGGCCGCCCGCCCGCTCGGCGGCTCCGCGTCCCAGGAGGGGGCGGGGCGGCGCTGCGACGTCACCCGGTGGGAGACGCAGGCGCGCTGAGGTTTGGGGGTAGGAAGGGGAAGCCTCGGAAGTTGCAGGTGTTTGCGGCGAAGGGGGTTTCTTAATTCCGGTTTGTGGAGTTTGCTCCCGAGCCAGGCCTGAAGCTAGTGCCCCAGGTTCTTTGCAGGGCCTTTGTGCAGGCTGCTTTGAACCTCTGTGAAAGGAGCGAACAGTGCCTACCTTGCACAACTGTCTTGAGGTTAAACGGACCAAAATTGTAGCTTTGATTAGACTCTGCCGAGCAAAAAAAGCGTGGTGGTTTTTTGTTTTTGACTATTGAAAACATTCGGCCTTGGGGCTGGAGAGTAGGCTCAGTGGGTAAGAGTTCGTTCGTACTGCTCTTCCAGAGGTCTTGAATTCGGCTAGCAACATCGGGTGGCTCACAACCTCCTGTAACTCCAGCCCCAGGAGATCTAACGCCCTACCCTGGCCGCCGAGGTTTCCTGCACTCATGTGTACATACCCTCATTCACAAACGTTAATAAAAATGAAATAAATCTAAGCCGGACGTTGGTGGCGCACGCCTTTAATCCCAGCACTCGGGAGGCAGAGGCAGGCGGATCTCTGTGAGTTCAAGACCAGCCTGGTCAACAGAGCGAGTTCCAGAAAAGGCTCCAAAGCTACAGAGAAACCCTGTCTCAAAAAACCAAAGATAGATAGACAGACAGACAGATAGATCAGCCTGATCTACAAAGAGTTCCAGAAAAGCCAGGGCTGTTACACAGAGAAACCCCCCCTGTCTGGAAAAACAACAGCAAAAAAAATGTTCAACCTACTGTGGCAACCCACATAATCCCCTGTAGGGAGTCCTGGTCTGCACCAGACCCTGTCTCAAAAATATAGGACTAGGTGTGGTGCCTCATGCTCCTAATCCCAGCATATCTGAGGCAGAGGCAGTCAGATCTCTGTAAATTCCAGGCCACCAGAGTCTACAAAGGGAGTGTCAGGACTAGATAGTAAGATTTTCCCTAGGGCTGGGGATGTAGCAGGTAGTACCCTGTGTGAGTAGCATGCATGAGGTTCTAGATTTGCCTCAGGCACAAAATAAGCAAATGTGGTGGTACTCACCTGTAATTCCATTATATAGGAGGTAAGACAGGGGAATTTAGAGCCCGCTAAAACGGGTGAGAGACTCCTGTTGCAAAGTCTGAGCCGGACAGTAGTGACACATGCCTTTAGTCCCAGCACTCAGGAGGCAGAGGCAAGCAGATCAAACCTATGTGAGTTCGAGGCCAGCCTGGTCTACTGAGCAAGTTCCAGGACAGGCTCCAAAGCTACAGAGAAACCCTGTCTCAAAAAACAAAAGAAAAATTAATAAATAATTTATTTTTATAAGCATTGATTGGTATTTTGCATATATGTATTGTTAGATTTTTGTTGAAATTAGAAATAAAAGGGGAGAGCACAAGATGAGACATGTTGGACATATTAACTAGTTTATTATAGGTCCGGCAGAGTAGGGAGACTAATAGAGAAGAGGAACAGGGTTAATGGCTGACCGCCATGGCTGGTCGCGAGAGGAGAGCGAGAGAGAGGGAGAGAGCGAGAGAGCGAGAGAGAGACAGAGAGAGAGAGGGAGAGAGAGACAGAGAGAGAGAGAGAGAGAGCACACAGAGGAGAGAAGAGCAAAGGAGGAGAGAGAAGAGCAGAGAGTAGAGATCATAAATGGGCAGGGGTCTGTCTTTTAAAGGGGTCCTCTGCACCTGCGTGCAGACTTGGTTCCCATGGAACCCTGGCTGACCAGGGTACTGCCTGTTCTACCAGGTAACAGGGTCAGGCCAGCATAATGCCCGAACCTTTCATGTCTGCTTGTGTGAGGATGTCAAATCCCCTGGAACAGGAGTTACAGACAGTTGTAAACTGCCACGTGAGTGCTGGGAATTGAACCTGGGTCTTCCAAAAGAGCACTCAGTGTTATTAACCACTGAACACTCTCTCTGGCCCCCATAAAATACATCTTAATATTGTCTTGTTACAGAAAAAAAAAAAAGAAAGAAAACAACCTTTCTCAGATTACTATGGACCTAGTCTTCATCAATCCTCATCCCTCCACTTCCTGCTCCCTAACTGTACCCTGTATCTTTTTCTTGGGGGGGGGGGGTCAGAGGTTGCATTGTCTTGACACAGGATCTCATGTAGTTCAGGCTGACCTGGAACTATGCAGTCCAGGATGTCCTTGAATTTCTGGTCACTTTTCCTCAAACTACCAAGTGTTGGGGTTAAGGCCTATCCCATCACATCCAGCCTTTTGTATACTTTGTATCTCTTTGTTAAAGACCTGGGATTGAACGCAAGGCTTGCACAAACTAAACCAGTAAGTACTCTACCACTGAGCTACACATTCTCAGCCCTGCACTTTAATGAAAGTCTCTCTGTCATGGATCTAGTCTTCTAAATCAGAAAGTGAAGCATTAATTTACCAACAAAATCGGAGCCTAAACTGAGTAGTGGCTGCACACTCCTTTAATCCCAGCGCTCGGGAGGCAGAGGCAGGTGGATCTCTGTGAGTTCGAGGCCAGCCTGGTCTACAGAGAGAGTTCCAGGACAGCCTCCAAAGCAATACAGAGAAAGCCTATCTGAAAAAAATAAATGCCCCCACGGGAGGGGGGGGTAACTAACAAACAAACTCATGACCACATGTCCCTGCAACCCCAGGCCCCTGCCCTATCTTGCTTAAATGTATCTTGCTTAAATATATGGTTATTGCTTTACGTTGTACTTTATGTAACAACCTTGAGTAACCATGGAAACTTGTAATCTTGTGGCTCTAAGATTTGTGGTCATTGCCTGTAAAAACTTTCCTCAATTGTTGGTAGATACCTTTCACTCTCACAAACATAGAGGTCCCTGACGGCTTGAACAATAAAGAAATCTTCGCTTTTGCATCTGAGAATCTGCTCCTTGTGGTGGTCTATTTGAGGTTTCAAGAACCTGGCATAACAATTTTTAAAGACAAGGTCTTTCCGTGAAGTTCACTGAAGGAGTTTACCAGTTTGGCTTTTTTTGGCTGGTCTGCAAGATGAAGGGATCCTATTATTTATTTCCTTTTTCTTACCCAGCACTGGGGTGAAGGCTAAGCCGCCACACTGGCTTTTTTTACTTGGGTTCTGGGAACTAAACTCAGGTCATCAAGCCTGTGGGAAAAGCCCAAGAAAGAGGACTGTTACAACTTGGCGGGCATCCTAGTCTACAGAGTGAGACACATACCATTTAAAACCAGAAGAGAGTTGTGTGGATGTCTCATCCTAAGCAAGTAAATTCTGAAGCAACTACTCTCAAAAGTAAACCAGTTCCCTCTGTCTTACTACAAACTATTAGATTACATTACTGAAGCAAGGCCCCAAGGCCCATTCCCTTGTTTGGCCAACCCCTCCCCCTGAGGCTAACTACCAAGGTCCCACAATAAAAGTGTTGAAATCCAGCAATCAAAAGCCCCCTTTAGGGTTGGAGAGATGGCTCAGAGGTTAAGAGCACTGACTGCTCTTCCAGAGGTACTGAGTCAATTCCCAGCAACCACATGGTGACTCATAACCATCTGGAATGAGATCTGGTGCCCTCTTCTGGTGTGCAGATATACATGGAAGCAGAATGTTGTATACATAATAAACATATAATAAAAAAAAGAACTTAAAAAAAAAGCCCCCTTTAAAGCCGGGCATTAGTGGCGAATGCCTTTAATCCCAGCACTCAGGAGGCAGAGGCAGGCGGGTCTCTGTGAGTTCGAGGCCAACCTAGTCTCCAGAGCGAGTGCCAGGATAGGCTCCAAAGCTACACAGAGAAACCCTGTCTCAAAAAAAAACAAACAAGCAAAAAGCCCCCTTTAGCAGGGCGGTGGTGGCCCACGCCTTTTATCTCAACACTCTGTCGGCAAACAGATGCAGGCAGATCTCTGTGACTTCTAGACTAGCCTGGTCTACAATTGCTAGTTCCAAGACAGCCTCCAAAGCCACAGAAAAACCCTGTCTCAGAAAAAAAAAAAAAGCTCCCTTTGGCCCAACTAATTAACATGTCCAATTAAAATTAAATATCTCATCCTAACATGGGGTTCCCCTTGTGCTTTTATAAACCTCCATTTTCCTATGAGCCAAATGAGACTGTTTCCTCTCTATCCAGAGGCAGTCCTTTGTCTTCTGGGACAAATACCCCTCCCCCTTTCCCTGGTTCCCTTCCCCTTCTCCCTTTTCCTCTATCTTCTGTCTTTGTCCTGTATCCCTGCCTCTGTCCCTCTATGGCAAATAAATCTCCTTTGGTCTGAGAATTTGGTCTTGGGAGTCCTGAGCCCATACTTATTGGAGTGTACACCTTTAATTACAGAAATAAATAAGTGAACCAGGGCCAGTGACATGGTTGAGCAGGTAAAAAAACACTAGCTATGAAGCCTTGACCTGAGTCCCAAAAGCCTTCATAAAAGTAGAACTGACTCTCCGAAGCTGTCCTCTAACCTCCACAAGTGAACCATAAGTAAATACACACACACAGAGAGATTTATATAAAAATTTAATGTTTGTTTTGGTTTTTGAAACAGAGACTGTGAGGCCCTGACTCTGGAATTCGATTTGTAAACCAGGCTGGGTTTGAACCTACTGAGATCTTCCTGCCTCTGCCTCCCAAGAACTGGTATTAACAGTATGCACAACCAATCCAGCTGTTTGTGTTGCTGTTGTTTTGAGGCAGTTATCAATTATGTAGTTCTGGCTGGTTTAGAACTTGCAGTGTAAAGATCAGTTTGGCATTGAAATTAGATTGCCAGCCTTTGCCTGAGATAACAGACATATGCTTTCATGCCCCATTTAAAATCATTAAAAATAAAAAGACTCCCCTGGCCCTTTTTTTTGAGACTTTTTTTTTTTCTTTTTTTGTCTGCTTACAGGACTGAGCACTGAACTCAGAACCCAAAATGCTCTATGACTGAGGTATATCCTTAACCTTATAAAGGCTTAATTTTTTTTGTTTTGTTTTAGATAGGTCTCTTTTTAGGCAACACTCTTAAAGAAATAGAACTAATAGAATGAACATGTATATACTAAAAGGAATTAATTACAGTGGCTTACAGACAGGCCCAGTTAGTCCAACAATGGCTGTTTCCCTGAAAGACCAAGAATCCATGAGACAGAATGTCTTTTTTTTTTTTTTTTTTTTTAAGACAGGTTTTCTCTGTAGCTTTAGAGCCTATCCTTGAAATCACTTTGTAGACCAGGCTGGCCTAGAACTCACAGAGATTCACCTGTCTCTGCCTCCCAAGTGCTGGGACTAAAGGCATGTGCCACCACTGCCCAGCCAGAATGAATGTCTTGGTTTGAGATCCAAAGTTACATTTAAGTTTTAATAATTCTGCCTAAGAGATCCATGAAACAAAAATGCCTCTGATATGCAAGCCCCTTGCCCAAGGACAGATAGTTCCTAAAAGGCTGGAGGCTATTGTTTATGGGCCGTAACAAGCCAAAAGTGTCACTCCCCTCAATGTTTATTTGACCTATCTGCACCAATGTGCTTGATCACATGCATGTCGGAGGTTCACAGGCTGGAGGAATGTCAGGAAGTATGCTTGTCCCTGATTGGACCTGATGGAAAATGCACTGAATTATGGGTTTTTCCTTCTTAAGCCAATACAAACTGATTCTGGGCCATTTCCCAGGAACCTGGGTGTGGACTTGACCAGAACCCATCTACCTGGCCAGAATTTAATTAAAGTTTGCTTCAAATTTGGCTTTAAATTGTGGTAGTGGTCTTATTCTTGATCAGTAGGATTAACATTAACAGTATCACTCTGGTGCTAGAGTCGCAATGAAGTCCTGGAGAACTTCAGTCTAATTGGAATTCCTAAGAAAGGTCCTATTTGCTTTGATTTAGCATAGTTTCTTTATTGATTCTTTGATAATTTCACATTATGGACCCCAGTAATTTCCCAATCCTTTCATCCCTTGCAGCATCTCCCCACAAAAGAAAATTTTAGAAAAATTTAAAATCAAAACAAACCAAACACAAAAGCTCTTTGCTCTTCCATCTTTCCTAACTTTCCAGCACCTCTTCATTTGGTGTTAGTGGTATTGGGAGCCATGGTGTTAACACACAGTATACTCTTTTGTCCAATCAGCTTTACCTGCAAATGTTCATTGCAATAAGTCACTGGTCTGGTTTGAAGCCTCAGGTTTCTGGCACACCATCATCACTGGACCCTCACCAAAACACCTCTTGAATATTCTGCTATTGCCCAGAGTCATGGAGATCCTGTGGGTAACATTCCCCAGGACCAGCCCCTTCACGAGCATCAGCAGATCATAGATGGGTAGATGTTAGGCTGGGCCAACTTCAGGCCCTGGATGGGGGCCTGGGTGCTAGCTGAGCTGGTCCGTCCTGGCCACTGGGGCTGTCCCCCACTTTGGGCAAAGGGCAAACCCAGCTCTCTCTATGTACAACTCATGGCTAGTTCTCCCATGTCCATGGAGAAGGGTGGGACCATTCTTCTGAGTGGAGGGGAGAGGCAGCTCTCTCATGAGGGGTAGGAACAGCTCTCTATGCAGTGATTAGCTAGGGGCAGGGCAAGTTTTCCTAGGGCCAGCAAAGGGTAGGGTCAGCTCAGCATGGCCCTCTGATTTCATCAGGCATGGTTCCTATGTCCCCTGATCCCAACCCTTCCTCCCCATGATAACATGGACCACAGACATCAACACAGACCCCAACTGCACCAGGACCATGGACACAGACGTGGCACTGGGCAGCAGCTCAGACACAATGACCCTGGGTGACAATAAAGGCCAGTCAGATCAGCATGGCCCTGGTGGCATCACAGCCCTCAGACACCAATAAGACCACAGGCTTTGGCCACAGGTTCAGTCCATTGCCATCATGGGTGGAGGGGAGAGCGTGGCAATGTGTGGGCAGACATGACACTGGAGCTGAGAGTGCTATATCTTTCAGGCAACAGGAAGTCAATTGAGACACTGGGTGATATCCTGAGCATAGGAAACCTCAAAGCCCACCCCAACAGTGACACACTCCTTCCAACAAGGCCATAACAACTCCACCCAGCAAAGCAACACTTCCTAATAGTGCCTCTCCCTATGAGATTAAGGGGGCCAATTACATTCAAACTACCACAAAAGTTTTTTTTTTTTAATTATTTACATTTCAAATGACTGAGCAGCTAAAGACACTTGCTGTTCTACCAGCTACAGAGGATCCAATGCCTGTGGCCTCTGGGAGCACCTGTGCCCACATGCACAGACACAAACATACTACAAAGAACATGAAAAATGGTAACGGGATGAAATCAAACACATATACAACTAGCTTCCTTTCTTCTTCTTTTTTTTTTTTTTTTGTTTTTTTTGTTTTTTTTGTTTTTCGAGACAGGGTTTCTCTGTGGCTTTGGAGGCTGTCCTGGAACTAGCTCTTGTAGACCAGGCTGGTCTCAAACTCACTGAGATCCGCCTGCTTCTGCCTCCCGAGTGCTGGGATTAAAGGCGTGTGCCACCACCGCCCGGCTCTACCACTAGCTTTCTAAAATTTAAATATGTATGGTAAATTAAAAGCTTTTTAGTTTTGGTTTTGTATTTTGGTTTTGTTTAGGCCACTAATATTTGGCAAAATTTAAAGAAACTTTCTCCTTGGCAGTTAGTGCTGAGAGTGTGGAGTGTATGCTCTGGGCTTGGAACACACATTTATTATTATTTTTTTTAAATCTAAAAAAAAAATTTAAAGAAAATATTCTATCCCCTATCCTATCTTTGTGAGTCTAAAGTTTTATATGTAACTTATCTTTTATCATAAACTAAGGAAAACCATAACCATAACTATCTGTCTTCAACTCCATCAAAGACCCCAGAAGGATATAATATAAACTCTATAATTGACAGAGACATCTTGCTGCCTAGACAGTCACCCAAAGTTTCTCTGTAACTTTGGGGCATTCATTTTCAGCCCATAAGCTGAAGTTTCTGGCAGACGTTTTAATGAAGTAGGAAATTTGAAGATCTCTTTTGTCTTGTATTGGCAAAGTTGCTCTCTTTTGTGAGCCAGGAACCCTGAAGAACCATTTTGTCTCTTGGCAAGTTCAGCAGTCACTTCCCTTTGTAACCTGCTTGTCCAGTTTGGACAGCGTGCTTACTGTCAGCAGGTGAGGCAAGGGCAAACTCCATAACGAGTTTCTTCTGCGTCTATCTTCCTCTATGATGTAACTGGTGTTGCAGGAACAGGTGTGTCTTATTGTCATGAAAAACCCTAATAAGTCATTTTAAGTCCCGTATTCTGTAGGTCTTTGAAAGGTTTTCAAGAATATGTATCCATATGAAAATATATCTCTGTATATCTAGAAAACCTAACAAACATAAGTTTTGACTATTATAGGCAGGCGGATCTCTGTGAGTTCGAGACTAGCCTGGTCTACAAGAGCTAGTTCCAGGACAGGCTCCAAAGCCAAAGAGAAACCCTGTCTAGAAAAAAAAAATTGTGTCAATAAAACAAAATCCATACAAAAGCAAAGTACTCATTTCTATATCATATTCCTTTTTTTCTTTACAAAGAGATTAACTGCGATCATTAACTACTTATTACCAACCCTGTTTAAATGAAAACAAACATCTATAAACAATATTTGAGAATGTGGGCATAGTTCTCTCCAAACTGCTTCTTGCTGTTTAAGGTGCTGTCAATCCCAAGGAGATCCTGAGAAAACCCAGAACCATGGCCAAATCCTGGCTGTGGTAGTCTGAGGCTGCCTGGTCTCAGCTATTTTGGATGTTGGATCACCTGGGCCACTGCTTCAGGGGATCTTGCTTGATCAAATCATATTAGTCTGGAAAGAATCCACAGCTTTTCATCTTCTGTGGAAACAAAAGCAGAACCTCTTTTCCAAAGTAACACGTCTTTAGACTTAAATTTTGAAGTCAAAGCATTTTCAAAATATATAGGTTGGAATGTATATAACATTCTGCTTCCATGTATATCTGCACACCAGAAGAGGGCACCAGATCTCATTACGCATGGCTGTGAGCCACCATGTAGTTGCTGGGATTTGAACTCAGGACCTCTGGAAGAGCAGCCAGAGATCTTAACCTCTGAGCCATCTCTCCAGCCCCAACCCAAAGTCTTTTAGCAGCTGTTATTCCTTTCTCTGCAATCAAACAATTCAAAGACAACATAATAACATATAGTATCCAAAATCTGTGTATTTTTCATCTTTATATGGCTTTTTTTATTACTTTTAAAATTTTTTTATTTTATTTATTTATTTATTTATTTATTTTGAGACGGGGTTTTTCTGTGTAATTTTGGCTATCTTTGAACTCACTGTGTAGACCAGGCTGGCCTTAAAATCATAGAGATTCACCTGCCTCTGCCTCTGAAGTGCTGGGATTAAAGGTATACCACACCCAGCTACTCTATTCCTTTTTTAAGGACTTTCTCTATCCTTTTTCTTTTCTATCCTAAGCCTACCTATATTTTTTATAACAAATATTTATTTAAAAGAAAAGATAACAGGCAAGATTTGACTCAAGGCATATAGTTTGTTGACTACTGAAACTGAAAATTAAATTCTAAATTTAGAAATTATTAATTAGAAATCACTGTAAACTGTTTATCACTAGAACAAAATTAGTGCCCAGGAATATTCTTAGTAGAAAATGTGCAAGACAGATATGCCACAAGTTATATTACTGTATCCAATAGTGACATGGGACACATAATAATTGAATTAAAACCTGAGGACTTAGATGGGAAGTTTACATTTAATGATTCCAGTTCTCTTCAGTGCATCTAAGTTGAAGAAATTCAAACTGTATTTTAATAGTAAATAATCTAATGTTTAACAGATAAAAAATAAACACAGGAGAGCAAATAGTCTCTACTATTCTCCCAAATGGAGAGAGACTGAACCTAGAGGCAGAGTGTAAGGTTGTTTGCTTTGTTTCATTTATTTTTCTGTTTTTTGGCTCTAAATAACTGAAATTCTGCCTGAAGTATAGGGAAACTCAAACTCATACTTTATAAGTATAAATTTGGAGACAAGTTGAAGTCATTTTTGATTTAATTCAGACTTTTCAACCCAATTCTCAGTTTTCTTACTTAAGGATGGAGTTTTCAATTGGAATGATTTATCATTGCAGAGAACTTCTGGCAAGGCTTGGGGATGTTGCTGATTGTTAGAGCTGGGTATTGAGAGAGGGCATGGTGTGCAGCATAGCTTCTGGCTCTGTGGAGTGAACAGAGGCCAGGGATAATATATAAACATACTATAACACATGAGACAATCCTCAGTAGCAAAGAGCTCTCTGCCTCCAAGTGCGATGCGAACCCTGTCCTATGATCACTTTTGAGTAGTATTTATTCAGAAGTAGTGTCCTTCAGAGGTAAAAGGAACTTTCTTTCCTACCTATATTTTTAAATGCACTGTAAACCCTTTAGAGGTTTTTCTTCATCTGAATCAGTCTTTATTGTATATCTCTGTCTTTTTCTGACAGTGAGTCTTTATTCTGCTAAACTGCGTGGCTAGGATTAAAGCTGCAGCTTTGGTAGCTGGCTCTGCTCCATTCTTTGGTTTCCTGGGAATCTATCTTCATCGCAGAGGTCTGGCGGGAGTCATTTTTATTGCCACAACTTTGCAGAGTTTCTCCGTCCATGCCACCACCAAGAAGCATGTCACCGGCTGCTTGTAAACACCATTTAGGTGTTTGGTAGCAAGGCCTCATTAGCCCTGCAGTTTTTGCGGCTAATGCTGAGTCAGGAAGTCTCTCTTGAAGCAGCTAAGCCTCTGCTTATCTCTAGCAAACAGAGCCCACCAGAGAAAATGCTGCTACCGAGAAGCCGTGTTTGACTCTGTTCTTTTGTTTTTAGAATTCCTTTTTAAGCTTTGTCAGGTTTTACGTGGGAATTATTGCCAAATGTTTGGGTGCCACATAATTCCAGCACTCGGGAGGCGGAGGCAGGAAGATGGGATCTCTGTGACTTCAAGGCCAGCCTGGTCTAAAGAGCAAGTTCCAGGACAGGTTCCAAAGCCACAGAGAACAAAGCTACAGAGAAACCCCATCTCAAAAAACAAAACAAAACCCCAAACAAAAAAAGATTTTTCCACTGGAACTGGATTTACAGATGGTTATGAACTGCCATGTGGGTGCTGGGACTGAACCTGGGTCCTCTACAAGAACAGCCAAGTGCTCTTAACTGCTGAGTTATCTCTTCAGCCGCTATTCTAACATACATATATTTCAACACACACACACACACACACACACACACAAAAAAAAAAAAAAAAAAAAAAAAAAAAAAAAAACACACACAGAGTTTTTGTTTGTTTTTCAAGACACGGTCTCTCTGTGTAACAGCCCTATCTGTCCTGGAACTAGCTTTGTATACCAGGATGGTCTTGAACTTACAATGATTTCCCTGCCTTTGCCTCCCAAGCACTGGAATTAAAGGTGTGTAAGTAACACCACTGCCACTTGGCCCCTATTCTATCATATTATATTCCCTCATTTTTTTAGGGCTAATAAACATCTACTCCCGAGTTCAGACACACAGAGAGATGATCTACCCTAGTTTCACTGGCATTCTTTGGGTTTTCTATTTCAGGCTGTTTCTGCTCCTTCTTACCTAGCTAAGCCATCACTCCCTCTCTAGGGTGTTTTGCTTAAATATGACTTTGTGGTGATTTGAATAGGAATGGCCCCCATAGACTCATGTGTTTGAATAATTGGCCACAGGGAGTAGCACTATTAGGAGGCATGGCCTTGTTGGAGTACGTATGTCTCTAGGGGTGCACTTTAAGATCTCAGAAACTCAAGCCAAACCCAATGCAGACTTCACTTTCTGTTTTCAGCTGATAGGGATGTAGAGCTCTCAGCTCCTTCACTAGCACCATGTCTGTCTACCCACCACCATGCTTTCTGCCATAAGAATGGACTAAACATCTGAACAGTAATCCAGCCCCAGTTAAATGTTTCCTTTTGTAAGACTTGTGGTCATGTTTCTTCACAGCAATAGAATCCCCAAAGAACTTCCCCAGAACACCTATTGCCACAATTCTCCCTACTAGTTCCTCAAAATAGTTTATTATTTATTTATTTAGGTTTTTCAAGACAGGGTTTCTCTGTGTAACAGCTCTAGCTCTCCTGGAACTTGCTCTGTAGACCACGAGGTTGGCCTCAAACTCACAGAGATCCTCCTGCCTCTACTGCTTCCTAAGTGCTGGGATTAAAGGTGGGTGACACTAATGCCTGCCAAAATACTCATTTTTTAATAACACTGCCACATCTATTACAGTCTTTATTCATTTCTGATTTTCTATCCCTCTTTTAGTATGAAAGCTCACAGAGGGCAGTGTGTTTTCTGGTCCTATTAACCAGTGTGTCCCTACACCCAGAATAAAATGTGTGTCCTGGCAATCCTTTAAAATGTTGGATGAAAAGATATGCAAGTGGGTTGAGTCATCTGTGGGAGGCAGGTGGGAGTTCTCAAGTGCAGATCTTGTTCCTCAGCCTCTCAAGAACTCACAGAATAAGAAGGGAAATGGGAATTTATTTCTCCAATCTTCAAATTAACAAATTTTAAGGAAATAAAATGATTAGAGTAATGGGGGGAATCATATGGATATTTCTACTTCCATTAAATCAAAAGGAAGGAAGGAAGATGAGCTGGTCGGTGGTGGCACACACTTTTAGTCCCAGCACCTGGGAGGCAGAGGCAGGCAGAAATCTGTGAGTTCGAGGCCAGACTGTTCACAGAGTTCTAGGACACCAGGGCTATACAGAGAAACTCTGTGTCAAAAAACAAACAAGAAAATAAAAAGGAAGGAGATGAGAACACAAAGGAAATAAGCCTTTAATAAAACTTGCTGTTTTGGCTGCAGTTGATATATCCAGAGACATCTTTTGAAGCCACAAAAAAAGGTTAAAATAAGGTTTGTTGATGCTAGTTGCTGATGGTGCCAGTCCAGCTGAGCAGCGATTGGTGATCCAAATGTTCACATGGAGAAACAGTCTTTGAACCTAGAGCCGTCTTCCAGTTCTTCCACCTCCCCAAGGGTCGGTAAGCCTAGTGGCAGAGAGGCAGCAGTGCCTCTAGGCGCTTAGCAAAGAATGTCCACACACTAAATAGAGAAGAGCCCCTGAGGAGGAACAGGGAACGTCTCCCTACAAAGGCTGAGGCTAAGAAGGATGCTTCCTTGAATTTCTCAATTAACAGCGTTCTTTGGTGAAATCAACTGGGCTATGCCAGCTCTGGTTGACCATGGACCACCCAGCAGCTAACAAGGTTCCTGGCTGTACATGGGTCAGTGAGGCAGGAAGGGCCAGGTCAGCACAAAGTCACAGGCCGGCTCTTCTAATGTTGGGTCCACTTGATGCTCTTGAGGTCGATGCCATCCTGCACCATCTCCCAGAGGGGACTGCCAAAGAGAAGAGGCACTGATAAGAAACAGCAGCCAACACTGGTGCTCAGGCCCTGAGCCATGATTTGCCTCCTGTCCTTGCTGCTCCTCTGCCTTTGACCTGGTGAACCCCAATACAGGAGATGCACAAGCCTTTTCCAGCCTCAGACCTGAGCACTCTCTTATACAGGAGATGCTACTGAGAAGACGGACCATATCCTTAAACCAGACTTACTTCCAGGGTGGTGGCAACAATGACCATTTTGTTTGTGTGCTTGTGCCACTGAAGAGTAAACCCTCTTCTGCACTACAGCCCTATACCCAACTATTGAATTCTGTGCCTTCTGTTCCCCGGTTAATTTTCTTCAACATTACTGAATCCCAGACTTTGTTTTTGTTTCTGAGAAAAGGTCTCATTCACAATCTTCCTGCCGAAGCCTGAGGGCTGTGACTTCAGACATATGCAAGATTCCTGGTTTTGGTTTTGTTCCTTCTTGGCAAGCACTCTGCCACTGAGCTTCCCACCCCAGCCTTAGCTTGCTTTTTAGGGTTCAGTGGACTTTATTGATTCAACAATAAATGGTTAAGGAAAACGCGTTACTTATCACTCTCGAGGCGTCATCTGCAGATGTGAGAACCACCCTTCGAAAGCCTTACCTTGCTTTTTATAGGACTAGGATCAAACCCAGGACCTTTATTGATGTTAGACAAGCAATCTCTATGCTATATACAAAAACCCAACTTTTGGGGGCTGGAGAGGTGGCTCAGAGGTTAAGAGCTCTGGCTGTTCTTCCAGAGGTCCTGAGTTCAATTCCCAGCTACCACATTGTGGCTCACAGCCATCTGTAATGAGATCTGGTGCCCTCTTTTGGTGTGCAGATATACATGGAAGCAGAATGTTGCATACATAATAAATAAATAAAATCTTAAAAGAAAACATTTTTTAAAAAATGAACAACAACAACAACAACAAAAAACCCCTAACTTTTAAAGCATTCTAGGCTGGGTGGTAGTGTTGTACACCCTTAATCCCAGCACTTACAAGGCAGAGGGAGTCGGATCTCTATGAGTTTGAGACTAGCCTGGTCTACAGAGTTCCAGGACAGCCAGGGTTACATAAAGAAACTCTATCTCAAAAAAAAAAACCAAAAAACAAAAAACAAAAAAACAAAACAAAACAAAGAATCTGAACAATAGGAAGCCAAAGAGGTCCAATTTCTTCCTTTGTGGAGCCTTTAGAAACCTGCAAACACGGGTTTCTGTGAATACAGAGCCCAAGGACAGGAAAGGAGGCAGCTGTGCAGCTTCCACAGCGTCCCCGGCAGCAGTGTATACCTCATTTCCCGGAGGCGCTTCACGTGATGGATGCATTTCTCCACAGTGTAGTCCACTTCCTCTTCTGTAGTGAAGCGGCCGATGCCAAACCTGAGAGAACACACAAGAGCTCTACACTAGGCCCAGGGTTGGCTTGGTTTTCTTTTTTAGGCAGTGCTCACTGAGAACCTACTAAACAAAAGACAAGAAAGATGGGGGTGGGGTGGGGAGGGTTGCTCACTCCTTTAATCCCAGCACTTGGGAGGCAGAGGCAGGTAGATCTCTGTGAGTTCAAGGCCAGAGAGAGAGAGAGAGAGAGAGAGAGAGAGAGAGAGAGAGAGAGAGAGAGAGAGAGATCTGGGGGTACAGGGGACTCGGTTCAGGGGTAGAGTGCCTGCCTGAAATCCAGGGTTCATTCCTGACTGCATAAGAAGGCATGGTGCCGCACACCTGTGAGTCCAGCATTTGGGAGGTAGAGGCAGAGCAATCCCGGGCTACATGTGAGTTGGAAGCCAACTGGGATACATGAAAGCTATTAGCTCAAAGGAAGAGGAAAAGAGCGCAGGCTGTCTTTCTTAGTAAAGCTTCTTAGAACATAGCTGTGGACCCGAATCCACTGAGAAGTCTCCTACAGCTACTCTGAATATGACACTCAGACATCTTCATCTTCACCAAGACTCAAGGAGGAGACCGGGACATAGCTCAGTAGGAGGTGTGCTTGCCTATTTCAAAAAATGCATAAACCAGGCATGGTGGTCATACACTTATAATCTCAGTACTCTGGAGCTGGAGATAGGAGGACAGACTTCAAGGCCAGCCTGGGTACTTGACAAGACCTTATCTTAACAAACAAGGAACACACACACACCAGGTGAACTCAACTGACCTGATAGAAGAGTGTGCTAAATCCTCATCAGTGCCAATTGCTCTGAGGACGTAAGAGGGCTCCAGTGATGCTGAAGTGCAGGCACTAAGGATGGAGACATGAACCTTTAGCCCATAGGACACACCCAGAGCCATTACTCCCAGGGCCCTGGAATCATACCATAGGGACCAAAGATACATAGCCTGGAAATGTCATGGGGCCTGGTGATGCCCTGTACATCCTGGGACGTAAACCCAGTCCCTCTGGTCCCTAGAGTAGATAATGTTCTTGAGGAAGGACACTGTCAAGGTGTGAACCAGCAGTTAGATCCATGCACTTTATCTGACCAAAGAGCCAGAGAACCTTCTGTATCTGGGGCAGCAGGCACAATGTATGACCCTGAAGGACAGATAAACCCTAGGCGGCTTACAACCAAACTAATTGTTTAACTCTGTAAAAGACACATACATCTTCATCCAGGCATAATGGTGCACAAGCCTTTAATCCCAGCACTCAGGAGGCAGAGGCAGGAGGATCTATGTGAGGTTGAGGACAGCCTGGTCTATACAGAGAGTCTTAGGATAGCCAGGGCTACATAGTCCAATTCTGTCTCCAAATAAAAGACAAAAGAAGATAGATACATCTTCTAGGTCCTAAAGTCACCAATTTCTGTCAAAGACAGAGACCTGCTAGCTATGTGACCATCAGCCTATGGCCGCCAGCTAAAAAGTGACCTTACCAGCATCAAGAGCTTCTCCCTAATCCAGCCAGGAAGCTCAGTGACCTGTAGGTTACTGAACAGGAAAGCTAACTGGTGCTATCACAGTGCTTGTCTACCTGGTCCAACTCACCTTCCTGAGGACAAGGCAACATCCTTGAGTGCCATCAGCAGACTCTCCCCCTCCACATATGCAAAGGAGAGGTTGATACACCCTGAAGAAGAGAAAACATGATGACAGCCCTCTGGGTCTCAGACTCTGCCAGAATGGAGCCGAGAGCTGGAGACAGAGCTAAGGGGTAGACAATTTGCCTAGCGTGAAAGAGGCAAGTACAGACAAACAAACAAACAAACTTTAGCTAAAAAAATATTTAAAAAACAAAAACAGAATGGTGGGGCTGCAGAGGGGGCACCAGGATGGCTCAGCACGTAAAGCAAGCACTTGCTACACAAGCCTGATGACCTAAGTTGTATCTCTCTGGAACCCACAAAAGATTGGACGCAGAAAACTGACTCCACAAAATTGTCCTCTGACCTCCACAAGTGCACTGTGGCAGGCATCCCCATGCCCACATAATAAATACAATTTAAAAAAGAACAGAATTCAGATTGGAAGGGCGCGTCCATACCAGGGTAGTGCTGTTTGGGGTCCCCGTTCATCACCACATCTGGAAGGCTGTTCATTATCTTCTGTATCAGCCGCTCTGCTAACTTGGAGATCCGCTTATGGTCATACTAAGGAGCAGGCAGGGAGAGCTCAGTGCAGTAACCACCAGACAGCTCAGCGACAGAGAGTTCCAGAAGCCCTCTCTACCCAGGAGTGGGTGTGTGCTACACAGGCCCTTCTATTGTCTTGCTATGTGTGGAGATCACAGGGGCTCCAGCACTGTCTGGTGTGTAAGAGGTGCTCAGTAGCTGAACACACGGTTCTAACAACCCGGGGAAAATGAACTGGGAACCACGAACAGGACACGTTTTGAATCATCTCCTCCAGAACAAGGGGGCGGCAGGACCTTGACAGAGCAGGTTTTTATTTAGCTGTGGGCACATGTGCACACATTTACTTCTGAGGGATTGAAATCAAGGCCTTGCATGTCCCAGGCAAGTACTTTCCTACTGACCCAGCCCTTTACTTTTTATTTTGAGCCAGGGTCTTGCTATGTAGTCCAGGCTAGCCTTGAACTGAAAATTCTCCTGTCTCGGGCCCCCAGGCAGCTAGGATACCAGCATTGACTGCCACACCTGGCTCAAAGACAGGATTTCCTTCCAGCAGAGATGAGAGTCTGCTGAGCTGTTACTAAATGGGAGACCTTGAACCGCTAGTGGGACGGACGTTCTGAGGGGAGCTGCGGCTCTCTCCAGTACCCACCTCCATCTCTTGCTGTGCCACCTCACAAGCTGCTCCCAGCCCCACCACCAAGGGTGTGGGCACCGTCCCAGACCGCATACCCCGCTCCTGCCCGCCTCCGCTCTGTAGGGCCTCCACACGGACCCGGGGCCTACGCCGGATATAGATAGCACCAACCCCTTGGGGAAAAAAGTTGTTAGAAAAAAAAAATAAGAGAGAGAGAAACACCAATGAAACAAACTGGGGAACCAACAGAGGACCAAACCGGGCCGCCTGAACGTGAGTGTCAGCTAGGAGCACTGGGCAGTCTATGAGGCCTCTGGCAGTGGCACCAGGATGTATCCCTAGTGCACGAACGGACTTCAGGGGCCCATTTCCCATGGTGGGACACTCTCTTTGCCTAGATACACGGGAGAGGGCCCAGGCCCTGCCCCAAATGACTTGACAGATTTTGATGACCCCCGCTTCATGGAAGGCCTTACCCTCCCTGGGGAGTAGATGGGGGGATGGAACTGGGGGGGTTGGCGGGGGGGGGCATGGGAGGATGGGTGGGAGAGGGAACTGGGATTGATATGTAAAATAAGAGTGTTTCTAATTTACATAAAATTTATTTAAAAAAGAAATTAAAATATTTCAAATTTTATAGTTAACCTTTTCTAAATAAAAAAAATTAAAGGAAAAGAAGAAATGTAAAAGCATAATTTTTAGCAAAAGTATTCAATGTAAATTATGTTACCACAGGAATAATTACCAAAATTATTTCAAGCAGCTCCCTATCATACAACGTAGACTTCTTTTTAAGATTAATTTTAAAAAATTTTATGAGCTGGGTGGTGGTGGTGCATGCCTTTAATCCCAGCATTTGGGAAGCAGAGGCAGGTGGATCTCTGTGATTACAAGGCCAGCCTGTAACATGAATAGTGAATAATAAAAACCCAGAGACAGATATTGGATTTCAAGCTGAAAGATCAGAGAAGCAAAGCAGCCAGCCACTAGAGAGTTCTTACCTCTACCACTCCACCAAGGCTGGAGCGATCCTGTCCTCAGAGTGACTGCAGACTGCAATACTCTCTACCAAAACAACCCCAGACTGCCTAGACTGCAGACTGAATACAGAATGAGACCCTGAGCTCCTACCTTATATTCCTCTCTAGTGCTGGGATTAAATGTGAGGGCTCTGTTTCTCTTTTAGACTTAGTCACTCTCATGTAGCCCAGGATGTCAAGTTCCAGAGGACCTGACACCCACGGCAAAGCACCAATGCATATAAAATAAAAATTAATACATTAAAAAAATAAAGTTGAAGGAGAAGAAGATGATGATGATAACAATGACAACCCACTAGGGGCTAGAGATGGATCAATGGTGTTGCTCTTCCAGAGGAGACCCAGGTTCAGTCTCTAACACCCACATAACAGCTCACACAGTTATAACTCCAGTTCCAGGAGAGTCAGTGCCATCTGCTGGTCTTTATGGACATTGTGCTCACACAACACACACATGAATTCAAGCAAAACACTCACACATATAAAAATAAATCTTTAAAAAATCAAATAACTTAGGTGATAATCATTGGAGGAATTTAAATAAGTCATGATATGTTAATATAATGAAACACCAAGCAGATAGAAAAGCCTGACTTTGTTTGTTTTTCGAGACAGGGTTTCTCTGTAGCTTTGGAACCTGTCCTGGAACTCACTCTGTAGGCTGGCCTCAACTCAAGATTGACATTCTTGGGCTGGAGAGATGGCTCAGAGGTTAAGAGCACCGACTGCTCTTCCAGAGGTCCTGAGTTCAATTCCCAGCAACCACATGGTGGCTCACAACCATCCGTTATGAGATCTGGTGCCCTCTTCTGGTGTGCAGATATACATGGAAGCAGAATGTTGTATACATAATAAATAAATAAAATCTTAAAAAAAAAAAAAAAAAGATTGACATTCTTGGGCTGGAGAGATGGCTCAGCGGTTAAGAGAATTGACTGTTCTTCCAGAGGTCCTGAGTTCAATTCCCACCAATCACATGGTGGCTCACAACCAACTTGAATGAGATCTGGTGCTTTCTGCTAGCACACAGGCAGAAGATTGTATACTAAACAAATAAAATTCTTCTAAAAACTCTAAAATACATTGTTAGTAAACTGGTGAGGTCAGGCTTGTGGCACATGCCCATAATACTAGCACTAGGGAGGCAGCATCAACCTTAGATAAAGTAAAACCCCTGATGAAAAAGAAAGGAAAGAAAGGAAGATCTCAACAACTCTGTACTACCCCTTTCCTTTTATTTCAGCTTCCTTTCTAGACTCTCAAGTACTCTAAGGTGACCTAAAACTCAATATGTAATCAAAAATAAACTTTTTCACTGGATGGTGGTGGCTCACACTTTTAGTTTCAGCACTCAGGAGCCAGAGTTCAAGGGAGTTCTAGGATGGCTAGGGGCACTCAGAGAAACCCCGTCTCAAAAAAAAAAAAAAAAAAAGGGTCTAATAATATAGAACTGCCTACCCTGGAACTCACTATGTTCACTATGGAGCCCAGACTGGCCTTGAACTCACAGAGATCTAATTGTATACAGGACTTTGGAATTAAAGGAATATACTACCATGTCTGACATTTTATTTTACTTTTAAGATGGTTTGTAGGTGAAAAAGCAAATGAGAACACACATAATTTAGGTAAAAAGGGGTGGAAGGAAAGTATGGCTGTCCTCATAAATAAAAGGAACTGTAAAAAGGGCGACACAGCAGACATGTCTATGACCCCATCACTCAGGAGACTGAGGAAGGAGGATGCAAACTCAAAGGCAGGTGGGACTAAATCACAAGACCCTGATGAGGAGTGAATAGGGTCAAGAAGAGATCCTACTCAAGTCACATTTTAGAGTACAAGTTGGCATCTGCAAGAACAGCTCATAGAACTGTTAATTATAACCTGTGGGAACCTTTGGTAGCCAGCATGGTGGGGCAGTTAGTATTATCAGCCTATCTCATGAAATCTGTTCTGTTTTTACTTACTGATACCTAGTGAAACCTGAATTAACAGAACCCTGTTTTCCTAAGCCAAATTAACATCCGTATCCCCTTTAAGGACATGTGGAGGGATCAAAGAAGAATGCCTGCTGTGTACACGGCACATATGAAGAGGCAAGAGTTTTGGCTACTGTTGAACGAAACTTGCATATTCCAGGCCACTCTGAAGGTACAACCTTCCTGAAAGCAATGTGATGAGCATCTGTCAAAGGGTTTGCTGAGAAGTTCGAAGAAGAGGCAGGGGCTGGTACCTTTAGGACCATAGAGTTTGTGACCGCTGATGCTCATCAGATCAATTTTCATATCATTGACATCAAGTGGGATTTTCCCAACAGCTTGGGCTGCATCAGTATGGAAATAGACCTTTCTGGAACTGCAAATCTGCCCTGAGGGATGACAGAGAAGAAGACCCATAGCACAGTAAAAGTAAGCTGCCAGCAGCCCTGCAAGGCACCACGGATGACATAAGCAACTGATATATAAGTCCTCCCCTACTCTGGGCCTTCCCACCTTCATGTCCCCTCCCCCACCCACTCCCTCCCAACTCCCAGCCTCTCAGCTATTCCTCTAAAGATCAAGGGCAAAACACAAAACCACAAACACACATGATGTTTTGATGCCCAAGATTCTGTATACCAGCTCATTTACCTTGGGGCTATAGTATCACCTTTTAAATTCTTTTTTATTTAAAAGAAGCAAAGATTAATTGGTATTTTTGCTAATTTGCATACAGGTTACAAGGTGAACTCTAAATGGGGATAAAGAACATTCTAAATGGAAAAAGAATAGATGCCCTTATCTTACTGTGTTGTCATTTGGGGCAAAAAAAAAAAAAAAAAAAATGAAAGAAAAAAAAAGGGCATTCCACCCTCCATTCTAAAAACTCAAATAGTAGCCACACCACCTAGAATGTGGTCAGCAAGGCACATAGTTCTTTTCCTTGGACCTCTTGGCTACTGTGTTAAAACTGTCTGTACCTGATCCCTTATATGGACCCCAGGGCTGGTAAGGGTCAGGGATAACCTAATATACTCACCTATTTCTGCAATAGGCTGCTTTACACCAATCTCATTGTTCACAGTCATAACTGATACTAGGCTGGTGTCTGGCTGGATGGCAGCCTCTAGTTCCTAAGAATGTAGGAGTAAGGAGTACATGTGATGCCAAGAGAACTATATAAATAAGAATGTAGACAACCTTTAGCCTAGAAAAGTGACCTTTCACTATAACTCCATCTGAACACTTTTTTTTTTTTTTTTTTGGTTTTTCAAGACAGGGTTTCTCTGTGGCTTTGGAGGCTGTCCTGGAACTAGCTCTTGTAGACCAGGCTGGTCTCAAACTCAGAGATCCACCTGCCTCTGCCTCCCAAGTGCTGGGATTAAAGGCGTGCGCCACCAACGTCCGGCTATGAACACTTAAATCTTAATAACAGGGGGTTTGGGATGTAGCTCAGTGGTTACCTAGCATGTTTAATCCCTAGTAACACCAGATAAAAATACACAGTAACACACAAGGCACTGGAGACATGGCTCAGCAATTAAGAGCACCACCTGCTGTACCAGAGGACCCATGCTCAATTCCTAGCACACCATAGAGGAACAGAACTGACTCTAACTCCAGTTCCAGGGGATTGGACACATTCTTCTGGCCTCTACAGGCACCAGGCACACATGTGGTACACAGACATGCATGCAGAGCAAACACCCATACACAAAAAATAGAAGTTAATCAGGCGTTGGTAGTGCACACATTTAATCCCATCACTCTGGAGGCAGAGGCAGGCGGATCTCTGTGAGTTTGAGGCCAGCTGGTCTACAGAGCAAGTTCCAGGACAGGCTCCAACACAATACAGAGAAACCCTGTCTCGAAAAACAAAACAAAACAAAACAAAAACAAAAACAAAAAGAAGAAGTTAAAAAAGGATGGGCTGAAGAAATGGCCAGGGGGTTTAATAGCACATGTTGCTGTTGTAGATGACATAAGTTCAATTCTTAGCACCCACACAGTGGCTCACTACCGTCTGTAACACCCAGGCACTCATAAAACAAATCTAAAAAAAGAAAAGAGAATGGCTAGTTGAGTAGGTATTGTACCCTATGACTATAATACCAACTCTCAATAGGATGAGGCAAGAGGATCAGGAGTTCAAAGTCATTCATGGCTACAGAGCCACTTGAGCTAGCCTGAGATTCACAAGACACTGTCTCAAAGACAAAAAAAAAAGAAAAAAGAAAGAAAGAAAAGAAGAAAAAGACTTAAAGCTTACACAAGAGCCTAACTAGACCAATTAAACAAATCCTGATTTCAAGCTGCCACAGAGATACAGAAATAAGAGCAGTATGGTCATGGCATGAGGACAGACGTGAACTAGGACAGAAATATATATTCAAGTCTTTTATTTGTAGACAGGATCTCACTCTGCAGTCCAGGCTAGCTCCACACTCTGGTGATCCTCTTGTCTGAGCCTCCAGAGGGCTGAGTTTAAGGGTCTGGTCTATACTTGCGTGTTTGTTTTTACAGTTCTGGGGTTCAAGTCTACAGCCTTGTGCATGCTATGCAGGAATTCTACTGCTGAGACACACCTCCAACCACCCGGCTCCCTTTATAGCTCGTAAGAAACATTAGTGCAGGGAAGGATGAGGCAGAGCTCTTCTGTGGCGTGGATATCTGACATCCTACACTCATGTCCAGCAGCTCTCCTACAAACCAGGATCACCAAAAAAGCTAAGAGGCAAGTCTTCCACAGAGAAGATCAGTGCACACATAGAGAGCATCATCTCCCTCTCTGCTCAATGCTCCACTCTCACCATTAGCTCAACCTTTAGGCTACACCCACGGCTGGAGAGACAGGATGAAGCCAGGCCCCGCCCATTTTTGTCAGTCCAGCCTAGCATAGGACTCCTACCTTTAAGTCAATGATCCCACTCTTCTGCACTGGGAGGTAAGTGACTCGAAAGCCCTCAGCCTCCAGTGAGCGGCAGGAATCCAGCACACATTTGTGTTCAGTCTGAGTGGTGACCACGTGCTTTTTCCGTGACTTGTAGAACCTGGCCACTCCCTAAAAATTGATGATAATAGGAAAAAAGTATAACAGAGGTAGCAATGACATGAATCCTATTTATAAACAGTTTTCCTAAGGACTGAATCCAGAGCCTCGAGCATGCTAAAGATATTCTATGTCACTGACCAAGTTCCCATTCTTGTATGTGATACTGTCAACATCAGAAGAAATTATAAAAATAGGCTAGGAAAAACTGAAATAACTAGAATCTCACTATGTAGCTGTGAAACTCACAGAGATGTGCCTGCCTCTGTGTTCCAAGTGCTGGGATTAAGGCTCTGCACCATCACACCCAGTTTTGCTGAACTATTTATAATAGCTAAGAAATGGAACTCAACAGAAAATGCCCATAAAGAGAATGTGGTACATATACAATAGCATTTAATTTAGATGTAATAAAAAATTAAATAGTGACATCTACAGAAAAATGAATGAAATCACAAATCATATGTTAAGCAATATAAGTCAGACAGAAACAAATTCTGAGCTGCCAACAGGTTCAGCAGGTAAGGGCAGTTGCCACAAGGCTTACTACCTAGAGCCCCAATTGTGGAACCTCAACATGTGTGTTGTGGCACAGGCATGCACAAACATAAATTGATTAAATGATCTAAAAAAGACATGTATCACCGGGCGTTGGTGGTGCACACCTTTAATCCCAGCACTCGGGAGGCAGAAGCAGACGGATCTCTGTGAGTTCGAGGCCAGCCTGGTCTACAGAACGAATTCCAGGACAACCTACAAAGCAATACAGAGAAGAAACCCTGTCTCAAAAAAAAAAAACAAAAAAACAAAAAAACAAAACAAAACAAACAACCCCCCCAAAAAAACCGAAAACAAAAAAAGACAAGTATTATATCCTCTCTTAAGTGGAATATAGATGTGTTATAGATGTGTGCATATGTGTAAATATAGCCATATGTGTGTGTTTCTAAGTCATAAAGGTAGAAAAGGGACCATGAGAAAGGAAAGAGATCTTTGTATGTATGTATCTGTCTGTATGCATGATGTGTGTCTGTCCATGGACATGAAGGCAAGAAAGGATGTTTGGAGGTCAGAGGACAGACAACCTCTAGTATCAGTCCTCACCTTCTACCTTATTTGAGGCAAGGCCTCCTTGCTGTTTACTGCTGACCTGCAAGCCTGTGCAGGGTCTCTTGTCTCTTCTGCCTAGCAGTTACAGACACACACACTGTTATGCCTGACTTCACCTGTGCTCCGAGGATTTGAACTCAGGTCCTCACACTTGCACAGCTGGAAAGGTAGTCATGATGGAGAGGGTACAGACACAGTGGCGTGAAAGGGGGAGGGGACCTACTGAGGGAGGACAAGGGCCAGCAAGGATGGGGCAGGGTAAAAACGAAATGTGTGCATGAAAAGCCATAATAAAATCCATTACTTTGTATTCTGATTTTAAAAATTAATTTAAAAAATTTAAATCTTGGGGCTGGGGAGATTGCTGTCCTTGCAAAGGACCCTTGTTCAGTTTCCAACACCTTCATGGCAGCTCACAACCATCTTTAACTCCAGTTCCAGGAGATCCAACACTTTCCCTTGGCTTCCATAGGTACCAAGCATACATGCTATGCATGCACACTCGTATACATGAAAAATAAAAATAGGGGCCAGAAGCCTTTAATGCCAGCACTCAAGAGGCAGAGGCAGGTGGATCTCTTGAGTTCAAAGCCAGCCTGGTCTACAGAGTGAGATACTACAGAGGCTACACAAAGAAATCCAATCTCAAAAAAAAAAAAAAAAAAAAAAAAAGGCAGAGGCATGAGGATCTCTGTGAGTTTGAGGCCAGCCTGGTCTCCAGAGTGAGTGCCAGGATAGGCTCCAAAGCTACACAGAGATACCCTGTCTCCAAAAACAAAAAACACAACAACAACAACAACAACAAAACCCAAAAAAGCAAAACAACAACATAAAAAACTAAACCAAACAAAAAAACAAACAAACAAAAAGGGGATTGGGAGTTAGGTTGGAGAGATACTTAAAAGTTAAGAGAATTGGCTCCTCTTCCAGAGAACCCAGGTTCAGTTCCAAACACCCACATGGCAGCTCTGTAACTCCTGTCCCAAGGGATCTAACACCCTCTTTTGACCTCCACAGGCACTACATACATGTGGTACACAGACATACATGCAGGCATAAACACCCATAGACATAAAACAAAAATATATTTAAAAAGGACAAATAGGGGGTTAGAATGGAGGCCTGGTGGCTAAAAGCACTTGTTGGTCTTGCAGAGAGTTCCCAGAATCCACATGGCAGCTCACAGCTATCTGAAACTCAAATCCCAGAGGGCCAGACACGCTTCTGACCAGCTTTAGACAGCAAGCATGCATGTAAGAAAAATCTGAGCCGGACGTTGGTGGCGCACGCCTTTAATCCCAGCACTCAAGAAGCAGAGGCAGGCGGATCTCTGTGAGTTCAAGACCAGCCTGGTCTACTGAGTTTCAGGACAGCCTCCAAAAGCTACAGTGAAACCCTGTCTTGAACCCCCCCTCCCAAAAAAAAGGAAAAATAAAAATGCTGAAACACATAAAAACTAACAAAAATTTTAATTTCCTTTTATATTTTTTAAATAATTTATTTATTTGTATTTTATATACAATGGTGTTTTGCCCACATATTGGAGTTGTCAGATTCACTGGAACTAGAGTTACAGACAGCTGTGAGCTGCCATGTGGGTGCTGGGAACTGAACCCAGGTTCTCTGGAAGAACAGCCAGTGCACTTAACCACTGAGCCATCTCTCCAGCTCAATTTTCCTTTATTTTATTTTTTGGTTTTCTTTCTTTCTTTTTTTCTTTTCCCCACAAGACAGGGTTTCTCTGTGGCTTTGGAGGCTGTCCTGGAACTAGCTCTTGTAGACAGGCTGGTCTCAAACTCACAGATATCCACCTGCCTCTGCCTCCCAAGTGCTGGGACTAAAGGCATGTGCCACCACCACTTGGCAGTTTTCTTTTGTCTTTGAGACATAGTTTCTCTGTGTAGTCCTGGCTGTCCTGGAACAGTCCTGGCTGTCCTGGAACATACACTATAGACCAAGCTGGACTCAAACTCAGAGATCCACCTGCCTCTGCCTCCTGAGTGCTGGCATTAAAGGCGTGTGCCACTACCAACAGGCTCCACTTTTTTTTTTTTTTCTGGTTTTTCGAGATAGGGTTTCTCTGTGTAGCTTTGGAGTCTGTCCTCGAACTCACAGAGATCTGCCTGCCTCTCTCCAGAGTGCTGGGGTTAAAGACTTGCACTACCACCACCAGGCTTAATTTTTTTTTTTAAATGTGCGTTGGTATTCTGCCTTGGGTGTCAGATCCCCTGAAACTGGAGTTACAGACAGTTGTTAGTTGCCATATGGGTGCTGGGAATTAAACTTGGATCCTCTGAAAGAGCAGTCTCTCCAGTCCCAACTCCCAATTTTAAGTAGATAAATCCTTAAAAAGAGATAAGTTAATCTTATCAGGTGCACAAATGATTTTTCAAAAACCAAAAACTTTTAAATGACAAAATGAGGGCTGGAGAGATGGATCAGTGGTAAAAGGAGTATACAGCTCTTGTAGAAGAATCATGACCGGTCCACAGTATAAACACTGAATGGCTCACAATTATCTATAATTCACTCCAGAGGGATTTAATGCCTCTGGCTTCTGAGAACACTGCAGTCACATGAACATACCCCCACACAGATACACACAAAACTAAAATAAAGTTTTTTTCATCTTAAAAAAGCCTGGTGCAGTGGGGTATGTCTTTAATCCTAGCATTCAGAAGGAAGAAGCAGGCAGATCACTAGGAGTCTGAGGCCAGCCTGGCCAAAAGAGTAAGTTCTGGGCCAGCCAGAGCTACACAGTGAGACCAGGTCTCAAAAGAGAAAAAAAAGGCAGGATATCAGAATATTAACTTATCAGTGGTACAGCACGACTTTAGTAAGCTTGAAAGTTGAAATGCCCATCACCAAAAAATAAATAAGAAAAAAATAGACAAATAGTTGACTAGATCTAAGTAAAATGTGATTGTGTTGTATGAATTATCAGCATGACTATTAAGAGTGGGACACTTGCACAAAGTATCTGCTTGGCCCAAATATAGAAAGACTGATACAGACCTAGACCGAGTCAATGGCACAGGGGGTACCAAAGCAACAATTACTGAAAAGGCAGAGGAACTCTGTAAACAGATCCAATCAGAAAGCAAAGGGAGAGCCCATAGGAAAGTAAGAGTGAACTGATCCCTGATGGGGAATGTACTGTGTATGTTTATCTTATTGATTGTTAAATAAAATACTGTTTAGCCAATGAGACACCAAGTTAGACGGGACTAGGAGTCAAAGAGGATTCTGGGAAATGTAGTAGAGAAGTGGTGATCCAGCAGGAAGTGACATAGCAAGGAGACTCATATTTAAAGAAGGAGAAACAGGAAGGGTCCCTCTTTTCCCCTTGCTCCTCCAGCAGCACAATGTGATCCACCGGCAAGGAGGGATGCCAATAAGGCGTCCAATAAGATAAGTCTTATAAAATATATAGATTTATGATAATTAAGACTGAGCTAACAGATGAGGAATCCTAGTCATTGGCCAAGCAGCATTTGAACCTAATACAAGTTTCTGTGTATTCATTTGGGCCTAACTCGGGCGGGCGGCTGGTGTAAAGCTCACACGTGGCAGTGGGGCTCAGGCGGCTTTTGGTAGAAAGATTTATAGTAACAGATCCCAGTTAGTTTTTTGTCAACACGAAACAAGCTAAGATCATCTGAGAATGGCTACCTAGCTGGAAAAAAATGCCTCCATCAGACTACTGCCTGTAGTCAACCAGTAAAGGTACTGACCTGATTAATAATTTTTTTTTCTTTTTTTTTAGTTTTTCGAGGCAGGGTTTCTCTGTGTAGTTTTGGAGCCTATCCTGGCACTCGCTCTGGAGACCAGGCTGGCCTTGAACTCACAGAGATCTGCCTGTCTCTGCCTCCCGAGTGCCGGGACTAAAGACGTGCGCCACCAACACCTGGCCCTGATTAAAGATTAATGTGCAGGAGCTAATGCAATATGGGTGGCACTACCCCTGGGCAGGTGGTTCTGGGTGGTATAAGGAAACATGCTGAGCAAGCCACTGGGAGGAAGCAGCCCTTCTCCATGGAATCTACTTCGGTTCCTTCCCTAAGCTCTTTCCCTGACTTCCCTTCATCAAGAGCCAGTGCTCTTAACCTCTGAGCCATCTCTCCAGCCACCACATATTTTTTCTTTTAAGGCATAAGAAAGAAATAGGGATGTGTGGGAATCTGAGGAAAAAAATATCTGAGTCCAAATGATAAAGGAGCTCTAATCTCTAAACCCAAAAAGCCCAGAGATAGTTCTGGCTCCCTTCTGTTTCCTTCTGTCCCTCATCTTCCCACATGCTCCTCACTCTCCTAAAGAAGTGGTCCACCACACAGTGTCCTCACCCCATTCTCTTACCTTAATTGCTATGTTGTTGGATTCAGTAGCTCCACTGGTGAAAATGATTTCTCGAGGATCAGCTCCAATCAGAGATGCTACTTGCTGTAAGCCAAGAGCCAAAGATACATAGCATCAGTTCCCTGGCAGGAGTAGGGCTGCAGACAAAGCTAGGCCAGAGTTTCATGGCAAGAGAAACTCCACTGCATTCTACCCACTGCCTACCAAGACACTCTGTGCATACTAGGTCTGGCTTGAGATAAAAAAAGGAACTGATTATTAAAGTTTAAATGTTCTATTCTTTCTCCATTCTAGGACAGTCTAATAAGAATGTCAAATGTGGCCGGGCGGTGGTGGTGCACGCCTTTAATCCCAGCACTCTGGAGGCAGAGGCAGGCCGATCTCTGTGAGTTTGAGGCCAGCCTGGTCTACAAAAGCCAGTTCCAGGACAGCCTCCAAAGCCACAGGGAAACCCTATCTTGAAAAAAAAAAAAAAATGTCAAATGGAGCTATGGCTCAGAGGTTAAGAGCACTGGCTACTCTTCCAGAGGTCCTGAGTTCAACTCCCAGGAAACAAATGATGGCTCACAACCATCTGTTACGAGATCTGGTGCCCTCTTTGGGTCTGCAAGGACACATGCAGACAGAACACTGTATACATAATAAATAAATCTTTTAAAAAAAGTAAAAATGTCATTCAGTTGATAGAGTGCTTGCCTCATATTTATGAAGCCCTGCATTTGATTCCCAGCACTGCATAAACCAGGTATGGTGGTGCAAACCTCAGGAAGCCAAGGTAAGACAGCTGCCATGAGTTCGAGGCCAGCCTGGGATACAGTAAGTTCCAAGTTATCTTAGGCTAGAATGTGAAACTGGTCTCAAACAACTAACGTGCGGAGCCAGTGAGATGGAGCAGTGGCATAGACACTACTAACAGGCCAGGTTTCACTTCCTGAGATCCACCTGGTAAGGTGAAAGTCTGCTCCAAGTTGTCCTCTGATCTCCATACTGCATAGTTTGGTACATACATATATACATACATGCACTCAAACCAACCACACACATACACAGATGTTCACGCACACATATTTGCAATTTAAAAAATTATTCTTTGCTGGGCAGTGGTGGCACACGCCTTTAATCCCAGCAGGCAGGAAGCAGAGACAGGTGAATCTCTGAGTTCGAGGCCAGCCTGGTCTACAGAGTAAGTTCTAGGGCAGCCAGGGCTGTTACACAAAGAAACACTGTCATAAAAAAACAAAATCAACAAAAAAATTCTAACAAAATGTCAAGCAAGAAACTGGAAAAATGGCTCAGTGTTAGGAGCACTGGCTCTTCTTGCTGAGGACCCAGTTTTAGTTCCTAGCACCCGCATGGTGGTTGACAACCATCCTAAACTTCCAGGCACATACATGGTACACACACACACACACACACACAGACACAGACACACACACACACACACACACACACACACACACACACACACAGAGGCAAGGCATCTCTATGCACAAATGCAAAAATAAATATTCTTAATGATAAATTTTGTTTTTAAATAATTTTTTAACATTTATTTTTGGTTGGGTAACATTCATGCCACAGCATGTGGATTTTTGGGGGATTAAACTTAAGTTGTCAGGTTAGAAATGCATTTTTAAAATATATTTACCGAACTCTTTCTATGCACTTCTTGAGCAATGTGTAAGTGTTAGCCTTTACCAAACCAGCACTGTGTCATTTAACTTACCCAATCCCCTTATAGAGCATGAACTATTTCACTTTCAACTTGATAGGTGAGGATTTTAAGGCTTAGAGAAATGAGATGATTTTCCCAAGGTACTTTACCTAGTGAATATGTGAAGTAATTAAACACCTGCAGTCCAACTCCAAAACTACTCTCTGAATCTCTTCTAGAAATACCACCATTTCCTAAGAAAGAAATGCCTCCCGCAGGCCACCAAACTTGACTTGCAACTTCACAGAGTTCTTTGTGCTAACCTGGCGAGCATGTTCCATGGCTGCTTCACTCTCCCAGCCATATGCATGAGTCCGAGAATGAGGGTTCCCATAGTAGTTCACAAGGTATGGGAGCATGGCATCCAGAACCCTGGGATCCTGTACACAAGAGAACAGATCAGTCTCTCTGAGTCTATAATCAACTCAGAACCTGCTGCAGCCACTGCAACTGCCCACCTTGCTCAGTGCCCACCTCTTCACATACTAATCAAAGATTGACCTGATATACCATACTCCCACTTCGAAAACATTTTTTTGGGGGGAGAGGGGTTGAAACAGGGCTTCTCTGTGGCTTTGGAGGTTGTCCTGGAACTTGCTCTTGCAGACCAGGCTGGCCTCAAACTCAGAGTTCCGCCTGCTCCCAAGTGCTGGTATTAGTTTATGCTAGGGCTGGAGAGATGGCTCAGCAGTTAAGAACACTGACTGTTCTTCCAGAGGTCCTGGGTTCAATTCCCAGCAAACACATGGTGGCTCACAACCATCTATAATGAGATCTGGTGCCCTCTTCTGACCTGCAGACATACTACGGGCAGGCAGATCATTGTAATAAACAGACAAATCTTTAAAAGAAAAAAGGAAGTTTATGCTACCATACTGGCAAGTCACAGCTCTTTGTAAGGCATTTCTTGGCAAGAGGACTGCATTTCTGCTCTCCCCTAGGAAAAACAATGGGAACACCTGTAGAAACAGTTGGAACAGGCCTGTGTGGGATGGGAATCTAGATGGTAGGGCACTGGCCCAGCATGTACAAAGCCTTTAGTTGGATTACCAGCACTTCACAAAGCCAGGCATGGTGGTATACAGTTCTGTTCCCACACAACTCTAAAGTATTGGGGAGGTGGAGTCAGAAAGATTGGGATCAGAAGTTTAAGATCTTCAACTATAGAGTAAATTTGAGGGTATCTGAGGTTAGAGGCCTTGTCTTAAAAAAAAATGTAAAAGGGGTTAGGATGGAGAGATGGTTCAGTAGTTAAAGACACTGGTTGCTCTTCCATAGGACCCGGATTTGATTCCCAGAACCCATATCAGGCAAATTAAATTGCCCTGTAACTACAGTTCCAGGGAATCTGACACCCTCTTATGGACTCCATGGACTCTTGGTGACATGTAGGGCACATATACACATGAAAGCAGAACGCCCCCACACACGTAATTAATAAAATAACTTTTTAAAAAAGGACAAGATTGTATTGCTAGAAGAATGATTAAAATGTCAGGCTGTTTTGTTTTGGTGGGGCCGGTGGATTTTAGAGACAGGGGCTCTTTGTATAACTGGCTGGCCTGGAAAGCACTTGCACTGTAGTCAAGGCTGGCCTTCAGAGATCTGTCTGCCTCTCCCTCCTGAGCAATGGGATTAAAAACATGTACCACCACACCCAGGAGGACTACAAGTTTGAGGTCAGACTGAACTACATAAGACTCTATCTTTCAATAAACAAGTAAAAGAAAATTTAAGCCAGGTTGGCCTTCAAGAGACTCTCTCTTAAAACATAAAGTAGCCTGGCAGTGGTCCATCCCTTTAATCCCAGCACTCAGGAGGCAGAGACAGGTGGAACTCTGTCTGACCTAGTCTACAGAGCAAGTTCCCAGCAATTCAGAGAAACCCTGTCTCGAAAAACCAAAAAGAACAGTCTTAGGTTCTAGAGAGATAGCTGAGTGGTTAAGAGTAAAGGTTGCTCTTTCAGAGGACCGAGGTTCAATTTCTAGCAACCACATGGCAGTTTACAAGGGCCTATAGAGTTCCCGTTTGAGGGGTTCCACTCTCTCATGGCCTCTACAGGCACAACACGTATGTGCTGCGTGCAGACAAACATTTAGGTAAACACTTACTTGTAAGGTAAAAAGAAATAAACAGGGTCTTATTTATTTCTAGTTAGTCAAAGATGACCTTAAGATTCCGATATTCCTGCGTCTACCTCTCAAATGCTGGAATTACAGGAATTGAGTTTTATGTGGTGCTGGGGATTGAACCCAAGACTCTGCATTCCAGCCAAGTACTCTACCAACTGAGCCACATGTCCAGCTCTCAGTAACTATTTTTATTTCATGCTTACCATGTGCTGGACTGCTGTCTTTCATTTCATTTAACACTTGACCAAATCCTCACACATTTACTATATGGTAGTTAATTCCGGAGCTAATTCCAGAGCCTATGTATTTGTCTGTTTTCTTTATTTATTTTTTATTTTTACACAGGTTTGAAGCTCCCTATGTGGCCCAGGCTGGCCTTGAGCTTACTCAAACTCTCCATGCTACAATGTCCAGCTCCAAGGCCTGAGCATTTACAATTAACTACAATACCTGTTCGAAAGTGATTTGACCAAGATCAATAGCTAAAAACTAGTAAAGCCTTTTCTAGCAAACTAAAATCTAAGCCTCCTGATGCCTGACTCGCTTTTCTAGCACATTTAATGGTTCTGAATTCTCCAGAAATCTAGCCTTCTGGTAAAATTTGTTCTTCTAACCCTCAAAGAGCCTGGGGGAAGGTTCCCTTTAGTCCTTACCAGAGGAGTTGTAGCCTGCACATCCATATAGAGAGGTCGCAGCACTGTCTCTGAGGGAACAGCCGAGTGGATAGCATGATCTACGACTGACAACAGAGTGGAGTGGCAAAGTGAGAAATGACGCAACCGTGGATGCCAGGTGCACAAGACAACAGATTGCCAAAGCCGCTTCGAGGTAAATTAAGGAAGGTTGAGGTCGAGTGTCAAAGGAAAAGAAAACAACGGGCGGTAAAAGACATTGAGGAAAATAATAGACGCGGGGTTCTTTGAAGGGACGCTGGCGGCAAAAGGGAGCAATCTTTAAACTATCCAGCAGAGTGGATGGGCTCTAAAAAGCAAAAACCTTTATAAGAACATTGAAAAGCACAGGGTCCTTCAAAGGTTCATGACTGGAGGAACCTCGAATAGCATCTTTAACAGTTGGTCAGGAGAGATCTGAAGGATGAGACTCTGGCTCATATGTGGCAAGATGTACGGGCCGTCCTGAGGAAATGTGAGAGCGAGCAGCGGGACACGGAACGCGTCGGGCAGGCTCCGCAACAATGCAGTGCGTAGCAGCAACCACCCAGCGGGTTCGGGCGGCTAGGGAGACTGGGCGCTACAAAGAAGGGGGGCGTACCGCGCAGGCGCAATCCCCGGGTGGGCGCCGTGAACCCGGGCCGGGCCGCCGCGGCGGCCGCCAGTGCCGCCCGCCTCCAAGTGGCTCGCAGCATGCTCCCAGCAGTCGAGCCCACCATCCACAGCGCTTGCAAGTTCTCAGCCCATGCTCCCGGAAGTAGCTCCCAGCGCTCCGGAAGCGATACGACAGGCGACGAGCGCCCTCCGCCTAGCTTTCGGTGTGAGACGTAGAGCCGAGCGAACGCGGCGGCGAACGAGGTGAGGTGGGGCCGGGCCCAGCCCGGCGTCGCGCGTGCGGGGTCCCTGACTGCCAGCAGGGTGGTGGAGGCGTGCTCCGGGCTGGCGTCCGCCCCGGGGCCTGCGGAAGCCTTCTGGGCGCCGCTGGCTGCCGGCGCGCCAGGCCTCCAGGCCTCACTGTCGTAGCCCTCTCTCACCCCAGATGCCGGTGGCCGTGGGTCCCTATGGGCAGTCCCAGCCCAGCTGCTTCGACCGTGTGAAGATGGGCTTTGTCATGGGTTGCGCCGTGGGCATGGCGGCCGGGGCGCTGTTCGGCACCTTCTCCTGTCTCAGGTGAGCCTCGCGGGCGGGACTTCCTGGGATCCACGGACACTTAGTCGAGGTTGGAAGCCCAGTGCTTAGGGATCTGAGCTCTGGAGTCAAAATGGCTTTGTGACTCCTTTGTAGTTTAGTAACCTTAGGCAAGTTAGATGCCGTTTCCTCAGCTGTGGTCGAGGACAGTACGCTTACCTCCACTTTTCTAAGAACCGATCATACTAGTATGCTTTCCATAAACTCTAGCATGTCGTAAATGCGCAGTGAAAGCTTATTATTGTTGCATGGCATTTTAACTTACAACTGAATGTGATAAAATGAGCTTGTAGAGCCATTTTCCGATAAACTTAATTCTGAGATACACGGTTATTCTAAAGGCCATCTCCACTATTTATTCAGTTCTTGTTAAATGTGCTAATGTGTAGTGAATCAGTTTGTAAAGTTTCACTTTACACTTTGAGCAGCTTATAAACTGGCCAACTTTTTAATCTGGGTTAAACTCCAAAAATAAACACTAAGGCATCATCTATAAGACAAAGGTCTATTAGGTAACACACCCATAGAAGCAGTCATGACTGCATTTCCTGCCATTACATGTCCTTCTGTTCCTCTTCCTGCTACAAACAGAAGAGAATTCTGTACGTAATGCCCTAGAGCCCTTAGATGTTTTACTTGTCACTGCTAATCCTCCTTGGGGAAAGAGTAACATCTTAAGAATGACAAAGATAAAGGTATTATCAAGCTGTTAATTCTTGATATATTTCAACAATGATTATAAAGGGTGAAGGAAGGTAATTCAAAATCTTTCGTCTATTTTTATTCCTAAATGATCGCATCTTGCCTCCTCAGGATCGGAATGCGGGGTCGGGAGCTGATGGGCGGCATTGGTAAAACCATGATGCAGAGTGGCGGAACCTTTGGCACATTCATGGCCATTGGAATGGGCATACGATGCTAATCAGGGCAGTGATTAGCTGGCTACATCTTTACTTTCCCATTCATTTCAACCCTTGTACAATAATAAAGTTTTTTCTTCTCAGTCTTGTCTATTTTTACTCCAAAAAAACATCCCAAAGGGCTAAAGAAGTTGGTCAGTCCCTGTATCCCCATAGTTACATTTTCTAGCTCCTGTTGCTTAGGGTCTTCTGGCCTGTGCAGGCATCAGACACATACATGGTACACCTTATATTACATCCAAGGATGCAATACTTAAATCTCTAGCCAGGCTTAATGTGTTGACATACACATTTAATCCTGGTGCGATGGAAGTGGAGGCAGCCATTGCTAGATAGACCTGTCCAAAAACATTTTTTTAAAAATATTTGAGCTAATAAAAATGAGAAGTCCCAACAGATGATGGTACACGCCTTTAATTCCAGCACTTGGCACAGGCAGGTGGATCTCTGCATTATGGTCTACAGAGCCAAGTTCCGGGATAGGCTCCAAAGTTGAGTACAGAGAAACACTGATCAGAAAAAAGTTTTTTTTTTTTTTTCACAAATCCTGTTTCTGCATATCAAATATAGTAAACATTTGCTTCTTGGCAAAAGTAGACAATTTGGACATGGTCACATACACTACATGTCACATTCACAATAGAACATTGCATGTCCTGAGATTGTCTTCCTAACTTTAGACGGAATTATTTATTGAAAAGACCAGTTTCTCAAGGACTGTATCTTTATCAGGACATTCCTAACAGCCTCAAAATTGGACATTAGAATGTAATATCCAGACCAAAGATTTTTCTGATGTGGATTACCCTTCAACTAAATTTTGATCAGAATGCTAATGCAATGTCCTTAGGACATCAAAGCCCTTTTGAAGCCCTAGATGCCAAAGGGCCCCAGCCGGCTGAGTGGCAAACTCAGCCATCTTGTTTTCATTGTTCACCCAAGGATTGCAAAACTATTAGAAAACACATGGGCAAGAGTTGGAGGATCTGCCAACCAAAGGATAATGTTCAAACCAAGAGAAAGGCCTCAGCTCCATCTAGGGCTCCCGAAGATGCCCAGGCCCCATAGAAAAGGTTTCTGTCAACATGAACACAGATGGACTGGTGTAACACACAATTTGCAGATCATCAGGACGATATTGCTGCTTTTTACAAATAAACTAGAGGTAAGATCTGTGTAAAAGTGTTTTGAGGGCATAAAAAGAAACAAGATTTAGCATCTACAGATTTCTTATCAAAGAGTTGCAACTGCAATTAAATGGACTTCACTCAGAATGGACTCTTCAAAATACTTTCTGTGCATCTTATACAAGAAACAAAATAACAAGAGGCAGCTTGTTTGACCCAGGGAACATACCTTCATTGCAAACACTATGCTGTATGTATTGACACATATATACAATTTCAAGATTGCAGAGGTTGAGAGAGTAGCATTTTCAAATTGTGAAAAACCTAAACTGTAATGCTTAGACGCTAATTTGAAAGCAAAAGAGAAAACAATCACCGACAGCCTATGCTCCAGTTAGTAACCTCAAAATTTAAAAAAATGAAAATTTTCTTGTGGCCTTTTTCAGAGAATTTTATTTGAGTGGTTCTTACAAAGATTGTTGCAATATGAAAGTCATTTGTTTGATAGAAATATCAAGCTGTCTTGTCAAACACACTGAAGTAACCCAAAAATATATTTCAGAGCTCACAGAGCTTAAAAAGAGCAAAGATTATATGCAACCAGACAAAACCTATTTCTGCATTTCCTATATCTTGCCCAGACTTCTTTGCTCAAACTGTTACATCAACCATCTTCAGGAAATGCAGGGATCATTTTGTTTGGAAACTCAAGACACACTAAAACACAGTATTTACAAAGAAACTTTTACACATACATTAATTGAAAAGTTACCATCAAGAAATATAATTTTGAAATACCTTCTTGCCAAATGATCAAGGTGAGATGCTAAACAGCCTCTTAGCTGCCTAGACTGTTCATACACTGTGTATTCCAGAAACCTTTGCTGAACCATGAGCCAAATACATGAATGAATGTGAACTGTAACTGCTATGTAAAAAGTTAGGCTTCTGAAACATTAAAATATTACCTGTCTGCCTTTATACAGAAAGGACATTTGTTCCCCTAGAGCTATTCTATAGATCCTTAATGTAATTTTCTACATGGACATTTAAAACGGCAGAACAAGCGAACAGCTTTGCATAAAGTAGGATTTGCTAGTTAGGGAGAATGAGCACACTGCATTCCTGTTAACATCTTTATTTTTCAAGATAACAGGAGTTGTATACAAATGACAGTAGACCCTTGCCTCTTTATTTTTATCTAAATAAAAGATAACTCAAGATGAATTCTCAAGAAAAAAAAAAAGCTATATACATAAGGGACTATATCTTCCTTCATCGTCTACTTGGAACCAGTAGTTGTGTTGCTGTCATAGAATCAGGAAAGAGGTTGTGGTAAGTTGGAAGAGGTACATATGCAGCTGTTATCATTTTACCTGTTGACAAAAAGAAAAAAAGTTGAGTGATTACTTTCATGTTATCACTAGGTGTTCAACATAAAGTCTTTGTAGCAGTCACTCACCAGCAAACCACCTGCCATGCAATGCATTGACAGCAGCAATAGCTGCAGCAATAGATGGGCACTTCACATATACGTTGCCCTGAAAGCATATCAAGAAAAAATCGTAATTAGAAACAACTGTATTGACCACATATTCTCCCAAAGAAAAAAAAGCAAAAACAAAAATGAAAATACCTGAGCTGAATTTTTGTCAACATAAATATGAATAACTCCTCCATGTTTATTACATTCTTCAATAACATCATCTTTAATCTCTGTATCCCATCCAACTTCTTCTTCTCTGTAAGAAAGCAGAAAGATAATAGAATTGTATTCAAATAGGAAAGGTGCACACATTATCTGTGTATGTATGGCCATGTAGGTTGACCCGTCAGAGGGAGACCATTCTCCTTGTCACTATATGGGTATCAAGTGATCCAAATCTAGTCCTCACACAGCAAGCACCTTTGCTCACTGAACCACCTAATGTGCCTTACACCATGCAGTAAGTCTCTTCAAGAAGCATAACTATTCGATGGGCAAAGGTGGTGCACTCATTTAAACCCAGCACTCGGGAGGCAGAGGCAGGCAGATCTTATGAGTTAGAGGCCAGCCTGGTCTACCCAGCCAGTTCCAGGACAGGCTCCAAAGCTACAGAGAAACTCTGTCACAAAAACAAACAACAAACAAAACAACAATTCAGCTGGGCTAGGAAACAAATGAGCTCACTCCATGAACCTGCCTATTTATACCCAACTCAAAACTGCCATTCATGCAAACATGGCAACTAACAATACATTCTGAGCCATCTACCTAGAAGCTAAGCATATATTCTTAACATTTAAGGTATCAAAGGGTATGAAGCATAAAAAGATATACAAGGTGTTCCATTTGAGCTTATTGTTACTACCATTGTAAATTTTTGTGGAACTGGCTCAGTAGTTGACAGCACTGGCAAATGTGTGGCACATATACAAACATGCAGAAATACTCATATTCATAAAATAATTTTAAACAAAGCAAAAAGAATTACAAGTACACAAATACATGGTATTTGTGGCCACACAGAAATTTATCATTAACAGAGTTTAAATTTCAGCTTTGCTATGTGCCCAAATAAAATATAAACTGCGTAAAAAAGTGTCAACTATTTATCATAATACTTTCCAACTATGAAATATTAAAAATGGGAAATTGCCAATTGCAAACACACTTACGTTTGAGGGTTAAACATGTTAGAAAGTTGAAAACATTGTGTTGCAAGTGGTTGAACAGACGCAGCTGCAGCTAAAGCTGAGGCTAAAAAAGAAGAGGAAAAATTAGATTCCTGGAATATGTGTGAACATCCTTGGACAATTACCTAAAAAGAAAAACCACCCTATCTTAATGTGGAGGAGATATTTTCCAATCACCATCAACAGTTGCTCATTATATCATGACAGTAACACAACAGTTAAGCTGTTAAATTAAGCTTATAAGATTAACTAACTTATAATAGGTAACACAATGTATAAATACTCAAGTATTCTTTAGAGATGAGATGGGGAAAACAGTGCAGACATACAGACAGAAATTTGGTACAGATGTAAATATATTTCCCTAAAGATTTCAGGAACTGGGTTTGTGACTTAGTTGTCAATGTGCTTGTCTAGCAGGCACAAAGCTCTGGGTTTGATCCTCAACACTGAATAAACTGGGTGCATCTATAATTTCAGCCTAAGGAAGGTAGAGGCAGGAAAATGAGACGTTCACAGTCACACAGTCTATCATACCAAATTTTAAGTAAGACTGCAACATATAAAATACTGTCTCTAAGAAAATATACAAAAACAGTGTTTGAAATGGGGAATAGTTGCACAGGAGGAAGCAGGAGGATTTGTTTATAGAGTTCTAGGTCCCCTGGGCTAGAAAGTAAATTGTGGGATATCCAGGACTACAGAAGAGACCTTTTCTCAAACCAAACAAAACCTAAGAAGAGCTTGAGAACAGACATGTAGTCTAAATCTATTAAATTACAGCAAACAAACCTCGATACAAATCATTCCAGAATGAACAAAGGCTAAAAAGAAGTTTGATCTTATTCTGAAGTGATGGGAATGACAAAAAATGGAATTGTTGGAAAAATACTAAATACAACACCCTTCTACTTCTCTTGGTTTTAACAGGAATATAGTTTTCTTTTTAAAAGACACAGGTCTGTATTTTAGATCTATAGACATCTCAGATTCAGTCATCTCAACTACCCCTCAAGATTTATTTTTACTTTCATCTGTATGTATGTACCTGATGGCCTCAAAGGGACACCCTGATATGTTCTTCATAGTGCTGTGAACTACCATATGGATTCTAGGAACCAAACCTGGGTACGGAAGTAAGGGTTCAAGTGCTCTAAATCAGGGAGCAATCTCTCTGGTCCAACTACTTTTTTTCAATGCACGAACCTTATTATTATTAAGGTTTGAAAAGAAAAAAGTATCCAAAGGAAAAAAAATGCCATTGTAAACATTTTACTTGATTTTTCTTAGGAAAACAGAAACAAAAAGAATGGTATGGTATGACTATTATAATTTGGACATAATGGACAATGCAACGCTTAAAGTAACATTGTAACATTAAAGCATACATAGGTGTAGTTAAACACTTTTTCCAAATTAGGTGTTTTCCAAGTTTGGCATTCTTTAGGTTTGGGTTTTCTGTTGTTGAGACAGGGACTTGTCTCTCTCCAGTTTTCACAGAATCACCAAAAAATTAATTATAGCACCAGTTACAGAACTCACCGTAATCATATTATCTGACCATATCCCATTCCAATGCATAACAACAAACAGCTAAGGATAAAATAATGCATTAAGAAATCGAGATAACTAAAATAAATGATCACCTAAGTACCAGACAAATTGCACTGAAAAAAACTTTACAAATATACATGAAATAAATAACACCACTAAAAAATTATTCTGGTATTTTGTGCTTTCTGGTTAAAAAAAAAAAAAAAAGTGCTTTTCCTTCATTAATCCTTTAGATAAAAAAGGTAATTTCCTTTAACAACAAAACTTTTCTGTGTATTTCTTTCTGAGAACAAATATTAACTGCCATAGTCTAAGAGCTAGTAATTCTCAGCTAGCTACTTAGGAATCTAAGGGCTGTTAAAGAGAAACCCTGTCTCAAAAAACAAAACACCAAAACAGAAAGAAAACATTAACCCATTGTACATTTAAATATTCCAGGCTCTAGGAGGCAGAGTCAAGTGATCTGACTTATAGGACAGTCTTGTTCTACATACATAGTTGCAACACAGTCAGAGTGACAACCCTGTCTCCCCAAAAATAAATAAAAACACAAGTATGCATAACTAAAATGTTTTAAGAAGACTGAAGGGAACTACTGAATGATTATGAATAGTACAGATGAAGCAAATTACAATAGGATCATTCTGGCTTAATCTACGCAGCATGCAGAAGAATAAAGAATTCTGACTTTCAATCGATAAATTATTAAAAAAGCAGTAATTACAAATGTTGCATTTGCTTAAAGAGAATTAAAATATATTTAAATCTCATCTAAAATATAACAAGATGTTTTTTTTTTCACATAGGATCATTATCAAAAAACAATAATCATGCTACTCTAAAGGTAGTACTGAACAAGAACACTGAAGAGAACCCTATGAGGTGGATTTCATGAAATCATTGCCTACTTGCCATCATTTCAAAATGCATGTAATATATTTGAACAGTTTATGGGCCCATTCATGGTTTTTGATATTACAGGCTACTAGAAACCAATCAGTGTATCAGTATTAAACATCTAGCCCACATGACTATAAATCTAAGTAAACTTATGTTACATATATTCCACGTTCTAAATCTGGTCTGGGAAAATACTGAGTCTACTAAGTAAACCTTACACCTAGAGAAATACAAGAAAGAAATACAAGACTGAGTTCTGGTTCGTACGTGTTTAACTGTCAAGGAGAGAGTGCTAGCATGCTAGGCCAGGGATTAAACAGCTACAGCTTAAGGCTGAAAAATTCAAGTAATCCAAAACAGAAACAACCACAGATAATTTTATCTTCTTTGACTCAAAATTTAGTTGATTAAGTTTAACTAGTCATATTACACTGAAAAAAATAAATCCAAACAACCATTAAAACAAATTCTATCTTTGTACATTTAATTGTATTTCAAAGACAAAAAAAGTGAAAAATAAGTAACTCACCTTCAGTCTGTTGGGAAAGTCGTGTTTGCAAATCTATAACAAAAGAGAATTCTACAGCTCAGTGCAGGAACAATGAAGAGCCTCAACTAACAGGGTAAATGTCAGGAAAGTATTAATAAAAGAGGACTTCAACAGCAGGGTTTATTAGAATAAACTTATCAAAACCTGGCAGCAAAACCTCCTTCCCCATTCCTCATTGAGAAGGCTTTGGGGCCTTTTGTTGCCTCATATCGTGGAAGTTATTCACCTTTCCTCCTAACCCTAATACATCCTTTCCTATCATATGTGTGCTGCACTGTGATACCACAGCCAGGAATAATGGGAAATGGGGAAAGGGAAGCACACCGGCGAGAAAATATGTGAAACACCCTGATTGAGAATTCAATTCCAAGTACTTAGAAAGTAAGTTTTCTTTTGTTTTTTCAGTGGTAATAAGCACTAAGTATTTCAGAAGGTTATGTTAAAATGGTAAACCTTAACTACCACACACATAAGGGAGCTAGAGCTAGGACCATGTTCCCTAATTTCCCAATTTAGCAATAACTGAGAAAGAGACAATTGCAACAATGTGGAATTTATCTTTTTATGAGATTTTCAGAAGCCGGGCAGTGGTGGTGCACACCTTTAATCCCCAGCACTCCACTGTCAGAGGCAGGTGGATCTCTGTGAGTTTGAGACCAGGCTGGTCAACAAAAGAGCTAGTTCTAAAACAGCCCCCAGAACCACAGAGATACCCTGTTTTGAAAGTGCCACCCCTTTCCTCCCCAAATTTCAACTTGTCAATGGTTTCTAGCACAGGTTAACAATTTGATGTAAGTTTATTCTCTCACATATGATGAAAATTATTGTTTCTACACTGGAAAGCATTTTCAACAAATCTGTATGAGCTGCAAACCAAATTCAAGCAGCTAATAGGTGTGGCCAATCAGCAACAACAGAGTAGGAGGCAGGCAACTCTCTGCTTGAGGCGAGCTTGATCTACATAGTGAATTTCAGAACAGCCAGCTAGGGGATCATCACAGTGAGACCTTGTCTCAAATACCAAAACAAACTCCTGCATTTTTGCAAAGCTACTACAGCTAATAAAAACACCATAAGAAATAAATATGGCATTATCAGTGATAAAGGAATGTATTTATACTAAATGAATTAAGATATTAATATAGAACCAGTGTCAGAAACTTAAAATACAATCTCTCTTCTTCACCCCAAATAGGTGATGCTATTAATTGCCAATCCCGATTATGATGTTAAAAACAACTTTGGAGCTAGGTGGTGGTATCACACATCTTTAACCCCAGCACTTGAGAAGCAGAGGCAGGCAGATCTCTGTGAATTTAAGGCTCCAAAACTATAGAGAAACCCTGTCTGGAAAAACAAACCAACAATAAAACCTTTGGCTACTTTTAATACATTAGTAAACTAGGCACAAATTGTGTATTTTACACAAGAAACATTAGAGAAGTTGTATTATCTAAGGGTTTTGGAACACTCCGTAAATCCCAGTACTCAGGAAAGGCAGAATTAAGCTCAATGCCTGGCTGTTTAAAGCAGGGAACAACCACATGTGGACCACACCACCTTGAATGAGATCTGGTGCCAGTCTGCAGGGCACATACAGGCAGAACACTGGATACGTAATAAATAAATCTTTAACATAAGTTCAAGGCCAGCCTCGGTTATATACACAAGTCTCTAAAGCCTGGGATACCCCAAAAAGAGAATACTTTGAGGGACAAGGCTGACCAGCAGAATAACTGAGTTGTATGATACAGAGCAAAATTGAAGCAAACCAGGGATATCCAATAACATCCTGTCTCAATAATGACAATCTGGATATAAACCTAATACATAAATGAGAAAGCTGCAACTCTGTCCACAGTTGGATCTCTGAATCACATGTACATGGTGGAAGGATAGAGCAACACAGCTAAAATGCCCTCTGATCTCCACACATAAGGAAAGCAAATGAAACTACAGAGACACACCAGCTCCCAAAGTGAATTTCTCTTTAAATGTTTATGTTTATTTTTGCCTGGATGTATGTGTGTGAAACATGGGTGTCAGAAGGCATCATTTCCCCTGCAAGAGGAGTTATATATAGTTAGCTGTGAGTCATCAGGCGGGTACATAGAATACACCCAGAATCCTATGTAAGAACAGCCAATGCTCGTATGCCACTATGAAGCCCTTACACCTAACAATTTCACTAAAGACAACCCGGACAAATCATCCTGAGGGTTAGTAAAAGACATATTTTTTTTTATTTTTTTAAAAATCTTCTAAATCTATTTATTTATTATGTATACAACATTCTGCTTCCATGTATATCTGCACACCAGAAGAGGGCACCAGATCGCATAACGGATGGCTGTGAGCCACCATGTGGTTGTTGGGATTTGAACTCAGGACCTCTGGAAGAGCAGTCAGTGCTCTTAACCTCTGAGCCATCTCTCCATCCCAAGAAATAGACATCTTATTCGGGAAATAGCATGATATATATACCTCAGGTTGGCCTGGGACTCATTTCAGGACAGTTTACTCATAGAAACATAGCCACTAAAGTTACATGGATTACAGGAGTGAGCAGACCTTGCCAAACCTTGCTCCTATGTCCTCACCTTCATGTTGAGAAATCACGTTTTCACAGAGTAACCTAAGACTATGAGAAATGTTATTTATCACAACATGAGGAAATGTAAAAAAGGCCACGGCAATAAGGTTAAAAACCACTGCTCTTTCTAAGAGCACCCTTTTTTCAAATGAAAATTTGACCTTGAAAGAAGGGAAGTAACAATAGAACAGTTTTCAAGTTAAATCATTATTTTTGGTGGCAGGATCTCGCTACACAGTCCCTGCTATCCAAGAGCTCACTTGGATAAAACATAGTGAGGTTTGACCACCAAAGCACTGAGATTAGGGGCCGGAGAGAGGGCTCAGCAGTTAAGAGCACTTAAGAGTTCTTCCAGAGGTCCTGAGTTCCAATTACCGACAACCACATGGTGGCTCACAACCACCTTGAATGAGATCTGGTGCCCTCTGCTGGTGTACAGGCAGAAGACTGTATACATAATAAATCAAACACACACACACACACACACACAAAGCACCGAGATTAAAAGTGAACATTGCCAGATTTAGCCTATCATGTTTTTTTGTATAGCTTTGGAGCCTGTCCTGCAGCCCATTCTGTAGACCTGGCTGGAGACAACTAACATCCGCTTGCCTCTACCTTCCAAGGGTGGGAATTCAAGAAGCGTGCTAGCATCATCCTGCTGTATCGTTTTTTAAAGAATTGTTTTCATCTTTCTGTGTAGAGGTCAATGTGAATGCATATCCAAAGAGTTAAATTCATCTTAACATCCCATACTCAAGGAAATTTCTAAAATAAATTCCTTTCAATTACAGAAAGCTGCTTGGAATGACTATTAATTGACTGCACAACAAACAAACCTAACATTAAGGTTTTAAAATTCAAAAGCAGAAATACAGGTAACAGATACTTGTGGGAGATTACCAAATAGTGCTTACAGAAATGCCTCAATGATTACTTTTACCTCCTCATAATTAATTACATTGGCATTGTCTTCAGAAATTGTAAGTTGCATAAGATTTTAAAGGACACCATTTGACAAAAAGAAAGTCTTTCTTGCTTTTAAATGTGTCAAAATATGAAGACAAGATCACTAACTTCACATTTCTTAAATTATTTTGAAGTATTGCATATGGATGAATCTGTTGGCAGGTATTGTGACTGGACAGGGACTTAAAGCTAGTGCTGGGAATTTAGATACTTTAAAAGAGCAGTACATGCTTTTAAACTGAGGAAAAATCTGAAGCCTCATCCTCATTTGTTTTGGTTTTGAAGACAAGGTTCTTCTGTGTAACAGCTCTGGCTGTCCTGGAAATGTTTATAGAGCAGGCTGGCTTCTAAGTTACAGAGATCCAACCACCTGCCTACACCTCTCAGTGCTGGCATTACAGGCATGTATCACCACCACCAGGCACTGGCCCCTACTTCTTTTTTTTTATTGTGCCCTAGGCATGAAACAGCTTTGGCCACCAAACCAGGCATCAAGCTAGGATGAACAAAGGGCTACTAGCTCCTCTGCCCCTGACTGATATAAGAACAACACCACCACCAAGGTGTCTCTATGCCCATTGCCAGGGGTTCATCCCTACTTCTTAATGGCAAAATAAAATTACCTGCTTTAGATAGCTTTGTATCTAAGCAGATTTAATAAGAAAGCACAAGTTTCTTATTACATTAACATTACTACTTATCTAAAACTGCACATGGTCTTACTTTCTAGAAAACTTAGAACAGAAATTACTATTAGAATTTCAGAACACTTGAGTTTAAAAACAGGGTCTGGACACTGCCACCCAGGCTGGCATGGAAATCATGGTAAAGCAGCCTGACTTTTTTTTTTAACCAAAGTTGGTATAGCAAAAGTTATTATTCATTTCTATCCAAGACATATATATAAAGAAACAAGTATTACCCTAGGTCCTAGATTTAGGACAATGTAAATCTCTTTTTAGGATTTACTTAATTTCTATTTGAATACAACTTTTGCCTCCATGTATATATCTGTAAGACATATGACCTGCAAATATTAGAAGACATGGATAGATGTGACAATACTGGAGATTACTTTAGAAATATTATTATTATTATTGCATAAAGCAAAAGTTAATTTTAACCAACTCTGGGCTTTTCCTAAACATTAACAATTCAGTCTAAAACTTCACATGTTTCCATAGTCTCATGGGTCACTCTGGCTAATACTAAAGTATACTAAAGCTACTCTTCTTTTGCAACCATTAAGGTGCTAGAAGTACTTAATGAATTGAATTCTCAGTTAGTCCTTTGAAATGCAAAAAATTTGGCATGTTTTCGAATTAGGTGAAAAAACAAATGATTTCAAATTAGAAAAGATTCAATTCCTACCTGCCACAGCACCAAATGCCAAAGAGCCACTCATTTGTAAAGCTTGCTGTGCTGCTGGTGGAATCTGCAAACCTGTACCTGTAAAAGAGTAAGTCTTAAAGTTCTTACTATGTTAACGGCAAAAAAACCCACAATTTTGGGAATTATGTTATCAACTCAGTCATCGGCAAAATGGTTCACTACACCAAGGTAAAATAATCACAACTAACTTTTTTTTTTGGTTTTTTTTTTTTTCTGTGTATCTTTGGAGCCTATCCTGGCACTCACAGAGATCTGCCTGCCTCTGCCTCCCGAGTGATGGAATTAAAGGCGTGCGCAACCAACTCGAAGCTAATCACAACAAATTTCTTACTGAGTCTGGTGACACACAAAATAAAACTCATTAAACTCACAGTAGTACACAAAAACACCAAAATAAGGAGTATATAAAACTTTAATAAAGGTAAAGATTAGAATGCACTCCTACAAATATATAGGAACTCCAAAACAATACACCTGCCTGCATATTTCGTAGTTTGCATGGTTACCTTTCTTTTTCACCACTATACCTATACATCAATAATTGAAAACTTACCCTCTGCAAGTCTCGCCATTAACTGGAGACGACCAGTTGTTCCCAAGTCAATTCCAGTTCTTTCTAGTTCATCACTGTCCAAAAATGAACTAGCACTAGAAGCATCAGTTCGTTCAGTAACATGACCAACTTTCATTGGCCTTCCAGCTAGTTCAAATCCATTAAGCTGTTCCAAAGCTTTTTTGGCACATTCTGAGTCAGAAAACTAGAATAGACAATAGGAATGATACAATTGAATACTTTGTATTTGTATCACTACAGACATAACATTGCCTTCAAGTGCATTGGTGTCAATTTGCTTGAATGCACGTTGTGAGGGTGTCAGACAAGTTGTGAGCTGCCACATGGCTGCTTGGAGTTGAACGCAGGTCCTCTTGATGAGCAGTCAGTGCTCTTAACAACTGTGCCATCTATCCAGCCCCCAAAATAGCAACTTTGTAAGTCTAATTACACACTCATGAAAAAGTACAAAAAGTATATAAAAATTGTGTACATGTAAAATTAGACCATAAATTTTTGCAAATAAAAATGCAAGATAGTGTGAAAATGATTTTTTTTAAAGACCAATTTTTACTTTTTTGACAAGTTGTCTTTACATAAGACATGACTTTTTTATTTTTATTTTTAAATTTTTTCGAGACAGGGTTTCTCTGTGGCTTGGGAGGCTGTCCCGAAATTAGCTCTTATAAACCAGGCTGGTCTGGAACTCATGGAGATCCATCTGCCTCTGCCTCCCTAGTGCTGGGATTAAAGGCGTGCATCACCAACGCCTGGGCCCATAAGACAAAACTTTTGGACAAGTATTTACTATGTAGATCAAGCTGGCCTTTAACTCCTCCCTCCCTGAGACTCATAATTTGTTCCAAAATGCCAAGAACCCTATGTAATTTTTTAGTGAATCTGACAGAGTGGAAAAGAGTGACAGGCACCTAGGATCTTAAACGTGTAACATGATTACCCAACCAACCAAATCTACCAAAGGTGTTTTCCTTCACACCTCTCCTTTAGTCTCCAGATCCCTTCTCACTGTCTTTACCTCTTTCTAAACAGGGGTAAGAGGATCCTGCCAGGCAGTGGTGGTTCACGCCTTTAATCCCAGCACTCAGGAGGCAGAGGCAGGCAGATCTCTGTGTGTTCGAGACCAGCCTGGTCTCCAGAGCAAGTGCCAGGATAGGCTCCAAAGCCACACAGAAAAACCCTGTCTCAAAAAAGCAAAAAACAAACAAAAGAGCTGGGTGTTGGTGGGTCATGCCTTTTAGTCCCACACTGGGGAGGCAAGCTGATATCTGTGAGTTCAGGGCCAGCCTGTCTACAGACAGCCTCCAAATCCACAGAGAAACCAATTTAGTTTGTGCTTTTAACGCCAGGATATGGGAGGCAGATCAAGTCATTTGTTATTTTGAGGCCCGCTTGGCGTCTTCCAGTTGCTAGGGTTACACTGAGAGGCCAGCTCTCAAAATAAACAAGGACATAATAAATAAATAATCAAATAAATGTGGGCTCCAAGTTAGAGGTAGATCTGATACCACTATACTCTATGTGCACCAGAATTTAAATGCACAAAGCAAACTACTTGAAAATACTAATCTTTCTTCATTCCCAACACATACAGTTCACATATTGTGTTACATTAAGAGAACTACTTACTGTAATGAATCCATATCCCTTAGACCGGCCTGTTTCACTATCCATCATGAGCTGAATACTTTCAATCTAAAATTTAATGGCATAAATTTAGGCAAAATTATTCTGTGAGCTATAGTTTTAAAAAATCTGAAATATTCTGTACCCTTATACCCCAGCCCTCAAGTAATGAAGACATCACAACCATTCTTTACAAAAAAAATTTTTTTTTTTCATGGCCTAGAATTTTTAAAAATTTTCCCACTTTGACAGGGAAATACTGTCTGGAGTCAGGGAACTAAACAAAAAACTAAAACTTACCCTTCCAAAAGGCTCAAATATCCCCCGAAGCATATCTTCAGTTATGTTAAAATGTAATGAGCCCACGTAGAGCCTCATGGGTCCAGCACTTCCCTTTTGTAAATTGTTTGCCATTGCAGCAGCTCTGTTTTTTTCTGCCTGTAAGTAAAACCCACATCAAATACTAATAAAAAGCAGAAATGTGTCAATGACAAAGGAGCACTAAGATTGGAAAGCCAAAAACTATGAGTAAAAAGGAAAAAAATAAACCCTAAATTGATTGCTAGGAGGCACTGAAAATACACAAATCTGTAGAAGACATTTGCTAAGAACTAGTGTAAAGAGAAACATCATCAGAAAGATGTAGGTGAGATATATACCATGCTGTGAATGTCATTAATGGCACTAAATTGAATGCAAGAGTTGTGACACAGCATATTAAACTCAAATGTCTGCCTTCTGTGCAAGCACTCTACTGAGCTACATTCCATTACCCTAAACTTTTGCACTCAATAGCAGATGTGCCAACGGTGGTATTATACAATTTTTATAACGTTTAAAGTATATGACAATTATATACAAAACTATATACTCATGTTTCATACCTATATGTAATCCACTATAAAACTTAAACCAAGTCAGGCGGTGAGGGCACAAGCCTTTATTCCCAGCCCTTGTCTACATAACAATTTGCAGGATAGCCAGGGCAGTTACATGGAGAAACCATGTCTTGAAAGAAAACAAATAAATTAAGCCAAAATATCTTGTTTTGTGATATCACAACCAGTAAAAAATACAAATAATCTGTTTACTGAATATTTGTAAACATATAACTCATTATTAGACATACCCCAAGATGAGTTTGAGAGTTGAATGAATGTCTTAGCAAACCATGACGAGGTGTTTGAAGAACCATATACATAGTCACCTAAGTAAAGCATAGCTATTTTGTCTCTATTAAGACAACCTTTTTTTTTTTTTTTTTTTTGGTTTTGACACAGGGTTTCTCTGTATTGTTTGAGGGTGTCCTGGCACTTGCTCTGGAGGCTTTTGGAGGACTTTGGAGGCTGTCCTGGAACTAGCTCTTATAGACCAGCCTGGTCTCGAACTCACAGAGATCTGCCTGTCTCTGCCTCCCAAGTGCTGGGATGAAAGGCGTGTTCCACTACCGCCTGGCTCTATTAAGACCTTTTAAAACTTTTTATATGCTGTAGGTGTTTGTCTGCTTGTGAATCTGTGTATCATGTTCATGTCTGGTGTCAGAATAGGCCAGAAAGATATCAGGTCCGATGAATCGACAGCCACAAAACAGCTGTGCATGTGGATGATCAAAATGCAGAAGGTGGCCTATAGCCACAGCAAGTGCTCTTTAACTATGGAGCCATCTAAAAACCGTAGCTACATTAATACTTTCTAAATTCTCAATCTACATTATAAAACAAACTATCTTTCTAATAACAAACTGCTAGAGAGCACTCACTCACGGACCAGTGCTTCCCACACAATGATGTAAACTACCATCTCATTGATTCCACTTATTAGGTCTGTTAATGAATAATTAATACATAGCCCAAGCTGAGTCAAATTGATTCCAATTCTCCTGCCTAACCCTAAGCCACTGCTGCATATGCTGTGACACCCAGCTCAATGACCAATATCTAAATCAAGAAGTTACCTGTGATGCCTGTACTATAATTGGCACTCCTAAAACACGTTGGCCAGTTAATCCAATTGCTAGAGGCACTGAACTAACATCAACAAATTCCACATAGGCAATTCCTTTGGAACGTCTTGAATTTCTATCAGAAATCATCCTCACATCTCGAACCTAAAATGAAAAGAAATATAATTATTCTATAGTCAAACAATCCACGTAAGTATTTCAAACATACTATTTCTTCAGAAACAGTGTCTCAATCAATACATGGCACCAGGGTTAAACGTTTTGTGTAGACTTGATTACCCTTAAATTCACATAATTCTGTATACCTCTGTCTTCAGAATGCCAAAATTAAATTTCAGTAGTCAGGCAAGGTGTTAGTACATGTCTTTAAAATAGAGCACTAAGGATATCTCTAAGGTGGATTTCTGAGTTTCAGGTGAGCCTGCACTACACAATGAAGACTCAATAAAGATAGGGTGTCAGAGCCTGGCATTGGTGGTGCACGCCTTTAATCCCAGCACTCGGGAGGAAGAAGCAGGTGGATCTCTGTGAGATCGAGGCCAGCCTGGTCTCCAGAGTGAGTGCCAGGATAGGCTCATTTTTAGAGACAGAGAAACCCTGTCTCGAGAAAAAAAAAAAAAAAAAAAAAAAAGATAGGGTGTCAGTATTTATGTCCATCTTATGAAAACTTATATCCTTCTACCTCAGTAATAGGATTACATTATCCAAGAACTGCTTCTAAAAATAATTGGAGATGCCCTGCATTTGTGGTACACACCTTAAATCCCAGCACTTGGGAAGCAGAGACAGGCCCAGCCTGGTCTACAGAATGAGTTCTAGGACATGACCCAAAGCTACAGAGAAACCCAGTCTCAATAAAAGGAAACAAACCAGCTTGGTCTATAAAAGCTAGTTCTAGGACAGCCTACAAAGCCACAGAGAAACCCTGCCTTAAAACCCACCCAACACACAGAATTTGGTCTGCCTGGGACTCCAAGTGATTAAAGGCATTTGCCAATCACCCCTTCCGTTTTTATTGAATCTATTGAAATTACCTATTGCTGTTATCCTTGAGTACATTCCAAAATTTGAAGCTAAGACCCTATTGTTAATTATATAAGCACAATGTATGGAAATAGGACTTGGAGGAATTTGGCTGAACTGAACTGGAGGACTCTCTCATAGTACTGGAAGGAGCTAATACAAGCTTCCAAGGGAGAAAGCAATCAATAGTCTTACCCTGCTGTGACACCTCCAAAACACAATGATGATCAACAGGAAGATTTCCCAAAAGATACAATGTGGCACTTTGTTGTTTTTCCAGACACGGTTTCTCTGTATTGCGCTGGAGCCTGTCCTGGAACTTTCGCTGGATTAAAGTTTTATGTTAGGGCTGGGGGGATGCCTCAGCCAATGTGGCACTTTCATCCTGAGGATTACCACAAACTGTCTATTTGAACTCACAGCTGACTAAACAGAAGAGAATTCATAATCCATTCCTGCAATGTAAACTTACTTAACTGCGTTTGATGAGGCCAAAGAGGCAAGAAAATAAGCTAATAAGGCCATTTCAGAATGCAACCACTAAATCATGGGGTATCCAGGCCTAAATGATACATTTGTAACACATCCCTAACTTAATTATGACAGGGAAGCTGCACTAAGGAAATGTAAACAATACAGCAGGAAAACAAGACATACCAAGGTAGACATGGAGGTCCTTAGTATTGGTTACCCAATACTAAGTATTATTTGAATAAAACTATTAATCTACAAAGACCACTAAATGTACTCACTAGAAATACACACACACACACACACACACACACACACACACACACACACACACACACACACACACACACACACTTAATTAAGATAATTAGAGCTGGGTATTTGTGGCATGTCTTTAATCCCAGCACTCCGGAGGCAGAGGCAGGTAGATCTCTGTGAGTTTCAGACCAGCCTGGTCTACAAGAGCTAGTTCCAGGATAGCCTCCAAAGCCAGAGAAACCGGGTCTTGAAAACAAAACAAAACTCACCTTTTTTTTTTTGAGATAGGATTTCACTCTGGCCCTGGCTGTCCTAGAACTCAATCTATAGACCTACCTGAGTGCCTGGCCTTCTGACTGCCACCACTGCCTGTGTGCCTCACTTCTACCAACTTAACAGTCTCTTATAAATGGGGAGTTACCTTTCCTACTGTAGAGAAAAACTCTTCCAAATCCCTTGGTCGAATTCTTGCTGCCAGTTGCATGCAGAAAACTGTCCTTGCATCTCTTTCCTCAGGAGTTAGATTATCAATAGGTTCCCTAAGAGGAGAAGATTACAAAATTAATAACTGCAACATTTTTTAGTGGGACACAAGATTATTTTGATCATTGGTAGCCTCAAAATCCAGTTCTTTGTTTTACTAGACATAAGATTTTCTTGCCGGGCGGTGGTGGTGCACGCCTTTAATCCCAGCACTTAGGAAGCAGAGGTAGGCGGGTCTCTGTGAGTTTTAGGCCAGCCTGGTCTCCAGAACAAGTACCATGATAGGCTTCAAAACTACACAGAGAAATCGGGTCTTGAAAAACCAACCCCCGCCCCATTAAAGCCTAAGAAGCTAGAGGGTTCAGAAATTAAGGACATGTATTGCTCTTCTCAAGGACTTAATTTTGGTGCACAGCACCATGTTGAGTGGCTATAACTCTAGTTCCATGGCCTCTTGGGATAGCAGCATTAACATAAATACATTTGTATTAAATAAACATTTTTTGTTCTCTCTTTACTCTATTTTGAAACACTAATTCCTGAAAAGTCTTATTAAAGTTTACCAAGATATCAGTGGATAATTTTGTTTGTAAAGTTGTAGATGAAATCATGATATCCAAGTGCTGTACCACTGGTACACTTACAAGTCCCACATGTTAACGTCAAAAGGTATAAAACTGAATTAGATTTTACAAGTAAACAGATTACTAAGAATATCACAATAAGCCGGGCATTGGTGGCCCACACCTTTAATCACAGCACTCAGGAGGCAGAGGCAGGCAGATCACTGTGAGTTTTAGTTCTAGGACTAAAGCCAGAGAAAACCTGTCTCTAAAAACCAAAACAAACTATCAGGGCTGGAGAGATAGCTCAAGAGTTTAAGCGCACTAACTACTCTTCTAGGTCCTCAGTTCATGTGCCAACAGCCATCTATAATGAGATTTGATACCCTCCTTCTTCTGGTATGCAGGCATACATAGACAGAATTTCTGCTTATAATAAATAAGTCTTTAAAAATAAATAAATGAAAGTAATTGTAAATCTTCCCCTTAAGGTCAACAAGGTTAGTGAAGTATGTACCGTATTACAAAATGTGCCTTGAAACAAGATGATCATTATAGTCTAAACTTACTGAGGAAGAAAATAAGTTGAAGAATATTCAATGATCATTATGTAAACTCAAAATGTTTTGGTGTTTTGTTTGCAGATGGGGGGAAAAAAAGGTCAGCGGTTACCTCACAGGGCTCTTGTCTTTTCTGAATGGACTTTTGCTTCGGGAACGTCTTCTGCTGTAAGGGTAAAAAGTTTCACAAGTTACCCAAACAAGTAATGTCTCATTAGTTCCTTGAAAAACAATTTAAGCAATTCAGAAGTGTGTTTAAAAACCTTAATTTGATGCTATGAGGCAACCCAATCTTTCCTCGGATGGCACTGTTAAATTTTGGTCCGGAGCTAAAAAGAAAACACAAAATTACACTAGTTACAGGTTTAGGGTCTTGCCAAGATCAAGTTCATGGGCTCTCCAGCAAGACTAACATTGTTTAGGCTGCTTCTTTTCTACATCAACTATAAAAAGGAAACAAAAGAACTTAGAAAAATTTGTATCTTTATCCCTGACCTGAAGCCCTTGTATTTATCTATCCTGGATGAGTTAGAGGTGCCAAGAACAAACGTTACAGCTTCAAAATTTTCTCACTCTAAAAATGGATTGCATCTACTTTTAGTTTTTCAACCATGTAATTATGAACATGAGTTGTTAAAATTTAGTAGAGTAAAAACAAATGATTCTGAACCCTCATCCCAGCATCAGTTTACTATACAGTTCTTTCTTGGAAAAAATATGTACTTATATGAACTCACTCTGTAGTAAAGAATGACCAAGAACTCCTGTTCCTGCATTGCTAATCTCTGGGAGGATTTTAAAAAAAAAAATGCATCAAACCATGAAAACTGGTACGTTCCATATAATACATCCCTTTCTTTTTTTAAGACAGAACAACCCTCATAGTGCTGGAACTTACTATATTACATATCAGGCCAGCCTCACAGAGATTCTACCTGCCTCTGCCTCCTGAGATTATTATTATTTTTTTTTTGGTGTTTTTCGAGACAGGGTTTCTCTGTGGCTTTGGAGGCTGCCCTGAAACTAGCTCTTGTAGACCCTTGGCCCCCCAGTGCTGCGACTAAATGCATTTGCCACCAGGGCACGGACTTTTAAAATTTTATGACAGGTTCTCACTGTGTAGTCCTAGTTGGTGGAACTCAAAAAAGCCTATCTGGAGTGCTGGAATTAAATGCATTTGTCACCATACTCAGCTCCCATGTAATAATTCATTTTATTACATTTTTAACTATTTTTAAAATTATTTTATGTGCATTGGTGTTTAGCCTACATGTGTATCTGTTTGAGGGTGTCAGCTCTTGGAATTACAGACAGTTCTGAGCTGCCATGGGAGTACCTGGAACTGAACCTGGGTCCTTTGGAAGAGTAGACAGTGCTCTTACCCACTGTTGGCACTGCAACTCAGGACCTCTGAAGAGCAGTTAGTGCTCTTAAGCTCTGAGGAAGCTCTCCAGCCCTGATTTATGTTTTTAATGCAGAGTATATCCCTTTGTAGCCCTCACCCACTTGGAACAGGTAACAACATCAGCAGCAGCAAGAACAAGGAAGCAAATCAGAATTCTAAAAGGTTATTATCCTAAGGAGCTAAAGGGTTCAGCAATTAAGGATATGTATTCCTCTTCCCACGTAACCAGTGTTATTAAATGTTGAGCCATTTTTCTAGCTCCCCCCACCCTCTTTTTATCAATATGGACTAGAACTTAGCTGTGATCCTCCTCTTCCTTACTAACCCCTAATAAGATAATTACTGGAATTCATGTAATCATATAAACAATTTTTATAACTTATATTTTATGTGCACCGGTGTTTTGCATACATTTACGTCTGTGTGAAGGTGTCACTGTTACAGACAGTTGTGAGCAGCCATGTGGGTGCAGGGAATTAAAACAGGATCTTCAGGAAATGTCTGCTCTTAACCCCAGAACCATCTGTCTAGCACCATAAAAAAGTAAAATTTAACAAGGCATTTTTTATCCTGTTACAAATTAATACAGATTGGTATTTAGGAGTCAGGGTATCACTATGCATCCCTAGCTGACACATGGTAAAGTAAGCCAACTAGGTTTCTCCTTTAGTTATAACTGTGGAGTCCAGTTATAGACGCCACAGTTCATTGAAACCCAACACCAGTTTAAATAAAGTCAGACTAGGATAAGAAGCAGGCACAGACAGACATAGACACCACAGACACTCACATATCACCCATCCATACTCTACAAATGGTATTCTCATGTTTTGGGGTTTGTTTGTTTTTGAGACAGAGTTTCTCTGTGTAGCTTTGTAGAGCAGGCTGGCCTGTAACTCAGAGATCCCCCGCCTTTGTCTCCTGAGTGCTGGGACTAAAGGGGTGCAACCATCAACGCTCAGTATTCTAATTTTTAAAGAAACTATATCCATTTAGTTCATCCTGGTAAGACAATTAACAATCCTAAAAAATGTAGAGTAGCAGGGGGTTGGTGGTGCACGCCTTTAATCCCAGCGCTCAGGAGGCAGAGGCAGGTTGATCTCTGTGAGTTCGATGCTAGCCTGGTCTACAGAGTGAGTTCCAGGACTAGCTCCAAAGCAATACATAGAAACCCTGCCTTAAGAAGCAGAGAATGTACAGTAACTCTTGAAGAAGAAACAATTTCTAATATAAATTCAGCATTAAAATACCATCATGGCTCTAGTAATCATCATGTAAAGTCTTATAGTAAAGTTACTTATATAAGTAAAGTTACTTATAGTAACTATAAGTAACTAAAAGGACCCTATAACCTATAAATATGGGAAGCATCCACAGACTCAGGCATGCATACTAATAAATGAAAGCCAATATTCTGAGTATTTTGTAGACAATCTTCATTACTCATTATGTCCAAGTGAATTCCTTAACAAAAGTGAAGGGGTTGATTCAGTTGAGTGTCTTTGAACTCAATTCTTAACTACTTCAACATTTAGAATTAAACAGTTAAGGGCAATACTGCTTCCACAGAGTTCCTGAGTTCAGTTCTCAGCATCCACAAATCAAGAAGCTCACAAACGCCTCTTAACTCCAGCTCTAGAAGTAGAGTGTAGTCCAATGCTTTTGGCCTACATGGACACTTGCACTCACTGGCAACACACACAAGCATATGTACATTTAAAAGTGATTTACAATGGTGTGCATTTTAAATTGACAATTGACAAAAGATTGTTAATTGTCTTACCAGGATGAACTAAATGGATATAGTTTCTTTAAAAATTAGGTAAGGACCTTGCTTCTTTCAATCCTTTCTCAGAAATGCAATTTCTTCCCAAAATACAGATGAATTTTATGTGCATTGGTGCTTTGCCTACATGTATGTCTATGTGAGGTTGTCAGGGAAGTATTAGAACTGATTTTACAGCCTGTTGTGAGCAGCCTTGTGGGTACTGGGAATTAAATCTGTGTCCTATGGAAGAGCAATCAGTGCTGCTCAACCCCAGCCATCTTTCTAGCCCCAGATGATTTTTTTTTCATAAGTGATGTCATCCTTTTTTAAGCACAGGGTTTCTCTGTGGCTTTGGAGACTGTCCTCGAACTAGCTCTTGTAGTCCAGGTTGGTTGCCAACTCAGATAAGTGATGTTATCTTAAATATCCTTAAATAATGCATGCAAATTTTTGTTGTTTTTGAGACAGCATTTCTCTGTGCAGCTTTACAGACCAGAGATCTCACATAGATCCGCCTGCCTCTGTGTCTCAAGTGCTGGGACTAAAGGTGTGGGCCACCACTCCCGGGCTACAAAGCACTTTCAATTTAAAGGTTTAAATACAAATAGTTAAAATAATGAGCCTAAAAGTTGAGAACACAAAATGGTGACAGATTTCAGCTCAAGACAGCCACAAATAAGATTTTCTATCCAAAACTATACAGTTTAGACACATATTTTGTATGATGAGTGTTCTAATGGCTCACATACTTTAGGTTTTCTCTATCAAGTACTCAAATGCTTTATTTTAATTTGGACTGGCAAGCAATCAAAGCTGGTCAAAAAATGTTGGTAGTTCTGGTAGTTTCTAAGTTTTTATATAATCAATCCACATACTGTATTTTCACCTTACTAGGGGTCAATGTCAGTATCTTTCATTTTAAATCTGTTATTGGAAAACACAATCTCATAATGCTTTCAGTTAAACTATTATCTAAACACCTGCAACAAAAGTAATTGCAGTTACATACTAGGGACTTCTGTAGCGGCCTCGGAATCTTCTATCTCGACTTCGTGAGCGGCTTCGTCTCCTTTCTTTGCTTCTGCTTCGTTTCCGTTCACGGCTTTTGCTCTTTTTCCTTTCTCTATCTCTACTTCGCTTCCGTTCCTTACTTTTGCTCCTTTTTCGCTCATGACTACGACTTCTGCTCTTGCTTTTTTTTCTCCTGGGGGAGGGAAAAGTACCATTATCATGCTGGTGTAAATACTAAGTAATATATACTTCCTTTTACGGTCAAAATGTTTATCCTTTTGTAAATGTATTTTTTACCACTGTACAATGGTACAAAATCATACTTTAGGAAAAAATTCCTAGGCATGGGACCTAAAACCCCAACCTTTGCTTCATGTTAACTGAATACAATCAAAGAATTGAGAGACAGGTTTAAGAGGAAGAATTTGCAATCATCTCCTGAGGCAGCTACAGCTTGAAACAAGAGACCGGGACTTGCTGGTAAGTAGAAACCAAGCCTCAACTTCAAAAACAATATAATTGCCATTCCCCTAATAGACCACCAAGCAAACAGTAATAAAAGTTACAGTATGTTCACATTTAAGAAATAGTAATTGTCATGTGAAAAATTTCCATACAGTAATTTAGTTCAAGTCAATTTTGACACAATGTACATGTAGTCTGAACTTTCAAAACACCATATACATAGCATTTTTGTTTCATAGGAAAAATTATAAGAAATGATAAAGGACATTAAGAATGCAGTAAATTCACTTTAACAAGCCCAGTTTTAATGTGACCATTTATAAGGTTTCCACTTAAAGCTAGGATAAAAATGGAAAATGCCCTTTTTAAGCTAGTTTATACAAGCCTGTGGGATAAATTAAAACAACTTGACCTTCCTTGGAAAAGTAAAAAAAAGCCCATCACTTATCTTCCCATATATTTCTGTGTTCCTCACAATATTTCACCCACTGGTTTAATAATGAAACCTTGAAATCTGTTCCTCTGTCATCACCCAAATTAGAGGTGCCTTCAGATATTTCAATGTAAATGAAAGACATTTCAAAATAAATTTATTCCACCAAAATGTCCATTTTTAAGTGGTTTGAAGCCTGAACATTTTGACAACTCTACATCATTAGGAAAATTAATTAGCTATTTAATCTGTATCAAAGCAAAGTTAGCACAAGAACCACTGAGGCATGCCTCAGAGAACCTGTAAGCAGGTCATCTTAGAGTGCACTGAAAATAGAAAATGGAAACACCCACCTTCTGGAATCTCGAAACCCACACTCCAATCACAAGGAGATGTAGAGCTTTCCAAGGAGGCAGAAACTTTGTCTAAAATTTCAAGATAATCCACCTGACTGTCAGAAATATGCTAGGTAGCACATGACACAAAATTAGGCTACACTCATTTATACAGAAGTCAAAGCAACTCCAATGCTCAAAAGGGCAACAATTAACATTCCAACTTTGATGTTTCAAACACTGACACTATTTCTTAGGACTAAAGAATTCTGAATTCTGTAAATCCTACCAAATTAGGGGACAAGGTAAAAATTAATTTCATTCCCCTGGGGGGAAAAAAAGACAGCAAGTTTTTGCTCTGCTCAAAGGCGGCCCACAGCAGAGTCAATCTTAGTCTGTCAAAGAAACTTAAAAAATAACTGAGAGAGCTAATTTTAACTCAATGTCTTGCTAGACGTTTCATAAGCAAATCCCCACCCACATCTGAAGGCAACCCCAGATAGGTAAGTAGACATACTAAGATATCAGAAAATTCAATTTTCCATATAAAAGCCCAGACAAAAGATAAATGTTGCAAGAAACAAAGATACTTCTCTAGAGTAAATTCCAGCATTAAAGAACATTATCAACTAAAGAAATGGTTATAAAAATCCATCCTAATAGTCAAATCCTGTTACAACTTAAATGGGACTTTCCCAAGTCTTTAGTGGCAGTGGAATTTGTACTGAACATCATTGAAGTAAATGGTCCACTGGGCCTTTGGACTTTTTGGTTATATGGCCTCTGCTGTAAAGGTGTTTTGCTATAACTGGATTTGACCTCTTCCATGTAAGAAGATCTAAAATTTAAATGCAAAGTATTCTGGAAAATAAGAAAAAAAAAATAGAAGTCATTTATTCCAAAATTTGATAATCCACACCACAGTAGCCAATATATTTTAACTGTGCCATTTTACTGTTATCCTTTTCTAAATGATTCTTTAAAGACTTTAACAAAATAAAGTTTGACTTGAGACTTGCAAAACTTGTCACAGCAACATACTTCCCTGAGGACGAACCTAAGTCCATAGAGAGTTTACTGGAGGCCTTGACAAACTTCCGTGTTACAACTCTTCAGAAAGTAGGCTAACAGGCTGTTATTTCAAACTTCATCCCTTACTACTGGGATATGACACTGTGTGTTACAAGTCAGTTACAATTTTTTTACACAAGAGTTTATACACATAGCTAACTTTGTCAGAATGTGAAGTTTCTTCTTTCTACCTTATCAGCAACAATTACCTCCAATTCAATAAGGTTTTAACATGAGCCATACAAAAATGTTATCTACCTTAGGTGAACACAAATTATCTTAAAATGAGAAAATTTATTTTTCATCCACATTAGGTTCAATTACTTTTTGTGGCATGTTCCTTCAAATAACTAGATAAAAACTTTGTGACTACATTAGGCAATCACCTAATTTAAATCAGCTGTAACTAAAGAAGCCTTGAACATTTTGAAGATACTACTGATTAAAGTATTTAGGGAAGTCTTCCTTTAAAACACTATGTTAAATTGCCCAACTGACTCTATGCATTAGACAAAACTACAATGACTAACCCCCACCCCAAAAAGCACAATCTCTAATATAATACATGGTGCTCAAATGGGTTATAAAAGCGTGGTGATTTTTAATGAACTTAGACACAGGATTCAAAGAAAAAACTAAAGATATTGGTGGAAAGAAGTGACATTAAAGAATGTCAAAGATTTGCATTCAAGTTTATCCTCATCCTTTTCAACCTTAAGATCAAAATCTTTACTATGTCACTATAAATATGACATCTGAAGAAATTTTTGTTCCAGGATTTTATTTTGATTATAAAATTATGAAGCTGAAAATTTAGGAAACTGTTACACTGGCAAAGGTTAAAAATGCACGATATGAATCCTGTCAACCTGCTCTCTGCATCCACTTCTGACCAGTATAGAACCTGATTCAACCCAATCATGCATAAGAAAAAATTTACACTAATCAGACCTGTGTTTCCTCTTAATATTAATTCATTTTTGTATTCTCTACAGGATCTCACTATGAAACCCAGGCTGGCATTGAATTTATTATGATCACTATGCCTCTACCTAAGGAGGGAGTTATAAACCTACATCCATACCCAAACCCACATACTAATAGTAATCCATTACTACACCACATTAAAATTATAAACCCTTTGCTTAGCAAACCTAAGTAACCCATTGAGCATTTTCTCATCTATTTTATGAAATTGTATCAACCTACCTAACAAAGTTGTTGTGAGGATGACTGAGGTAGTTACTATGATGCACTTTGAGCTCTTAGGAGGAAAAGAGCCAAAAAGAGTCAAGTAAGTGGCTATTTTATCATCATTTTCATTATTTATCACGGGGTCATGATATGACAAACTTTTGGTATGGCATCATAAACATGGGCTAGAACTTAATGCATATGACCATATCATGTTAAGAATCACTAATTTTGGAGCTAAATGCTAATTTTACAACAGCTGATAAGCTCCAACCTTATAAATTGGATCCTGTTTAAACTGTTAACATAACTTTGTATATTGTATTCTGTACTAAGTCTATAGCATGAAGTTCTTATTTCAGATTACTCACCTAACCCAAATAAATTACATATTCTTAACGGTCTCCTTAGATACACTAAAGATAAAAAGGCCCAAAACAATGAAGGAAAAAATTTTACAAAGAATTACTGCCAAAAGGGCCTTTAAGCTGCAAGGAGCAGAAATAACTCATAGCCAATTCCTTTAGTGAATGAAGGTAAACACAGTATTTTCTGTGGCCTTGATTTGATTTTTTTTCCAATGTAAGTCTTCTAATTCAATGATTATCACATCTCCAAAAAAATTAAGCCAAAGTTACCAAATTTAAAACATTATAGAACTCAAGAGAATCATGGGATCCTTGAAGGGAAAAGTGTCCAGAAGGTCTCTGAAACCATATGCTGAAGTCTACATCGCAAAGTCCATAGTTTTAAATCCTGAAGGACTTTCTCATCCCAAAGGGTATGACCAGTTTTCTAAGAAGCGAAGAAAACCACAGTTTGATGCTTTAGGCACAAGAACATAAGATTTCCACCACAAGAAGTTTAGAGCCCACCCTCCCAGGTTCCTTGTTCAAACTTACTTTTTGCTACGTTCTTCATGGCCGTTAGCACTGCTCAACTTGTTCTCATCCTAAGCAAGGTTGATAGAAGAACATCATGAGGACGAAGTGGTAACATTTCAAGTTGTCAAAGGGTAAAGGGAATAGGAATAAGAAAATACAAGACAATTTTAAAACTAATTACTTATTTAGTCTAACATGGAAGGCTATAAAAAAAATTTAGATGGTATATGTTTAACCACTTTGTTGCTAATAATTAAGTCATCAAGAAACAAAAAATTAAAATCTTTCCACATTAACATGTTATATTTTACTTTCTTACATTGTTTAGATAATAAATAAGTTAACCAGAGTTACAAAACGTTGAAGTGGTTATTATTTTTATGAAACATGAAGTCACTGAGTTTTATTCCATGTGCTATTGTCCCTTTTGTCGGTACCATGGCTCTATTTCTGCCTAAGCCCCAAGTGGCCATGCTAGCAGCCAGCCACTATCGATTTCCTGTGACCGATGCCATTCCTGAGATCTTCGCCCATTTCCGCTGGAGGGTTGGGACTGTAAGAGCTTGATGCCACCTCTGTCACACATCTCGCCCTGAAGCAAACAGGGATTCACACTGCTTTAGTAATGTTGACTCCCAAGAACCCAAGAAAAGTTAATTAATAATTCACCAGTCCAGCCTAAACATTTCCTACTTCCATACCTGTTTACATGGAATTACATCCACGTTAAACTAAGACAAGAAACATTAAAAACAGCAAACACGTCTTCAAGAGTCTAGCATTATAAATTATACTATTTTATAACTATCAGAATTCATCCAAAAGGAACCACATGGTCGTGCTACACTCCAAAACAAATGTATTATTTTAAATGGTTTAAGCGCAATGTTTATTTCAAAGTTTGAACACATCAGCTACGTAGTATATCTGCTAAGTTACAGAGGCTAAGGTTTGTGACACCAGTGATAATGCATGCATACTGCTATTTTCACCACCAAGTGGGGGAAGAAGGAAGAGTGTTTACTTTTACTCTGATACTGAAACGGGTCATATTGTATTACTAATCAAAATAACTCCTTTGTAGTTTTTAGTGTGAAATACTTCGGCAGGGCCTAATTAAAAACAAAATACTATGGAGAACAGTAAAACAGTCATCAAGTGACTCTAATTTGTGACATTGCCTCTTGCCTTTTGTTTTGGTGGTTTTATATTGTTTTGTTTTGGTTTCTGCTAATGTCTATTCAGGGATCCAAGAATTTCAGTAATTATTAACTGAAAAGCAGATCAGCACCTGCCTGTTTTAAGGTTACTATCGCCAGCCTTGTATCTATTTATATAAAATAAATTTTAAATCTCACCCATTTCTTCTTTAAAGACTCGTAAGATTTACTTGCCACAGACTGGTTATGATTTATTCTTGGACCCCTGCTATTTTCCCAAACCACTACATTCACCTTTTTTGCTATACCAAACTGGAGCTGGTAATTCTTAGTTGAGTCATTTTACCTAGGGGACCACGGTACAGCGATAAGTCACTCAATTACTACCTTATGATTGACAGTTCACACTGGAATCAAAGGTGAATTCATGGGAGTAGAGGTGAGATATCGTTAGGCAAGTCTACAAAGAGAGATAGATGGGCATTTATTCATCACGCTGAAGTGAAACTACTGCACAATATTATTACATCAATAGCATATATTTACTTTTGTAAGTTACACGTAATGCATCTCTGATAAGATAATCAAGAGGGCTCCGGGAAGGTTAGTTTACATTTCAGCAGTAGTTTCGTGAATAATGCTAAATTAAGAAACATATTAAAGCTCACTGGCATGTTTTTCTCACCTTCTTGTAAGGGGCCTCAAGCATCGCCTCAATATCAATATCGTCTGCCATTTTCTCTACACGCCTAGGGAAGAACAAGACAGTCCTGTTAAGTAAACAACGACTAATTCGTCTAAAAACACTCGACTCCTCGGCCTAAAAAAAAAAAAAATTCAGATTTTTGAGAAAAGTCCTTAGTTTAAAAAAAAAGCCCGACAACGACTAAAACTGCGCGACGCACGTCAACAACCAGAGGCTTGACGTGGGCGAGCAAACGCGAAGGGCTCCTCCTTCCAGCAAACGCACGGGCCGAGCCCCGCGTCTCATCGCGCAGGGCGGCCCCTGGGCCCCCGAGGCCCGACCGCAGCGGCGTACGGAGCGCACCCGGGGCTTCCTTCCGCACAAAACCCGCGCTGCCATCTTAGCGGCGGGGAGCGCCCTCCGCGGGGAGGGGTTGTGTACCGAGGCGGCGTTCGGCAGGCGCCATGTTGGAGGTCGCGACCAGCCCCGGCCTGCGAAGGGCAGACCCGTCCGCCCGCGGTGCCCTGGCCGCCACCCGAAGCCCAGCGGCGGACACGAGCCCGCCGCCCGCCCGCCTGCCCTCCCCGCCTGCCCTCGCCCACCAGCCCCGGCCGCGCGCCGCGAAACGCCGCCCCGCAGCGACAGGACGAGGGCGGCCGCGGGCGGCGCCACGCCGCGTACCTGTGCGGGCTTCCGCGCGCCTGTGCTCGGTTCGGGAGGCCGCCGCCGCCGCCGCCGCCGCCGCTACTGTTAAGCCCCTAGGCCCAGGCCGCGGTACCGCCCAACCCGAATATCGGGCCCCGAGGGCGTCTAGGCCCAAGCGAATCTAAAAGAAACAATGGGATTAAAGGAGCCCGCGCGGGAGAGCAGGGCAGCGGCTTCGGCAGCTCGGGATCCACCCCTGCGACAGCGTCCGTCGGCTGGCTCCCTGAAATGGCGGCCGCTGCTCCTCCGTACTCACATTCACCAACACACATACACACACACAAACACCCGGGGTCTCCCGGAGCCTCAGCACGGGCTCTCGCGAGAAACTGCCCGGCGTTCCAGACTGCAGGGGAGGGGGGACGAAATATCGCGAGATCTCGGGACGGCCGACACACCACCCCCACCCCCCCACCACCCCGGCGACGGTCGCCCAATCTCGTGCAATGATTGCGCCACAGACGAGCCCATTTCCCCTCCCCCTCCCGCTCGGGAAGGCCTCTCGGACTCCCACACCAGGTATGCGTCGGAATCTCGCGATGCTACGCCGTCGGTAGGGCGGAGGCAGTTGGGGCTCCGGCCGTCAATCTCGGGGAGAATGCCTTGCTTGCTTCGCTGTCACCCGCCGGTGTCGCCTCCTCGCGGGTGTGGACGCCCACCCCCCCCGCCCCCGCCTCCACCCAGGTGGCCGTCAAGGTCGCCATGAGGCGCCTATGACAGAACGTAGGGCCGCGGGGTGAGCGTTCGTGAGGACGCGCGCAGGCTGCGCCCGAGTGGGGAATAAAGACTTCCGTGTCCCTGTCCTCTGGTGTCGCCGCTGAGAGGCGACCGCCGTGCTGAAGCCACGGAAAACACCGGGACCCTGACGAGGGCGGGCGGGGAGGGAAGAAGTGCTTCTTCCCTCCTCTCCGGTTCCCTCACCGCGGGCGGCCTTGTACACCCTGAGTTCAGTGGGCTGTGCGTCAGGATTGAGGCTTTCTTGGATTTTGGCTGTCCACGTGTAAATTTACCGCTTTTTTAATCTGTTTTTTCCTGGAGTTTTTTTTTGCGGGGGGGGGGCGTTAATACTGTCGCAGAGGAAAAGCTGCGAGGTCATTGTAACTTTTGTTTCCCCCTTTCATAGGAAAGCAAACGTTTAAAAATAAAATGTGAAACCAATTTTGAACCCTGTCAGCAGCTTGAGGGTCTAAAAGAGTCACAGTGTGAACACCTTGATTGGTGTGTAGCTTCTGCAACGCTGTGTGACCTTGGGCGAGTCAATTAAGCTCTCGGGGCGTATATTTCACTTCCTCCTCATAAAGAAGGAGGGAGAATATTGTAATTAGTAGCAAGGGAAAGCTTGACACTGACCACCAAGGCTGCAAATGTTGATGGAATGAATTCCAGGTTTAGCAGGGAATGTCTATCCAGGTGAACTCCATGAAACGAATGAAGGCTCATTAGGAGAAGGGGTGAGGAATAAGCGACATGATGACTGAAATGCTGGAAAAATAATATTTTCATCATTGAAAACTTCTAGGGCTGACAATGCAGCTCTGTTGGCATATTGCTTACCTAGCATGCCTGATGGAGCATGTCTGTAATTCCAGCACTCAGAAAACAGGCAGGGGCCTCTTTGTGAACATGAGATCAGCCTACTGTGGGGAGCTCCAGGCCAGCCAGAACTACAAACAAGACCTAGAGGACATGTAACCATAAAGAGACTCAACACTCAGGAGGCAGAGGCAGGCAGACCTCTGTGAGTCTGAGTCCAGCCTGGTCTACAAAGCAAGTACCCTGACAGCCAGAACTACAAAGAGAAACCTTGTCTGGAAGAAGAGGAGGGGCAGGTGAGGGGATGGGAGGTTGGGGGGAGACTTGCTTTCTCTCTCAGACTTTATAGACTGCCTAAGATCCGGGATAGCTCCAACTGAAAACCTACACTTCCCAACTTCCCACCCAGTAAGGGGCCCTAGTCCTTCCTGCAGGCATTTTGACCATGGGGTGGAGGCAGACAGAGGTGGCCCTTACCATGAATGAGGATGGTCTTGCCCTCTGTTCTCTTTAGAGCTGTCCTTAACAATCCTGTCCTGGGATGACAAATCAAGGACAACCTGTGACACCTAGTGAAAGCCTATGAAAAGGACAAAAGGGGAGCTGGAGAGAAGGTAGTTAAGGTCACTGACTGCTCTTGCAGGGGACTGGGTTTTGATTCCCAGACTTCATATACAAACTAGAGTTTGAGAGGATCTCTAGCCCAGTGGTGGAGGCGCACACCTTTAATCCCAGCAGTACACCCCTATTCCCGAGGCAGATCTCTGTAAGTTCAAAGCCAGCCTGGTCTACAGAGATAGTTCCAGGACAGCCTCCAAAGCCACAGAGAAATCCTGTCTCAAATAAATAATAAGTATGCTGGATCTGTATATGCTATGGTTTAATCTACAGTACACTTTAAATACTTTTCTACTTTCAACTTTCAGGCAGAAGTATATTTTCTTGTTTTCATTTGTTTTTTTTTTGTTTTGTTTTGTTTTGTTTGGTTTTTCGAGACAAGGTTTCTCTGTGGCTTCAGAGGCTGTCCTGGAACTAGCTCTTGTAGATCAAGCTGGTCTCGAACTCACAGAGATCTACCTGCCTCTGCCTCCCGAGTGCTGGGATTAAAGGCGTGCGCCACCACTGCCCGGCCTGTTTTGTTTTTCAAAATAGGGTTTCTCTGTGTAGCTTTGGAGCCTTTCCTGGAACTCATTCTGTAGACCAGGCTGTCCTTGAAATCACATAGATCCACCTGCCTCTTCCTCCTAGAGCTGGCTTTAAAGGAATGCACCACCCTGCCCATGGGCCAGATGTTTTATGACCTGGAGGGAATACTTGTGTTTATATGGCTTAGCTGCTAGAGTAGCAATTCTTTAGAAATCAATGGACACAAGGAACCTTTTAAATTGTCTCTTGTCATTGGTTAATACTTCTTGCTAGCTTATAATCAAGAATTCCACCACAGTTAGCAACATTTGAAGGTTGCTGACATAGAAACAATATTCCTTTTACATACAATTTTCAAATGATGCTAAAATAGCAATGAACCATGCTTAAGGCCTAAGTATATTGGCCTTGAAGTGTGGCTGTATTACTTTCCCAGATATTTTCAGAGAATCTTACAAACTAGATTAAACATTTGTTAATAGTTAACAAAAATAAAGAAAAAAGGAGGAAGAAGCAGCAGAAGTAGTAGTAGTAGTAATATATTTGGCCAGGCGGTGGTGGCACACACCTTTAATCTCAGCTCTCGGGAGGCAGAGGCAGAGGCAGGTGGATCTCTGTGAGTTCGAGACCAGCCTGGTCTATAAGACCTAGTTCCAGGACAGCCTCCAAAGCCACAGAGAAAACCTGTCTCAAAAAACAAAACAAACAAACAAAATTATTTTATTTGTTTACATTGGTTTTTTGAGTCAGGGTTTCTCTGTGCAGCTCTGATTGCCCCGGGACTTGCTTTATAAACAAGACCAGGATAGCCTAGAACAGAGATTGTCTGCCTCTGCTTCCCCAAGTGCGAGGATTAAAGGAGTGTATCACCATGCCAGTCTCCAAAAAAGAAAAGGTCATTTTGCAACACTTTGAGATATAACTTCAAAAGCTACAAAACACTATAGCTACCTTAACTATCCTAAAAAGCTGCTCTCTCTCACCATTTTTTTTTTTAAAGCCAGGATCTCTATGTAGCTTAGAAGTCACTCTGTAGACCAGGCTGGCCTCCAACTCAGAGATCTACCTATCTCTGCTGTTATTGTTTTGTTTAAAAAGAAGAAAAGAGAAATTGCTGAGACAGACATATTGACTATAAGTTTATTATAAGGCCCGTCAGAATGGGGAGACTAAGAGGAGGAACAGGGGTAAATGGCTGACCGCCATGGCCGGTCGCCATAGAGAGACAGAGCGGGGAAACAGAGACAGGAGAGCACAGAGAGAGAGAGAGAGACAGGGGGAGAGAGAGAAAGAGAGTAAAGGGGCAGGAGCCTATCTTTTAAAGGGGTCCTCTGCACCTGCGTGCAGACTTCTTTCCCATGGAACCTCGGGCTGACCAGGGTATTGCCTGAGTGGATTCCACCAGGTAACAGGGGCAGGCCAGCATAATGCCTGAACCTTTCATCTGCCTCCCAAGTTCCAGGATTAAAGCTGTGGACCACCACTGCTGACTCATTCAAGGTCTTGTTTGTGATTTTTTTTTTTATGAACATGCTGCTGAGAATTTATCAATTTTAACACTTATTTTATGCATATGGATGTTTTGATTACATCTGTACACCATGTGTGTGCCTGGTACCATCAAGAGACCAAAAGAGAGAACATCCAATCCCTTCAGCTGGAGTTACATCTGTGAGGTTCCATGCGGGTGCTGGAAGGTATCCAGATCCTCTGGAAGAGGGGCCAGTGCCCTGAACTGCTGAACCGTCTCTCCAGAATACCCCCAAAGAGACTTTTTTCACGAGGTCAACATCCTTAGCCCTTAAGGAAATCCATTCTGGTGCTCACTTTAACCCCAGCAAGTAGGCAGATCTCTGTGTCTGTGAGTTTCAGGCCCAGGGGCTACATAGTAGAAAACCTGTCTTTAAATAAAATTTATTGTAACAGGAAAAATAAAAGACCCAGAAACTGATATTGGGGTTCAAACTCCAAGCTGAAGGAGAGAAAAGCAAAGCAGCTGGCACTAGCTTTCACCTCAAGTTCAGGCTGAAGGGGCTGGTCCACATATGAGCTCTTCACCAAGCCTCAAACTCTACCTCTCCCCATTGTGGCCAGAGAATCCTGAGACTTCAATGTCTTCCTATCCTCTTTGATACTGAGCCTTCCTGTCTTCAGTGTGACTGGAGAATCAATGACTGATACCGACTAGTGAAGACCCTGCTTATATCTTTTATAACCCTCTAGCCCTGGGTTTAAAGACATATGATCTGTTACTCTTTTAGACTGATTCAACCTTGTGTCCCTGGGTGGTCTTGAACTCTGAGAGATCCATCTACCTCTAATCCTGACTTGTACAACTAAAGGTGTGTACCACCACCTCCTAGCTTCTGGCTGTTGGGATTAAGTGTATGCCTGGTTTCTATGGCTTGAGGCTGACTTTGCTTCCTGAATCCTTAGGCAAGCTTTAATAAATCATAAATAATATATCATGACAATTTATTAGTCAGGTTTCTCTAGAGAATAGAAGTGATGGAATGAATGTATATGTATAGATTCATATATGTAGGTGGGATTTATTAGTTGTGTTCTGAGTAGCTCAACAATGGCTGTCTTCTTACAGAAAGATAAAGGACCTGCTAGTTGTTCATTCCAGGAGACTGGATGTCTCAGCTGTCACAATTTGCTGCTAAGGTCAAGAAGTCCCAGAGAGCTGCTGGGTTTAGTCTTCCTTGGAATCCTGAAGTAGTAGTTCTAATACCACTGAAGAAATACCTTAGGAATGGAATAGATGGGAAAAGTGAAAGCTTCCTTCTTCCAGGTCCTTTTATGTGCACTGCTATCAGGAGATGTGGCCCAGATTCAGGATGGATCCTCTACCTCAAATAATCCAACCAAGACAAGATCCTGACAGATGTGCCCAGCTACTTGGGTTTTAGTTAATTCCAGATGTAGATAATGGTGATGACTAGCCATCAGATGTGAAGAGTGATCAAAGGACACACCTGATGTTGGCCCCTAGACTCCCCATGCATGTGGACAATATCCATGTGCACACAGCCAGAAATATACCATACCTTCTCTCACACAAACCAGTCAGTAAATAAATAAATACAAAATAAAGAAAAAGGAAAAAAATTATTTAACCTAGCTGGACCTAAAAGTTCACACTTTAAACCCAGCACTTAGGAAGCAGAGAGAGGCCAATACCTGTGAATTCAAAACCAGCTTGGTCTACACAGCAAGTTCTAACCCATCCAGGACTACATAGTGAGTCCCTCTCTCAAAAAAAACAAAAGAAAACAAAAAAATGATTTAACCTTACAAGATGTTCTAGTTTATCCCTTACTGGGGATCTAACCCACAGCCTCAGGAAACCTATACAATAAACAAAGCAAAGGCTTGTTTTTTTAAGGACATTGTTCCCTAGGGGCAGGAAACATGCTTTGAGACAGATTACTAAGAGACAAATACATAAAGCATCATAGGAAAATTAAAGCTATAGGAATGTGAACTCTGAAAAAATCAGAGACTTACCCTTGTGCATGTGGTAGGAGGGCAAAAACTCAGATAAAGGAGTGTTTCCAAATAGCCAAGTGGGCTGTCATTCACCTGGCTCCGCTTCCCAAGTACTGGAATTACAGGCGTGTATAGTCACAGAAGGCTTACTTTCTCTCTCTCTCTCTCTCTCTCTCTCTCTCTCTCTCTCTCTCTCTCTTTCTCTATTGTTTTTCAAGACAGGGTTTCTCTATGTAGCTTTGGCTGTCTTGGAACTCACTCTGTAAGCCAGGCTGACCTCAAACTCACAAGGATCTGCCTGCCGCTGCCTCCTGAGTGCTGGGATTAAAAAATATGCTCCACCACAGGCCTGCATCTTCTTTATTTTTTGAAATTATTTTACTTTTTTAATCATTGCGCTAAAGAGGCAGACGTTGTTGGATCTCTATGAGTTCAAGGCTGGTCTATATAGCAAACTCGAGGCTAGCCAATGTGATACAGTGAGGCCCAGTTTAAGGAGAAAAACTATTCTATTTATATGAATATTTTACCTGCATGCATGTCTGTGTACTAAGTGTGTGCTGGGTGCCCTCAGAGGCCTGGGGAGATCATTAGATCCCTTGGAACTGGAGTTACAAATGGTCATAAGACATGTGAGTGCTAAGAGCCCGCAAATCATCAGGCCCATTACCAGTGCTCTTAACCACTGAGCCAATTGTGCAATCCCAGGTAAATACAAAATAGAATCTTTTTTTGAAGTTTTTTTAAAAAAGATTTTGTTTATTAATTATATATACAGTCTTCTGTCTTTGTACTACCAGAGGGTACCATATCTCATTCAAGGTGGTTGTGAGCCACCATGTGGTTGCTGGGAATTGAACTCAGGGCCTCTGGAAGAGCAGTCAGTGCTCTTAACCACTGAGCCATCTCTCTAGTCCAACAATCTTTAAAAAAAGAAAAGTTACTGGAAGGTGGTGGCTGACACCTTTAATCCCAGCACTTGGGAGGCAGAAGCAGGTGGATCTCTGTGAGATCGAGGCCAGCCTGGTCTACACAGCAAGTTCCAGGACATGCTCTAGCTACATGCTCCTGTCTTGGAAAAAAAAAAAGAAAAGAAAAAAGAAAAAGAAAAGTTAGCTGGGCAGTATTGGCACAGCACTTGGAAGGCAGAGGTAGTTGGTTCTGTAGGAAGAGGCCAGCCTGATCTACAGAGCTAGTTCCAAGATAGCCAGGGCTACACCAAGCAACCCTATCTTGAAAAAACAAAGTAAATAAGTAAGGAAGAAAAATCAAAAAAGAAAGAAAGAAAAGTTAGAAAGCTGGGTGTGGTGACCTATGCCATTAATCCTATGCAATTAGTAGGCAGAGGCAGGTATAGTTTGGGACCAGTCTGGTCTATATAGTGAGTTTCAAGACAACTAGAGCTGTATAATAGATCCTATCTAAAAAAAAAAAAAAAAATGGGGGTGGGGGGTGAAGAGATATGTGCAGGCAAAACATCCAAACACATAAATATGAAAAGAAAGAAACTTTAAGAATGACCATCATAGCCAGGTGGTGGTGGTGGCACAGCCTTTAATCCCAGCACTCAGGAGGCAGAGGCAGGTGAGTCTCTGTGAGTTTGAGGCCAGCCTGGCCTACAGAGGGAGTTCTAGAACAGCCAGGGGTGTACAGAGAAACCCTGTCCCAAAAAAACAAACAACTAAAAAGAATGATTATCATTAGTGGAATTGTTTGTTGCAGCATTGTTAAACATCTGAAATAAAGTAAATGGCCCTTCTTTGCTTCCTTTTCTTTCTGTATATTTGTTTGTTCTGAGACTTGGTCTCTTTTACATAGGCCTGGCTATCCTGAAACTCACCATGTAGACCAGGCTGGCCCTGAACTTTCAGAGACTCACCTGCCTCTGCCTCTGCCTTCTGAGTGCTGAGATTAAAGATGCATGCTACTACACTCAGCTTTAAACCTTTTTTAAAAATATTTATTTTAAAAATAATTTATTTAACTTTATGTGTATTGGTGTCAGATCCTCTGGAACTGGAGTTATAAAATGCAATGTGGGTGTTGGGAATTGAACCCTGGTCCTCTGGAAGAGCAGCCAGTACTCTTAACCACTGAGCCATCTCTCCAGACCCTAATACTTACTTTTTAAAAAATATACTTAATTTGTATTTTATACAATTGGTTAGTTGGTTTGTTTATTCTATTGTTTCATGTGTTTTCTTTTTATGTGTATGGCCGTTTAGCCTGCATGTATGTCTGTACATCACAGACATGCCTGATATCTTCATAGGGCAAAACAGGACATTAGATTTCCAGGGGCTGGAATTACCGACAGTTTCGAATCTTCGAACCCAGGTCCTCTGGAAGAGCAGCCAGTGCTTTCAACCTCTGAACCATCTCTCTAGGCCCATGGTTTCTTATATTTTTATTTATTTATTTATTTATTTTTGAGACAATCAGGCCTGGAACTCACTATGTAGACCAGTCTGGCTTTGAACAGAGCTCTACTTGCCTGTCCCCCTAGTGCTGGGATTAGAGAGACCTGTAACAAAAACAGATGGATCTATGTGAGTTGGAGGCCAGCCTGGTCTACAGAATGAGTGCCAGAACAGACTCCAAAGCTACACAGAGAAATCCTGTCTTGAAAAAACAAAAACAAAAAATTGTATATAGAGAGAGACCTGTAACACTGCACTCTGCCTTAGGGGGCATACATAGTTTGTGCTCTTGAAGTAGTCTGCGTAGACTTACTCTTTTTAGTGACTAGGCCAAAAATGTTTTTTTCTTCCTTGTGCTCCCCTACTTAGAATATTGCCAAATGCTGGAAATATAATGACTGCACTTAGTTTTCCTCATCCTCACTTAGGGATTAGTTAAGGCCTGAAGAACTCAGAAACTATCCATCAAAGTCAGTCTGGAAGGACCTCAGGGTGGGGCCAAAACTCAGGTTGCCTGGGGCCAGGCCTTGTGGAGTTGAGGCTCTGGGAGCTCTAGTCTTTGTGGTTCTAGCTTCCTGAGTTCTCATGCGGTCTGACAGCAGAGCTCCCTTCTGGGTATGTTGTTGGGTGTTGGGCTGATATGATGAGTATGTATGTATGTATGTATGTATGTATGTATGTATGTATGTAGGTATGTATTTGAGACAGGGTTTCTCTGTATTACTTTGGAGGTTGTCCTGGAACTCACTTTGTAGATCAGGCTGGCCTGACTGCCTTCTGCGTGCTAGGAATTAAGTATGTGACTTACCCTTTGTAGAGTTATCTTAGATATGCTATCTCAAAATCAAGTAGGAAAACAAAAGATCATCTGGGGCTAGAGAGAGAGATCGTTTAGTAGTTAGGAACATTTGTTACTCTTCCACAGGGTCTCAGTTCAATTCTGAGGATCTACATGGGACTAATAGCCACTGGTGACCACAGCTCCAGGCAATGTGATGCCCTCTTCTGGTCTCCACTGGTACAGCATGCACACGGGGCACAAATATACATGTGGGTGAGACACCAATATATTAAATCAAAATAAATATTTTTTACAATTTTAAGAAGAATTTGCAATTTGTTTTTCTCCTATTATTAGTTGGGCAAGGATAATGATTATTAGTATATGAATGTGTGATTGCTGGTGCCAGGGCCTGTAAGCGGAGTTTCTCCCAAATAACCATTCAGAGACTTATTATTAATTATAAATGCTCAGTCAATAGCTCAGACTGGTTACTAGATTGCTTTTACATTTTAAATTAGCCTTCTTTTCTTCTTTGTTTCTTTCTTTCTTTTTTTTGGTTTTTAGAGATAGAATTTCTCTGTGTAACTGTCCTGGCTGTCCTTGAACTTGCTTTGTAGACAAGGCTGGCCTCAAACTCACAGAGTCTCTGCCTCCCAATGCTGGGATTAAAGGCGTGTGACACCACTGCCGGGTCCCTAATATATTTTTTAAAAATGCCTTGGTTTATAACTTTCTTTGTTCTGTTGCTATGAAACACCATGAAACTACTTCCATGAAGTAGTTAATTTAAATCTGTGTTTTGCCCAGGGCATAATCACTCACACTTTGGTTCCAAAAATTCTCTCTTACTTCCTTTGACTTGAGAGCTGTTTTTGTGTGGACAATCTCAGTACTCCAGGGGCAAGATATGTGAATTACTGTGAGTTCAAGGTTAACCTTTTCTATGTACTGAGTTCCAGATTAGCCAGGGATACACACTGAGACTGTTTTAAACAAACATGAAAGGAAAATAGAACGACACACAGTGTGGGTAGATAAGCAAAGGCACAGGACACAGAAGGGTAATTGATAGGTTCAGTAGCATAGAGAAGTGATGTGATTAGACTTATAATTTATGAAGCACAAGTTTGGGCCGGGAGTTGGTGGCACACACCTTTAATCCCAGCACTCGGGAGGCAGAGGCAGGCGGATCGCTGTGAGTTCGAGGCCAGCCTGGTCTCCAGAGTAAGTGCCAGGACAGGCTCCAAAGCTACACAGATCAACCCTGTCTCGAAAAATCAAAAAATAAATAAATAAATAAATAAATAAATAAAAAATAAAAAAATAAAAAGAAGCACAAGTTTGGTTGCTTCCAGTGTCAAGTCATGACTGCCCCTGGAAACAGCAATTTTAACACTTCTGGTTGGCACTTGCTGAGTCCCACTGTGAAAACCTCTCTTTTGTTGTGGCTGCATCTTTGACCTTGGTCCCTAGAGACAAAATACAGCCCCCCCCCCCGGTCCCCTCCCCGAAGCCATTGGAATCCTTTTCTAGGGATGAGAGCAAAGACAGAGGTAAGAAGGCGCAGTCGAGGACTTGGAAGAGGCGGAGCACAGAGGGCAGACTGGATGTGTGAGAATGAGAAAGCCTGGTGACAATCGAGCTTGCAGACTTAGCTCTTCTTCTGGAGAGGGGAACTAGGCGTTTGAAAAGCCCTCGCGCGTGAAGGACGGATTGCAAGAGGAAAGTAACGAGCTGTAAAGACCACGGTCTTCGTGGAGACCAGTGACAGAAGGCTGGAGGAAAGTGGGTGACTTCCAGAGGCATTAAGTTAGGAGGCGAATTAGGACGGCAGATGGGCAGCATCCCGGCCCCGGTTTCTAGTGACCTCAGCGGTCACGGGTGAGTGCGGACTCGGTGTTCCCGCGTCAGGGAGGTGGGCGTGGCCTGCTCGCGCTGTCGTCCCGGTGACCGGACGGGGCGGGGCCCGGGGCGGGGCCGCCCGGCCGCTGCGTCACTCGATGGTGGCGATGGTGCGTGTGTGTAGGGGGCGGGGGATACGCTGGGCGCGTCCCCGGGGTCACGTGGTGCGCAGCGCGCACAGTCCTTCTGTCGGTTGGTCCTGGAGCGGCGCAGCAGGAGCGGGGCCGTGAGGTGAGCTCGTGGCGAGGCGCGGCGACGCGAAGCCAGCTGGTTGGGGCCGTGGCGGGGGCAGGCCCTGTGCCGCGCGCGCGCCATGCGGGCTGGACCGGGGACGGACGCCCCGCTACTGCGGGACCCTTGTCCAGCCCCGCTCCCCGTCTGGCCCCCGATCACCCAGCCCCGGAGGGAGGCCCGGGGACCGCTGCTGTGAGCGTGGCGGGCGTGCGAGCTCCGCCCAATCACTGCGGTTGCCCGCGGGAGTGACGGCCACCGCGGCCAATCAGCGCGGCCCGAGGGGGCTGGGCTGCGAGGTGCGGGCCCGGGGCGCGGAACAGGGCAGTGGGGGTGGGGAGGGGTGCTGGAGCTGCACCCCCTGCTTGGCCTGTGAGATTAGGGCGCAGCCTACACTGCTGCCTCTGTCGCGGGAACACGTTTTCGTGCAGTGCCTTTCTTATCCTGCTCTGGGAAGCACACCCTTTCCTCAAGACCCTGTATATGGGAGTGTCCTTTCTCTATAGTTTTGAAAATCTGGGCGTCGCTCCCCTTCCTTAAACTCTAGTCCTGGGATTTTCTCAGTTTCTAGCCATCCCTAAGAACGGACTGAAGGCATTCTCGCTTCTCTTTGCTCCTCAATACTGAGGGAACACTCCCATATTCAAACGTAATTAACAGTTCTCCTTTTTCAGTTTGGGGTTCAGTCTGCTGATAGGTCCTTGAGAAGTCAGGTCTGTAACCAAAGTTTTGCAGTACTTTATTATATCCCACAACTCTGAGGAAAGGAATCCTTCTTTTCAGGCCCCAAATCTGGCATGCTTCAGTAGTGAATTTGAGGGCCAGTTTTTGTTTTTGTTTTGTTTTTTGTTTTGTACTTTGGTCTACGGTGAGCATCTCTTTTCGGGTTCTAGTCCAATCCTGATGCTTATGGCTCATAGTTTCCAGTTTCATCTATAAGAGGATTCGCTGACTTGTCCTTAAGTCTGTCCTTGGGGTTGTATTTTTTTCTTGTGTTCGCCAAGCTTACTTGTTTCTGGGGGAGACTGGTTTTCCTATCTGAGAGTGTGTTTGCTTTCTGGGTCTCTTTAGGGTTTGAGATGCACCTCTTTTAGGAGGACACATACCACCGTGGGGGGTGCAGCAGGGCTGGGCACACCTTTCTCTTGAATCCTCCCATTCCTAGATGGGGTAGTTCTTGAGCACCCCTCACCCACCGGTTTTCCACCTTGTCCTGTTTTCTAATTGAAAAAAATTATTTATTTATTTGGTGTGTGCCATAACATGTATGTGGCAATAACAGGACAACTTGAAGGATGTTATCTCTCTGCTTCCACTTCGTGGGTTCTAGGAATGAAACTCAGGTGGTCACTTGTGGCTGCAAGTGTTGAGCCATCTAGCTAGCCAGTCCTCCTGTTTTGAGACCAGGTCTTGCTGTGTAGCTCTCCAGGAAATAGTGTGAAGTCCCAGCTGGCTTTAAATTCATGATCCTCCTGCCTTGGCACCGGAGCTGAGATTACAGGTGCTCTTTCCTATCCCCTTTCTTCTTAAGCTTTTCTGCCATGCAAGATAGTTTCACTCTTGGGTTTCCTTCCCCCTTTAGAACCACATTCCCCTTCATGTGCTCTCCCAGGCTCTGTAGTGTGTCTCTTTGGTCTTCCTTCCTCTGTTGAATGTGTATCTGCAGAACACTTTCTGTATTGATGCCCTCCTCCCACAGGGCAGTTCTTTTAGTCACCCTGCCCGAGCCTTTCTTTCTTGACAGAATCCCCTTCCACACCCATGAGACTTTCATTGTTCATTGTGAGGCCCTGTCTCACGAAGTAGTTCAGGTTATCCTGGAACTTACTGGGTTGTCTAAGTTGGCTTTGAACCCATGATCCCCCTGCCTCAGCCTCACAAGTGCTGGGGATTACCGGCCAGAACTCCGGTGGCGTCTGAGTTGTGTGGTGCACTCCTTTAGTCCCAATGCAAGCAGGAGATCTCTGAGTTGGAGGCCAGCCTGATCTGCAGAGCTAGTTCCAGGACATTCAGGGCTACACGAAACCCTGTCTTGAAAAGCCCCCCAAAAGAACTACCATGCTTGGCTCACATTTATATATATATAGTTTATCTTTCTGCAAATAGGAATTCTCTTTTGGTTCACTGTTTGTCCAGGCATTTTTCTGGTTTCTGGTTCCTGTTGGACACTGTTCTGCTTATCTGGTGATGATAATGTTTCTCCTTTCTCTTCCTCTGTGTTGGAGATGGCCGTAAGACCAGGGCTGCTTGACCTGTTGCTACAGTCAAAATATAAAGAAATCCCCTTGTAATTTTTGATTATTCTTAGAACTCTTAGTCCTCCGATGCTTTACTTCCTGTAAGTTTCTGGTGAAGCTCTTAATAGTTTTTGTGGATTTGATCCCAGCAATCATGGCTGGAGGATTGTTGCAAATTTGAGGGCTGCCTGGTCCATATGATGAGCTCCAGGCTAGCTAGGGACTTATAGCAAGAGCCTATCTGAAACCAACAGATCTGATTAGGTAGGCTCTATTCCTTTACTTCCCTTTCCCTCAAGCCGTGCACACACGCACGCACGCACGCACGCACGCACGCACGCACGCACGCACGCACGCACGCACGCACGCGCGCACACACACACACTGTCTTCTTTTTCCCTCAAGACAGGGTTTCTCTGTGTAGGCTTGTCTATCTTGGAGCTCACTCTGTAGGCTAGTCTGACCTCAAACTCATAGAGATTGCCTGAGGCCTGGGATCAAAGGTGTGCACCACCACTGCCCAGCCTCTTTTTTAAACTTCCCTGTTCTGGGTTGGGGCTTCAAGAGATTTTTCTACTAATGTATGCCTTCTAGCCCATAAACTACCTTCCATTAGTTCTCTGTATCAAGCAAAAAAGTCATATGGGCTCAGTGTGGATTATTTGCCTGCCATGTGTGGAGGGTCTTGATTTGATTCTTAGCATGAAAAACTGTGGCAGCTTGATTTGGTGGCAGACACCTTTAATCTCAGTACTTAGGGGGCAGAGGCAGGCAGATCTCTGTGAGTTTGAAGCCAGCCTGCTCTACGTAGTGAGTTCTAGAACAGCCAGGGCTATTTAGAGACTGCCTTAAAAATAAATGAATGAAAAGAAAGAAAGAAAAAAAAACTGTATGTCTTTCTCTCCTTCATCTTGAATATCTGAATATCTGTCTGTCTTTTCTCCCAACCCCCATTTTTAAAAAAATCTTCAAACACCTGGGACATCTTGTCTTAATAGATCCTCACTGCTAATATTTCTCTTTCCCTCTCCAGAGTTTTGCATAGGGCTTTTCAGTCTTGAACCCCTGATTCATTTCTCCACAGCTGGAGTTTCAAATGCTGAGGGGATAATGACTCCTCTGACCTTTCTTCCTTTTGGGAAGTACTTGAATGTGCAGCTGAAGGAGGCATGAGGCAGGGGGAAGGGAGTTTGGCTATGAGAAGCTATACCTGTAGGACAGGGCAGGAATATAGCATTTCATGACCCAAGTACTGAATCTCATTTGGAAACTGGACATTTGCCAGGCACCTGCTTCCTAGGGATGCTGGAGGATTTAATGGTACCCTGGGAACCTGTAGGAATTAATGGGGTTTTCGGGGAGGTGCCCCAACTCAGTGTGAGAACGTGAATAAAATTGACCATCATTATGTTTTGGAACAGATAAGCTGCCTCAGATTTTTTTGTTCACTAAAGTACTAGAACTAAGTTGTGTTATTTCAAGAAGGGAAATAAATCCCTTGTTCAGTACCACATTTATTTATTTATTTAGATTTTTGGAGGCAGGGTTTCTCTGTGTAACAGCCCTAGCTGTCCTGGAACTAGCTCTATAGACCAGGCTGGCCTCGGACTCACCTGCTTCTGCCTCCCAGGTGCTGGGATTAAAGGCTTGGGCCACCACTGCCTAGCACATACTACATTTCTTTAAAAAAAAAAAAGAAAAGGTGGGGTGGGGTGGGGTGGGGAGGTCTGTTTGATTAGTACCTAATAAAATATGATCTGCTGAAGTGAACAGGTAGTTTGTCTCTTTATTTGGCTCTTGCTGCTCTATCTGTGTAGTGCTGTAAGCACTCCCTTGAAGGGCCCTACATTCCTGCTCCTCATCCTGAATGTGACTTCTAATGACCTGCTTGTCTTGGGTCTGTATATATTCCACTCTAGTTTTTGGGTGGTGTAAAGATAGGGAACTACACATTGAGTAGCCAGATTCCCATATACAGCTGAAGAGTGAATCCTCAGTGAAAACAAAACTGATTGTTAACAAATGCTGGGGTATTGTTCTCCATTTTCTCTTTGTCCAGACACACAGGTCAAAGCTTGTACAATGTACCGGATTTCTTTTTTCTTTCTTTCTTTTTGGTTTTTCAAGACAAGGTTTCTCTGTGTAGCATTGACCATCCTGGAACTCATTTTGTAGAACGGGCTGGCTTTGAACTCACAGAGATCCATCTGCCTCTCTGCTTCTGGAGTGCTGGGATTAAGGGAGTGTGCCACCACTACTGGCCCAATTTCTTTTTTTTTTTTTTCCCTCCCTATTTTTAGCAAAAAGAAAAAAAATCATTTTATGTGTTTGCCTGCATGTATATGTCTGCACTATGTGCGTGCATGCCTAGTGCCCACAGAGGTCAAAAGAGGGAGTTGGATCCCCTGGAACTGGTTATAGTCAGTTGTGAGTTGCTTTGTGACTGCCAGAAATTAACTGGGGTCCTCTGAAAGAGCAGCAGTACTCTTCTTTTTTTTTTTTTTAAAGGAGGTCAAGTGTTTTATTTATTTTTTAGAGATTTATTTATTTTTATTTATTTATTTATTATGATTTATTATGTGTACAGTGTTCTGTCTGTATGTCGCCTGCAGGCCAGGGGAGGGCACCAGATCTCATTACAGATGGTTGTGAGCTACCACGGGTTGCTGGGAATTGAACTCAGGACCTTTGGAAGAACAAGCAGTGAGTGCTCTTAACCACTGAGCCATCTCTCCAGCCCGCAGCCAGTACTCTTAACCTGTGAGCCATCTATCCAGTCCAGAACCCCTCCCCCGACTTTTTGAGATAGTAGCTCCAGGCTGTCTTCCTCGTCGTCGTCTTTTTTTTTTTTTTTTTTTTTTTTTTTTTTTGGTTTTTTGAGACAGGGTTTCTCTGTGGCTTTGGAGGCTGTCCTGGAACTAACTCTTGTAAACCAGGCTGGTCTCGAACTCACAGAGATCCACCTGCCTTTGCCTCCCGAGTGCTGGGATTAAAGGCATGGGCTACCAACGTCCGGTCGTTTTTTATTTTGTTTTTTTTAAGATTTTATTAATAATGTATACAACATTCTGCTTCCATGTATATCTGCACACCAGAAGAGGGCACCAGATCTCATAACAGATGGTTGTGAGCCACCCTGTGGTTGCTGGGAATTGAACTCAGGACCTCTGGAAGAGCAGTCAGTGCTCTTAACTTCTGAGCCATCTCTCCAGCCCCAAGGCTGTCTTCTTACCTCATAGTCTGGTACTGTAGATAGTTGCCACTGTTTCTAGCTAACCTTTAGCTTTTTTAAGCTGTCTGTAAAATTTACTGGTTTCTCTGTATATTGCCAGATTTAAGTGCTTAAATATATGTTGCTTAAAGGTGTGTTTTGCCTGGTGTTGGTGGTGCACGCCTTTTATCCCAGCACTTAGGAGGTAGAGGCAGGCAGATCTCTGAGTTCGAGGGCAGCCTGGTCTACAGAGTGAGTGCCTGGATAGGCTCGAAACCCTGTCTCTCGAAAAATGAAAAAAGAAAAAGAAAGAAAAAAAGGGAAAAAAAGGTGAACTTTTTTTTTTTTTGCCTTGGGTATGGGTTTGAACCAGGGTGTTGTACATTTAAGACAGGTGCTCTTCTGCTGAGCTCCTGTACCCCAAGGTCTGATGGGTAATTTTTGACATGAAATAATTCTAGTAAGTATTGAGTAGCCAGCTTGTTTCTGACTCCTCTCTTGTTACTGTGAGAAGGGAATCAGGATACCCCACATCAAGCCACTGGAGTTTCTAGAGTTAGTTCTCTTTGGTTTTCTGGCTCTTCAGATGGACATGAGAAGGTCCAGATTGCAGCTAGGTGCTTGGCCTTGGATGGAAGCTGTCGGACATCTGTAAATGCTCTAGAAGATAGTCCTGGGGAGCTGGTGGCATTTTTGATGAGCTTTTAGTTTGTGATACTCTCTCCTTGTGTTATAGGGGGTATTTCTTTCCTTTATATTTTTTAAAGCTAGGTTCTCTTATATAGCCTAGACTGGCTTTGAACTCCTCCTGCTCAAACTCCCAAGTGTTGGAATTCTAGGCATCTGCTACTTATGCCCAGCTCTCACTGGGCTTTTCCACTCTGAATCTCTTAAATCATTCATTCCTGTTTGCCTGTTAGCTTTCATGGCCCTTTCCCAATGTGATCCTATTCCAGGTCTTGATCATGAGGAACCTGAATGTTTTGTGTCCCTGATCTTCCTCACACAAATGGCAGATTATTGTCAGTGACAGATTTGATCTGGATCTGGCACTGGTCCCAGCTCTTATGGGCACATGTAACCTCAGGCAAATCACTTTGTGCTCTTATGGCTAGGCCTCATTCTCCCCAGCTGAATACTGAGCAGTTGACTATTTCAAGGTCCACCCCTCACAGATTCTGCAGGGACCTTGTTTAGAAACCCAGTTGCCTGCAGGAGCGCCTAGTAGCTGGTCTGATTTCCTTCACGTGCTTCAGCTGGCAGACTGCCAATGGTTTTCTTGTCCCAAGTCACTTTTGCTGGCACTGTCTCCTTTCTAGCCAAACAGCCAGCTTGTCTTCACGCCCAATGTCAACATTCTTCTGCCTCTGTGTTCTCTTGTCAGTTGTGGGCTGTATTTCATTCAGAACTACTTCAGGTTCTCAAAGAAGTCTGACTTGAGTTTTCCATTCAATATTAGCTGCTTGTCTGCATCACTAAGAGAGCAGCTGTTTGTTTTTTAGGCTGTATTTCAAATATAATCATTTACTTGTTAATGCTTTTATTTTTTAAAATGATTTATTTTGATTTTTTAGTGTTTTACCTGCATGTATATCTGTATGAAGTTGTTTTTGTTTTTGTTTTTGTTTTTTGTTTTTCAAGACAGGGTTTCTCTGTGTAGCTTTGGAGTCTATCCTGGCACTCGCTCTGGAGACCAGGCTGGCCTCGAACTCACAGCAATCCGCCTGCCTCTCTCTCCCGAGTGCTGGGATTAAAGGTGCAGCCTGTATGTAGTTGTTTAATCTCCTGGAACTGGAATTACAGACAGTTGTTAGCTGCTATGTAGTTGCTGCGAATTTAACCTGGGTCCTCTGGAAGAGCAGCCAATTTGTGTGTGTGTGTGAAAAGTATGTGTGTGTATGTGTGCATTTTTGGAAGCCAAAGTTCTTCAATCACTTAGACCTTTTATATTCATTCATTTATTTAGAGACAAGATTTTACTATGTAAATCAGACCTCAAACTCACAGAGATCCTACTTCATCTTGCCTGGTACACCCCTCATGCCACTGCGGACTCCACCCCCCCCCCCCCCCCACCCCACCCCACCCACCCCCCCCGCAAAAAAATTCATTCATTCATTCATTTATTTATTTATTTTTGGTTTTTAGAGACAGTGTTTCTCTGTGTAGCTTTGGATCCTGTCCTGGAAGTTGCTCTGTAGCCTAGACTGGCCTCAAACTCAGAGATCCGACTTCCTTTGCCTACCAAGTGCTGGGATTAAAGGCCTGTGCCACCACTGCCCTGCTTAAAAAAATTTTTTTGAGACTGGGTCTTACCACATAGATCTGGCTGTCCTGGAATTCACAGAGATCCACCTGCTTCTGCCTCCCGAGTGCTGGGATTAAAAACAAATTTATTTACTTTAGATTTTTTTCTTTTACCCACCTCATTTATTTGTTATTTTTCAATCTTAATTAAAAGCCTTTTTTTGTGTGTGTTTTTGCCTTCATGAATGTATACTTCGTGAATGCAGTGTCCTCTGAGGCCAGAAGAGGGTGTGGGATTCCCTTGGAACTAGAGTTACAGACAGTTGGGAGCTGCCTCGTGGGTGCTGGGGATTGAACCCAGGTTCTCTGGAAGAGCAGTGCTCCTAATCACTGAGCCATTTCTCCAGCCCCATCCCTGTTGGTTCTTGACTAACAATGAGGTAACCTAATAGCTTTGTTGGATTCTTGCCTAGGTCTCTCCAGTTGGACCTTGGTTATTTGGCCAAATGGAACTAATGGGCTTTCAGAAATCTTGCAAAAATTTAGAGAGTCTGGTATTAGTCACCCAGTGTAAATAGGATGGTTGTGGGAAAGAGAGGTGGTGCTGGAGTCAGTGGTCTTTGGAAAAGGACTCAGAGGTGTTGTTTGGGGAAGGGTTTAAAATGGGGCCTTTATTCCATGAAGGAACATAATCCTAGGAATTCAGGCCAACTCCTAGGTGTGTGTCCTAGGGGAGTGCATTTGAATGTTTTTTTTCTAGTAGGAACCTGTGATTTTAGAGGTCTCTCCCAAATGAAAAAGATCTAATCTTTAATTCCATTACACCTTTAATACTAGCACTCAGAGGCAGGAGCATCTCTGAATTTGAGGCCAATCTGGTCTACACAGGGAGTTCCAGGCCAGGTGAGACTGCATAGTGAGACCCTGCCTTTTTGTTTTGTTTTGTTTTGAGACAGTGTTTCTGTGTGGCTTTGGAGGCTGTCCTGGAATTAGGTCTTGTAGACGAGGCTGGTCTTGAACTCACAGAGATCTGCCTGCTTCTGCCTCCCGAGTGCTAGGATTAAAGGCGCCAGCACGCCTGGCGACCCTGTCTTAAAAAGAGAGTGGGTGTGGGTGTCTATAGCTGGGTGGATTGATTTACCTTTCTGGCTTCTGTTGATGCACAGATGATTGAAATACCAAGGTTGTGGAAGTCTGTCATAGAAATGTGGGTACTTAAATCCTGCTGCCTCTACCAGGAGCAAGGGTTGCAGGATGCTACCATGCCTGACTCTTCATTTTCAAAAAAGGAAACATAGCAGTTCCTTATCGTTAGTATCCTAAAGATCTTTTTGTTGTTGTTTGTTTGTTTTTTGAGACAGGGTTTCTCTGTGTAACAGCCTGGCTTTCCTGGAACTCGATCAGTAAACCAGGCTGGCCTAGAACTCATAGAGATCCACCTGCCTTTGCCTGGCTCATTTTATTTTTTTAAATAACACACAATTCTATTTGCATGTATGTGGGACCATACACTATAACATGAGCACACACTCAAAGAAAAGTAACTGTCCCTCTTCCAGTAGCCATCAATTGCCACAGCTCCTCAGCTAAGTGGAAGACTGGCTTGATCTTATGCAGCTCTACTGTAGGTAACCATAGCTGCTGTGGCTTTATGTGTGCAACAGCTATGTCCTATCCAAAGGACAGCAGTTCCCAGCAGCCCTCCCCAGCCTCTGGCTCTTATTCTTTCCACCCCCTCTTCCAAGATGTTCCTTGGGGGATGGGGATTACTATAGATTCTCAGCACTTTGTCAGTTTTGAGTCCCTGAATTAACCACTGCTCACTGTAAAAAGAAGCTTGTCTGTGCAGGTTGAGAATAGCACAAATCTGTGAGTATAAACCTAAACATCTAGGAGGTGCTTGACCATATATCTGACCATTTAGCAAAGCAATAGTAGCTCCCCCAGGGCCTTTAAGCACTTGAGCCAGGGTTTTTTGACCCGGTTTCCAATATCAAAAGGCCTTTTTAAAGAAAGCTATATAGTGGCATGAAGTCCTACTTCTCAGATTTCAGCTTTTCTGCTTAGCCAGGTGCCATATGGCCTTTTCCTACCTTGTAGGTTGTGGGTCATTGCTGCCTGTTTCTCTGCATTGTTGGAAATGGGATTTTTGTCAAGGATTTGGTATGTGGCAAAAACTGAACAGATGTTATCTAATTCCTGGAATTAATAGTTAAGGAAGGCCTGGGATAAAAGTTAATATTTAAAGCGTAAGAGAATTAGTTGTCACTAATTGTGGTGGTGGTGCACACATTAAGTCCCAGGCAGATGTAGGCAGATCTGTGAGTTTGAGCCCAGCCTGGTCTACAGAGCTAGTTCCAGGACAGACAGGAATACACAGAGAAACTCTATCTTGAAAAAACAAATAGTTGAATATTAAATAATGTGTTTTTAACATTCTATAAGCAACAAAAGGGATGCTTTTTTCAAGGAAAAACTTAGTTTAGCTGTGTTTTCCTATGACTTTCAGAAAGAACACACATGTACCCAGGTAATGGTGGTTCATGCCCATGATCCCAATACTTAGGAGGAGGCTAAGGCAGAAGGATTACTTCAGGAGCTAACCTGGACTACAGAGTAAATTTTTATTTCAAAAAAAGGAAATAGGGGGAGAAAAGAAAAAAGAATCTACACAAAACTCACTACAAGCCTGGCCAAAGGCAGGTAGATTTCTGTGAGTTCAAAACCAGCCTGGTCTATATAGCAAGTTCCAGGCTAGCCAGGGCCACATAGTGATCCCTGTCTAGAAATAAACCAAAAAGACAAAAACCAACCAACCAACCAACCAAACAAACAAAAAACCCTGAAAAATAGAACAGCAACTCCCCCCCCAAAACAAAACCCAAAACCAAGCCTCACTTGAGACCTCTACTCTTCAGTCTCTAGACAATGGAGGTACTTACAGGCTGAGGTCCCCAGGGCCTGTGAAAAGTAGTTAAAAATTTTGTCAGACCCTTGGAGAAAATAATAGCCTGTCTTCAGGTGCTATTTTTTCCTTAGGTTTTGCCACCTCCCTGTGTTTCCAAAGAGTACTATTTTTTTTTTAAAGATTTTATTTATTTATTATGTATACAACATTCTGCTTCTGTGTATATTTGCACACCAGAAGAGGGCACCAGATCTCATAACGGATGGTTGTGAGCCACCATGTGGTTGCTGGGAATTGAACTCAGGACCTCTAGACAGCAGACAGTGCTCTTAACCTCTGAGCCATCTCTCCAGCTCGAGTATTATTAATAATTAATAGTTCATATGTTTTTGTATGCAGAGCATTTTTTATTTTTGTTTTTTTATTTTATTTTTTTGCTTTTCAGGGTTTTAGCACAATGATGTCCTTTAATCCTGCATAGGATGGTACTGACATTCTTCCACTTTCCTAGTGAGGAAGCTGAGGTTACCACCTAACAAGTGTATGTCACATAAGGTCACTGCCTGTTAGACTGGGGCGCCCATCAAGAGCTCCTTAGCTTCTAGAAGAGTTCAGCTGCAACAGTGTCTCAGTCAACTGTCATGAGAAGAGGATACAGAACTGATGTCCTGTTGAGAGGTACTGATGGCTGTGCCCAGGCCTAATGGATGAGGGCGGGGCTTTTCTGCAAAGGTTCTACAAGCAGTCTGGATTGGTAGGGCTAAGGGCTGCAAGATTAGTAGCCTTGACAGTTTATTGTGAGCCAAGCTCTTGGACACCCTGTGAAGGTAAGCACTAGCTGCTGATCCTCAATGTTATAGGGGAGGAGCCTCAGTCTCCGCACGAAATGACTTGTTCAACATTTTGTGATCCCAGCCTAGGCCACCCTGATGCAGAGTCCTGGCTTAGATTCCCTGCTTCCCTCCTTTCCAGCTCCCGTCTTTAGAGACCCCCATTTGGCTTGGCAGTACAGTTGTTACCTGGAATCAGACCACCTGTTTTCCAGATACTGTCCTTGTGTGCTCAAAGCTGTCCTCACACAGAATCTCCTGCTTCCCCCTCTCAGGTTCTTAAGTGCTAGGATTATAGGTGTATACCACCATGCCCTCCCTGCTTGTGTGTTTGTGGGGCATGTATACATGTTTGTGTGTGGGTTTATATATAATCACTTCCCTCAGGCGGTAGAGGCAGCAGGAAGGTCCAGGTCCAAGGTCATCCTCAGCTACATGAGATCCCATCTAAAAAAGAAAAAGAAAAAATTACCAAAATAGGGGTGGATCCTTAATTGGGTACCCTTTGGCAAAGGAGAAACCTTTAAGTAGGGCCTGCAGAATGGTGACCAACCAGAAATGAAATAATACTGGATGTGTAATCTTGCCCACTTGAAAAGCTGAGGCAGGAGTTTGGCTATAGAATAAGACCATGTCGAAAAAAAGAAAGAAAAACACAAGAAGAAAGGTGTTCAGGGCATTGCTTGTGTCAGGCTGGAGGCCTTCCTTCCACAGTGGTGGACAGGGAGGAGGAGTGATTGTGAGGGTAAGATGTTCCTTTAGTGAGGCTGAGGAATAGGCCAGAAGTCATAGAGAAAAAGTATTCCAGGGAAAAACCTGGGCATTAGGCTCTCCCACTGACTGTGGAAAGTTCCACTGATTCAGCCAGCTCATTCTCAGTAATAGGAAGGAGTAAACTCAACCCATTTAGTTATGGAAGATAAGCTTGGGGCCTCAGAGAATGCAGTTTTGAATATGGCTTTGAAAACAGTGTTTCACTGTATAACTCAGGTTACCTCAAACTTGGGGCAGCCCTCTTTGTATCAGAGTGTCTCCTTATTTTATTTATCAGTGTGTGTGTGTGTGTGTGTGTGTGTGTGTGTGTGTGTGTGTGTGTGTGTGTGTGTGTGTGATACATGGGTGGGTTGGTGGTGTGGCGTGTGCTGTGGCACCTGTGGCGATCAAAGAACATCTTTTTTTTTCTTTGCTTTTTTCCAAGATAGGGTTTCTCTTGAACTCACAGAGATCCACCTGCCTCTGTTTCCCAAGTTCTGGGACTAAAGGCATGGGTCATCATCTGGCCAGATGACAACTTTTATAGTGTCAGTTTTCTCCTTCCATCTTTTATTTTATTTTTTATTTTTTGAGACAGGGTTTCTCTGTAGCTTTGGAGACTGTCCTGGAACTAGCTCTTGTAACCAGGCTGGTTTCAAACTCACAGAAACCCGTCTGCCTCTGCCTCCTGAGTGCTGGGACAAAAGGCGTGTGCCACCAACGCCCGACAAGAAAGATACTTATATAAAAGAAAGTCTTTTGTTTTAATTTATTTATTTCTTATGTACAATAATCTGCTTCCATGTATATCTGCACACCAGAAGAGGGCACCAGATCTCATAACGGATGGTTGTGAACCACCATGTGGTTGCTGGGAGTTGAACTCAGGACTTCTGGAAGAGCAGCCGGTGCTCTTAACCTCTGAGCCATCTCTCCAACCCCTAAAAGAAAGTCCTATCACTCACACACACACACACACACACACACACACACACACACACACAGTGAGAGAGAGAGAGAGAGAGAGAGAGAGAGAGAGAGAGAGAGAGAGAGAGAGAGAGAGAGAGATGGGTAGATGACTTAGATGACTGAGCAGTTAAGAGCACTGGCCCTTCTTCTGGAGGACCTGGATTAGATTCCCAGCACCCATATGGAGGTTCACAACCATCTCTAACTGCAGTTCCTGGGGACCCAACTCTTCTTCTGCAGGCACCAGACACGCATGTGGTGCACAGACAATCATGTAGGCAAAATGTCCATACACATAAAACAAAAAACAACCTTCATAAAACCAAACCAAACTGTCCCTCCCCTCCTAGTCTTCATCTCTCTATCCTGTCAGTCTAATAGACTTGTAGTGTGAGCTAGGAGAAGGCCCTGCTTGAAACACTTGATGTTGGGATAAACTACGGATTTATTTATTTGTAGCACAGATGTGCCTCAGATTTACTGGGTTGTGCGGGATGATCTCAGATATCTGTGTCCACCTGTTGGGCTTGCTTCATGGAGTCTGGCATTTATTTTATCTCGTTAAGGTTCTGGGAATTGCACTCACAGCTCCTGCATGCTAAAGCACACATCCTGTGCCGTGTCCCCCAGTCCTGTGATAGACATTTTAAAGGACCTTAGAGACTTTTCTGGTCTGATCCTCACAGATCCCAAGATAGAGGCCAATAGGCTGTATGATAGATAACAGGAAGAAAGGCCTGAGGAGGTAGCTGGTAAACAGAACTGGAGTGGTAATTAGGGGTCTGTGGACAGTGGTGCCCACTTCCAGCACTTGGGAGGCAGAGGTAAGCAGTTTACAAAGTGAGTTCCAGGCCAGCCAGGGCTGCCCAATAAGACCCCACCTAAGAAAAAAACTAAACAACTCTGGGATGAGCCTCTTGCTATAGAGTGTCCTAGAATGTTCTGAATTTGCCTTCTCTGTGTGTGGGAGCTTCCCACCACTTGCCTCTGACTCCCACATGGCTACTGTGGCACATGGGCCCACACATACACATACACATGCACATGAAATAAATGAAAGTGTAATAAAAATTTTAAATGGAAAAATACTCTCTTGTTCCTAAATGTGAGCATTATTTCTAAATTTCTCCAGAACTGGGTGTAGGAGGCTCTTGGTTTCTTGTCACAGATGAATCTTTTGTATTCTGGGTTGTGGTCTTCTGGTGGAAGTGTCAGAGTCTGGGATTCCAAGCGTCTTCACAGCATGCTCTGCCTTCTACCTTGAGGTTTGAAAGATGACCGCTGCTAGAGTCCCAGCTATGTTCCACTTTCCCCTCCACAGGGGCCGCATTAGCTTGGTCCTTTCTGCTTGTTGTAAAAGGTGTGGTAATGCTAGCACAGCCTTTGAAAGGCTTCAGTGGCTTTATCTTCCTTTATTCAAAATTTGCCTCTATCTAAAGGCGTGAATACAAACAAGCACAGCCATGTCTGCTTCTTTTGATAACAGGGATTTCTCATGCTTGGATATTTTGTTGTTACATTCATGTTGATTTTTATTTCTGGTTATGTGTGTCCCATGTGTGTAGATACCCACAGAAGCCAGAAGGCATTAGATTTCCTGAGGCTGGAGGCTGTTGTGAGCTGTCCGGTGTAGGTGCTGGGAACTGAACTCAGATCCTCTGGAGGAGTAACGGGTGCCCTTCGTTGCTGAGACTCCTCTCCATCTCTGCCTTGTATCTTTATAACCTTATGTAATCTGGGAATGCCTGATGCTTCAGCTTTTCTGCACTTATATCTTCTCAGTATCATGGGAACAAGAAATTTAGTCTTAATTGTATTACCTGGTTTTGAAGGTCCAGTAACACAGTATAAGTATAATATTCTTTAAAATTTTATATACCTATGTGAAGGTCAGGGGGAAAGCTTGTGGGAGCTTTCTACCGTATGAGTTTTAGGGATTGAACTCAGGTCTTCAGGCTTACTGGCAAGTTTACCTAGAGAGACATGTTTCCAGTCCACAAATGAATTCTTGCAATTAAAAATTTGTGCAGCAACAACACAAAACAAAAAAAATTTTTGTATGATATCCTAGTCATGATGGCTCATGCCTGTAATCTCAGCACTTGAGAGACTGAGGCAGAAAGATTGCTGTGAGTTTGAGACCAGATTGTCTATATAGACATAGTGAGTTCCAGACCAGTTTGGGCTACAGGGAGACCCTGTCCCTGAAAATATAAAATTGTTTTGATTTGCATTTCCTTTAACTTAGGGTGCTTATGTGGACATGGACCTTTGTGTCTCCCCTTGTCAGTCAGTATAATCTGACAGCTCTTGCATTTTGCCCATTTTTGGCATGCCTTTTTACCTTTGTCCTTAGTTATAGCACTCCTTGTTAATAAAGGAAGTTGCCTCTTTGTCCTAATGAGCTATAGTTATTTGTCCCTTTGAACTGTGCTCCACCATGTGTATTAAAGCTCTCATTACTGTTGACTCAGGGCATTGACAGAGCACTGTGTCTAAGTAAACACATTGGGCTTCCGGTCTCCTTTGGGCCAGTGGATTCCTGTTTAGAGTTTGAATGTTAGGAGTATTTTGAAGTTCTGCCAGTCTTGAGAGTAGAATCCTATAGATCTCATCAGGCTTTTTTATTTTTTGGTTTTTCAAGACAGGGTTTCTGAATAGCTATGGAGCTAGTCCTGGAACTCTCTCTGTAGACCAGGTTTGTCTTGAACTCACAGATCTGTCTGTCTTTGTCCTCTGAGTGCTGGGATTAAAGGCAAGTGCCACCACCACTGGGCAGAAATTGTTTACATTTAATCCTTTTTGTGTGTTTTCTGTGTTTGTGTATATTTAAGTGTGAACATCATAGGACGACTCTCTGGAATGTGTTTTCTGCTGTCCATCCGAGTCCACTGAGCCATCTCACCATCTCATGTGAGACTTTTGTAAAGATTAAAATTTAATATTGTTTGAGCTGGGACGGTACTCTGTAGCCCTAGCTGACCTGGAACTTGATATGTAGACCAGGTGTGCCTGGAACTCACAGAGATCCCTTGGCTCTGCCTCCCCAGTGCTGGAATTACAGGTGTTTACCACCATACCTGGCCCTTAGCAGTTCAACACCATGGAGACTATTTTCAGGAGCCACAGGAAATAATTTGGTCATCTTCACTCATCAGTTCCTGCTTCATGCCTATATTATTTGTTTATTTTTTCTCTGAGACAGGGTTTCACAATGTAGTCTTGGTTGGCATTAAACTTTCAGTGATCCTCCTGCCTCTGCCTTTCATGCTCTTTGATTCCACGCATGTGTTACCACATCAGGCTTGATTGATTGCTTACACTCTGCAGTGCGAATTGAATACAGGACCTTGTGCTTGCTGGGCAAATTCTTTTCTGCGGAGCCGACTCCCCAGCACTATAGAGTTCATTTAGTCAAGTCTGGCCTGGAATTGGAGCTTGAAATGTAGCCGAGGATAACCTTGAACTCTTTTATTGTACTTACTCTTTTTGAAACAGAATAAGTCAGTTTCTGTGTAACTCTGGCTAGTTTGAAATTTGCAGATAGCAGATATCAGCCTGCCTCTGTCTCTGCCTCTGGAGTGCTGGGATTGAAGTTCAGTTCTACTGGACTCATGATAGACCAGGCTGGCCTCATATTCTTTGTGTTTCTTCTGTCTTAGCTTCTTGAGAACTGGAATTGTAGGTGTGTGTCATAATGCTTGGCCTTCCTTTTGTTTTTAAAGGATTAATTTTTATGTGTGTATGTATGCTGGTGCCCATGGAAGCCGGAAGAGGGCATTGGGATCTCTTGGATCTGGGGATACAGGTGGTTGTGATCTGTTTGATGTTGGGTACTGAACTTTTGGTACTCTGGAAAAAAAAGTAAGAGGCCTTAATCAGGCCTCCTTCCTTTTATAGTTATTTAGTTTTTTTTTTTTTTTTTCTTTTTTTCTTTTTTCAAGGCAGGGTTTCTCTGTGTAACAGCCCCACAAAACTCACTCTGTAGACTAGGCCAGCTTCAAACTCTAAGAGGTTGGCCTGCCTCTGCTTCTCAAGTGCCTGGCTTTACTTAAGTGGTTTTTGAGATAGGGTTCTCTGTATAGACCTGTCTGTTCTAGAACTCACTATGTGATTATAAGTGCTCAGCCAATAGATCAGGCTTGTTTCTCTCTAACTCTTACATTTTCAATTAACCTGTATTTTTAATCTATGCTTTGCCATGTGGCTTGGTACCTTTTCTCAGTACAGCATGTCTCTCTTGTCTTTGCATGTGCTGGCAACTCCAGACTCCACCTTCCTTCTTCCCAGAATTCTCCTAGTCTGGCTCCCCTGCCCAATCTCTTCCTGGACAGCTATTGGACAGTCATTTTCTTTATTAAATGATTCATAGCAACATGTATTCACACAGTGTAAAGGAATATTCAACAGTATACTACCATGCTGAGCTTTATTTATTTACTTATTTTGAGACTGCATTATTTATATTTATTTGGGTCTCACTGTGTAGTAATGGCTGGCCTGGAACACACAGGGAGAGACCTGCCTGCCTCTTCTTCTGGAGTGTTGGATTAAAGGCACGCACCACCCTGATTTATTCCCCCCCTCTTCCCTTTTTTTGTGTGTGCTGGATGGGACTTAGGGCCTTGTATTTGCTAGCCAAGCGCTCTACTACTTGCTGGGTGCACATGCAGCTCTAGAACTCTGTTTTTTCCTTGTTCTTTTTATGGTAAGGTCTCATGTAGCTCAGGCTGGCTACAAACTCCCTAGGTAAAAGGATGACTATGTACTTTTTTTTTTTTTAAAGCAGAAAGAACAGATAGAGTGTATTTTATGTGTATTGATGTTTTGTCTGAATGTATATCTATGTAATATTGTGTGTGCGCTGCAGAACCCAGAACAGGGCGTTAGGTTCTCTGAAACCCAAGTTATAGAAGGTTGTGAGCTATCATGTGGGTACTGGAATTGAACCCAGGTCCTCTGAAAGAACAGCTATTGGCCTTAACCACTGAGCCATCTCTCCAGCCTAGGAACAGATTTATAAAAAAAAATAAATAAATAAAAAATAAGGAAACCTCTTGATGTGAAATGTTGACAAGGGAGGAATACCAGGCCTAGAACTTCTGATCCTTTGCCTCTACTTGCTTAGATTATAGGGAGGGCCACCATGCCTGGCTTTGTTCAATGCTGGGGATCCTTGTGTGCCCTAGGCAAGTACTCTACCAACTCAGCCCTACAACTTTTTGTCTACTTTTCCAAAAGTAGGGTTGGAGGACAACAGTGTGTCTTTTGTTGTTGTTCTTGTTTTTTGTTTTTCTTGCTTTGTTGTTCAGAGTTGGCATCAACTCCCTGGGGCTCAGGGATCCTCTTTCAGCTTCTAAGTCTTGGCTGCATCTCAGCTCATATCTACGTCCTTTCTAGCACTCAACTTTTTATAGCAGTTACAGCTTGAACTGACTCCTGTTTATTGGCTACATATTAATATGAAGGCTCCTCGAGGGTAAGGATTGTTCATCTCTTTGGGTCTTGACTAAGTCATTTCTGAACAAATATTTGTTGAATGTGTCATCGAGGTTGAGCTACATCATGAGAGGAGAGCAGTTATTTTTTGGAGCTCTGAGGGATGAACTTCATAGGGGAGCCCTTGGTAAGCCTTGCTGAGAGGGGCCTCTGAAATTTCAGAGATCACAGGCACAGTAGAGGAGTGCTGCTGGTGGGGACACCGGATAGGAGGGGAGGCACCAGAGAGGGTGCTGACAGGGTCATGGAGCTTGGTGTTTTGAATAATGCCTGCTTGTTTTTTTATGTGTGGTGGTGATGCTACACGCTGGGCAGACTTTCCCAAGTTTCATAAATATTTAATTGGCTTTTTCAGGAGAATAAAAGCAGCCCCGTTGATGACTGAAAATGACAAAGCATCCACCTAACAGACGAGGAATCAGCTTTGAAGTGGGAGCCCAGTTGGAAGCTCGGGACCGTTTAAAGAACTGGTACTTTTATATTTTTTTCTAATTAAAGCACTTTAGGGAGGGAGTCTCACCAGCACCTATAGAGTGGTGCTGCTGTCCTGTTTTCCGGCTTCTTGGAAGATGAAGGGAAACAAGTTTAGAATATAGGCCTGTTTTTTCTCTTTGGGTCACATTTGTTTCTCCTTTTCCTGTTTGATGGAGTTATGTTAAAGCGGAGCAGGGGTTACCCTGGGAAGGAAAGCGTTCTCACTCTTGGTTGCCTGTTTGAAAGAAGAGCAGAAGTGAGATAGAGATGAGTGGATGGATAGACGCAACAGCACCCATGTCATCACAACCTCCCCTGTTTTTCTGGGTGTGGCGTAGGATGCTAAGAATTGTTGAACAGGATAATTAGATTGAGAAGCTGAGGGGTTGTTTTGACTGCATTGCTGAATTTTGCTTGTTTTATGTGAAAAGGTTTCTGGTAACTATGGCCGACCTTGAATTGATAGCTGAGCCTCCTTAATGCTGGGATTACGGGTCTCTGCAACTATGGCTGGCTTGTGTTAATTGCTTTTTATCCTCTGGCTGTCAGATACTTTGAATGTTCATGTCATCTATAAATGTGGTCACTGGTAATGTTGGCATCTGGAGAGGATATTCTAAGAGTCACATATTGAATATCTGGAGAGCAATCTTCAAAACTAAACTTACCTGGGTGTGGTGGTACACACCTGTACTTCAGTAGCTGGGAGGCTAAGGTAGGAAGGTTACTGAGAACTGGAGCATAGCCTGGCATAATGAGTTCCTCCAGGTCAGCATAAACTACAGAGTGAAATCCTGACCCCAAAAATCCAAGCTAGCCAACGGAAATTCGGGTTCAGTTGGTAGAGTGTTTGTCTAGCATGCACAAAGCCCTGGGTTTGATTCCCAGCACTGGATAAATCAGAGGTGGAGAGGTAGAGGCAGGGGTGTCAGAGGTTCAAGGTTATCCTACCTGCTGCATAGTGAATTTGAGGCCAGCTATGGTTATATAAGACCCTGCCTGAAAACAAGAAGAAAAAGAAAAACAGAACAACTACAAAGATAGCTGTAGTTGAGGGCATCCTAGATTTTGGTTATTTCGTGGTGCTCCAAAACAGTTAGAAGTTTCAGAACCACAAACCTTTTGAGTTTTTCTAAGGAATAGCCTAACCCTGTGATAGTTATCTCAGAATAGATTGAGTGATTTCTGGGATATAGGGAAAGGAAAGGGGAATGGCTTGGGTAGAAAACTGTGCTATTAGGATTAAAGACCCTGGAACTAGAGAGTGAGTTTGATAAAATACTTGTCTGGTATAGGTGAGGCCCTGGGTTCAGTCCCTAGCACCTCAGAAATAAAAGAAAATATGGTTTGGTTGTATTTATACTGGTTGTGAACAGAATTACTGATTCTATAATTATTTTTATGTTGGTTTCAGCTATTTTGTATTTTTTGTGTGGGGGGCAGTACATGTCTGTACATGTTTTCAAGTGCATTTGCCTATTTGCGCATGTATGGTAGTCATTTTCCTGTGTATGCATGTGGAAGGAAGCATTAAATGGACTCTTCTATCACTGCCCATCTTGTTTTTTGAGACAGTCACTCAGAGAACCTGACTGGGCAGGGAGGCACCATGATCTGCCTGTCTCTTTCCCTTCCCCAAGCAATGGGCCCTGTACCTAGTGCTTGGGATTCAAACTCAGGCCCTCATAGTTACATAGCAAGCACTTTACCCCTGAACCATTTTCCAGCCTTGTCAGTCAAGGGGAAGTGGAGATTGAACCTGTGACTTTGTGTATATTAGACAATTGTTTCTTCTATTCCCAGCCTGTATTTCTGGTTTAGTTTGCTTTCCACTCCTCTAAACACCACAACCAAAAACAACTCAGGAAGGAAAGGCTCTCGTGTCTGGATCATAGTTCACCCCTGAGGGAAGCCAAGGCCGGAACCTGGAATCAGGAACTGATTGAAGCAGAGATCACAGAGGAATGCTCCTAGAGGCTTGCTCAGTTTGTTCCCTTATATACTCTGGGACCATCTGCCAAGGGATGGCATGGCCTAAGTGGGTGGGCTCTTCCCACATACATTGTTAATCAAGAACATGCCCTTACATACTTGCTTACAGGCCAGTCTGACTGAAGGAGACATTTTCTCAGGTGGTGTTCCTCTTCCCAGATATTGACAAAAAATTGACCAGCATAATTTTGTTTTTTTTGAGACAGCCAGTAAATTTTTTAAATTTATTTTTTCTTTTTATTCCTGTGTGTGTGTGTGTGTGTGTGTGTGTGTGTGTGTGTGTGTGTGTGTGTGTGTGTGTGTGTGTGTGTGTCTGTCTGTCTGTCTGTCTGTCTGTCTGTCTGTCTGTCTGTCTGTCTAAGTTTATGTCTGTGCACATCTGTGCATTAGTGGAGGTCAGAGGACAACTTGTGGAAGATTCTCCTTTACTGTAGAATCAGAGAAACGCAGGTCACAAGGGATGTAGTAAGTGCTTTTATGCATTAAACCATCTTGCTGACTGTGGTTTTGACATTTTTGTTCATTTGTTTGTTTGAGACAGGGTTGCCCTAGAACTCAGAGATCTATCTTTCTCTGTCTCCCCAGTACTGGAATTAAAGGTGTTCACTACCATTTCTGGCTTTGGTTTGGATTTTTTTTTAAAGTGTGCATTGGTATTTTTCCTGCATTTATGGCTGTGTGAGGGTGTTGGATCCCTGGAACTGGAGTTGTAGACAGTTATGAGCTGCCATGTGGGTGCTGGGAACTGAACTCAGGTCCTCTGGAAGAACAGCTAGTCCTTTTCACCACTCTCTAGCCTGGGTTTTGACATTTATTGAAGGCCTGCTTTTACTGACTAGGATGGTGTATACACCTATATTTCTAGCACTTAGGGTAAGACAGGAGTTTAAAGCTAACCTGCAATCTTATCTCAATAAACAGATAGCCCCAAATAAAAATGTTACTGTTAGTGTTATAGTCAAGGAATCAAGGGAATACTTTTTTTTTTTTTGAAAGGGTCTAACTATACAGACCAGACTTGTTCTTGAACTCACAGAGATCTGCCTGCCTCTGCCTCCTGAGTGCTGGGATTACTACCCCGGCAACATTTTTTGTTTTAAAAATGAAAAAATATTAGGATACAGATAAAGCTAATTATAAAATAATTTACCTGTCAATCAGAATCAGTAAATACATTTTTGTTTAATTTGCTTAAAACATTTTAGAATAAAGGTCTTATCCTCCTGCTTCATCAGCCTTCTGAATTCTGGGATTTGTTACTTTAAAAAATATATTAATTTTAAAAATAAGCCGGGCGTTGGTGGTGCAGGGCTTCTCTGTAGCTTTGGAGCCTATCCTGGCACTCACTCTGGAGACCAGACTGGTTTCGAACTCAAAGAGATCTGCTTGCCTCTGCCTCCCGAATGTTGGGATTAAAGGCGTGTGCCACCAACGCCCGGCTTATTTTTGAAATTTTAAAAATATTTGTATATGAATTCTTTTGGCTGCACGTCTGCACGTATGTGTCTGGTGCCCAAGGAGGTCAGAGGGGGGTGGGATCCCTTGGAACTGGATTTACAGAGAGTTGTGAGCCACCATGTGGGTGCTGGGAATCCACGGGTCCTCTGGAAGAACAGCCAATGCTCTTAACTGCTGAGCCAGCTCATTTTTATGTGTGTATGTGTATGTCTAAGTGTATTGTGTAGCACATGTGTGGAGGAGCCTTTGGAGATCACAACAGGTATGAGAAGTCTGGGCAGTGGTGGGTAATCCCAGCACTGGGGGGGGGGCAGAGAATGACAGATCTCTATGAGTTCGAGGACAGCTTTGTCTACATAGCAAGTTGGAGGACAACCAGAGGTGTTACACAGAGAAACCCTGTTTCAAAAAACAGAGAAACTACCACCAACAAACAGAAGAGGCACTGTGTCCCCTAGAACAGTTGTGAGCTGCTGTGTGGTGCTGGGACATGAACGTGGGTTTTTTCAAGAGAAGTAGGTGCTCTTAACCACTGAGCAATCTCTCCAGCTCAGGATTTGTTTAATTTTGAGACATAGTCCAACTGGTAGCTCTTGGTGGCCTGGAACTTATATCCTTCTGCCTCAAGACTCCCGAGTCCTATGATTATATGTGTGTGTCAGTATACCTGCCTGAACTCTCTACTTTGCTCCTCTTTCCCTTATTACATTTATTTATTTATTTTTGGGTTTTTTTTGAGACAGGGTTTCTCTGTATTGTTTTAGAGGCTGTCGTGGAACTCTCTGTAGAACAGGCTGGCCTTGAACTCACAGAGATCCTCCTGCCTCTGCCTCCCAAGTGCTGGGATTAAAGTCTTGTGCCACCAACACCCGGCAAATTTTTACTTTTTAACATCTGTGCAAGATGCATTCTGACAGTGCTCACTGGCTGGGACATTTCATTGTTTGCTTAGATCATTGCTTCTGAACGCCTTGGTATAGATGGAGGTAGTTACGCTGTGAGTATCACAGCAGTGTTTCTGCCAGGTTGAGTGTGTATGTTTTAAATAAGTTTTAGTTGTTTCTTTCCTTTCTCCCTCTGCTACCCAGGCTGGCCTAGGCTAGTCACTCTCGGACTCATGTTTCCCATGTGCTGGGATTACAGGTGTGAACCATACCTTAACAACTTACTAATTTTGACACATAGATTCTTCTTTGGTTTTTTTTGAGGCCGGGTTTCTCTGTAGCTTTGAAGCCTGTCCTGGAACTTGTTCTGTAGCCCAGGCTGGCCTTGAACTCACAGAGTGCTGGGACTAAAGATGTGTTCCACCACTGTCTGGCTAGACACATAGATTCTTGGCAGCACTTTTACTCTTTCTTCCCCCAGGAAAAATGTACATTTAACACCCAGACTACTCACGAGACCGAGGTGAGAGGTTGGAAGTTCAATGCCACCCTAGGCTACAGAGGAATCTCAAGGCAGCCTGGGCTGCATATGCATAGCAGGATCCCTCTCTCAGAAACAAACAAACCCAGGGAAGCCAGAAGAGGGCTGAATGGGAGAGATCATGCCTTGAATGCTTGAGCTCTTGGTTTAACCAATTCCCAGTACAGAAATAAAGAAAGAAAGAAAGCAGGGATGTAATTGGACAAAATTTCAGGTTTACTTTAAACTTTTTTGTTTTTTGAGATAGGAACTCATTCTGTAGCCCTAGCTAGCCTGGCTAGGGGTCAATTAGTAGCCAGAAGATGAGAATTTGATAAGTTCATAGAGAGCCATCCACTAGCCTCTGCCTCAAGCGCTGGGATTAAAGGTGTGCACCACCACGCCTTGGTTCATTTCATGAGCTAGCCAGGGAGACAAGACAGTAGAGCAATAGCTGGTTCAAGGCAGTGCACTTCATCTTAAGATCTGTTTCAGGATCAAGGCTTGTAGACCGTCATTACTATGCCAGTTGAAACTGGTCTGTGTGGGAAATCTGACTGTTACCATTCCAATCTTGATTTCTTAGATCCAGCTTGGCGATCTGGGACTTTATTGTGAGTGATTCCATTTTGATGTTGAGTTCAGGCTTAGTCTAAAACAATGGCCTCCTGTAACTTTGTTTTAGCAGACCATTTTTGGCAGAGTAGAAAGGGAGTTCTCAAGACAAAGTTACCACCAGCAGAGCCTCCTCTTCTAAAAGTCTTGCTTATTATCAGCCGGCAGCCAGGGAGAGCTGTGTTGGCTCAGAGGTACCCATGGGATTCGTGACTAGGGTCAGTTACTAGCCAGAAGATGAGAATTTGATAAGTGTGTTTTCAAGTCCTCTGAAGGTAAACTATCTGCCTTATTCACTGATATCTCAGAGCTCAGGGCCTTGTACATCCTAAGCACAAGCCCCACTACTGCGCCTATGCCTTTAGGGCAGAGAGAAAGCAAAAATTTTCTTCAATGCTGGATGGAGGGTCTCATACATGCTAGAAAATGCCCTATTATTGAGCCATCCCCCAATTCATACTTTTCCTAATATTGCAGAATTAGATAGCCTATTTATAATAAATTTCCTAGCAAGCTAAGGGATTGTTTGTTGTTTTGATTTATGTGTGTGTGTTGTGCACATGTGTGCATATTTGAAGGTGTGCCTCAGTACACGTGTGGAGGTAAGAAGACAACTCACAGGGTTATTTCTCTCCTGCCATGTCTGTCCTGGGGACCCAGCTCAGGTCTCAGGCTTCACACCAAGTGTTCTTAGCCCACTGTGCCACCTCACTAGCCCCTAGAAATGAGGTAAGGGGGCTGGAGAAGTGGCACAGTGGGTACTAGTACTTGCTGCTTTTCCTGAGGATCTGAGTTTGGTTCCCAAACTGAGTGGCTCACAACTGCTTGTAACTCAGTTCAAGGGGACCCTACCCTTTTCTAGCCTCTGTGCATCCCTGCACCTAAGTGACATATACTTGTACAAACACATATGCATACACATAAATAAAAATAGATCTTAAAAATGAATGAGGGAATAAACAAGAATCACAGAGGTAAAAATTTCTTTCCCATATTACAGAGTGAAAGAAATGGTAGAGCTGGGACTTGAAACTGTTAGTCGGACTCTAAAGGCAAACCATGCTTCCAAGTGGATTCCTCTTGCCTATTTTCTGGATATGCTACTATTTGCATAGTAAGGAAAAAATGGGAAGCATAAAAAATAACAAGTTAATTATATTTTTCTTTTTCTTCTGTGTCCTGGAACTCATTCTGTAGACCAGGCTGATCTTGAACTCAGAGATTTGCCTGTCTCTGCTTCCCAAGTGCTGGGATTAAAGGTGCATGCCACCACAGCCCAACTTAGTCATATTTTAATACACAAAGCAGGAGTGTAGATGGGTGTTTTATGTTATTAGTTTTTGCTATGTTGCTTATGCAGAGGCCTGGGTCTCCCTCATCTTAGAATGCTGCTTGTTAGACAAACAGCAATGACAACTAACATGTTTGCAGGTTTGCTTTGACAAGTATGAGGCTTGTTGTCCCCAGTGGTTTTTACCTGGACTGTCTCATTTAGCTCTCTATAGAAATGCTCATCTGTGCATGGGAGGTATATAGCCCAGTGGTAGAGCACATACTTACAACATCCAGGCTCTGGTTTCAATTTCTAGCTCTAAAATAAAGACATAAATAGAATAAAGGTTTATTTGGAATTGAGGTTCAGAGATAAAATGATTTTTTTGTATTTTTTATTTAAATTCTTTAATTACCACTCATATTTACATATCCATCCCCCCATTCTCTTGCCTTCCCATCCTCCCAAGTTCTTCACCAACCTCCCCAACCTCCCCCAACTCCTCCCCAGGGACCTTCAAAGTCTGTCATATCGTTTGGAGGAGGGCCTAGGCCCTCCTTGCTGTATCTGGGCTACAATAGTGTCCCTCCATAAGGAATGGGCTCGATAAAATGATTTTAAAGACACAAAATTCTTACTCTTGAGTCTTAGACTCACTTAGTTCTGTTTGACAGTGGTGCTCTGAGGGCCTCATAGATTTATTTGTAAATCACCCAGGAGAGATTTCTTTTCACAATTTAAGGTCCTAAAGAAGTAATACTATTGGTATTTTTACTTCTTTGGGGTCAGGAGGGGAGCTGGCCTCACATTTGTTGAGATCCTTTTGTCTCTGCCTCCAAAGTGCTGGGATTGAAGGAGTGCATCACAACATCTGGCTTGGAGTTTGTCAAACAAAAGAAAGCATGCCCAAACAGCTGGTGGGCAGAGGTGTAGCTTAGTGACAGGACACTTGCCTGTCATGCAAGAAGCCGGGGTTCAGAGGCCTGCCCTGCAAAGAGAACAACACAGATGTTAAGCTGGATGTGGTGGTTACTCCTGTTACCCCTGCATTGGGAGGCTGAGGCAGGAAGATTGTCAAAAGTTCAAGGCCAGCTTGGGTGATATAGTAATTTCCAGGCCAGCTAACAAGTCCCTGTCTCAAAAAACAGAACTTAAACCAAAGGGATTCTAATTTTGGAGCTGCGGCTTTTGGGCAAATGTCTCTCTGTAGAGCGTAATTCTGTCTACCCGGCTCACTCCCAGACTTGTGCAGAAAAACTGGCTAAGGTGATGGGCTTCGTTTGATTTCCTAGTCAAGATGCTGGGTGGATGAAATAGAAAATGCTTGCTCTGCTTGATGCTTCCACCTTCTTCCTGTCAGCTGTCAGCCGTGCACCATCTGTCCCAGCAGCAGGCTGGCCTTCCCTGTTCTCACACTGAGCACAGTGAGGTAGCTCTCTGTCTGGTGCCTTCTGGATCCTTCTGCCACAGTCTCCCTACTGTTTTCTAGTTAAGTGCTCATAGTTTGTTTCATTTACAAAGAATTAAAAAATCTGATTTTGCAATCACTTTATTTTTGGTTTCTTTATTTAGGGTGTGTGTGTGTGTGTGTGTGTGTGTGTGAGAGAGAGAGAGAGAGAGAGAGAGAGAGAGAGAGAGAGAGAGAGAGAGAGAGAGAGAGAGAGTGCTCTTGAATACACAGTGTTAGAGCATGCATATGGAGGTCAGATTACTGATGACTTTGAGTAGTCTGTTCTCTACTCTCACCATGTTAGAACAGGGACTTTCTTGTTTCCAACATTCTGCATGCTCCAGGCTAGCTGGCCCAAGAGCTTATGGGAAGTTTTTTCTCAACTTCCCACCTCACCACAGAATGCTGGAATTACAGTTATGTCTGTCCTACTACATTTGGCATTTTTATATAGGCTCCAGGGATCAAACTCAAATGTTTAAGTTGGTTATGGCAAGCACTTATATCCATTGAGCTATCTTGTCTACCATTTGGTTTCTTTTCCTTCTTTCCTTTATTTTAATTTTCTAAAATTTTATGTTTATGGCTGCTTTTCCCCTACATGTGTATCTGTGTCTGCCACCCACAGAGGCCTGAAGAAGGTGTCAGATCTTTTGGAACTGGAGTTACAGAAAGTTATGAGCTACATGTGGGTTCTGGAAATCTGGGGGAGCTCCTAATGCTCTTAACCGTTGATCTATCTCTCCAACCCCTGCTTTCTCCTTTTATTAGGATTCTTTCCACTGATCATATTTTGGTGTGTGGTTTATACCTCCTTTTTTAAAAAAAGGTTTTTTTAGTGCCGGGCTGTGGTGGCGCACGCCTTTAATCCCAGCACTCAGGATGCAGAGGCAGGCAGATCTCTGTGAGTTTGAGGCTAACCTGATCTATACAGAGTGAGTTCCAGGACAACCAGAGCTACACAGAGAGACCCTGCATTGTAAAACAAACAAACAAACAAACAAACAAACATTGCAGTCCTTTTAATATCCGAAGGCTTGCTATTATGGATGTATGCTAGCATGCCTGCCTTCTCTTCATTTTTATTGTGTATGCTTTTTAAAAATAATTATGTGAATATGTGTTCATGTTAAGTGCAGGTGTCTGAGGAGAAACATTGGATCCCCTGGAGCTGGAGTTGTATACAGATGGTTATGAGCTGCTAAACCTGGTGTTGGGAACCAAATTCTAGCTTTCTGCAAGAGCAGCATGTGTTCCTTACCACCAAGCCATCTTTCCATCTTCCCCCACCTTTCTTTTCTTCCTTCATTTTTTAAGATGCACTAATATTTTTATTTATTGTTCACTGCTTGCATTTGAAGTTCTTCAGTGACATCCTCCCTTTGATTCTATGCCACAGTCCTTAACCACACAGAGCTGCAACCAACCCCTTCACGTTTTTGCACAAGTTTGCCCATTCCTTAGTTCCTTCTTGCCATCAACCCTAATTAGGTTATTTGGTGTTCAGAACAAAGGACCCTCCTACACTTACATAAAGTAGGCCTATACAGATGGGTGAAAGCACACAAAGATGGACTGGGTGCTTGTCCAAAGGTTAGCAGCTTTGTGAATCCACACATCCAGTAGCAATGTCCCCTCTTTAGCCCTGGTGGTAGGTAAGGGAGAAGCTGAATCTTGAAAGCACCCAAGTCTATGCTTCTGTATGACTTGACCATGGCAGGCTTATCTTCAGTTCTTTTTTTTTTTTTAAGATAATTTATTTAATTTAATTTTATGTGCATCGGTGTGAAGGTATCACATCCCCTGGAATTGGAGTTACAGACTGTTGGAAGCTACCATGTGGGTGCTGGGAATTGAACCCAGGTCCTCTGGAAGACCAGTCAGTGCTCTTAACCTGAGCCATCTCTCCAGCCCCTTCTCTTCAGTTCTTATAGTGTTTTATTTATTTATTATTTTAAAGTAACCTTCCTTTTCTAAGAATTTTGTGTATTTCTGTTTGCCTGTGTGTGTGTATGAGAGCAGAATGAGCATAGTTTTATTGTGGAAAAGTGAGGAAGATCTCTCAAGAGTGGGAGGGGCTCCAAGGAAGGAGTACCTTCTTTTCTGAGTTTTCCACAAACGTATATCAGATGGCACTACACTGGGTGTGTGGATAGAAGACAAAATGCACAGATCCCTGATGAAATTCAGAGATGCTTGAGGATTTGGTGTTGGCCTTAATGGCAAAGCATTGTTAGTCATATGTTCTTATGATTCCTGTCTTTGCCAATTGCTCACATTTATTCAGTGATTTACTCTGTGCCAAGCAAATTCTAAAAGCTTTACATTCAACACCTCACAGTATTCTGAGTTACCTACTTTTAAGTATGCCCATTTTATATATGGGTAACAGGCACAAATCAGGTGACTAAGTTGTATGAAGTTATAATTAGTAAGTGGTAAGTTTGGGATTTTTTCTTTTTGTGATTTTCCTTTCTTTCTTTCTTTCTTTCTTTCTTTCTTTCTTTCTTTCTTTCTTTCTTTCTTTCTTTCTTTCTTTCTTTCGGAGATAGGGTTTCTCTGTGTAACACCCCTGGCTGACCTGGAACTCGCTTTGTATACTATGCTAGCCTCAAACTCACAGAGATCTGCTGGCCTCTGCCTCCCCGGTGCTGGGATTAAAAACATGTGCCACCACTACCCGGTGATCTATTTCTTAATTATTTGTATTGAGGGTTCATGTAACTCAGGGTAGTCTTGAATTTAACCATGTAGCAAAGGATGCCTCCTGACCTTCCTGCCTTTTTCCCAAGTGCTGGGATTGTAGGTATGAGTTATCATGCTCTGCTTGAATTTGGGATTTGAATACAGGTGGTCTCAGCTGGCCACAGTGGTGCACACTTATAATTCTAGTATTTAAGAGGCTGAGGCAGGGGGATCTCTGTGAGTTTGAGGCCAGCCTGGTTTACAGAGCGAGTGCCAGGATAAGCCCCAAAGCTATACAGAGAAACCCTATCTAAAAAAACAAAACAAAAAACAACAAAAGTGGTTTCCAAGAAGCTGAGTTTGACTCTGTTTTTGTGTGTTTAGAATCCATTTTTAAGCTTTGTCAGGTCTCATGTGGAAATTCTTTCCTCACATTGGGCTCCTTTTGTGGGCAGAGTTTTCCTGTGCTGGTGGCTGCTCCCAATTAATCACACAGAAACTTAATTGTAAATGATCTGCCAATAGCTCAGTCTTGTTACTAGCTAACTCTTACATTTAATTTAACCCATGTTTCTTATCTGTGCCTTGCCATGTGGCTTGGTATCTTTTCTCAGTACAGCCTGTCTATCCTGGTTTTCTCTGCTTCAGCTGGTGACTCTCTACTCTGCCCTTCTTCCTCCCAGCATTGTCAGTTTTGCTATCAGCTTAACTCTATCCTGTTCAGTTATTGGCCAGTCAGCTTGTTGACTAAACCAATCTTAATGACATATATTCACACAGTGTAAAGGAATATCCCACAACTCTCCATTTGTCTTTTGACAGTCTGATGTAGCTTAGGCTAGCCGTGAATAGGCTTGGTAGCAGAGGATGGCCTTAAACTCCTGATCCTCCTGTCCTCACTTCTCAAGTGTTGAGTTGCAGGCATGTGCCACCATTCTTGGCTCTTAAGTTTTTTTCTTTTTGTGTTTGCTTGGAGGTCAGAGGAAAACTTCCGGGAAGCAGTTCTCTCCTTCTACTATATGGGTATGTGAGAACTGAACTCAGGTCAACCTTGGCAGCAAACATTTTTCCTCCCTGAGCATTCTGGTGCGGTTCTGTATGTTACATTAAAAGTCTTTATTGAGCCAAGTGTCCACCTGTAGTCACGGTGCTTGGGAGGCTGAAGAAGGAGGGTTGTGAGTTTGAGGTAGCTTGGGCTATATATGCACACCAAGATGATCCAACAGGGGCGTTATTTACAAAAGACTGGATTGAGGCATCATTTATTGGAGTACACACATCTCTTTTGTTTTTCTTTTTTCTTTTTTTCTCCGAGACAGGGTTTCTCTGTGGCTTTGGAGCCTGTCCTCGCACTTGCTCTGGAGACCAGGCTGGCCTCGAACTCACAGAGATTCCCCTGCCTCTGACTCCTGAGTGCTGGGACTAAAGGTTTGCGCCACCAACGCCTGGCTAGAGTACACACATCTTAATCTGAGGCAAAACGGCTTGTCCCCTCACTGAGTTGCATAGCTCCTCCCTCCCCAGAAGGAAGCCTTGTTTGCAGCCCTGCATTTCAAGTGAGTCCTGGAGGCATCAACAGCTTATTAAGTGTTTTTTTTTTCCTGGCTATGTTCAGAATCCTCATTGCAAGAGTTCAGGACATGGAGAGTCTGACATAACCAGGATCACAAGGCTGTTATGAGGGAAGGAGAAGGACCAGGAAGTGAGAGGAAGAGGTGGTTTCCAGGGCATGAGAGTGAGAGCTGAAGGTGGCAGAAGGACACCAGCAGTATTCTATTGTGAGAGTGTAGAAAAAACTAAGCAGGGATGGTGGGACAAGGGGCTAGAGGGGAAGGGTTAAGCAGAAAAGAGATGTACTAGGGTCCCTGGTAGGAGCAGGGAAATTACACTGTTCAGCCTCTCTGTCTCTCTTTCTGTCTGTCTGTCTCTCTTTTTCTTTCTTAAGACAGGGTTTCTCTGTGCAGCCTGGCTGTCCTGGAACTCACTAGTAGACCAGGATGGCCTTGAACTCACAGAGATCCGCCTGCCTCTGCCTCCCGAGTGCTGGGATTAAAGGTGTGTGCCACCACCACCTGGCTCTCTGCTTAGTTTCTAAGTATTTACTGAGTGGTGCTAGCTCAATCCTCTGCCTGGTACTGATTCAGGGCCTCAGGGCTTGCTGTATTCATTATACTGAGTATTGTTGATGAATGGAGTAGGATAGAGTAGAAAGATGGACTCAAGATCAAGACCCTTCCTGAACTGAAACTATCAAGTGTTGATTAGCAGAGGTGGGAAAGGAAGGAGTAAGGGAGGCTGGCACTGAAACCAGTAGAATTTTTTCTCAAAGTTTAGTAGCTAGCTCTTTCTTTTTGCCAAATATATCTTCCATCCCCAGCCTCTCTCCAGCAAAAGTTGCTGATGGCTTGGAGTGTCGCTTTTGTGCATATAAATCCTGGCTTCTTCAGTGTGCTGTGAGCCAGCAATAGAGGCATGGTCTGATTCCTGAAGTATAGTGAGTTGCTATATGTTTGCAGAAAGACTATTTATATAAGGAACAATCTAGAAGCAGCCTGAAGACCCAAACCCAGGGCAAAAAAATGAGGCAAATGCTGGGGTAGCCACTAGATAGACTACTAAATAGCTACGAGAAGAGGCCCACTATGAGCATGTCGCTACTGGATAGCTAAAAAACAGACCGGCTGGGCAGTGGTGGCACACACCTTCAATCCTAGTACTCAGGAGGCGGAGACAGGCGGATCTCTGTGAGTTCAAGGCCAGCCTGGCCTATAGAGTGAGTTCAGGACAGCCAAAGATACACAGAGAAACCATGTCTTGAAAAACAAGAGGACAGATGTCTATGGTATCACTTCTCCGGTGTACACATGGAGTTCATGTCAAGAGCAGAGGTCTCTTGATGGGTTTGGAGTTGCAGGAGTCAGATGCTGATCATGGATGTACTCTTGTTAGTCACTGAGTTTTTTTTTCTTTAGGTGTAAAATGGATGTAGTGATGGTAGTGATTCTTAAGTCCTCATAGGATTGTGGTAAAAATCACGTGAGATTCCTTATATAAGGGTCCTTTGTAAACCTTGTAACAAGCCATGCACAGGAGTGTTTTAGAGAAAGTCTCACTATAGTGTTGGCTGGCCCAGGACTTACTCTAAAACCAGGCTGGCCTTGAACTCTACCTCCCAAGTGCTGGAATTAAAGGCATTCACCACCACACCTGGTTGTATTTTTTATAAAATGATTTATTTATTGTGTATATAGTGTTATGCATGCATGTATGCCTGCAGGCCAGAAGAGGGCACAAGATCTCATTATAGATGGTTGTGAGCCACCACGTGGTTGCCAGGAATTGAACTCAGGACCTCTGGAAAAGCAGCCCATTCTCTTAACCTCTGTGCCATCTCTCCAGCCCCCACCCAGTTGTATTATTATTACTATCATCATCATTATTATTATTAAATGAAAAAATTACACCTTTAATCCCAGCACTTAAGAGGCAGAGGCAGAGGCAGGTGAATCTCTTTGCATTTGAGGCCAGGTCTACAAAGAGTTCTAGGGCAGCCAGGACTGTTAACAGAGAAACCCTGTCTCGAAAAACAAAAAATGGGCCTGGAGAGATGGCTCAGTGGTTAAGAGCACTGAATGCTTGCTCTTCCAGAGGACTTGGGCTCAAATCCCAGCACCCACATGCCAGCTAACAACTGTCTGTAAGTCCAAAATCTGACACCCTCACACAGACATATATGCAGGCAAAACACCAATGTATATAAAGTAAGAATAAATAAATTATTAAGAAAAACAAAAAAATAAAAACAACAACAAAAGATTAGTTTGTGTGTTTGTAAAGAACAACTTGCAAGTGTCATTTTTCTCCTTCTACTATGTGGTTCCCAGGGATGTTACTCAGGTGTCATGCTAAGTGGTAAGAACAGCCTCTGTCTGTTAAGTCATAGTCATCTTGAGAGCCCTTGTTTGATTTTGAAATAGAGTTTCACTTGCTCTGTAGTCCAGGCTTGCCTCAAATCTGGGCAGTCTTTCTGTTTCAGACTCTCTAGTGCTAGGATTATAAGTACGAGCCACCACCTCAGTTTACACATTAGTAGTTCGTGAGTCCTGTTTACTCCAGGAATTACAAACTGGTGACTGTTGGCCAGTTAAAGTCGGTCCCAATATTTTCGTTTTTTTGTCTTGGCAGCACTGGGGTTGGTGTGCAAGGTGTTGCACAGGCTAACACATGCTCACTGGGCCACATCCCTGGAGTAGGCATTCAGAAGGAAATTTCTCCCCTATCGGGTTTCTTCCTTCACTCAAAAGCCTTGCTGCTTTTGTTTTCGTTTCTAGTCCATGGAGTGGAGGTCGGGCCAGCAATGGCAGTTAATCTTATGTGAGCAGGAAGCTTGTGGTAGTAGGTATTTTGATTTATTCTGAAGGGCAAGCCTGGGCATGGAGTCAGCCTTCCTGGGGCTTCAGGGCCTATAGTATGAACAAGTCAACATTGTATCCCTGCATTAGACCTGGCTGCTTCTGACCCTCTGGACATGCCTGGGGGTCAGCCTTTCCCAGTACTTGGCAGGAGCTTTGGGTCCCTCCTGTCCTCTCCTTTCCTTGGTGAGCCTAGGTATGTTAGTTTATCCAGTAGCTTTCAGAAGTATTTCTCTAACTCGAAAATCCCAGGCCTGGAGTCTCTAACCTACAGTCTCCTTTTAGAAAACCACAAGAGTCCTGCAAATACTACTTTGTTAGTTTTTCATTGTATTGTAACAAGTTTTCTTAGAGTTTAGTGGTTTGAGGTTTGAAACAAGGATAAACGTTTATTATCCTCCAAGTTTCTGTGGGTCAGAATTCAGGAGCAGCTAACTGGAAGATTTTGATTCAGGCTTGCAGTTCAAAGTGTCTTATTCATAGAGCTGGGATTTTGGTGTGGGTTCTTGAGGGGCATGTTGATCCCTCGCCTTTATATAGATAGACCTTTGCATAGGAATTTACAATGTTTTCACAGCGTAGCACCTGGTTGTTCTCACACTTCCCCTGATGGGAGCCCAAGAGCACATAGGCAAAAGCAACAGTACTGTGTATACTAAAATACATACAGTATGTTGGGTGTAGCCTGTAATCTCAGCCCTTAGGGGGCAGAGGCAGGAGACCAGCCTGATGAGTTCCAGGCCAGTTAGGGCCACACAACAAGACCCGCCCTCCCAATAACATCCTCCCCCCAAAAAAACCCCAAGTAAATAAGTTGATTATATTCCTTCCAATACTTGGGTTTTAGGGGTTAACTCAGGTTGTTGGGCTTGGCCTCATGTGTCTTTACTGACTGAGCCATCTCACCAGCCCAGGTTACTATTTTGAGCATTTTAAGTTTGTAATTATGTAATATTTATTTATTTTATGGTGAAAAATATGTTTAGAACTAGGCAGTGTAAGGCACCTAATGTGAGATGGGAATTATCTCAGCTGTAAATAGACATACAGCAAACATACAGGACCTTTTATTTATTTATTTTATAATGAGTGGTTGTTTTGCCTACATGTATGTTTGTGTACCATGTCACCTGTGTGTCTGGGGCCCACAGAGGCCATCACATCCCCTGGAGCTGGAGTTACAGATGGTTGTGAGCTGCTGAGTGGGTGCTGGGAATTGAACCTGGGTCCTCTGAAAAACCTTCAGTGTTTATCCAGCACCAACAGGAACTTTTGTATGAGCCAGCTTTGGAAGTCCCACACTATTTCTTCTGCCACATCCAAGCATTGGATAATGAGACTCCACCCTTTGAAGGCAGGAATGTGCACCGTTGTCATGGCCCTGGTTTCCTCTGATGTGAGATCTGAGGTAGTGAAGACGTTGGTGTGTTCGAGGACTGCTGTGCTCTTTGTGTCTGTGCATGGCCTTGATGAGTCATCTCCAATCTGTTCTGAACACTGGCTCAGCTCAGAACTGGAAGAACTCGTGGGAATGGGCACCTTGGCTTGAGTGGTATCTGGGAGCTGGCTGTTCCTTTCTGTCTGACATTGTGTTCAGGTTACTTTCCTGCCTCTGGAGCATCCGCAACCAGGGTCTGCCTTGGGCCATTCTCAATCAAAATCCACTTGCATATATTTAATATCAGAGGATGTCTTATCATGCTTTCTTTGAAGAAAGCTTATATTCTCTCATATACAGACATATGGGGAGAGAGAGAGAGAGAGAGAGAGAGAGAGAGAGAGAGAGAGAGAGAGAGAGAGAATATGAGAATAGTTGTACAGGTAGGGAGATAACTTAAGGACTAGTGGGAAGGAAAACCAACTTTGTATGAAGAAGGTGTTTGGGGACTGGGGATCCTGTTGGGAATGGTAGTTGAGTTGTTAGATTAATTTTTCTGCTTTGGTCCTAAGTAGAGGAATTAAACTATAAATGATGGTGGACTTTTACTAAGCCTGACTCCTACTATCCAAGGATTTCATTATTTCTTAGAAGTGGGGTTAATGGCCAGGTGCTGGTGGTGCACGCCTTTAATCCCAGCACTCGGGAGGCAGAGGCAGGAGGATCGCTGTGAGTTCCAGACCAGCCTGGTCTACAAACAAGAGCTAATTCCAGGATAGCCTCCAAAGCCACCGAGAAACCCTGTCTCAAAAAACCGAAAAAAAAAAAAAAAAAAAAAAGTGGGGTTAATACCTGCAGCTGTTTTCACCTTTTTAGTGTTCTTTAAGATGAGTGTGCTCTGCTGTGCATGTTTGCCAAGTCTTTGGATCTCACAGAAGGGAGCTTCTTCATGCTTTAAAAATTACATTGAAGGTAATGGTTAAAAACAAAGTTTTGACTATCTTACGCTTGCAGACATTTTAAAGTCATTGCAATGACTGTTGGAAAGAGATTACACCTGGGGGTTACTTGCAAACAGTTGTTTTAGTAGTACTTGATTACATGGTGCTGATCTGGCATCTTGAACTTTTTATGTCGTTTTTCTGTTTTTCTCTCTTTATCTTTTTCATTCTCCCCTTCCCTTTCTCATCCTCCTCCTCCCTCCCCCTACTTCTAATCACAAAGCCGGGGCTGGGCTAAGATGTATCAGTCTTATTGCTTAGCTTCATGAGCGCTGGGATTACAGGTGTTAGCCATTGTGTCAGACCATCAGTCTTTTCTTGTCATCCATTTCTGGGACCCAGTTAGGAAGTCCTGATAAAGATGGTCCAGATTTCGTAGAGCACAGTGAACCCTCTGGAGACCTTGTAGCCTAGTGCTCTCTGGAGACTTTTTAAGGAGACCTTACAGGCCAGCATCCCCTGGGCCAGGGACTGCTTTTATAAAACACTATTTGTGAGTGCCTGGAGGTCAGAGGACAACTTGCTGGAGTCCACTCTATCCTTCCACCCTGTGATCCAGCTCAGGTTGTCAGATGTGGTGATAGGTGCCTTTACCTACTGGCCACCATCTCACTGGCCCAGGACTGTGTTTGGAAAGCACTGATTTAGGGCCTAGCAGCCCATCCGGAAGGTTCTAGAGCAGCAATTCTCAACATGTGAATTGCAACCGCTATGAGACTCTGTTGAACAACCCATTCACAGGGGTCGAATATCAGATATCCTGCATATCAGATATTCACATTACAATTCAAAACAATAGCAAAATTACAGATGAAGTTGCAGCAAAACTAATTTCATGGCAGGGGTCGCCACAACATGAGGACCTGTACTAAAGGGTCACAGTTTAGGGAGGTTGAGAACCAGTGCTCTAGAGGCAGAGTTATTTGCTGCTTCCTGGATTTCCTTGTTGCCTTCTTCCCTCAGCCCTGTCTAATTAGCCGGACTGCATTCTATGCTCCTCAGCTCTACTCCTGTTTATTTATTTATTTTTTAACTTATTTCTTCCTTGAGATAGGTTCTCTAGCCCAGGCTAGCCTTAACTCATCATGTAACTTCAGATAGGCATAAATTCCCGATTTAGCTGCCTCTGCCTTCTGCGCGCTGAGATTCCAGATGTGTGCCACAGTGCCCAGCTTCCACAGCCCTCGTGGCCACATGGAAAATCTTGCCATCTTTCAGAGTAGAGAGCAAGCATCTCCTCCTCGAGAGGTGTCCTGGTTTCTTCTCTTCCTCAAACTTCCTCTTCCCTGCCTTTTGCTTCTCTGGATCCTACTCCAGTTACAGAGTCTTCTGTTGTTGGAAGTTTACTGTTTCTGGTATTTCTGTCTGTAGACACAGGTTTATTTTGAGTTCCAAGCTAGCCAGAGTTACATAGTGAGACTCTGTCTCAAAAAAGGGAGTGGGGGGCATGGAGAGATGTCTCAGTTGTTAAGAGCACTGTTCTTCCAGAGGTCCCGGCTCACAACAATCTGTAACTCCAGTTTTAGGGCATCCAGCTCTGTTTTCTGACATTCAAGGGCACTGAATGCATGTGGTTCACAGACATACACGTGCAGGCAAAGCACCCATACACATGAAATGAAAAACTGAAAAGAAAACAAGTAAGTGTGAGTTCTAGCTAGTGTCTGTTTACAAAGGTGCCTCAGTGGCTCTTAATTACATTTTGAGGCTGGGAATTCCATCTTCCTTTTCCTGCCTGTGAATGGAACACTCAAAACTCACCTGCTAACTTCCTCCTATCCTCTCTAGCTTGCCTTATAGCTGTCCAGATGTTCAGACTGAGCCAGATGAAATTATTTGGTAAAAGTAGTTGCTATCACTAGTCTGGAGCTCAACCTAATAGTCGGAAAGCTTCTAGGGTGGATGAAAGCTTCTAGGGTGGTGGTATTAGAGCACACATGTATATGCTCAGTTTCGGGCCTGTAGTTGACTGGCTATATCAGAGGCACTTAATGAGGCCCTGTGACTGATGACGCTAAGCTGTCCCCAAGGCAGGTAGCAATTGTCATCTTGTAAGTTCTACCAGGTCAGTCTAATATTAAGCCCTACTGGGTCAGTATCTAAGACTGTCATTACTGCTTCGTATTTCCCCGACACACAGATAGGTTCCCTCACCCAGGAGTGACTTGCCTCCTGTCACTTATTTTTAACTTAAAATTACTTACTTAATTTATTTAACTTTTGGTTTTTCTCAAGACAAGGTTTCTGTCTGTGTATCCCTGGCTATCATGGAACTCGCTCTGTAGACCAGGCTGGCCTCAAACTCAGATCTACCAGCCTCTGGCTCCCAAGTGCTGGGATTAAAGGTCTGTGCCACTACTTCCCAGCTGTATTTTATTTTTTTTATGGATATGTGTGTGCCTGAGTGTATGTGTTTTATCTGCTTTAAGCCCATGGAGGAGTCTGCAAGGTCAGAAGGGGTGTGTTAGATCCATGTGTGGTCTTCTACAAGAGCAGTAAGTGTTCTTATCTGCTGAACTGTTTTTCTAGCCCCAGTTCTGCCATGTTAGAGAAATAGAGAAGACAGACCACTTTTAGGAAACTGTCCCTTGGCAACAACTTCTGGAGAGTTGTCTTTTGGTCTACAAACCGTTGGAATACCCCAGCACAATACACTTTTCTCATAATTCTAACACTTGGGAGGCAGACTGCAAGTTAAAGGCCAGCCTGGCAATAGAACAAAACAACAACAAAAATACCTTCTCTATGAGTTTGAGGCCAGCCTGGTCTACATAGCTCATTCTAGACCACCTAGTCTACATAGTGATCACTGTCTCAAAAAACAAAAAAACAAAAAGACAAAAATTTTAAATTGTGGTTGGAGAGATGGCTTAGGAGTCAAGAGACTGATTGCTTTTCCACAGGACCTGCATCCACATGGCAGCAGACAACTCCAGCTCCTATCAGAGTCTCCGCTGGTTTCCAAGTATGTGGTTGAGGGGGACCTTGAACTTTTTTTTTAATCTATCTCCAGGGTACTAGATTACAGACTCGTGCTACCATACCCAGCTTTTTTTTTTGTTTTGTTTTGAGACAGGATCTTGCTTTAAGACACCATATTCACATCTTATTTCTGTTTGTATGTATGTGCACAGAGCATACGGCATGCATATAGAAGTCAGGGGACACCCTGTAGGAGTTGGCTCTCCTTCCGTTATGTGGGTTTCAGGGATTGAATTCAGGGCGTCAGGCTTCTTGGTGGCAGGCACCTTACCCACTGAGCGTCTCTGCAGACCAAGTCTTGCTTTGCATCCCATATTGATCTTGAGCTCGCAGTGGTCCTCCTGCTCAAAACTTCAGTGCTGGGATACAGATATATGCTACAGTACTAGCTTTTTTTGGGGTGGGGTGGTGGGGAGGCTGACAGTATTTGACTATATAGCTCCAGGCTGGCCTACAATTTTCAATCTTCTGTCTCATGAGTGCTAGGAGTACAGAGTGTGCCACCATAGTTCAGCTTCTTTGAGTATTTTAGCCCCCAAAAGATTTAACACAGGGAGTTAGACATTTATAACTCAAGGAGGCTATCCTTAGAGTCCTGGTTTGTGGGGCTATCACTTGGCAGCTAGTGATTGCCACCCACACAGCTACTCTTTAACACTGACATAGCAGCTAGTGGCTAGACATTTGCTACTGAAGAGCCGCAGCAGTCACATCCTGGAACTCCTCAGTGCTCTGAGGTCAAAGGCCAAGCTGTGTGGTTGGTCTGGTCACTAAACTATGGGTCTCTTGTCATCTCGATTGCTTATTGGAAGGGAACGAGGGAATGCTGTTTGGTTTTCCAATTCTCAATTCTCAATCTAGAAAGGGTGAAATGGAGACAGGAAGAGTCCATGGGCCGAGCTGGCTACACTTCTGCATCCTCCATATATTTTGTACATATGCATCTTTTTTTTTTTTAATTTTTATTTATTATGTATACAGTCTTCTGCCTGCATGCCAGCAGAGGGCACCAGATCTCATTCAAGGTAGTTGTGAGACACCATGTGGTTGCTGGGAATTGAACTCGGGACCTCTGGAAGAACAGTGCTCTTAACCGCTGAGCTATCTCTCCAGCCCACATATTCACCTTTCTTTTAAGGTAATAGCTGGGTGGGATAGCACATGCCTTGGATTCCAGCACTCAACGAGGCATGGGCAGACAGATTTCTGTGACTTCAGGTCCAGCCAGGGCTACATTGTAACACCCTGTCTCAAAAAACAAAGAACAAAAACAAAAACAAAAAACAAAAAACCCAAACGAACAAAAGAACTTCAAACATTCAAGTAATAGGTCCTGTGGGATGGGTCAGCAGGTCAAGGCACTTGCCATCAAGCTTAACAGCCTGAGTTCTGTTCCTGGAATCCACACACTGAAGGAGAGAATTGACTCCCAAAACTTGTCCTCTGACCGCCTGCTGTGTGCTGTGGCATACATGTACACACAATTAATAAATGTAATAAAAAGGAAACACTCCATACACAGCTGATCCTCCTTAGTGCTGTGTATTGTGTCTCAGTGCATCCCGGGGGCTTTCTTCATCAGGACAGGCAGAATCATCTTGTTCTTTTCCCTATCTGCACAGCACTTCATCATATTTTTAAAAATATTCAGGAACAGCTGGCCATGCTGGCAATCACAGTAGTGGCTGGACTTGGAAGGTAGAGAGAAGCAGGAGGATCAGGAGTTTGAGATAATTTTTACCTACATAGTGTTTGAAACTAACATGGGCCACACGAGACCCTGTCTTAGAAAACCAACCAACCAAAGCAAACAAACACACAAATTAAACAAAAACCTAACCTCATGAGGCTGTGTTATAGTCTATGGGCACATGCTAATAGAACTGGGAAGTTCACTTTTGCTTCTTGCCTCCTCTGTGCTGAGGCCTTGTGTATATGTCATCTCTTTTAACTGGTACAACAACCAGCTTCACATGAGTGAACTCAGGCTCTTAAAGGTTACTAGTTGATCAACTAAGAAAGCACCCTATTGCTGGGCAGCCTTTAATCCCAGCACAGAGGCAGGCGGAGCTCTGTGAGTTTGAGCAAGTTCAGGAAGTACAGAGAAAGCCTCTCCTCTTGAGATTTTTGGTTTTTTGAGACAGGGTTTCTCTGTGTAGCTTTGGAACCTATCCTGGCACTCGCTCTGGAGACCAAGCTGGCATTGAACTCACAGCGATCCACTGCCTCTGCCTCCCGAGTGCTGGGATTAAAGGCATGCGCCACCATCACCTGGCCTCCTCTTGAGATTTTTTTAGTCTGAGTCTGTGCCTGAGCCAGCATGTACGTGGAGGTCAGAGGACAACTTGTCGGGTTTCTTCTCTCCCTCCAGTGTGGGTTCTGGGGATAGAGCTTGTCAGCCCAGGTGCCAAGTGCTTTCACCATCTTGTTTGCTCTGGATAAGACCTTTGTTATTTATTATCTATTTATTTTTGAGATGGGTCTCTAGTCTGGGTTTCATGAGACTTCTTGGGATTCATGGCACTTCTTCCTGCTTTAGCCTGTGAGGGGCTGTAGTTACAGGTGTGCATTAGCTTTGCCCCATGAGACTTGAATCCAAGTCTATTATCTTCTGTAATTATTTGACCTAGTTACACAGCATCTCAAAGTGTTAGGAGTTTTTTGTTTGTTTGTTTTTCTCTTTTTGAGACAGGGTCTTCATGAAGCCCAAGTTGGCCTGGCTCAGATTTGCAGCAATCCCTTTGCTTTAGCTCCCAAGTGCTGGCATTATAGGCTAGTACCCCATGCCTGGATTCAAAATGGTAGGACTTTGGTGCTGGAGAGATGGCTCAGCAGTTAAGAGCACTTGCTGCTTTTCCAGAGGACCTGTGCTTGATTCCTTAGCGCCTAGGTGGTGGCTCAGAACCATTGTAACTCCACTTCCAGGGAGCCCCACTCTCCCTTGACCTCCATGGGCTGCAACAGGCACCCAGTTGATACACAAAGGGGCACACAGACAAAACATGCATACAAATAAATAAATAAACAAACAAACCTTTAAAAGGAAATTGCAAAAATTTAAAGAACCACAAAATGATAGGCCTTAAATGCTTTGTTTTGTGCTCTGTGAAAAGAGGCTTGGATATTTTGGGTAAGCATTAAGGAAATTTCCCTTTTTTTGACTCAGGTATCCGGCTCACATTGAAGACATTGACTACGAAGAAGGGAAAGTTCTCATCCATTTCAAGCGTTGGAATCATCGTTACGATGAGTGGTTTTGCTGGGACAGTCCTTATCTCCGCCCTTTAGAGAAAATACAGCTGAGGAAAGAAGGCTTACATGAAGAGGATGGATCTTCTGTGAGTAGCAAATCCCTGGAGTTCTGTTATGAATGAGGCTGATCAGCAGCAGGCAGTTTATTTGTGTCTAGCCTTTGATCTTTAGTGGGCAAGTAGTGCCTACTGGTGAGCAATCCTTGCCTTGGCCTGTGATGGTAGCCATGTGCTGTCCATAAGAGTCTAGTTTTCACAGATTTGATGCAATTGATATAATAGAAGCTAACTTGTCTTAAACAACCCACACAGCACCTCTTCCATTCCAGGAATGGTGATATATACCTCTAATCCCAGGCCTGAGGATATGAAGGCAGGGAAGGGAGGATCAAGAGGTCAAAGATTCTGTCCAAATAACCAAACCAAACCAAACCAAACCAGTGATACTGTTATTTCAGCACTTGAGAGGCAGAGGCCAGACACTTGTATGTAGGGAGCCGTCCCTGCATTCTCCATTACAAGATGGCGCCTGCATCCGGCAGGCACCGAATGTAAACAAGATTATTGCGCAGGCGCTGGGTAATTTTCCATTCCTTGATCTCTGCCTATTCCGTGGGACAGCAAGCCTCAATCTCTAGACAGTTTTTAATTAGGTCTCTCTGTTTTGAAGAGCCCATTATGCTGGAGGCTACCTGGGGTAAGCTTGGTCGAGAACTGGAACACCAGCCACGGTGGGCACAATATAAGACCAATGTAATAAAGACTAGAATTAAGGCTTTTACTGATCCATCCCATAGTGGTGACAAATTAAAAACAAAGTCAAAAAAGAAGGTGTCAGAATAAAGCATACCTCTCCGAACTTACCACCCTGCAGTTCTGAATCCGCCCCGTCCGAGGGGTCTCCGCAGTGCCGGCGATGTTAACAAGTTCCCGGGTTTCGGCACCAGATGTCCCGCGTGATAGTCTCGCCGGCAAGAACCACACAGGACATTCGGATCCTTCTGCAGTAAAGCTTTAATGCGTCTTGAGAGGAGAGCATAAGCTTACCAGAGCGGAGACCCCGAGCCAAGAATCCCGTCCCCTAATAAAGGCTGGCAACCGCCGCCTCGGACGTGTCACCCCATGATTGGCTGCAGCTCATCGGGCCATATGACGCCACGGAATAGGCAGAGATCAAGGAATGGAAAATTACCCAGCGCCTGCGCAATAATCTTGTTTACATTCGGTGCCTGCCGGATGCAGGCGCCATCTTGTAATGGAGAATGCAGGGACGGCTCCCTACACTTGTACAGCTCAAGGCCAGTCTGGTTTACACCAGAGGTTCCAGACGACCAACCAGAACTATATAATGAGACCTATCTTAAAACTGACAGCACACCTTTAATCCCAGCACTGGGGAGGCAGAGGCAGGTGGATCTCTGTGAGTTCAAGGCTAGCCTGGTCTACAGAGGGAGTTCCAGGACAGCCAGGGCTGTTAAAAGGAGAAGGCCCATCTCAAAACAAACAAACAAAACCCCCTAAAAAAAACCAACAATAAATAAAAATATCCCTCCACCAGACTGTAGAATAATGAATAGATGATTGAAATCTGGTCCCACTGTGTCTAGAATATTGTATACTAGATAAGGTAGCCTTGAAGATCATTTGCTATGCTAACTCCAATTATTAAAGTCACTTTATATGTGGATCCTGAGCTTGTTATATGGTCTTTTAAAAGCCCTAGATAACTTGGCCTTGGACTGTTTTTGCTTTTCTAAATTTTATCATTGTGCCTGGAGCTTTAATTTCCTTCAAAATGATACACAAACCTTTACTTTTGTTTAAAATAGACATTGAGACGTTTGTGGTAGCCCTTGCTTTGAGATCTGACTCAGCCTGGATTCTGGATTCCATTTTAACTTTACTGAAGACCTTGAACTCTGGCTGGCCCTTTTGTTTTGCTTTTTTCCTTCCAATTTAGGGTTGTTTAATGTTGTTCCATTAGATCATTGTGAATGTGCACTGTGTGATAGAAAACAGCATGAAATATGAAAGGTGCAGGGGTGCCCCCCTTGGTCAGAGACCTGGCAGTAGTGTGGGCGGCACGAAATGCCATGAATGCTGCTTCTCTGGAGGTGAGGCAGCCTCATTTCTTCTAGCTCCTTAACTAGGTATGTTCTCTGCTAGCCCTGGATTCTTAGATTCCCTTTTATTAGGCATACTAGATAGGGGAAGATTGTCTCGGTGCTGTCCTGTGCTTGCCTAGAACTCTCTGGTTTAGGGACTCTTATGTCTCAGCCTTAGCTACTTTGTTTGTTTGTTTATTTAGTTTGTTGTTTGAGACAGGGTCTCACTATGTAGTCCTAACGATCCTGGAACTCATTATGTAGACCAGGCTGGCCTTGAACTCACAGAGATCTGTCTACTTCTGCTACCCACGAGCTGTTTAAGGCATGTTTAAGAATACCCAGTTATTTTGTTGTTGTTGTTGTTATTTATTTAACTTTACATACATGGGGGTTTGCATGCATGTTTTTTTTTGTTACTTTTGTAGGTCAGAACCGGGCATCAGATTTCTTGGAACTATAATTATAAAGATAGTTGTGAGCTAACACAGGACCCAAACTCAGGTCCTCTCTGCAAGAAAAAAAAGTACTTTTTAAACAAAATTTTTTTTGGAGGCGGGTTTCTCTGTGTAGCTCTGGCTGTCCTGGCACTCACAGCGATCTACCTACTTCTGCCTCTGAAGTGCTCGGATTAAAGGTGTGTGCTACTACCTGCTGGCTGAAGCAAATGCTCTTAACCCCTGAACTGTCTCTTCAGCCTTCTTACTTTTGGCTCTCTGGGATGACTATCAGAATCATCTTGTATCTCAATAGTCCATTCCAATCCACTCTTGTTGGTATGGTGTGGTGTGGTTGTTCACATAAGCACTCATAAAATACATTCTAATAGCCAGGTGGTGGTGGCACATGCCTTTAGTCCCAGCACTCGGGAGGCAGAGGGAGGCAGATCTCTGTGAGTTCGAGACCAGCTTGGTCTACAAGAGCTAGTTCCAGGACAGCCTCCAAAGCCACAGAGAAACACTAAAACAAAACAAAACAAAATATATATCAGAACATATGTTCTGATATGAGTGTTTGCCTGCATGTATATGTTTGTACTATGTGTGTGTTTGTGCCTGAACAGGCCAAAAGAGAGTGTTGGATCCCCTGGAAATAGGGTTAAGACAGCTTTGAGCTTCCACATGGGTGCTCAGACCCAAATCCCAGTCCTCTGCAAGAGCAGCAAGTACTCATAACTGCTGAGCCATCTATCCAGCCCCAACCAAGTGTTACTGCTTTTTAATTAAGATGATATTTGTTTGTGTAAATGCGCAGAAAATCTTTCAGGAGTTGGTTCTTTGTGCGTGTGGGTCCTTGGGATTGGATTTAGGTTGTTGGGCTGGGGGTAAGTGCCTTGACCTGCTGAGTCATCTTAACTAACCCATCTTTTTTTCTTAAATTTGTTACTTTATGAAATTTACTCATTTATTTATTTAGTATGTGTGCACTTATGCCACAACATAGGTTTTGGATGTCAGAGGACAACTTGCAGGAGTTGTCCCTTGTTCTAGAATGAGTGTCCCATGGATAGAACTCAGGTTGTCAGGCCTGGCAGCCCTTTGTTCATTTTTGAGAAAGAATCTTTCTGTGTGGCCATGGCTGGCCTCGCACTCCTGATTCTTCTAGTGCTAGGATTCCTCGTTCTCAGCACTATACCAGCCTTCCCTGACCACTCACACTCATCCCAGCTGCTTTTATGAATTGTGCTATCATGTGCACCCTATGGAATTCAGTTGGTAACTGGACATTTACTTTTTTTTTTTATAGGAATTTCAAATAAACGAGCAAGTGCTTGCTTGCTGGTCTGACTGTCGATTTTATCCAGCTAAAGTCACTGCTGTGAACAAGGATGGTAAGGTGTTGCAGTTGCAGTTTTTTTTTTTTTTTTTTTTTTCACTTCACCTGTAGGGGAATTTCACAGTATGAGTATTTGATAGTGTATCAGTATTTATTGCCTAGAAATATTTTTTTTCAAATTAATGTGCCTGGCAGTAGGAGGAGATTATAAACAGAAAGAAAGCTGGATATAAAGGATGGATTTGCCCTAGGTTCAATCCCCAGCATCAGAAATAAAAGAGAGGGAGGGAATTAATTCTTTGCTACTAAATTTCAGTCATTTTCTCAACCAATCACAGTGGACTCTGGCAAGAAGTCTGTGGGTTCTTTCTGTCTAGAACTTTGTGATATTTTGGTGAAATAAATACCATTGTTTATTGTATTTATTAGTGAACAGCTTACAAATTAAATGGACATCAACAAACATTTTAAACTGTGCTGTGTGGCTGAAAGGGTGTAAATTGAGGTGGTGGTATGCAGAACTCTGACTGTGGTTGCCTTGCTAGAGTTTTTAACATGTGGGAAGACAGGGCGGGGATTTTGATCCAAAAAGATGCATTTTTTGAGTGTAAGGAAGTGGTATGGGGAGTAGTTGGCATGATCAAGGTTAGTGTTAGGTCTTTGGGTCCATGTGATTTCTTTTCCTTAGCATGTTCCAGCAGGATGTCTGTGCTGTGGCCCTGATCTCTGGAGTAAATGTTTCTGGCAATCAGGTCAAGAGGTTGAGGATATAGCCTACTGATAGAGCACTGGCCTAGCATGCATGGGGTCCTGGACCAATCCAAAGCACTGCAAGAAAAAGGAAGACTAAAATCAAAACAACAGAAAACCAGCAACAACCCACATTGGTCTTTTGTTGTTGTTGTTGTTGTTGTTTTTGAGACAGAGTCTTACTATGAAGCCTTGGCTGGCCTGGAACTCATTTTGTAGACCAGCCTGGCCTAGAATCCATAGAGATCCCTATTTGCTTCTGCCTGCTTTGCTGGGATTAAAGTCAAGCACATCATACCTGGCCCATATTGGTTTTTTATCCCATGAAGTTATTTAGCTGTTTATTAGTACTCTGCCAAGTGTTTGGATGATTAAATTTTGTCTGAGAGTGGTTGACATTGTGTAAAGAAACCTCTAAAGTGAGGTTCCATCTTTTTAGCTAGTTAAGCAATTACTGATTTTCCAGTTCACATAAAGTCCATTTGGTGGAATGTAAAAAATAAATTATTTTAAAAAGTCCATTTGTATAATTCCATCTTTCCCTAAATTATTATATATATATGTATATAAATATATGTGTATATATATGTATATATATTATATATACATATATTTATATACATATATATGACATATATATCACATATATATGCCCATGTTCAAAATAACATCTCTGATTAGTGGTTTTCACATATATCTTATCAACAGACAGCTTGTTTGGGGGAAAGCTCATATATTAAACCACTGTAAGTCCTCCTGAAAACAGACATGATTAGGTCAAGATGCATTCTGCCTCTACAGATCTACAGATTTTTGTTTTCAAGATTGCCTTTCTTGGTTTACTGACTTTTGTAGCCATGTGTTCTTCATACTCATAAATGGTCTGAGAAGCTATAGGGTGATGAGTGCTGGTCAAGTCATGTTCTCCCCTCCAGTAAGAAGCACTGGAGGTGCTCCATTGGGGAACTTCAGCCCTGCAGCTGGGAGGAAAATTTGGGGCTGTTCCATGAGTCACTTCTTAGATAGTGGCTGAAGTTAGCAGGGAGCATCTTTCATTCCCAAGATGGCCGAGTCCATGGGGGATAGGATTGGAATAGAGTGATTGGGGTCAGATGCAGCAGGGGAAAGGAAGGAAGGGCAGACCGAGGAAGAGGATTTTAGGAGCTTTGTGGTAGTGGTGGGGGAGTGATCTCTTAGAAGAGTAGGGGGTGGCTTCATAGAGGTCACAGAAGTCTTAGGAACTGACGGTTTACGTCTAGTATTTGCAGAGTCCTGAGCTTGGCATATGACAACAACCAGAAGCCCTAGTAAGGCATAACGAAGCCAGTGTACGATGGGCTGGAGGACATAGTGCGGGAGCAGGTTGGTGCAGACAATCCTAATAAGGGGAGAAGGGGGTGTGGGTGTGGGGTGACTGTGAACATTTTTTGAAGTAATTAAGGAATGAACATCATTGGCTACGTTATTGGCTATAGCTAATTAGCAGTTTTAAATGGCTTTTAAGCTGGGGCAACTACAGTTGGGCATGGTGGCACATGCCTGTAATTCAACATTTGGGAGGCTGGACTAGAAGATCCCAAGTTTGCAATCAGTTTTGGGTTACATCCTGAGTTAGAGGCCAGCCTGGGCTACACAGTGAGACCCAGTCTCAGAAAAACACAGCACAACTAGTCAAATCAAACTAATAACAAAATACCTGGGGTAGCTAGAGCATTGCAAACGTAAAAAATCCTTTCCATTGTTTCCTTATGAGCTCCTATTATAGGAAGGAGAGTCTTGAGGCCACGGGCTCCTGCCTGAAGTGGTCATTGGCCACCTGGTGGATTTATTTATTTACTTTATTTTTGTTTTTTCGAGACAGGTTTCTCTGTGGCTTTGGAGGCTGTCCTGGAACTAGCTCTTGTAGACCAGGCTGGGCTGGAACTCACAGAGATCCGCCTGCCTCTGCCTCCCGAGTGCTGAGACTAAAGGCGTGCACCACCACTGCCTGGCTGGCCACCTGGTGGATTGGTTCTGTAGCTCTGAAGTAATTCCACCTGCTCATTTACATAATCGAAGGACAAGGAGACTTAGTGGGGATTTCTGTCCAGGCCTGTTTATATTATGCTGCCAGCCTTACTGGTTCTTGAGATTCATTGGAAGTGGGAGGCTAGCAAGGCATGCTGGGAAAGCTGGCCTTTGTGGGAGCTCAGATCTGTGTCTAGTCTGAAGTGAAGACTTTTTCCTGTGAACTCTGTCCCCCAATCCACTGATTCTTAGGTGGTGTCTCCGGGGGTTAGTTTTTGTTCTTGGGTCTGACAGACTTAAGTAGGTGAGCTTCCCTTCATGCTGCTTTAGTCTAGAACTTCTGGGCTTGTTTGTCTTGTTTTGTTTTGAGAGCAGGAACCTGTTTACTTCTCCAGCCTCAGCCTCCCAAATGCTGGGATTATGGGCATGCATCATCCTGCCCCCACGCCCTCTCTCCTCCTCTCCCTTTGTCCATCTTTCTCTTTGGTTTGGGGGCTGGGGCTTAAACCTAAGGCTTCCTGCACAGGAGGATAGTGCTCTGCCACTGAGCCCTTGACTTTCTTTTTCTTCCTACTTTGGATTTCTCTACCTGCCTAAGTTGGTTTTCTTAGTAGTCACAGGGGCCCTGTGAGGAGTGCTCTGCTGCCAGGTACCCTTTTATTTCCTCCAAGTGACTCCATGCTGCTAGGAGGAAGCAAGCACAGTGAACGACAGCTTGTGTGTTCATCTTTGGTGTAACTCTTTGTTGTTTTTGTTTTGCTTTTTGAGACAGGTTTTCTGTGGAGCCCTGGCTGTGCTAAACTAGCTCTGTAGAGCAGACTGGCTTCAAACTCTGCCTCTGCGTCCCAAGTAGTCCCAAGTGTTGGGATTAAAGGCGTGCACTACCAGCACCCAGCTGGTTTAACTTCCTTGGAGGTTAAGCTGAGCATTGGCTGAGCAGATTGTGGGGTCTGTGGGAAGAGTAGGGAGCAGCAGCTATTGTCAAGGGGAGTCTGGCAAGATTAATCAGCCCTGAATAACAACTCAAGAGCTTCTTTGGGAAATTGTGTAACACTTGGAAGAGAGGGAGAAGAATACTTGTGATTGATAATGGGTCTTTGGGTTTTGTTGTTGTTGTTGTTTCTTTGAGGGGGATGCCTGTATCTCAGGCTGGCTTTGAACTTACTATGTAGCTGAGGATGCCCTTGACTCGTGATCCTACTGCCTCCACCTTCAGAGTGCTGAGACTATAAAATCCTTTCACCATACCTGGTTATTACTTTGCTTTTTAATTAGAATCTTACTCCATAGTCCTGGCTGACCTGTTCTTAACTGTGCAGCCATTACTGGCCTTGAGCTCGTGGCAATCCTCCTGCATCAGTTTCCCAAGGGCTGAGATTACAGATGGGGGCCAGGCCACATGCCCAGCTTTTTATTTGTTCTTTGGTAGTGGAAAAAGAATCTCATTTAGCCGGGTGTTGGTGGCTCACGCCTTTCATCCCGGCACTCGGGAGGCAGAGGCAGGCAGATCTCTGTGATTTCGAGACCAGCCTGGTCTACAAGAGCTAGTTCCAGGACAGCCTCCAAAGCCACAGAGAAACCCTGTCTTGAAAAACCAAAAAAAAAAAAAAAAAAAACTCATTTAGTGTGAAGCAGCCTTAGTTGGGTAGCCATTTTAGACCCCCCAACCCTCAGTTTATGTAGCAGTAAAAGACAGAATTCTGCTTTCAGTGTCTGTGTTTGTGTGTGTCTGTCTGTGTGTGTCTGTGTGTGTGTGTGTGTGTGTGTGTGTGTGTGTGTGTGTGTGTGTGCCAATGTATCTTTGGTGAGCTGACCTTGGCACTCGCTCCCCCCCCCCCAGGTAAAGTCTGGTTGCTGAGGCTGGCCTTGTATTTTTGGACTCCATCTGCCTCAGACTCCCTAGGAGTTGTGTTACCAGTGTGTACTGCCATGCCTACCATCTCTATTTTTATTCAGGGAAATCAAAGCCACATGACTGCCAAGGTTCTGTGCCTCAGTGGAGCACCCAAGGCTTTCTCACTGAGGAAACTGCAAGTGGTTAGCATTTGCAACAAGACGGGTAATTGTTCCTTGCTATTGATCTTACCTGCCCAGGCTGGCCTGGGACTTGCTATGTAGGATCAGGCTCGCCTCAACTTGTAGCAATCCTTGTGTTGCTGCTTCCTAAGTGCTGGAATTAAGGGTGAGTGCACTAAACAAGTCCTCTTCTTAATTAAATGAGTATTTCTAGGTCACATGCTCCCCTTTCCTCAAGTTCAGTCTACTTTGGGCCAGTGCCTGGAGCTTGTGTTTATAACAGGAGATGCTATGGAAATGGTCTCAAGTCTCTGCAGAGTAGTTCTTTTCTGTGTTTCCTTTATGCTGTCACTGAACTTACATTTGGAGTATGGGGAGGCTGGTACCTTGTAAACAGCTTTGCAGAGAGGAAAATAAAAGGAAGACTTAGGCCCACGTGTACAAGAACTGACTTCATTCTCATTATGTTGTCCATGGCGGGAGTTAATCACTCTTCTTTCAAAGTGACTAGAGCCACTTACTGATTTTTTTCTCTGTGTCTGTCTCTGTGCTACGTTATTTCCCCACTTTGTTGCTTTTAAGACTGGGTCTTACTATGTAGCCTTGGTTGGCCTAGAACTCATGACTTTCTTGCTTCATCTTGTGCTGGGTCTGTGCCATTATATCTAGTAGAATTTGCACATTTATCTCATCTAGTTTTCACGAGATGTAGAAAGGTTATTGCCATCAAAGTCCTCATTTTATAGGTGAGAAACTAAGCTCACTGGAGAAAATGAGCATAAATGAATGCAAAGCACATAAATAGAGCTGAGGTTTGAGGTCTGTGAGGCTGTAGGGTTTCTGAACTGTATCTCTGTAGTTCAAGCCTGCCTTTCCAGGGCAGGCCAGCTGGATTGTCCTGAAAGACCACAAGTTGTCCAGTGTCTTAGTTAAGTTTCTATTGCTGTGAAGAGACACTATGACCACAACAATTCTTACAAGGAAAACCATCCTTGAGAGGGCTCACTTACAGTTTCAGAGGTTCAATCCATTGTCACCATAGTGCGAGTGTGGTGGTGTGTAGGGTTAGGATGCTAAGCTGGCTGAGAGTCCTCCATCTTGCAGGCAACAGGAAGTTGACTGATACAGTGGGTGACATCATGAGTGTAAGAAACCTCAAAGCCCACCCCCACAGTGACATACTTCCTCCAACAAGGCCACGCCCACTCCAACAGAGCTACACCTCCTAGTAATGTGTCTTTCTATGAGATTGTGGGGGCCATTTACATTCAAACTACCTCATTTTGTATGCCTGGTGTTCACTGATCTCATGCCAGGGAGGGTGTCAAGTGTGCCCTATCTATCTATCTATCTATCTATCTATCTATCTATCTATCTATCTATCTATCTTAGATAGGCCTGGAACTTCCTATGTAGATGAGAATGACCTGGAACTCACAGAGATCCACCTGATGCTACCTCTTTTTTTTTTTTTTTTGATGTTTATTTTTATTTTATTTGCATTGGTATTTTGTTTGTATGTATGTTTGTGTGAGGGTGTCAGATCTTGGAGTTACAGACAGTTGTGAGCTGCCATGTGGGTTCTGGGAATTGAACCAGAGACCTTTGGAAGAGCAGTCAGTTTTCTTAACTGCTGAGGCAACTCTCCAGCCCCCCTGATGCTACCTCTTAAGTGCTGGAATTAAATGTGTGTGCCACCATGCCTGGCTTTGTCCAGTCTTTTGACTTGACTGCATGACTTAGTCATCTTCACTGCTCACCCTAAAGTCTAAAAAATAATAATCTCATGATGCCTCAGCCCCAACAGATTATTATTTTTTAAACTCATGAGAGTGTGCAGTTATTAAGTAAGTTTATATTTTATTGTTGCTATCCTAGGCTACATGTATTTGTGTGCTGTGGGTTGGATAGCCTGGTAGGTAGGTGGTTTGGCCCTTTAGTACTTAGTAGTGTCTTAGGAGCCCTGACTGGAAGACAGGCCCTGGTTGCTGGTCCTGTGAAGAAGTTATGGCCATTTGCTGCTCTTGATCAGGACTCATTTGAGCAGTTAGAAGTCAGAGAGGGAGCCGGGCAGTGGTGGCACATGCCTTTAATCCCAGCACTCGGGAGGCAGTTCTCTGTGAGTTCGAGACCAGCCTGGTTTACAAGAGCTAGTTCCAAGACAGCCTCCAAAGCCACAGAGAAACCCTGTCTTGAAAAACAAAAAAAAAAAAAAAAAAAAAAAAAAAAAAAGTCAGAGAGGGAAGCTAGGCTTGGTGCAGGTCTCAGCTACTCAAGAAACCAAGGCAGGAGGATCATAGTTCAAGGCCAGCCTGGTGTTAGAAATAAGATAATAAATTTACAAGAGTAGTGAAAAGAAAGTAGTTTCTAACGTACAGTTCCATAGGAAGGGACATCAGCATAGAGAAAAGGCAGAAATGACTGGCGTGCTGATTTCACACAGGACAGTGGGTTCCAAAGTCCCAGAACCCTAGACATTTTGGTCTTTTCTCCTAGGCCAGGACATCTTCCCCAATTACCTATCTTACTGGTTTAGGTCACAAAGCCTTGTTTATTGAATGATTTAGGGCTTAAAAAATGCCCATTTTCTGATCATGGGCTCAGTCATATAGCACCAAACCTGTAGCTTTCCACCTGTAGCTCTAAATGTTGAGACAGAGAGGGCCTGTTGCTCCCTGCCTTATCCCTCACCAGTGCACTCTAAGCACACCACATACAGAAGTGGACCATAACAATTTGTTTCTTACACTGGGGAACTTAGTGAGATCCAGGCTGGGCATATAGCTTGGGTTGAAAGGTTTGGGAAATTTTCTGTGGCAGAAAGCAAGGTCAGCATGTAAAATAGCTCAGAAGAAAAGGCTTGGGGAAGGAAAGCCCTTCTGTGTATGCATGTCTTGTATTCAGATGCCCAGGCACTTCTGTGGATGCTTTCAGACAGGCTGGCTTTGTCTCCCCTCTTCCTGAGTTTGTGGGCCACCATACCTGGTGGGAAAACTGTCGTTTTTTTTTTTTTTTTTTTTTTGGTTTTGGTTTTGATTCTTTTTGTTTTGGTTTTGGTTTTTGTTTTGACTGAGTCTCACTACTGTCTAGCTCTGGCTGACCTGGAACTGGATGTGGAGGCCTTAGAGAAGAAAAGCTTGCAGAGCAGCTGTAGCTGGGTTCTCAGCCCTTCTGCATTCTGAAGGCTTCCAAGGTCATCTGATAACATTCTGAGTTCTTAGCCACAGAGGGCTGCAAGGCCTTACTTTGTTTAAACAGACACTGATAAGAGCTGCTTAAGCTAACCTGTCAGGCTAGAGGACATAGGGCAGGCTACATTTGTTGTTGTTTTTAGGGTGGAACTTAGCTTTCTGAATACAGCACATGTGCTGTACCGCTGAGCTACACCCTCAGCCAGGATGTATTTATTTTATTTTATTTTATTTTTTTACTTCTGTCACATATTTATATGTTACCTGTTAGATGTGATTTGTGGCCAGTAGAGCACTCTATTATCAGCCATCCATGGAGGAATTCCATGGGGAGATGGTCTTTAAATTTTTTTAAATTGTGTGTGTATGCCTGCTGAGTCCAGAAAAGTATGTCAGACCCACTGGAACTAGAGTTGCAGGCAATTGTGAGCGACCTGATGGGGATGCTGGGAACCTATCTCTGACCTTCCAAAAGAGCAATGTCTGTTCTTAACCACTGGGAAAATGTTCTTTTAAGTTCTACATAAACATCTTGAAAGTAATTTGGGGCCAGACCATTGTCATCCCTCTGATGCATTTGTTAGGCTGTATTTAGTGTGAGCAAGGGAGGAGGTTTCAAGATGATGGCTCATAGTCCTTTGGATATCAAAAGGGTCCGGAATGGGATATTGCTCTGTAGCAATGGGGCCTCCAAACCTTTCGCCAGAGCTTGGGTTATTTCATAGTGGCCAGCTGGTGTTCAGGATCTGTGGTTTGGACTTAGGCATCAGGGCTGGGGCAATGGGCAGTAGGTCAGAGGTCAGCAGGCAGGTATGGGTTCTAATTCTAGCTCTTTTTTTGTTTGTTTGTTTATTTTTGAGACAAATTGTTGCTTGTTATCTCAGGCTGGGCTTGACAGTCTACTGAATGATATAAGGTGTTATTCTTAGCTTTAAGTTCTGTCTTTGGTCTGATGTGCAACTGGGGTCTCTCTCATGTAAGGCTTCTACCATCTGGGAGAGTTAACTTCAGAATGAACCCCAAACAGCTCAAAATGATGGCCCATTCTTCTACTACTTTTAGAGCCTGAAAATAGCTCTAAAAATGGCAGTCTTCCTCCTCCCCCCCCTTTCTTTTTTGAGTCAGTCTATCACACTATATCCAAGACTGGTCTAGAACTCAAGGCAGTCCTACTGTTTCAGGCTCCTAAGTGTAGGTACATGTCGCCGTGTGTGTGTGTGTGTGTGTGTGTGTGTGTGTGTGTGTGTGTGTGTGTGTGTGTGTGTGTGTCTGTGTGTCTGTGTGTCTGTCTGTCTGTGTGTGTCTGTGTGTGTCTGTGTGTTTCTCTGTGTAGCCCTGGCTGTCCTGGAACTCCTCTGTAGATCAGGCTGGCCTTGAACTTAGAGATCCCACCTGCCTCTCTCTGCCTAGTGCTAGAATTAAAAAAGGTGGTAGCCACTACCATGGGTTGACTTTTTCTTTGTGAACAGTATAGTCCTGGTGGCTTGCCAGCACACTGAGTATTTAAGATCGAAGGAGTTAACTGAAGAGACAACTCAGCAGTTAAGAGCACTGGCTGCTTTTGTAGGAGACTTGGGTTTGATTCCCAGTATCCACATGGTGGTTCACAACTGTTTGTAGTATCAGGGTATCCAGTGCCCCCCTTTGGTCTCTGTGGACAAAATAATAAATACATTAACACATAAAATTAAATTGGATTTAACAATACTGAAGGAGAGCTTGGTCTTGATGCTGCCATCCCTCAGCTTTGTCTCCAGAGACACATTATACCATGTTGCTTGACAAGTCTTTATTTACTTGTTTTTTTAGTGTATATGTTTGTCTATACATATCCCTTCCCACACCCCTGTGCTTACCACCTTATCCTGAGCTTCTTACTGAACCTAGAACTTGATGATTTGGCTACAGCAACTGGCCAGTAAGTGCCAAAGATCTCCCTGTCTCTGCCTCCTAAGTGCTGCAGTTATAGGCTGCTGGGATTGGTCTTTTTCACATCAGTACTGGGGCCCTTCACTGAACCATCTCCTTAGCCCTTGAGAAGTCTTCAAAAGTTGGATATAAGCATTACTGCTTGTCCATATTCCCAGCATTGGTGAGACTGAGGCAGGAGAATCACAATGAATTTGAGGCCATCCTCAGCTACCTGGTAAGTCTACAGCCAGCTTGGCTACAGATTAAGACCCTATCTCAAACAACAATAAACAAACAAGAAAACCCCACCCTCAAAAATAAAACACAAAAAAAACTAGAAGGAGGAATGGAGAGATGGTTCGGTGGTTAATAAATTAATTGCCTGCTCTTTCTGAGGACCCAGGTTTGATTTACAGCAATACATGGTGGCTCACAACTCCAGTTCCAGGGGATTTGACACCCTCTTCTGGCCACTCAGGCATTGCAAACATGTGGTACACAGATACATATATGCAGGCAAAACAACCATATACATAAAATAAAAATAAAGGAAAATAATTAAAACTTTAAAAAATCTTAAAACCCCAAAGACACAGAAAGGTCTGTTTGGCACTCCATCGCAGTTGCTCTTCTGCTAGACGTCATTCCTCATGGAGAAGGCGGAAAACAGGAGCTTAAACATTTGCTGTTATTACCCCTAAGAAAGCCAGTCATTTGCTGAGCCACCTGTGTAGAGAATAGATAGGCCTTCTTTCCCAGGCTTCCTTGTCATAGCCTAAATCCAACTGCTGCTATTTAATTGGCTGAGCCTGCCTGTGTGTTCTGATAGGTTCCTAGCCACTTTCCTTCTGTGGTGATGACACTGGTTGATAATGGTCTGGAGTAAAGGTCCATAGGTAGCTGCCAGTTGCCTTCAGGGTGGTTCTCAGGTTTATGGCATCAGAACCACCTGGAGGACTTGCTAAAAACTCACATGTGCCCAGTCCCTTGCATTCCTAATTCTGTGTGTCTCTGAGGTAGGGCTGGTGAAATGCACTTCTTGGGAGTTGCTAATGTTACTGGTGTGGTAGCTTTGAGCTCTGGGCTGTTGTGTGCTATGTGCTGTGTGAGGAAGAAGTTGAGACATGTTCTGGTCTTGAAGACCTTTCCTTGATTCAGGAGTCTTTCTCCCAGTAGCTCTGAGAGTATGAGTTTCTGCAAGTGGCAAATGAGGGTTTCGGAGCAGAGGGAACCAGCCAGTAGCAGGGAAGCCAGAAAGCTTTCGCAGAACTGTTACTTGGTTGGTCATTTGAGCTGACTATCTGAGACTCACTGAGTGGAACATTCTAGGTAGGAAAACACTTCTGTTACAGTGTGGAGATGGAGCTGGACATGGTGACCTATGCTTGTAATCCCAGCATGCAGGAGGTTGTGGTAGAATAATAGCTGTGAAATCATGCCCACCCCTGCTACACAGTGTGGGCCAGGCTAGTTTGAGTTACATTATGAGACCCTGTCTCAAAAAAACAAAACAACTTTAAACCAGCATCAGCATACAACCGCTATTTTCAACTACATAATCTCAATAAAAAAAACCTTTTTTTTTAATTAAAACAAGAGGAGATGGAAATATTATAGGTATTTTAGTGGGTAAGTAGTGAGTCACTACGCTGATGGGGATTTGATTGATTGAGAGGTTAGCATGTACAAGGCCCTGGGTTCAATCGACAGCACCAAGACATCCACAAACACACCCAGATTGTATGGGTTTCTAGCTTTAATTATTTCACAGGATTTCTGTTGAACAACTGCCAAGCAGCATTTAGCATTTTGGCCAAGACAGGTTCACAGATTTTAAGGTTCACACAACCTCTAAAAAACTTGATTACTGCCCTTCAAGACAAAAAAATCAAGTAAAGATTAAATCTCAAACACCACTCACCAAGGGATTGGTACGTCTGTATTTTTCTTGATTTTTAATCGTTTTACTGTTCTTTTTTTTTCTTGACCCAAATTCAATGTACATAATTCTTATTTTAATGAAACAGCATAAAAATTTTTAAAGTGGATTTTGAATTGTATAGGTAAAAAGCAAACTAATCTGACCAATAAATAGGAAGCTAAATTTGCCTTTGTGTGTGTGCTAGGAATTGAACTTAGGGTCTTGAGCATGCTAAGAAGCTATTTTGCCATTGTGAATCTGCCCTCAATGTGATTCTTAAACTTTTGTTTTTAAACACACATACATTTATTGTATTTGGCGCTCCTTTATGTGTATTTAAAAGTTGCTGCTTTCATGAAACAGCAAGTTAAAATCATATCTTCTTGAATTTTAGGTACTTACACTGTGAAATTTTATGATGGAGTAGTTCAAACTGTCAAACATATTCATGTCAAAGCTTATTCCAAAGATCAGGTGAGAAATGTGGTTTTGTGCTTTGTGTTCTGAACTATGCTAACATTGTACTTTTGTTTCTCAAATAAAGACATTACATGTGTTTATGATGACAAGTCTTTATTTCCTCCATCTGACAGCTTCACCAGAAAGTAATAACACACATTCCCAGAAGTTGTAATTGTGTTTCTTTGTCCTTTCCTTTTAACAAGGATTTTCTTCTTTGAAAATGCTGAGTTCAGTCCCCATTGTTTGATTTCTGTTTTCCTCATCTCTTTTCAAGTGTTCTGACTATCTCCTTTCCCCTCTTCCTATCCTGTCACCCAACACAGGGGGTTTGAACACTTGAGCCCTAGAACACACCTTCTCCTTGTCTAGCTGTGCTCCTGACATGACTGAGGACCATGGCTTTGTAGCCTTCCCTTGCCGTGTCCTTGGCACCACTTCAGCTTAGATGTGCCTAGTTTGAAACTGAGTGTTGTGATGACCCATTCGCCTTGCCTGAGCAAAGAGTCTGAGCTCTGCTCCTGGAAAACAGCCCCAGATCTCTGAGACCTCTTGAAATACTTTCTTTATGGTTTCTCTCCACCTCATGTTTTAATCAGACCAACATTTGTGTGTAGGTGTTTTTTGGGCTGTTTTAAATTCTGATAGTTTCTGATGAGACAGCTGAAGCAAGTTAGCCAAGGGTTTTAGTTCCAAGACATCCTCACTGGTCCCTCCCATTGGGTGGACGTGGGACTGCGGATGCTGTAACCTGCTGGGTCTTTTTTTGTGATGATCAAGTGCTTCCACTTGGCACAGATTTCACCAGATTTGCTATGAACACCAAGGGCAGGAGAACTTTGAAGGGGCCTCAGGAACATTTTTGCCTTTGATGGTTTTCCTCTAGAGGACGCTGAGGAACTGCTGCCAGATATTTGATACTTTCTTTCTCCTTGTCTGCCCCTCAGTCATCTAAGTAGCCACACCTGTACTTGACTGTGCTAATTTGGCCTTCAATTTGGCTTGTGGTGAAGTTTTGTGGAATGAGTTGCTATAGGCAGAAGAACTGAGACATAAACTTACATGGTGTTGGTAGATAGATAGGTCCTGAGACCCCACAGCTCCTGATAACATTGCTCAACTTTTTAAAAAAATATATTTTGGGACAGACTCTCACTCTGGCCCAGGCTATCCTCCAACTCATGGTGATCTGCTGCCTCACCACCCAGGTGCTGGGGATGTAGATCTGAGCCCCGAACCCCATAGAGTTTAACTGTTTATTCAGTAAATTGAATATGGCCTGGGGTGTGGGCGTTACTGAGGGAAGGTTTACAAGCAATTTCCTTCTCAGTTCCCAGCTGCCTTTGAGTGTGCCTTACCTCACTCCCAGCAGGCCACCTAGATAGACGGTAGCTTGTTTAGATGGACACCCACACACACACAGAGACACACATACACTGAGACAGAAAGACAGACAGATATCCCTACACCTACCTGCCAAGAGGCTGTAGTCCTTTGATTAAAGGTGACTAAAAGTTTTTTAGACAATATTAGAATAGGTGAAAATTTTTACTGTAGAACCTCATTACTCTCAATGTTTTGGTAATTTATACTTGATTTACACTTAATTTTCTGAGTTTATAAAAGGAATATTCACTTGTAGAAAATCTGGAAAGCAAAACTTCACCATTCAGATGAAGGGCTTCTACTCGTTTTGTGTTTGACACTTTGTATCTGTCCTGCTGGTTTGGTGTTATACGTGTGTGTGTGTGTGTGTGTGTGTGTGTGTGTGTGTGTGTGTGTGTGTGTTGTTTCCAAAATTAGAGTCAAGTGCATGCTACTGTCTATAGCTTGTTCTCTTAACAATATAACATTGCCCAAAGCTCCTTTGTCTTCGGAAGTTACAGCTGTGTGGTAGCTCCACAGTGTTCTGTAGTATGCATGTAGTTATCCCTTAAGTGTCTCGTTTATGAGTACACGTCAGGGTGTTTGTACCCAACTGTGACCTCTGCTTATTCTGTTAGTGAACTCTGTTTCTGGAAATTCACTTCAGTTCACAAGTAGGAACTTTCAAGTCTTGACCTGAACTGATAATCACCACCTTCTAGGAGGAGGTGCAACTGGGTACTTCTGTTAATTGTTCCTCTCAGTGTCTGGCTCTTTTCAGAATAGTAATGGGACTTTAAAAAAAAAAAAAGAAAAGAAAAAGTCTCACTGTTTATGACTTTCCCTGTGGGACAAATTTGTCATTGGCTGCCAAGGACTTAAGGGTTCCTTCCCTCCTTCTGGAGAAATCAATGCGTCTAGAATGTGTGTTCATGCTAGGAATTCCCTGTGGACATACTATGGAGTTAAATCCCCGCTCTGCTCAAGATTGTAGAAGTAAACTAAATTATAGTCTTAGAAATTCTAACTTTCAGAGTCAACTTTATTAGGAGACAGTCACACTAGGACAAGATTTTAGAATGACTTTTAAAGTAATTTAGTAATAAATTAGAAGCAATACTATACATTTCAGTGGAAAAAACACCCACCAGCTCAGGAACCCAGTATGTGGCTTGCTGGAGTGAGCACAGCCATTACCCAGAAAGGAAGCTGAGACCTGAGACCTTGGTCTGATGCGGACATTCTGAACAGTGTTTCTGTTAAGCCTCCAGTTACTAGTTGGTTTTCTTCTACATAAAACTGGGCAGCAGTGTACATTGGGCCTCTGAAAAGCCCTGGATGAGAAGGTTAGAACACTTTTGTAGTAACACTGCTTCCAGTCAAGGGTCCCGTTGTTGCTAGTTGACATCCCTTTAACTGGTCTCATGTGGCTCCTCATCATAATAAGAGAGATTGCAGAGTCTCAGGATGATTGCGACTGGCAGTTGTGTTTAAATGCAGGGTTGGTTCTCAGGTATTCTCCTCAAAGCTCAGATACTCTCCCGGTGCTCTGCATCGTGTGACCCGGCCTGTGTTCTCTTAGTGTCTTCATTGTCTGCATAAGTGTGCAAGCAACCTCCTGATTATGTATTTGCAAGTAATCACAAAGTGTTTCATCGCTATTTTGCTCATTTTAGAATATTGTGGGTAATGCTAGGCCTAAAGAAACAGATCACAAAAGTCTTTCATCATCTTCTGAGAAACGAGAGAAGTTTAAAGAGCAGAGAAAAGCCACGGTCAATGTGAAGAAAGACAAAGCAGAAAAAGCCTTAAAGACGGAAAAGCGGCCCAAACAGCCTGACAAGGAAGGAAAGCTGACCTGCTCAGAGAAGGGCAAAGTGCCTGAGAAAAGCCTTCCCAAGAACGAGAAGGAAGATAAGGAGAACATTTCAGAGAATGACAGGGAGTACTCTGGGGATGTCCAGGTGGAAAAGAAGCCTGAAAATGACCTTGTGAAGAGTCCACAAGAGAACCTGAAGGAGCCAAAAAGAAAACGAGGCAGACCCCCTTCCATAGCTCCTACTGGTGAGTTTCCCAAGCGGGCTCTGCAATGGGCGATGCCAGTGTTCTTCTGTGGCTTTTGTGGTTCTTTATACCTTCTGTACTTGAGTCCTTCGTGTTTGTGATTTGCTTGTGACCTGAAACAGATCATGCCGGTAGAGCTGAATTTCATTGAGGTGTATGTCCAGGTGAACATGTTGGGAGTGTGGCCATGGCTGAGCGTCTGAGGTGTTTACCCCATCCTTCCCTGAAAGAGCCAAGGGAACCGAGGCCTTCTCCTTGTGCCTGCTTCATGACCTCTGTCTGAGGGAAAAACATCCTAGTGGGCAGAGGATGGCAGGGGCTGGAGGTGCAGGTAGCAGTTGGAGACACTTTGAGCCTGCATGAGGCCTTACCACCCAAAACAAACGCATCCAAACATGAGCCTCTGAGGGAGGCAGGGTCCAAAAACATTAGAGCTGGAGGCAAGGCTACATTTTGGAATTGAGCCATAGCGGGCATTGTGGCTTACACCTGTGACACAATAACACTTGGGAAGTGGATGCAGGGGGACCATTAGTTCAAGACTAGCCTGAGCTTCTTGAACCTAGGTGATGATGAGACCCTGTCTCAAAAAGACATTGAGCTTTTAAAAGATGTTTATGGATAGAGAAATTTCAATCTAAATAAAAAGATAATTTGGTTAATTAAATTGATAAGAGTTAAGGATCCAGTATAGATTTAGAGAATAATACCCAATTATTTAAAGGAAGTATAAACTCTGAGGCAGGGCATTGCCATGAGTGCAAGGCTAGCCTGGGCTTCATAGTGAGTTCCAGGTCTGCCCATGCTAGAATGAAACATTGCCTCAAAAAGCCAGGATTAAAAAAAAAGAAAGAAAAAGAAAAAGTTTGGAATTCTTCTATAATAACCAAGAATGAAACAAGTTTTGAGTTTTTGTCAAGCCAGACATTCATTCTTCAGGTGATTTGGCAGCAGAGAAAGAACACTCCCCAGGATGTCTAGATGGAACCCACCCATGACTGAATGCATTTGTGGTCTTTAGACTTTCTTCTTTGTATATTCTCTGCATGAACAGTGAAAAACTGTGAACCCAGGGGCTGGAGAGATGGTTCAGTGGCTAAGAACACGAGCTTGTCTTCCAGAGGTCCTGAGTTCAATTCCCAGCAACCACATGATGGCTCACAACTATCTGTAATGAAATCTGGTGCCCTCTTCTGGCCTTCAAGGATACATGCAGACAGAACACTGTGTGCATAATAAATAAATAAATAAATAAATAAATAAATAAATAAATCTAAAAAGAAAGAAAAACCATGAGCCCCGCCACATTTTCAAGTAACATATAGTTTGTGTTTTTGTTTTCAGTTGGGCTGGGAGCCCATAGCCTTGCACAGGGCAAACACATGCTTTACTACTGAGCTACACCCCTAGCCCACAATATCTTTTTTTCTTTAAAATACAAGTTTAAGCAGTTGATAATTTAAAATGTACAATTTGACATAAAATATATTTTGTCAAAACTGGAATAATAGCCCATTCATTGATACCTAGTGGACAAAGTCTACCTGGAGCTGCTTCATCCATATGGATGCATGCAGCAGCACCTCCCTCTCAGATCTGGGCTCTCATTTATAGGAAACTAGATAACAGCCTGATTTGTCTGCACATGAAATACTTGTCTCTCCACTTTGAAAAAACCAACAAGAAAGGAAGGCCGGGGAAAGCCCTTGTTGCATATGCCTTGTAACCCGAGTTTGGTCTACCAAACCTACATGAGGGCTCGACACTGTAGTTCATGTTTGTAATCCTAGATTAGCATCCCAGGAGAGTCACTGGAAGTTATGGGCCAGCCACTTTGTCATATACAGCAAGAGATGGCTAGAGAGACCCTGTCTCAAGGTTTAAGGCAAGGGCCGATTCCCTGGATTGTCATCTGGCCTCCACATTTGCTGTAATATGAAGGGGCTTGCATTCACTCACATACATACAGAGGAAAATACATATTACACACAAACACACACATATACACACACGGGGGGGGGGGACACATGTGCACACACACTAATAAAACAAAGAAAAAAGGACTTTTTTCTTTGTTTTTTGTTTGTTTTGTTGAGACAGGGTTTCTTTGCATAGTCCTGGCTGTCCTGGAACTTAACTTGCTCTGTAGACTAGACTGTCCTTGACCTCTGAAATCCTCCTGCCTCTACCTGTTGAAATTAAAGGTCTGCACCACCACCAGCTCTCCTTTTTATTTGTTTATTTTTTAGTTGCCAGCACTGGGGATCGAACCCAGGGCCTTCTGCATGATAAGCAAGTGCTGTGCTTGCTATTAAGCTACACCCATAGCCCTCTCTCAATATATATATATATAGACTATATGTTGAAATGTTTTAGATGGATTGGTTTAAATAAAATAAATTCTTAAAGTTAATTTTACTTTTTAATTTCTTAATATGATTGCCTAAAATTTGATTACATGTGGCTTACATTTGTTGCTCTCATTGTATTTCTGTTGGACAGCATTGTCCATAAATTTAGTTGCTGTATTGACTGCCTTTTGAGAAAGGATTAAGCACCAATACTAATTAGGGTCTGCAGGACTCTTGGTGAACTGACCTCTCTGCATTGAGAGTGGTACTAGCTGTTTACTGTTCTTAGGGAAACAGAAAACACCCTGTGTGTCCTGTGTTCAAGTAAAGAATGAAGAATGAGTTGGGACAGTCTAGAGGTTTTACCCATACCAGGTAGTAAGTGCCCCATGTTCAGATGGTGAATGAGCGAGAGGCAGGCCTTCCCCCATTCAGGACTGAACCCAGCTTTGTTCACACAGATGCTTCACAACCATGCTATACCTCAAGACCCCAAAGCAGACATTCTGTTGAAAGTTGGAGAAGGGCAGTTGTGCAGAGAGAGAGAGAGAGAGAGAGAGAGAGAAGAGATGGAAAGTGTGAACTGGTAGAAATCAGACTCGCCTGCAGCTCAGTTTAGCTCTTCCTGCTGCATCTTGGAGCCTTGGGAGTGTGTACTGAGTATCTGTGTCCCAGGTCATAGACTTTCCCCCGTCCATGGCTTCAGTCTCCCCAAAATTCATTTATTGCTTTTGTAAGTATGTGATTGCATATCAGCTAGAACAGTTTTAGAGAGAGGGCATTTTCCAAGTTTCCTGTTAACTGGACTGAGACATTTGTAAGAACAGGCTGCACTTGTGCCCCAGTACTCCTGGTTAGCAACTGTGGAGACCTTGGGCTTGTGACTGTTAACAAGCTTCCCAGATGAGGTGTTCCGGGGAGAGTTAGGGAAACACTCTGTGTAGGGCCGTGTTTGTATGTGGTATCAAATGGAAGAAGGCTTGTCTGATGCTGCATACTTAGTTCAGGCACCCTTAGAAAAGTCAAGTAGCCTGGGTTGGTTCATTGACCTGGTGGAGTTCTGAGCTCCCTAGACTGCACAGATCTGATTGGGAGCAGAATCTGAATCTGAGCTATGTAGAATGGAAGGGTTGGTGTTGATGTTTAGCTTGTAATCAGGCTTGGATCCAGGTTTCTGCCACTTGGAACACAATAGTGTTGGTATGTTGGGAAGACTGAATATAGCAAGAGCCAAGAATGGAGATTGCCTCCTCCCTCTCTCCTTCAGTCGCACCGCAGCTACTGGTCTTACATGAGTCTTCTCTCTCTTTCCTCTCACTTGTTTCCTGTCTGTAGTCCTCTTTTATCTTCTTCTGCCCTCCTCAGACCCTTCAGTCTTGCCTTCCTGCGGGGCTCCCTAATCTTTCTTCTGCCTCTTTTTGGGTTGTCATCTTTCAGATTTGAGGAGAGTGTCTTATGCTTTAGGATTAAAAATAGCGAATGAAGCCTCTCCAGGGGCTCAGTGTCTGCACTGCTGGGTTAGTGATCGGCAGTGGTGCCTGGAACACTGAGATTTGGGTTGACTTTCATTTAGATCTTCCAAACAATACAAAACAGAACAAAAACACTTAGAACCAGTGACAGCTGATTTAGCAGGTAGACAGTGAAGACAGTAATCAAGCCCTAACCCAGCACACATTTTAAGAGTTAGCCTGCATGGTGGGTTTTCTAAGTACTGGGTAGATCAGGGTTTGCTTAGTTTTAGTTCTTTTCTTTTTCTGGCCTGGTTGGCAGGTTTTGAAAAGATTTGATGTTCAAAATGCCTGAAAGTGTCAGGCACTGGTGGTGCAAGCCTGTCATCCCAGCACTTGAGAAGTGGGGGTCATTTTTGGCTACATCAAGAGTTCAAGGCCTTCTATACCTCTTCCTAATGCTGTGAACTTTAATACAGTTCCTCATGTTGTATTGATCCCAACCATAAAATTATTTTCATTACTACTTTATAACTAGAATTTTGTTACTGTTATGAATTGTAATGTAAATATTTTTAGAGATAAAGGTTTGTCAAAGGGGTTTCGACGCACAGGTTGAGAACCACTGATCTAGACTCTGAAACCCTGTCCCCCGTGGTACGCGTCCCCAAGACTGCAGGAGTCTTAATTGGTGGTGACTGCCTGGAACCCCAGGAGGTAGAGGCAAGAGGATCGAGAGTTTAAAGTCAGACCAGCCTGGGCTTACAATATTGTCTGATTTTCTCTCTCCTCCAAATAAAGACAAACAGGTGCATGTGCAGTAGTGCCTGCCTACAATCCTATCTACTCCAGAGACCGACACTGTCCCTCCCCTGTCTCCTGCCAAGGGGTTTATGTTGCCCATAAACCTTTGTATTTTTAAGAGGTCATGTTGGAATGTGGTATTTTAAAGAGAAGGTTATGTAAGTGCTAGGTCCTAGGCAAGACCACAAAAAGGAATCCAGGAAGTCAGTCTGCAGAGTGAGTCACCGTCTTCCCAAGATTTTATAGTATCTGCATATAAGGATGTCTGTCTTCTCTCTCTTTCTCCATGTATTTAAAGTCTATATACATATATATTGCTTTATTTGTGTAAAGATGCACAATTAGGCACTAAGAAGTTACAAATTTTTTGTGTGTTTCGTATATATTACAGCTGTAGACTCAAACTCTCAAACTTTGCAACCAATAACATTGGAATTGAGAAGACGGAAAATATCAAAAGGAAGTGACATCCCATTAAAACGTTCCCGACTTGACAAAAATTCATGTGAGTCTCCAATTTATATTTGTGGCTGGAATTTGATAAATTGTTTGGGTCAGCCTCTGTGTCTGTATGTCTGTCCTGTTTCTTATGAGTGCTAATGACTGTCCTTGAGTACATGAGCTAATGTGAATGGAATGTGGTTGAGTCAGTAGTTTTTGCTAGAACCCATGTGGTCTGTATTTGCACTGGGCTCAGTGATAGTAGTGTATCTATTTCCATAAAGTATATTTGGTTTGGATTCCTTCAGAAATATATGACCTAGCGAGGATGGACTTCATGTGGTGAGAAAAGTTTTAGCTAGGCATGGTGGCTCATACCTTCAACCCAGCACCGGGTAGGCAGAGGGAAACTGATCTCTATGAGTTTTGAGGAGCACTACATGGAGAATGCTTGTAACCAAATAGAATATTAGAAATTATTAGAATATTAGAATTCATATGTATATATATGAAAGCAAACATGCTGGCTTCAAAAAAGGATTTGTGATAGCTCTAAATAGGTTCTCACAAGCCTTGACTTGGGGTTAGCATACAGTCTTTTACATTGGAATTTCCAAAATAGAGCTTTGGTCAAGATTGGGGTGTGTCTTGGCACCTCTTCAACCTGAATTCTTGACATTTGGTTGTAGGCTTTCTCCAGCCCAGACTGAAGTCTTAGCAAAGTAAAATTCCTTTCTAGCAGAGGTTTTGCTTTTACTATGAACTAGGAAAGGCAATCACTTTGACATTCTAGAAGCCTCTGTAGAAAAGCCCTTGTAGAATTGAGCAGCTCAGAAGTCTGCCATCGTGGAAGTCTTCCTTCCTATTGGTCTCTGAGTACAACTCTCTGAATGGTTTACAGCCCAGGAACAGACCAAAAACCGCTCTGAAAACAGTGACAAAGACTTGTCCAGGAGACGGTCCTCCAGGCTATCCACTAATGGGACCCATGAGACCCTAGATCCCGACTCAGTTGTACCTGATCTGGTTCATATGGTTGATACGAATTCTCTACAAGACAAGTCACCCGGTGCCAAGGAATCTACCGAAGGTGAGTCAGTGCCTGGTTGAATTTGGCCAGCCTGGTGCCTGTCTACTCGGAACCAGTCTAGATTCTTCTGTATAGGCTTCTGTGTTAGACTCTATTGAAATTTTTTTTTAATTATGTATATAGGGCTGGAGAGATGGTTCCGTGGCACTTGCTGTTCTTGCAGAAGAACCAGGTTCAGTGCCTAGCACCCGTTAGGTGGCCCACAAACACCTGTAACATCTGTTCTAAAGGGATCTGACATGGCCTTTGTAGACACTGCATGCATGTGGTACACAGATAGACTTGCAGGCAAAACACACGTCACAGCTGGGTATGGTTGTGCACACCTTTAATCTCAACATGGGGAGGCAGAGAGAGGCAAGCCTATCTTTATGAGTTCCAGGCCAGCCAAGGCTACAAACAAACAACCCCCCCATATTCTTATAAATAAGAAATAAAATATAATCTAATAATAACTCTTAAAAGTCTTAATAACTCTTAAAAGTGTGTACTGCTGTAATGTGAGCTCTTACTACGGAGCCATCTCTCCAGTCCCAGGTTAGGGTGCATTGAAATCACCCATTGAAGGTGCTGCAGCACTTGATAGTATATTGTTCTTCCCTGATGGTCTGGATGCTTTTTTGGTGTTTTTTACTTATTTTCCATTCTGTGTGTTAGGCTGGCAGCACGTGGCTTGGGCAGCCCTGCTTTTCTGCCTTTTTGATGCTGCCTCACTCTGTGTGCATTTTTGCTGACCTTCTTTCACTTTAACCAATTCTTTGAAGTACTTATAGCCCTTGCTGTATGGGTAGAAGGCCTTTTTTTTTTTCTTCTTTAATTTTTAAAAAATCACCTATTACTTATTTTTGTGTGTGCATGTCTGCACTTGTGCCACAGGATGTGTGGTCAGGAGATAACTTGTGGGACTTGTTTTCTTTGCCGAATAGGAACTGGGGATTGACTACAGATTGTCTGGCTTGGAAGCATCTGTTGGCTGGCTCTGTCTGTCTGTCTGTCTTTTGAAATGAAACCTCATTATGGCCTGGAACTCATTCTGCAGATTAGGCTGGCCTCGAACTCCACCTGCCTCTGCCTTTCAAATGCTGGGATTAAAGATGTGTGCTACCAACCTTGGTCCTCTTTTTCCCTCTGGTTTCCTTCCTTTCTCTCTTTTTAATGTGTCTGTTCCAACACCCGCAGAAGAGCATTGGATGCCCTGGATTTGGAGTTGCGGGTGGTTTTGAACTGCCTAACGTGCTGCTGGGATGTGCACTTGAGTCGTGTGTGGTCTGACTCTGAACCATCCCTCCAGCCCCTGAAGAGTGGCCTCACATATTGTCTTCTAAGGCGTCTCAGGCTTCCTAGTGTGTTTTGGAACTCTTTATTTCTTGATTGTTTACATATATATTTCCCAAGCACTCTTTATTTCTTCCTCTAGGTCAGTTGAACTCTCCATTGGAAGCTGGCCAGGTCTCATCTGTATTAACTTGCCACTCCTCTGGGGATGGACTGGGAGCTGCAGGCTTGGAGTTGAACTGCAAGTCAATGGGAGAAAACACTATGAAAACTGAACCGGTGTCTCCTCTTGCTGAGGCGCAGGAGGTTTCGACTGTTGAAGGTGTGTGTTTAGAATGAACTTAATTGTGTATACTTTTGTATATGTGTATACTTACTCTTTTACTTAAACTATAAGGTGTGTGTTTGTTTGTTTGTTTTCTGAGACAGGGTTTCTCCGTGTAGCCCTGGCTATCCTGGAACTTGCTCTGTAGGCGAGGCCTGCCTCTGCCTCCTGAGTGCTGGGACTAAAGGTGAGCACCCCAGCCACCACCCAGCTCATTAGTAATATTTTAAGGCCTTCACACCTATACTATAATCTCCACATTAGAGAAGCAGAAGTAGAAGCATTGTCACATGTTCAAGACCAGCCTCATTTAAGTAGAGGGCTCCAGGCTAGCCAAGGTTTCACAGTGAGGCGATCTCAAAAGATACATACATACATACATACATACATACATACATACATACATACATACATACATACATACATACTGGAATAAAAGCCCGAGTGAGTGAGTGAGTGTGTGTGTGTGTGTGTGTGTGTGTGTGTGTGTGTGTGTGTGTGTGTTTCAGACAATCTCACTATGTAGCTCTGGCTGTCCCCTATGTAGACCAGGCTGGCCTATAACTCACAGAGATCTTCCTACCTCTCTCTTCCCAGTGCTGAGATTAAAGATGTACGCCACCATTCCTGGAAAAATTCTTTAATTTAATGCTATGCTCCATTCATTTCTGATTTTGTTACTATATTCTCTTGTGGTAAATTTGACTATCATCAATTTTATTGATCACTTCAAAGAGGTAACCTGGTTAGTTTCTCTATTGTTTTGTCTCTAAAAGATTTGTCCTAGCTTTCTAGGATCTTATAGTTGTTTTAGCCCTGTCATCTTTTCCCCCAGTATGTGTGTGTTTGTGTTTGTATATGTATGGTTGCACATCTACCCATTTAATCAGTAGATGTTAAATGCATGTAAGTTCCAGACCTTATTCTAAACTGTCTTACTTGTGAATGTTCTGTATGTACAGAACATAGATTCATGTGGTTTCTAGATCAGTAGCTCTAACCTCCATAGTCTTGGTGGTTGCTGGTTTATTATAAAGTGAACAGAAAGGCATTTGCCACAGAGCATTAGAAGCCAACAAGTGTTGCAGTTTTAAGTAGGTCTATTTACCATAATGCCTAAAAGAATTGTAGTTTTCACAAACTTAGGTTCTTTAGGCTGTTTGTTTGTTTGAGACTCACTTTGTAGCCCAAGTTGGCTTAGCACTCACTGTGTAGCCCAGGCTATCCCCAAACTCCTAGCCATTCTTCTGTCTCAGCCTCTGAGCGCTAGAATTGCAGGCATAAGTCTCCTGGTTCTGTTTTCTTAAGACTAGTCTTAGATATGTAATCATTCTACTTTGGGAAGTTGTGTCTATAGCCCACTGTATCACCAAGTGGGCTTATCAATTTAAGCCCTCCTGTGTTTTTTTGTCTAACAGAATGGATAATCAAGATGTGAACTCCAGAAGCCCTTAAAATAAATACTGAGAATAGAATGTCCGCACCCCTGTGTGCCTGCTGTGGAGGAACTAAACTCAGAACTCCCTCTCTGAGTCCTCCTGTGTGCCAAAGAGTTCTGGCTGTTCATTTTACAAAGATGAATGGGCATTCTTGGGCTTAGTGTTCTTAACTGCCTCCGGGAGAGAGGTGCGATTTCGGCAGGAGTGGAGGAAGGGTCTTGGAAGGTGCCAGGTAGTCATTTGAAGATGGGCGCAAAGCACTGTGTGGCCCATGAGCCTATCAGGTGTGTGCTTTTTAACTTAACTTAATTGCAGGCTTCCTAAAATAGGTTAAGACCTAACCAGAAAATTGCTGTCAATCTGAGGCCATTTGCTTTGAGGAATTTGTGGAGTTCTTGACTTTGAAGTTAAGTCTAACTTTATAGTAGACAAAGGAGCCCGATAAGTTGCAAGAAGAAGCAACTCATTCAAAACTCTCTGCTTCTATGAATTGCTAGTGTGGTCCCAAATCCTGCCCTCCTGCCGTGTCCCCATCCCACCTGATGAGCTGCTGGGTCACATCTGTGAACACAGGAGAGGAGAGCACAATTGCTGCCTGGAGGGATTTTGTACAATGTAAGGTGCAGGCCCATCTGTTTCCTAGGTGCTTGTTTGTCACAGTCTTGTGTCCACTCTGAATGAGAGGCAGCATGCAGTAGATGATCAGGACTTAAGCCTTTGTAGCTAAAGGGAGACAATTGTCCTAGAAGCAGAATAGTGTTCCTGGGGTTTGTTTTGAAACAAGGGCTCTGTGGGAAATACAGATGATACAGAAAGCTTGCCGGGAGGAAGGCCACTAAAGACTCATGCTCCAGGAATGTGTTATATAAGTGAACAGGAAACGGGCTGAGATGTCAGCAGAACAGCCACAGGGAGCAGGGGCTGCTAGATGCAGCATAGTTACTGGGTAGTGACTGTTCTATAGGTTACCGCCGCAGCTTTGGTGTTCCCAAACCTAGATGGAGTCATGTCTGTGTGAGAGACTCCTAGGCAGCAGTTGCAGCTGGCATAAACAACATGTCAGAGAAGGCTGGCAGCTGGGCCTCCCAAAGCTCAGCCCAGGCACCTGGGGCAACACTGCCATCTTATGGAATGGATGTTTAGTGCTTTCTCTTGGTGTATATTTGTGTAGAAATTGATATTCTGTGGGAGAGCTGGGAAATGTTCACTGGGACCAGGCGCATGGAGGTCAACAGACATCTTTATGACTCACTCACTCTCTTTTACCTTTTACGTGGGTTTTGGGAATCAAAATCACACAGTCAACATAGACAGCAGGCACCTTTACTCACTGAGCTGTCTCGTTGGCCCTCAAAATACTTATCTTATATATTTTTCCTGAGCACACACATACACATGTGTACATATGTGAACATATATGTATGTATTATCTTTTTTCTTAGTGATAAGGACTGAACCATAGATTCACCCTACTGAGTACATAGTCTGTTACTGAGCTACGTGCCTGGTTATGCCTTCTTTTCTCCTGCGGTGCTAGACTGAGCTCAGGGCTTTGTGCAAATCAAGTAAGGGGTTATACCCCTGAGTTATACCCTCAACCCTGAGTATATTGTTAAGTGAGTCTAATTTGAAATTATCTCAGGCCCATGAAAATGTTGTAAATATAGTACAGAGAAGAGGAGCATGGTGGCTCACACATGTAATCCCCCCATTTGTGAGGCTGAGGATGGAGGGTCACTGTGAGTTTGAGACTACCCTGGGCTACCCAGTTAGTTCAAAGTCAGCCTGGGCTACAGGTTTGTTCAAGGCCGATATGGGACACAGAGTGAAATTCTGTCTCAACAACAACAGTTAGTAGGTAGAATTTCCGTAACTGTCTCTTATGTGGGGGAACGTGATGAAGCAACGCCGGATAGGACAGGAGGTGGTACAGGCATTAAAGGAGTGTTGCTTTAGAGTTTCTCAACAGGCGCGCGCGCGCACACACACACACACACACACACACACACACACACACACACACACACACACACACACACACACACACACACACACACACACACACACACACACCATATATATATACTCCCTGTTCATCTGCTTTCTTCAGTTTGCCAGGTACTGGTATTGCAAGCAGCTGTCACTACACTCAAGTCACTGTTTTTTGAGACAGGGTTTCTCTGTGTAACGGCCTCAGCTATCCTAGAACTTGGTTGGTAGACCAGGCTGGCCTCCAACTCAGAGATCCGCCTACCTCTGCCTCTTGGGATTAAAATGCTAGGATTAAAGGTGTGTGCCACCATGCCTAGCCCAAATTAATTAATTTTGAGACAGGGTTCCTTGTATCCTAGATTGGCCTGGAATTTGCTGGATAGGTGAGGACATCTTCAACTCCTGATCCTCCTGTCTCCACTTCCAGAGTGCTGGGATTGTAGGCCACCAAACTTGGTGTATTCAGGGTTGGGGGCTGGAGCTAAGGCTTTGTACAAAGCAGCCAGGCCTTCTGTCAGCTGAGCTAGATCTTCTGCCACCCTTAATAATTAATTTTAGACAGGGTCTTACTCTGCAGTCCAGGTAGTCCTTAAACTCACAGCAGTCCTCCTGCCTTAGCCTCTGAGTGCTGGAATTATAGGCTTGACCCATTACACCTTGCTCTTTGGTTGTATTCTTATTATTTGTTGTTTTCAGTTGTAAGCTTGAGTGGGGTCATTCACATGTATGTAGTAGCAGCTTGCCATTGTCACCTAACAGTATATGTTGAGGTCAAACAGGTTAGTAAATGCTGACCTACCTCATTCTTTGCCCTTTACTTTGTCTTTCTTTTTTTGGATGGAGTCTTGTGTGGCCCAGCCTGGCAGCCTGGCTTTGAGCTCACTTTGTACATGAGGATGGACTCCCAATCCTGCTGCCTCTAACTCTGAGGTGCTAGCATTACAGGCCTGTACCACTGTGCCTAGGACACACACACACGCACGCACGCACGCACGCACGCACGCACGCACACTTTGTACTGCCGAGGATGGAACTACAGCCTCACATATGCTATGCAAGTGCTCTACTCATCCTGATTTATTCTATTTAATGGTTGGTTAGGATTACACAATACAGGCCTGGGCTGTAGCTCATTTGGTGGAATGCTTGCTTAGCTTGGAGGAAGCCTGGGCTCAAAACTCAGCACCACATAACCCAGATATGGGAGTACACAGCTGCAATTCCAAGCACAAGGATCAGAAGTTCATGACCAGTTGGCCAGTCTGGCATACATGAGATTATGTCTCATAAAGAAAAAGTTACATCTGACATGGTGGTTCACCCCTTTAATACCCAGTGTTTGAGAAGCAGAGGCAGGAGGATATCTGTGAGTTTCAAGCCAGCCTGGTCTCATAGTGAGCTCCAAGACAGCTAAGGTAACATAGTAAGACTGTCTTTGAGGGAGGGAGGGAGGGAGGGAGGGAGGGAGGGAGGGAGGGGTAGATAATGCAGATTTGCCATAATTTCGTTTTGTTTTGTTTTGTTTTGAGACAGCATTTCTCTGTGGCTTTGGAGACTGTCCCAGAACTGTCTCTTGTAGACCATGCTGGTCTCCACTCACAGAGATCCACCTGCCTCTGTCTCCCATATTTGGCCACATTTGCCATAATTTAACTGATAAATTCATGGACATTGTAATTTATTATTATGACATTTTAATTTTAACATTTGACTAGTATTGTGAATTAAAAGCTCTTTGGGTCACTCTTGGATTGTTTTTCATTGCTTCAGAGTAGAGAAAGTTGTTTTTTTACAGACCTGTAAATACTGTGTTATGGCATTATTGCACAGAACATGTCAGAAAATATGAATGCCCTGTTAGATCCTGGTGCTGAGGCAGCACCAAACAATGAGAAGTGACTCCTTCCCTGTGTCTAGAGAAGTGACAGGTGATAGAATCCAGCAGCAGATGCTGAGTGCCAGGGTGAGGTACAGTACGTAGTCACTGTGCCAGCAGTAGATGGCATGTGCTCCCTGCCAGAGGGGGCCATCTGGAACCCTTCTCACACCGTGAGTGAGCTGGGCCTAGATGGAAGTGAAGACTTGGCTGAGCCAGGGATGATGGCAGGGAGAGGAGGCACAGCATGTGAGTAGGGAGAGCATGAAGCCGTCATCAGGGCCAGGTGGTGCTGGCTAAGGTGGGAACTGAAGCTTGTTGTGGAACAATGATTTTAAAAAACAATATAGTGCTGAGGACACAGAATTAGGCCATTTTTAGCGTTATGAGTGTCATCTACCTGAGGTTTTGAGATATTGGCAATGGGCATACAAAAAGAGTTTAAAGTAGGTCTAGCTTTTTTATTAAATTTTTTGTGTGTGGGAGGGTGTTTTGCCTGTGTCTGTCTTTGCACCACCGCCACATGTGAGCTTTACAAAGCCAGCCGCCTTCCCGAGTTAGGCCCAAATGAATACACAGAAACTTGTATTAAGTTCAAAGCTGCTTGGCCAATGACTAGGATTCTCATCTGTTAGCTCAATTATCATAAACCTATATATTTTATAAGACTTATCTTATTGGACACCTTATTGGCGTCCCTACTTGCTGGTGGATCACATTGTGCCGCTGGAGCAGGAGCGGAGGGGAAAAGAGGGACACTTCCTATTTCTCCTTCTTTAAATATGAGTCTCCTTGCTATGTCACTTCCTACCTGGATCACCACTTCTCTACTACATTTACCAGAATCCTCTTTGACTCCTAGTACTGCCATTAGCCAAGTAGAACTTTATCAAACAATCAATAAGACAAACATACACAAAAGTACTTCCCCCATCAGAGAGCCTTCCTGAAAATAGAGTTACAGACTGTTGTGAGGAACCACTTGGGTGCCGAGAATTGAACCCAGATCCTTTGAAAGAAAGCAACCAGTGCTTTTAACTGCTGAGCCTTTGATCTAGCCCCTAAAGTGGGCTTTTACAGTGAACAAATTGGGTTCAACCCCCTAGCACTGCAGCAGCAGCACAAAACAATAAAAATGCTAATCTAGGCTGGACTCTGGAATGCAGCCTTTAATCCCAGCACTTCAGAAGCAGAGTCAGGCAGATCTCTGAGACCAACCTGGTCTACAAGAGCTAGTTCTAGGACAGGCTTCAAAGCTACACAGAGAAACCCTGTCTTGAAAAACCAAAACCAAACAAACAAAAGCTAACCTAGTTTAAAAGCTCTTTCAGAAGTATGAAGTAGTATATATTTATTTTAATAGGAAAAATATAAATCATTACCCAGGTATGTATAATTTATAACGTACTAGCCTCTGAGGAGATGAATGCTGCCAATAGCCAGAAGGCCCTGGCTTTCTCCCCATTGGACACAGGTGAAAACACAGACCTGCCAAACCCTTGATTGCTCTGCATGCAGAAAGGAATCCATATGCACGCATGTAAATACACATACATGTATGCCTGATTTCTCTATTACAGGTCTATAGGAAATAAGAAGCCTCCATCCCACTCTGCATTTTCTATTACAGTGTAATAGTATGACTGCAAACACAGAGGCTTTGTACATTTTTATTTTCTCATAATCCATATGGTTGACTCAGCCAGGGGTTATCTAGGATTGGGCTCCCATCTGAAAACTTTCAGGGGAAGACCCCAGTCTTCGGCTACTTGAAGATGGTGACTGGGGCATTTTACTGGCACTTCCGGGTCCTTTGTGCTGAAGGCTGTTGTGAGGGCTTCCCTTCTTTTGTTGACTTGGGTAAAGAATGTATAGGTTTGCACAGTAAGAATTACAAAGTTCTCGCTGGGCATATTGAGCAGGCCTATAATCCCATGACTTGCAACAGGGAGGCAGGAAGTCTAGAGTTTGTAGGTACAATAGCCTACATAGCAAGAACTTTTCCCCCTCCAAAAACCAAAATTGATGAAAAAAAATTACCAAGGTCTTAGACTAAAACAATCGGGTGGAATTCATTAGGGGTAATTGTAATTTACCATATAGTTTTTTGAGGATATTTGTCACTTTTATAGGCAAGAAACTAAAGAACCCGACTGACTCAGGCAGCTTACATGTGTGGCTAATAAAGGGCTGAGCTGTTGTGACTATGCAGTGAAGATGCAGGGTGGCGGGGGAGGGGAATGACACACTTCTCTCTTCTGCTTATTCAGGTCAATTCCAGAAAAGCTGCTCATAAGTACAAAATAATCCTGTAGAGTAATACTAGCCCATATTTATTGTGCACTCAAATCTCAGGCAGCCCTCTGAAAGACTCTTGACATATAATTTATTCAATTCTCATAACTCAGTGATAGGTTGCCTTTATTATCTCCACTCTGCACACGAGGCAAAGGAAGTAAGTTGGGGATCCAGGATTTGAACAGACCATCCAACTGTGAAGCCTGCATATGGCTTCATAGCCACTTTGCTTATGCAGTTGGTAGTGTGTGTATAAGTGTGCAGTTGACCCTGAACATACAGAGTCAGGAGGTGATTCACAACTGACTGGCCTTGAACTCCATGTATAGCTTAGGATAGTTTTGGATTTCTAGTTATCCTGCCTTTAACTCCTGAGTGCAAAGGTAACCAATGTGTACCACCTCAGATTGTACAGTGCCGGAAGTGAAAGCATTCAAGGCAAGCGCTCTACCAACCAAGTTACCACACAAGCCCCTTGTTTTGTTTTGTTTTGTTTTGTTGTTTGTTGTTGTTTTGGTTTTTTTGTTGTGGTTGTTTTGTTTTGTTTTTTCGAGACAGGGTTTCTCTGTGGCTTTGGAGGCTGTCCTGGAACTAGCTCTTATAGACCAGGTTGGTCTCGAACTCACAGAGATCCACCTGCCTCTGCCTCCCAAGTGCTGGGATTAAACACATGCGCCACCACCGTCCTGCCAAGCCTATTGTTTTATTGTATGTTGCTTTTTGAGGCAAGGTCTCACTATGTAGTGTAGCCCAGACTGATCTGGGACTTACTATCTTCCCAGGCTGCCTCACACTCCCAGTCCTTTACCTTAGCCTCGTAGTGCTAGGATTACTGGCATATTCTACCATACTTAGCTGGGGTCACATTTTTTACTAATGAGAATGACGATTCTTCATGGAACTAGCCTACAGTGCACATGTGCGAGTGTGTGTGTGTGTTTATGTGTGTTTGTCTGTCTGTCTGTCCACGATAGTGTGTATGCATGAATGTGCTTGCTGATGTAACTGCAGTACCCACAGAGGTTGGACAAGGACATTAGATTCCCAGAAACTAGAGTTACAGATGGTTTCACACCAAAGCCCAAGCCTAACATGGATGTTGGGATTTGAACCTGGATCCTCTGCAAGAGCAGTTCGTGCTCTTTACCACTGAGCCATCTCTCCAGCCCATAGATTTTATTTAATTCAAAGATGTTACTGTTTTGGCATTCAGCTTTTCCATTACAAACAAGAGGATCCCAACTTAGGGCTTCAAACAAGATTCAAGAATGTTGGGGTTCATCATGCCTGTACTTGACCTCTTGTCACCCGTAGACTATTGCTGTCAGGCTTTGATGCCCTTTGACCTTAAGTCTGTTCATGCAGTTTTAGAGTTGTCTGAGATGGTTGTTGAAAGATTATGAAAGGGGCTTATTAAGTTGAGCCATACAAACTAGCCGATATTTAACCTTTAGAAATCGACAGTAGTACGTGCTACTCTCCCAGAGGACCAGGCTTAACTCCCAGAACTCAAAAGGAGTCTCACAACTGACTTAACTACAGTTCCAGGGGACCCAACACTCTTCTGGTCTCCACAGGCCCCAGGCTTGCATGCAGTACATAAACATACATGCAAACAAAACAGTCATAAATAAAACAAAATTTAATAATAATAAAAACCTACATAAATGGTTCAATCTAATAGATCCAAGAGGAGAAAACTCCAGAGAACCTGGCGTGTATAGGTGTGTGTTTGTGCATGAGAACATACTTCTGAGGGAAGAAGTCTTTTTTGATTGTTCTGATTGAACACTGGGTCTCACTGTATAGTCCAGGCTAGCCTCTTGCTCGCAGAGATCCACCTGTCTCTGTTCACAAAAGGCTGGTTTTGCTGGGGTCTTTTTTTTTTTTTTTCCTTTTAAACATAGAATTTTAGTGCCAGATATGGTGGCTCATATCTGAAATACAGCATTCTGAAGGGTGCTAGCCACGAGGTCAGAGCCAGCCTGGGTTACACAGTGAGATTAGAGGCTTGAGTTTTGGATTCCTCCCATTGATACCTTTTCTGGAGTTCTATATCTGAACAGCATATTTCCCAACTCACTTCATTACCTTCCCTCTTACCTGTTACTATTTTAGATCTTCTTTGTTTCTTAGCATGGGCATAAACTGTTCTGAAGGCCTTCTGATTTGACATGTGTTCATGCTGTAGGTTTTTTGTTAAAGTTCATCCTATAACAGCGTTCACCAGATCTCCAACCCAGTTTTGAAGTGAAGATTTTTGAAATGTAGTGTCTAACTTAGATTGAGTTTAAGATTTAAACATTTTTTTTCTTTTGATGGTACTTGCAAAAATAATCATGATATTTACCAGAGATTTAGCATGTGACTTAATAGAAAGTATGTCATTGCATTAAGGGAAAATTTATGTCTCCCAAGAAAATTCCCTTAAAGATATTCTGTAGAGATGGAGTATAAAAGATAATTACTCCTATTGGGTTGAGGGCACTGTGAAGGGAGATTTTTTTTTTAAGATTTTATTTATTTATTATGTATACAACATTCTGCTTCCATGTATATCTGCACACCAGAAGAGGACACCAGATCTCATAACGGATGGCTGTGAGCCACCATGTGGTTGCTGGGAATTGAACTCAGGACCTTTGGAAGAGCAGTCAGTGATCTTAACCTCTGAGCCATCTCTCCAGCCCCATGAAGGGAGATCTTTAATGAACAATATCTTTCCCTTCTCCCTCCCTCCCTCCCTCCTCCCTCCCTTCCCTCTCTCCTTTTACGAAAATATTTATGTATTTTAAGTGTTTGGCTGTTGCTCCTGCATTTTTATCTGTGTATCATATGCATGCGGGGTACAAGGGGACCAGAAGAGGGTGTTGAATCCCCCGGGACTGGAGTTTACAGATGTTTGTGAGCTACCATGCGGGTGCTGGGAATTGCACTGGGCCTTCTGCAAGTGTATTTCAGGCTGGCCTTGAACTTGAGACTGTCTTGCTTCTACCTCACGAGTACTCAAATAACAGGTGTCCACTCCTAACACCCAGCTGTGCCTCAGAACTGAGTTTCTGAGGCATATGAAGACCCTGTGACAGCTTTCCTCCATCATGGTACATTGCAGACTGTTATCCTCTGCTTATTTGAATATAGGAGGCTCAAAGTTGAAATTTACTCATTGAGTCCTGGGTTCTCATGCGCTTGCTCTCTTTCTCTCTCTCTCTCTCTCTCTCTCTCTCTCTCTCTCTCTCTCTCTCTCTCTCTCTCTCTCTCTTGGTTTTTTGAGACAGAGTTTCTCTGTGGCTTTGGAGGCTGTCCTGGCACTAGCTCTTGTAGATCAGGCTGGTCCTCTGCATCTGCCTCCCAAGTGCTGGGATAAAAGGTGTGCGCCACCACTGCCCAGCTCTCATGCTCTCTTATTCACCTGCTTGGTTGCTTTGTGTGTTTGTTTGCAGTATTTAGGTTGTTTAAAATCAGTGCATGGAGCTGGGCATTGGTGGCTCACGCCTTTAATTTCAGCACTCAGGAGGCAGAGGCATGTGGATTTCTGTGAGTTCGAGGCCAGCCTGGTCTCTAGAGCGAGTGCCAGGATAGGCTCCAAAACTACACAGAGAATCCCTGTCTTGGAAAAAGAAAAAAAAGAAAAAAATCAGTGCATGGTAACATTTCAAAGCTCTGTACAAATACTATTGTAAAACCCCCTTGGTTTCATAAGAGACCTCTGGCTCTGTCCACACAGACTGGCAAAGAATGGTGGTGAATTTAAATCTAGTCTAGCACACAAGTCACTCTAGCATTTCCCCCAGTTCTGCCCAAGGTCTGTGAAACCCTGAGGACCAAGGCTGTGTCAGTCTCCTCTCTTTCTAACACTGAATCAAGGTTGTTTCCTGGAAGTTGGATCCCTTCTCTCCAAACAGTGTTTTGGGAGGTAGCAGTGCGTTTTGATGTCTTGGGCAGGGTTTGCCTGCCACTGCCCCTTTTTGTGCCTGTGTGCTGATGCACATTCCGTAATAGCCAGCCGATCCAGGACTCTTCACTTTTTTTTTGTTGTTTTTTTTTTGTTGTTTTTTTTTTTTTTTTTTACAGTTCCAAATACTTTGAAGAAAACAGATGACTTTGTGACATTGAATGTGCCAGCTGTGGATCTAGACCACAAGTTTCGATGCAAGGTTGTGGACTGTTTGAAATTTTTCCGAAAAGCTAAACTGCTGCACTATCATATGAAGTATTTTCATGGAATGGAGAAGTCACCAGAGCCAGAGGAGAGCCCAGGGAAGAGGCATGTGCAGACTCGGGGCTCTGTAGTGCCTGACAAGGCTGGCCAGGAGAGCCTGACCAGGAAGCGGGTCTCTGCCAGCTCCCCAAGTGAGTGTCTTGGTTCTGTGGAGGGCTCTGGCATTTCTAAGATGGAAAGTTGCCTTAGGTTGATGGTCCAGTTGAGGAAGTGGTTCTTGGGAGTTACATTGTGGAACTGAAGCCCTCCTGGAGGAAGCAGGAAGCTCTGCCTCTCTCTGTTCATGTGACATTGAGGGAATTGATGTGAAGGCTGAGGCACTCCCAAGTGGGAACCATCAAGCAAAGGAGCTCTGAGATCAGCAAAAGTTGGTCCCAGGGCAGATGGGTGCCACCATGCTACCCCACAAATCCATATCCCATTCCTGTCAGGACAAAAGTTCAAAAGACTTAAAAGTGAGTGTGAGTCTGTTTGTTGCTGGGTACAGATGTGAACCCTCTAACCCTTCACTGAACCACAAGATGCTTTCTAAAAGTACTCAGTACAGAATCCACAATGCACTGTGCAGCCACCACCAAGTCTCCCTTCCTACCTCGGCAGAGGACACTCCCCCCCCACCCCCCTTTGAGGTTTCTTCTAAAATTGAAAGAAACTGTGTTTCCAAGAGTATTTCAGAATTATTATAAATTTGCAATAAATTGCATTGTTTTTAGACAGTCTCATTTATGCCAGACTGTTCTTTAAGTATTGAGAATGATTTTGAACTCCAAATCCCTTAGTCTCTGCTTCCAGAGTGCTAAGACTACAGAACTGCACCACCATGACCCAGCAGATTTCCAATAAACTCTACAGTCTTCTAAGGTTATTTATTTACATCTGAATTTGTAGTATCAGCACAGGTTTTATTTATTTATTTTGGTTAGATCTCTGTTACTGAAGTGTAGGTATTGAGCTAGGAGGACAGGTTAGTGGGTAAAACACGCACTGTGTATGTGAGAACTACAGTTTGGGTCCCAAGCACCCATGTAAAAGCCAGGTGCGGTGGGGTGGGGCTGGAATCTCAGAGCTGGGGGTGTGGGGAGGAGGAGACATTGATCTCAGAGGCTCACTGGCCAACCAGCCTGGCCAGATGCTATCAAAGGGTAAGATAGTGATTGAAAACATTCAGCATCAGTATCTGGTGTCCATACACACATGCAAGGGTGAGCACACCTGTACAGTCTTATACATATACCATATCTCGCGCACACACACACACACACACACACACACACACACACACATCTCCAATATTAAATGCAATATGGAATTTTTGAGGCACCTGCTAGTGTCTCCAGGGGAGTGTAAGAAGACACTTTGTGGAATAATGGGGTAGGAGCATGGGGTCTAAGATCTCTGGCCCAGTGAGAAGGCATTCTTTAGTTGTGCTAGGAAGACATAATGCATCAGGATTAGGGTTGATCATTTGTGTTGTGTTACTCACCAGGAATGTGAACCACATGCGCAGTTTACTATTTTTTTTTAAATTATTTGGGTTTTATTTTATGTATGCTGGTATTTTACCTGCATGTTTATCTGTGTGAAGATGTCAGATCCGCTGACCTAGAGTTGCAAACAGTTGTGAGCTGCCATGTGGGTGCTGGGAATTGAACCTGGGCACTATGGAAGAACAGCCAGTGCTCTTAACCACTGAGCTATCTCTCCAGTCCACAGTTTTCTATTATTGAGTAGTCACATTTTAAAAATATGAAAAGAAAGAATGCTTTTTGTTTTGTTTTGTTTTGTTTCCGAGACAGGGTTTCTCTGTGTAGCTTTGGAGCCTATCCTGGCACTCGCTCTGGAGACCAGGCTGGCCACAAATTCACAGAGATCCCCCTGCCTCTGCCTCCTGAGTGCTGGGATTAAAGGCATGCGCCACCAACCCTGGCCAGAAAGAATGCTTTTAATAGTATATTTAGTATATCCAAAATAGCCTGTGGCACCTTGTGACAATGTGGTCAGTGGCAGAGCATGTGTACAACTATAACGTCATAAAATTATGTTGTCTGTGACATTGCAGCCATTGGAGTTTGTGCACATTCTGTGTTGTTTGGACATTGAAATTAACTAAGGATGAGTTTCTCAGAACATATCCTGTGTAGTGGACATATGACTTAACCATTTAGTGTGTCATCAACATAAAAATCATGACTTCTGCCGGGTGGTGGTGGCGCACTTGGGAGGCAGAGGCAGGTGGATCTCTGGGAGTTCGAGACCAGCCTGGTCTACAAGAGCTAGTTCCAGGACAGCCTCCAAAGCCATAGAGAAACCCTGTCTCAAGAAAAAAAAAACAAAACAAAAAACAAAAACACCTCCCAAAATCCTGACTTCTCGGGGGCTGGAGAGATGGCTCAGTGGTTAAGAGCACTGACTGTTCTTCCAGAGTGCCCAGGTTCAATTCCCAGCACCCACATGGCAGCTCACAACCACCTTGAATGAGACCTGGTGCCCTCTGCTGGCATGCAGGCAGAAGGCTGTATACATAATAAATAAACAAAATCTTTAAAAAAAAAAAAAGTCATGACTTATCTAGTTTATATATTTTTCATAGAAGTCAGTCTTTAAAACCCATCTTGGGTTTTCTATGTAGGAAACATAAATCAGTACAAAGCAGCTGTATATGTCTAGTGCCCAGTAGCTATGAATGGGTGGGAGTGGTGTTCAGTTTGTTGGCCTCTGTAGCTCTCTGTCCTTCAGCTGGCTGTACTTGGTGAGACTAAAGGTGAATCGCTTTCTCTTCCATTCCATAGTGTTCTTTCTAGGTTAAACCTCCGTGTAGGAGGCTGGGAACATGACTCCGTTATAGAAAAGGCACCTACTTTCAAGCCTGCTGGCAGGAGTCCTGCCCCAGGGACAAGTGCAGAGATGCTGTGCAGAGACTCTGGGGACACAATGTCTACTCATATAGCAAGGATAAATGAAAGGGAGAGGTCTGTGGTACTGGGTAGGAGAGGGGCCATATTGAGCATTTAGATCATGTCCATTTGTAGTTCCCATTTTGGGAACAGTGCTCACAGTTCGTATCCCAAGACTTATACTAGATAGAGTGTGGTTTATTTTTTTCTATAACAACTTTTTTTTCCTGACAATTTTATTATTATTATTATTATTATTATTATTATTATTATTATTATTATTGAGACAAAGTCTCATTACGTAGCTCTGGCTAGCCTGGAACTTGCTAGGTAGACCAGTTGGTTTTGAACTCATGAGATCCACCTGCCTCTTCCTCCTGAGCATCAGTGCACTTTCCTATCAAGGGCCAGATAATACTGTCATCTTTGAGGGCCCTGAAGTCTGTCCTCAGTCCTCAGCTTGGCAGCTGAGACAAGAAAGCAGCTGTAGACATATGGTAAATAAGTGATGCACATTTCACGTCTCCAAAGGTCCCACCAGCTCCCACTCTGTATCTCCTGGGCGGCAGGGACCCTCCCGGGCAGGACCAGGTCAGGGATTGTGTTAGTTTTTTGCCTTGTACATACTTGATTACTAAGAACAAGACCTCATAAATGTAAATAAACATTAAAGTAATAATTCTTGAATGTGTTTAATTCTAGCTGCAAAGGAGAAGGAAAAGAATAAAGAAAAGAAATTCAAAGAGCTTGTGAGAGTGAAGCCAAAGAAGAAGAAGAAAAAGAAAAAGAAAACCAAGCCTGGTAATTTTCCCTGGAGGGCTTGCCCACCTAGGAATGACTAGCAGGCTCAGCATGGGCCTTGGAAGAGGGTGTGGGTTGAGGCAGAACACTCACCCGACTCTTGAAGACATTGAGCTTATTATTATTGCATGTGCACTTACGATGTGTGCAAGTGAAGGTGTCCACATTCTACAGTGCATGTGCCTCAGGGAACATGTGGAGGTCAGAGGGCAATTTCAGGAACTAATTCTCTCCTCCCACTTTGGGTCCAAGGATTGAACTTAGGTCATCAGACTTGTGCAGCAAATTTCTTTTCCCTCTGAGCCATCTTGCCGACCCCTCACTCAGATCTCAGAAGGTTTGACTAGCCTCCCCACTTGTTGCGTTGGCTGTGTGCCCTGTCGTGGGGAAGTATATGGATGTGCACAGGAATAGCTTTTTACATAATAACTTTTTCTCTTGAGTTTTTTGAGACATGGACTTACTCTTTAGCTCAGGCTAGCCTAGACCTCACCGTGTAGCTCAGGTTGCTCTCAAACTCTCAATCCTTCGAGCTCCAGCCTCCCAAGCACTGAGATTACAGGTGTGCATAATCTTCATAGTTTACTTGATTAACTGTTAAACACCTAACTCTCTAGAAAAGCTTCAATTCTTGAAAAGCGTGTTTCAATCTCAACAACAGTGTTTAAAAAAAATCTCTTCTGGCACTTGGGAGGCAGAGGCAGGCAAATCTGAGTTCCAGGCCAGCAAGGGCTACACAGAGAAACCCTGTCTCCAAGAAACAAATAAGTCTCTGTTTGACCTTGGGAGGTAAAGCGATGCCGTGTTTTATTCTCGGTACCCCTTTGACTTAACAAAAACCATTTTACCAGAAAAGAAGGGCAAGGGGGAGGAGGAAGTAACTACCCTTCGCCCCTCTCTGTAGTGCTGCCCCAGGCCTTGGAGCTCTCTGAACTGCAGACTGCTTGCTATTGGGTTGCTTCTGGGATGTCTGATGGTACCTTGGGTTGCTGTTCTTGTAGAATGTCCCTGCAGTGAAGACATCAGTGACACCTCCCAGGAACCTTCTCCACCCAAAGCATTTGCTGTCACCAGGTGTGGGTCCTCACACAAGCCTGGAGTCCATATGAGCCCGCAGCTCCATGTTTCAGATAATGGAAACCATAAAGGGAAGCTGAAAGCATGTGGTAAGAGCTCACTCTCACCTGATCCATCACCTGCTAGAAAGTGTGTGGCATCTGACCAGTGGGTGTGGCGTAGAGTAAGGAATCAGTGACTGTAAGTAGTCAGGCCCTGGGGTCTAGCCTTATCCCTGCTAGAAAGTGTGTGACATCTGACCAATGGGTGTGGTGTGGAGTGAGGACTCTGTGACTGTAAGTAATTGGGCACTGGGGTCTAGCCTTATCCCTGCTAGAAAGTGTGTAGCATCTGACCAGTGGGTGTGGTGTAGAGTGAGGGCTTTGTGACTGTAAGTAGTCTGGCACTGGGGTCTAGCCTTATCCCTGCAGTTGGCCCTGCCTCTTGCCCTATGATGCACAGAACCTCAAAGGTGACTGTGGACAGAGATGGCTATAAGCCAGGTCCTGTCTGCCTGGGGACAGCTAGGGAGCATTTTCGAGTCCTTAGGGTGATGGTGTGTGTGGCTCACAAGAAGTCAATCTTCTGACGGCTACAGGGGTTCTGGGAGCCCCTTCGTGGTCCCTTAATGAAATGAGGTCATGTCGTTCCGCCCTTGGCAGACAGCATGCATCATTTGAGCTGTTCTAGTAACAAGCCCTGAGAGCAGTGTCCTTTTCCAGGCCATGGAAGTCCCTGGAGGAGTGGCTGAGACAGTGTAATGTTCAGAAATGTCATCTGTGAGTTTAGAGCACTGACTGTTGCCCCCCTCCCTTTCCTTCCAGAGGAGGATAATTTGAGCGAGTCCTCTTCCGAGAGCTTTCTTTGGAGTGATGACGAATTTGGTCCAGATGTGGATGTGACCACCAACCCAGATGAGGACCTTGATGCTGACGACCGCTATGACTTTGAGGTGGTCCGTTGCATCTGTGAAGTCCAAGAGGAAAATGACTTCATGATTCAGGCAAGTAGAGCTCTCAGAACACAGGTTAGGAGAGGACAAACTGATCATCCGAGAGTATGTGAGGCCCGCAGTGAGCTGTGTCAGCCACCCCCAGTGTGCACCATTCCCAGCAGCAGACCAAGTTTGCATTTTAGTCCAGCTTTCTGAGAATTCTAGGCTGCTGTAAACAGAATGAGAAAGGAGTCATTGAGGCTAAAGAGGACAACCTTGCCTGTGTCCCACAGTGAGGAGTTGGGTGGGCAACAGGAACTTGGACTGGAGTGGCAATTCAGTCTTCTTTATGGACAGTCTTCTCTTTGACATAAATTTCCCCTGTGGTTTTATAATTTATCTGCCACTGTTACTTGGTGTTACTTGAGAGGTGTGTGTGTCTGTGTCTGTCTGTCTGTCTGTGTCAGCGGCAGCAGGTGTTACAATAAAAGGACTGGCAGCCCACCATGCATTAATACGCTCCATTAGGAAGAATGGGCCCAGCCCCCTTGGTTTGCTTTGTTTTTATGTAGATGGCATCAGATTTTGAAATTGACTCGATTTAAAGTACATAGTTGAATTTATATGTTTTATCCTTTTAGTTGATGGGCTTTTATGTGGAGTCTTTGTCTTAGTTATTTTCTTTTGTTATGATAAAATATTCTGACAAAAGCAACCTATGGGGGAAATTACTTTAGCTCATAGTTCTAGAGGGGTAGATAGGATACAGTATGACATGGTGGCAGGAACATAAAGCCAGCCCATCATCCTGCATCAGCAGTCAGAAGCGTGGAACTAATTAACACCTCTGCCTGCATGCTGTGCTGGGCTTCCTTTCTCTGTTCTTACAAAGGTTAACATCCCCTGCGTAGGGAATGGTGCCACCTATGGTGAGAAGGTCTTCCACTCAACCTACCCAAGAGAACCCGAAATAAACAGACCCAGAAACTAACCTGATCTAGACAATCCCTTGTGGAGAAACTCTTCACAGGTGATTCTAGATTCAAGCTGGTAAAACTACCCACAGTCTCACTCTGACCATTTATCCTCAACCTTGCTGTATTCTGTCTCTGCTTCTAAATACTTAGATAAAATTCTGAGATTATAGTCACATGCTACCGTGTGTCTCTGCTTCCTAAGTATAGTTTGTGGTTTCTTCTAGAACTTCAGCTAGAACTTTGCATATTTCATTTTTTAAGAACCTTATGCCTGTTTTAGCTGGGCTGTGGTGGCACACATTTTTAATCCCAGTACTAGGGAGGCAGAGGCTGGTGGATCTCTGTGAGTTTGAGGCCAGTCTGGTCTACAAATCGAGTTCCAGGACAGCCAGGGCTACACAGAGAAGCCCTGTCTTGAAAGAAGAAGAAAAAAAGAAAAAGGAAAAAAAAAAAACTTATGCATGCTTTATCCTTTTGCAGTTTATTTTGATGTGAAATGAGGACTGTGGCTTCACAGTTGATTGGCAGTAGAAGCTGAGAGGTGCTAGTGGCAGCAGTCAGTCTTCAGTCGGTACTATTTAGTTAATCTACATTTTGGTTTTGCGACAGATTCTAAAGTATCCCAGGCTGGCTTTGGTCTCACTATATAATTGAGGCTGGCCTCATGCTACACTACACCTCACAATCTAAATGTTCTTTGTGTGTGTGGCCTGTACCAGAGCTGGTAGCCTCATGTGGGCACTTCAGATATAGCTCTTAGGACTAAAGAACTAAGAACTTTTTTAACTAAACCTCCATGTGGTTAGTGGTGGGTAGAAGTCGGTACTGAATGCTCCCTCCCTTTCCTCTTACCCTCACTCTCAGTAAATGGGCCATGCTTCTGGGGGCTTTCTGCATTCTAAGTTTTGTTGCTTCTTTAATCTTCACAGTGTGAAGAATGCCAGTGCTGGCAGCACGGGATCTGCATGGGATTACTGGAAGAAAATGTGCCCGAAAAATATACCTGTTATGTCTGCCAAGACCCTCCAGGTAGAGATCTCTGAAGCTGGGGTGTGAGCAGTATGTAACCTCCTCATAGCACAGCAGCTTGTGAGACACCCTGTCTGTGCTCTTAATGAACTTCTTTGCTGATGGCTAGGTGGTCAGCTCTCCTCAACCCAATAGTGAGGGAGTGTGTATGTAGGTGCTTACCTAGCAGAAGGCTTGACCTTGGTCTAGAACATTTCTTGAAATGTACTGAAAAAAGACATGATATTGTAAATGCTAAGCACAACGTGGTATAGCAGTCTAGAGCATCTGCAGGTCTGGCTGGGACTATCTATCCACAGTGTTGAATGCTCCATGAATTAGCCCATCATTCTTGCTCAGGGCCTTGCTGGTTTTTTGTTCCAGTTTCAGCACTGAAGCACTTTCCTTGAGAAATGTGAGGGTCGGCGTGTAACTCTGTTCTTGGCATTTCAGGATGCTGGAGGGTATACCTGCCCACACTGCATCACTGCCCCTGGGAGGGGAGACATGCTCTGGGGAGGAAGAGCCAAGGGATGTTGTATACACTTGTCAGCACTCTGGCCAGTGTCTTGCTCAATTCCTTAGCAGGATCAGTTAGTTTCCTGGCTAACAGGGGTTGTCCATGACACTTGGCTGTCCCTTCCACCATGCCCTGTTTGTTTAAGAGTTTTTATATTGACTGAAGAGTGAATGAATCTCCTTGCAAAGTGCTGTCTCCTGAGCTTTTGGAGCAGGAAGTACTGTTTTATGTCCTTTCTAATGTAATGAGCAGGGCCCCTGGAGCTGTCTGCGTCATCTGTGATGTAACAGATGGGAAGCAGGGGTCCAGAGAAGGCAAGGAGCCCTGCCACCTGTCTAGTTAGGGCCAGGTGGCACTTTTGGAAAGGGGCTTGGAGCCTTCCATTCACTGGATAAGTCCATTTGAGCACTTTGCCAGGCTCTGGGACTGCAGCCATCAATAAGATGGTTCCATTTCTTATGACTTAATAGGATTGGAACAGAAAACATAAGACTGTGTGTACAGCTGAAGCTAGGAGAGGCAGTGATGAGGGAGTAACAGGGGTCCCCGAGAGGCTCTTTTGATGCTGGATGGTGGTAAAAAGGGGAGATGGGGAGCACAGTCCTGGAGAGGCCTAGGTGAATGGCACTTCAGACAGAGGTGCACTAGCAGAAAGGTCAGGCCAAGATAAGGATTTTGTGTGTGTGTTCCTAAAACTCAGAAAAACCATAGGGTAGAATGAGGAGAGCAGAAAGGTACAGTTCTTTGGCTTTAGTAGTTAGTTAGGAATTTGGATTTCCTTCTGTGAGCCGTCGAAAGTTGTGAAAGGTTCCAAGTGGAGGAGGGAAGAATATGACTAACATGTAAGAGAAAAATCCAGCTGACCATGGGGTTTGCATCTCTATCCCAGCTTTTTGCATCTCTATACCAGCCTTTTGCTCCTGCCCCCCCCCCTTTTTTTTTTCTTTTTGAGATAGGGTTTCTCTGGAATTTGCTCTGTAGACCAGGCTGGCCTTGAACTCACAAAGATCCACTTGTCTCTGCCTCCCTAGTGATGGGATTAAAGATGTGCACCATCACCACCCAACTAGGCTTTTGTTTTTTTGTTTAGTTTTGTTTTCTTTTTTGGACCACCAACCAGCTCCCAAATCATGACATGGAGATCTCTTACTAGTTTTGAATGATTAGCCTAGTTTAGGCAGGCTTCTGGCTAGCTCTTTTAACTTAAATTAACCTATTTGTCTCTATTTACCTTTTGCCTCAGGACTTTTTACTTTTCTTTGTTTCCTTTTCTTTCTTTTTGTATAACTTACTTTCACTGCTTCTCCTGACTGGCTGGCTGGGACTGCCTGGCTCCTGGCTGTTTCCCTTGTCCCCTCCTCCTTGCATTCCTCCTCAAGCCTAAATTTCTCCTACTTATTCTTGCTCCCTACCAGCCCTGCCTATCCTTTTCTTGCCTAGTTATTGGCCATTAAGCTTTTTAGCCCAGTCAGGTGAAACAAATGATAACACATCTTTACATAAAATGTAGCATAAACAAATTTACAAATGTAGCATAAACAAAAGTAACACACCTTAACACAAATAAAGTAACATTCTACAGCATAAAAAAATGTAACACATCTTTACAGAGTTAAAATAATATTCTACAGCACCAGAACACTCCAAGTGGAAACAAGAGGAACAGGAATTTAAAGCCAGTCTAAGCTATATAGTTAATTTGAAGATAGTCTGAGCCACATGAGACCCTGTCTAGAAAAAGAGAGGGGAGGAGGCAAAGAGAGAAGGAAGATAAGGAAGGAGGGAGAAAAATAAATCAGAATTGTTCTCTCATTGCCCCTGTGGCCGGTGGAAGGGACCATGCCTTACTCCTTCCTTATCTGCAACACCTAGTAGAGGCCAAGCATAGAGAGGGTACCAAGTAAACGTGAACAAAATGAACAGTGACAGTCTGTTATGGAAATTCATGAGGACTGGACCAGTGATGGGGCACACTGGCTTTCCCTCGGACCATGTTTGATCCTCTTTTAATGTCACCACTTTAGGTCAGAGGCCTGGCTTCAAGTACTGGTATGACAAGGAGTGGTTGAGCCGGGGACATATGCATGGCCTGGCATTTCTGGAAGAGAACTACTCCCATCAGAATGCCAAGAAGATTGTGGCCACTCACCAGCTCCTCGGGGATGTGCAGAGGGTGATCGAGGTGCTTCACGGCTTGCAGCTCAAGATGAGCATCTTGCAGTAAGTGCAGCGCCTGCAGCGCTGACTCTCAGCTCAGTCACGCTGTGAGAAAGTGGGAAGCCTCCAAGTCAGCCCTGAGACCGATAAGTTTAGATCTGTACCAACAATTCTGTTGCTGTGCTGAGCATGTGGCCCGGGTAGAGTGTTTGCCTGCCTGGCGTGTGTGTGGGTCTCAGTGTGATTACCAGTGCCCTCGCTCTGCTCTCCTCCCCCATCAGTTATGTAGTAAGCACGCAATCCTTTGTACAACAATTGGCTTTATGGAGGAATATTTTACATGTAATTAAGTTCACTTCTTTTAAGATCTTATTTGAATTTGATAAATGCATAACCCATGTAATCCACACTGTAACCAGAACATGCTGTAACACAAATTCTAATAGGTCTTAATAATAAAAGCCTGGAGTCAGATATTAGGGGGTAAAGGCTAAAAGATCAGAGAAGCAGAGCAGCCAGCCACTTAGAGCTCTTACCTCTACGAAATCCTCAGATTGAAAAGAGGCTGAGTTCCTGTCTCCTCACGCCTATATTACTCTGTCCCCCAGCTATCTCACTTCCTGTCTGTCTGTACAGACCTCCAGACCTGTATAGTTAGCTAATGGCTAGTTCTGCCCTTGATCTTCAGGCAAGCCTTATTTGTTAGAGTATAAACAAGGTATCACCACAGGTGTATGCATTTTAAGTTTTTCGTTTTTTTATTTATTTCAAGTGGGTCCCAGGGATCAAAATTCAGTTTATCGGGCATTGGGGGGGGGGTTCTTTTTTTTTTTTTTTTTTTTGCTGAGACAGGGTTTCTCTGTGTAGCTTTGGAGCCTATCCTAGCACTCTGTAGACCAGGCTGGCTTCGAACTCACAGAGATCCGCCTGCCTCTATCTCCCGAGTGCTGGGATTAAAGGCGTGCTCCAAACCCAGGCTGGCCTAGAATTCACTGTGTAGTCCACACTGGCATCAGACTCCCAGTGTTCCTCCTGTCTCGGCCAGTTGAGAGCTAGTGTCACAGGTGTGGGCCACTGCGGCATGGCTACACACTTATAGTTTGTTTTGTGCTGTCTTTGGGTATACCGCTTTGAGGGGTTTTAAAATTGTGATAAAATACAGATAATGTAAATTTAAAATTTACCATCTACACCTTTTTATTCCCCCCCCCCCCCCCGCCGCCGCCGCCCCCCAGTTTTTTTTTCTTTTTTTGTGACAGGATCTCTCTATTTAGTCCTGGTTGTCTTGGAACTAGATATGTAGACCTGGCTGGTCTCGAACTCTCAGAGATATGATTGCCTCTGCCTTCTGAGTGCTGGGAAAAATAAAGTTTTTAAAAGTCTGCTAGGAGAGTCATTGTTAGATCTTGCTCAGGGAGTGGTTGCTCAGGCACCAGTCCCTGTCAAGGTTTTGCGCATACAGAAAAGTTGTAGGTCTTACGGAGCTGGGTTTTGGCTTTTGGTGGCCTCTTGTTTCCGTGCAGGCCCTGGAGGACTGTCTTCCCCTTTGTATTTGCTGTGCTCTAGACCCACCTTTACTGTCGTCTTCCTCTTCCTCTTTCTTCCTTTAGTAATCAAAAGTTATAATAGAAGTTCTGGGTGCTTAAGAAATGAAAGGTGGGCCGGGCTGTGGTGGCACACACCTTTAATCCCAGCACTCAAGAGGCAGAAGCAGGCAGATCTCTATGGGTTCTAGGCCAGCCTGGTCTACAGGGTGAGTTCTAGGACAGCCAAGGCTGTTACACAGAGAACCCTGTCTTGAAAAACCAGAGAGGGGGAGAGAGAGAGAGAGAGGAGATCTACACCTCAGTGTGGCATGTGGGTAGAGGCTGTTCTCCCTCATGGGAGAGAGTTTTGTGATGGTCCTAGCTGCCCTCCAAACTGTTTGTGTTTGCCATCCCCACAGAAGCAGGGAGCACCCTGATCTGCAACTGTGGTGCCAGCCCTGGAAACAGCAGTCTGCAGAGGGGAGAGTGCATCCCAGACACATCCACATCACAGACACCAGGAGCAAAGAGGAGTCCCCAAGCTATAGAACTTTGAATGGGGCAGTGGAGAAGCCCTTGCCGCTGCCCCGGTCTGTGGAGGAGTCCTATATCACCAGTGAGCACTGTTACCAGAAGCCCCGCACCTACTACCCAGCTGTGGAGCAGAAGCTGGTAGTAGAGACCAGAGGATCTGCCCTCGATGATACAGTCAACCCCCTCTGTGAGAATGGTGATGACCCCCTCTCCCCTCGCCTAGGCTGGCCTCTCGACCAAGACAGGAGCAGAGGGGACAGTGATACCAAACCTAGCTCCCCAAAGGTACGTGGCTTGCCTCCTCTTACTCTACTTAGTGGCTGAGTCCTCCTTCTGGGCTAACCGTTCTGTGGAAGGTGCTTCTTAATAGAACTCTTTAAGTTTGCGCATCAGAAGGGTTTCTGGTTTTTGTTTGTTTAATGGTGTTTTTTTTTCTCCTAAATACAAAGTAAGGCTAAATACAAAGTATTTGGCTCAAATACATTTGAGCCAAAGGTCATGAGTTCCAGGAAATCCCACAAAATGGCATAATTAGGGGGCCAAGGACAGACAGAGGCGGTATCAAGCAGAGAAGTTGATTTAAACTTGGAAAAAATAGAATGAAGACAAAATAGTTTTTTCTTTAGTATCATTTACATTGTAATTGCTCTAGGGTACTAATTATTAACATGAGCACAGTCAAGCACATTGTTATGCATATTGTAACGCCAGGCTCAGTCTTTGTTATTTTTAAGTCACTCTTTTCTGAGCCCCTGTGTCATGCCAGTGCCCCCCCCCCCTTTAATTCTTCGTGAGTCTCCCCGTGCCTGTCTTCTGTGAGTGAGGTCTTGTGTGCTTTCAGAGCTTTGCCCAGGTCATTCCTACTTTCCCAGACGTTAGCCTAGGGATCGGCATCAGCAGTATGGATAGATACACTGCTGAGTATTGCCAGGAGGGAGGGAGCAGCCCACCCCCCATGCTTCCAGAGTGGCATTGTACCTTTAGCCTATGTCTTGCCAATGTCCAAGCAATTCTTTTGTGGCAGATCATTTCCAAGCCTAGGTTTAGCCACTTTGGTTGTGGCTTTCCTCATCAGACCCATGGAAGCTTTCAGGACATTGCTTTGTACACAGAAAACCCTAAATGTTACCTTAAATTGTTACCATTCCAAATGAATAAAAGGTTGAGATCCCAATTGTATAGTAAAAGGCAGACTTCTAAAGGAAACACTTGTGAAATCTGGACTTCTTATCCTCATCACAGTGAGCTGACTGTATTCTGGCACCATATTTTACCTTCATGAAACTGCAGAAGACTACAGCCATGTTGCCCATAGGGGCAGTAACTCATCAGGGCCACATATTCACCAAAAACCAGGCAGGACTCACTAAACATGTCTATAATACCCTAACCTTCTTCTACACTAGGCCTGCTCTGGGCAGCCCCCAGAGTTCTGAGAGGCCTGCTTCAGGCTGGGGCACTGAGGCAGCCAGAGGAAGCATCTGCAGGACCTTCTGAGCCCATGGGTACAGTCCTGAGGCAGTGGCATTGGTGGTAGTGGATGGGAGTAGAGGGCACTCTGGCAAGTAGTGCTTTTTCCCAGGATTGTAAATGCTGGCCACTTGGAGAAAGAGCTGGATGTGTCTGCTCAGTGATTTAAACATTGCTTGCCCAGGTGAAGGAATACGTTTCGAAGAAGGTCCTGCCGGAAGAAGCCCCTGCTCGGAAGCTGCTGGACAGAGGCGGAGAAGGGCTGGTGAGTTCTCAGCACCAGTGGCAGTTTAACCTGCTGACGCATGTGGAGTCTCTTCAGGATGAAGTGACGCATCGGATGGACTCCATTGAGAAGGAGCTGGATGGTAGGATTCCTTTCTTGGCATCACTCTTGTCTTTCCCTTCCCCTGTGTTACCTTCTGAAGCTGTCTAGGGACTCGCTCTGTAAACCAGGCTGGCCTGGAACTCACAGAGATCCACTTGCCTCTGTCTCTGCCTCTGCCTCTGCCTCCGCCTACCAAGTGTTTGGATTAAAGGTGTGTGCCACCATGTCCCAGTTTAGCTAACTTCCTTCCTTCCTTCCTTCCTTCCTTCCTTCCTTCCTTCCTTCCTTCCTTTCTTTCTTTCTTTCTTTCTTTCTTAAAGATTTACTTATTATGTGCACAGTTTTCTGTCTACATGTACATATGCAAGCCAGAAGAGGGTACCAGATCTCATTACAGAAGGTTGTGAGCCACCATGTAGTTGCTGGGAATCGAACTCAGGACCTCTGGAAGAGCAGGCAGTGCTCTTAACCTCTGAGCCATCTCTCCAGCCCTAGCTAACTTTCTTATGCAGCCCAGAATCACCTGTCCAGGAGATGGCACTACCCATGGAGGCTAGGCCCTCTTACTAGAAATGGGACCACCCATTGTCCTGGAACTTGCTCTGTAGACCAGGCTGGTCTTGAACTCACTGAGATTCATCTGCCTCTGCCACCTGCTGGGATTAAAGGCGTATGCCACCACTGCCCAACCAACAAGTCTAACTTTTAATATTTTATTATCCACTTATAAAGTGGTGCTATTAGGGGTCTTGCTTTACTTTTCCAATCTCTTCTGCAGTGGGGACTATGCAGGACTAAGAGTAAGTAGCTTGGTGGCAGAGTCTATGCTTAGCAGGAGAGCGCTGGGTTCCATCTCAGCCCCACAAAGATAAAGTAAGGCATATGCATAGAAGAACAACTGGAGTTGGCTTGTTGGAAACATCTGAGCATATTTTTATTGAGTCTGTGGGGAATTAAGATTTTTTTTTTTCTGCCGGGTGGTGGTGGCGCACGCCTTTAATCCCAGCACTCGGGAGGCAGAGGCAGGCGGATCTCTGTGAGTTCAAGACCAGCCTGGTCTACAAGAGCTAGTTCTAGGACAGCCTCCAAAGCCACAGGGAAACCCTGTCTCGAAAAACCAAAAAAAAAAAAAAAAGTTTTTTTGTTGTTGTTTTTTTTTTTTTTTTCTTTCAAGGCTGGCCAGAACTGGCTCAGTGGTTAAGAGGGACCTGGGTTCAATAACCAGCACTCACATGGAAGTTCACAACTGTCTGTAAGTCCAGTTCCAGGGGATCTGGCACCATCACGCAGACATATGTGCAGGCAGAACACCAGAGCATAAAATAGAAATAAATCTTTAAAAAGAGTTTTTTTCAAATTCGCATGTATGTGTGTTGGTTGTATGGGCACAGCTTTATACCACAGCATGGTTGTGGAGGTCAGAAGACAGCCTTGGGTGTCAGTCCTCATTGTCCACTTTGAGGCAGGGTCTCTTGCTCACCACATGAGCCAGGCTTGCTGGCCTACAAGCTTCAGGGGAGTCCCTTGTCCCTCTTGTTTCTGCCTCTCATTTCTCTGTAGATTCTTTTGATTTCATTTGTGCTGCCACATCTGACTTTATGTAAATTCTGATTATCCAAACTGGTTCTTAAGCTTTCGTGAAGCTTGTTATCTGCTGAGCCATTTCACCAGCCTAGGAAACTATCTTGTGCTTTTAAAACACAAACAAACAAAACAACTTTTTTGGGGGGTGGGTAGGATCTCAGTGTGTATCCCTACCTGTCCTGGAACTGGCTCTGTAGCCGAGGCTGGCCTCAAATTCAGAGTTCCACCTACCTCAACCTCCTAAGTGCAGGGATTAAAGTTGTGTGCCACTATCACCTGACCAGATAAATTGTTGAGTCAGGGTCTCTCTGTGTGGGCTAGGCTTGTCTCTGCATCCTGAGTGCTGGGATTAAAGGTGTACACCACTACTGCCCCACTACACTAATTTCTTAAAGAGAGAGAATAAGTGTATTTTGTGCTGATAACTACATATCAAGTATTAACATGAAGCAAGTCAGAATTGACAGTGATTTAAAAAAAAAAAAAGTCCCTGTAGATGCTTCGTTTTTCTGGCAGGACAGCCTGCCCTGTTTACATGGGAAAGCTTTAAAAAGACAGATAACTCAGAGTAGTCTTCAGAACCTTCTGGACTCTGCTCTGGCACAACAGCCGCTAGCATTGTGTGGCTAGTTAACATAATTAAAAGTGAATGCAGCTGGGCTCTGGCTCTCACCTTTAATCCCAGCACACAGGAGACAGAAGCATGTGAATCTCTTTGAGTTTGAGGTCAGCTTGGGCTACAGAATGAGTTGAGTTCTAGGATAGCCACACAGAGAAAACATGAAAAAAAGTGAATACAATTCAGGTGCACTCCTTAGTTTCACTCACCCTACTGTAAGAGCTCAGCAGCTGTATCTGATTTGACTGGTGGTCACTGCATTGGGGAACATAGATATAGATCATTCCTTCTATCACTAATTAGGGCTTCAGGCCTGCACTGTGGGGAGGCATCGATGTAACCAAATACCTGACAAAAGCACATTGAGTAGCTTATCATTTCAGAGAGTCCAGTCCAAAGCTACTTGGTCTAGTCCTGGCAGTGAGAGCCTGTCGTGGAGGCATCTGGCTATGTCTTGGCAGACAGGGATGATAGAGGAAGGGATGCAGGCATAATTGTCAAAGGCATACCCCTAGTGACCTACTTTCTCTCCAAATAGCATCACCAGCTAGGGTCCAACCATCCACCACACAAGCCTATGCTTACCATGCAAACCCTAACATTAGAGCTTTGTGCCCTGGAGCAATGCTTTGTGGGGCGCTAATATTGGGGCAGCCTGGGTTGAAATGGCCTTGTGGCCTTGTGGCCTTGTAGGTTTTTGTAAGTCAAGTTCTAAGCACTCAAGGGTCTTCTCTCTCTTCTACCTGCAGTACTGGAGAGCTGGCTGGACTACACTGGGGAACTGGAGCCCCCAGAGCCACTGGCCAGGCTTCCACAGCTCAAGCATTGCATCAAGCAGCTGCTGACTGACCTAGGCAAGGTGCAGCAGATTGCCCTCTGCTGCTCGACATGAGATTGGGCGCCCAGGACAATTGGAGCACAGTCCTGGCATGACCGCCAGGGGGAGCTTCGAATATTTAAATAAATAAACTTAGCATGCTGAATGCACGTGACACTGACTGACTTCAGGGATTTGGCCAGGAGTGTGATGGACACTGGGACAAAGAGACCATTTTGGCTGCTGGAGGACGGGGCACTCTTGATCTGGAAGCCAACTACGAAGGCAGCGCATAGTCTTAGAACCCTCTTCTGTGCACATCGTTGAACGAAGCGAGTCTTTGCACATCTTCACTTGGAATCGTGCCACTGGTGATAAATGGAATGAGAGCCAAAAAAAAAAAAAAAAAAAAAAATCTAGTTGGAAACAGTTGTAAATTCAAATTGCAGTTTATTGAATTGACTTTTGGGTCAGGTTGAGGCATATACCAACCCCTCTGGTTTCTCTGCCTGGTGTGGTGTATGGCAGCAGGCACTGTTTGTTTTCATCTTTCAGCTTCACTGGAATATTGGGACTTGACTGTGCCATGCAGTTTGGGAAGGAGAAGCACGGCCTTGACGGCACTGCCTCCTCAAGACTTCATTTTCTTGCCACGTCTCTTGCATGATTTCACGGTACGGGGGACAAGGTTTTATGCTGTTTTTCAGCCCACAGTAGGCTGGGCCATGGCTTTGGCAGCCAAGCCGAAACTGCCGAAGGAGAACTAGAATCTTGCTGCGATTCGAATCTACAAGGAGTCCCAGAAGGAAGCAGGCAGGGTCTGGAACCCAACGGACAGCATTTTCTACACATGTATTAATTCCAACAACTTCCCACTTCTGTTTAAAGTTTAAAAAAGTTTCCCAAGATTTTGAACTATTACTGTAAAGATTTGTTACAAAGAATGTGGGAATTACCTTATTTTATATTGTCGTCAGCAACTTGAGATTCTGTGTGCCACTCTCCTCCTCTTTGGAGGCTAGTGTGGTAGCTGGCATTTTCAGAGCTGCTGATGCACTTTAACACTTTCAATTTCCTGTTTGTATTACTTGTGAGATCAAGGTGATTATGCTGCTTAAGGTCCAGGTACAACCTGTTTGTACGTTCAGAGAAAATATTTGTGTTATTTTGTAGGTTCTGGTTCCATGTGTAATTGCTATATTGTTTTGTTTTACCTTACTAGGCAAAGTTTAAAAGGTTCCATGCTTTGAGGACTTGATTTAACCAGTTTTTGCATCACTAAAGGCAAATATCAAAGTACCTTTATCCATCAACACCCCCAGGTTCATCATGAGTTTTGGAATCTGTAATGCTTTAGGCAGCAAATATTTACTATGTAAACATCAAGGAGCCAATGTCAGTAGCTAGAATAGCAGCATCTCCAGCTGCCTCAGGAACTGTTCAGCTTCAGGCGTAACAGGTCATTGTGGCTGTGAATTGAGACTTGTGTACAGAGAAGTTTCAGGGAATGAATGCCCTGTCCAATGATATGTTCACCATCTGCTATAAATTGAGCTGCAGGCAGGGCAAGCATGAATTGACCTGGCATAGCTTGGGGAGTGTGTGACGCATAATGAAGCCAACACAGTCCCTTATTAAAGGCTGCTTCCCACTGTTAACATGTTTCTGTTGTGGGAAGAAATGCTCCAGGAGTCTGTGTGACATCGGTGTTTTGGATAATTTATTAATAGTTGCATCTTGAGAACTGGATGATGATTGTCTGAAAGGGGAAGAACCAAGAGAATTATCTATAGCTACAACTGTGTGAGGTATGATGATTGTTATATTAGATATTGGGGGCCAGAGAGATGGCTCAGTTGGTAAAGGTGCTTGCCACCAAGCCTGCTACCCGAGTTCAATCCCCAGGACCCACATAGTAGAGAATTGAAACCTTAAAGTTATCCTCTGACACACATACACATAATAGACAAATGTAATAAAGGTTTTTAAATTAAGGTTTGTTCTTTTATGTAACTACCCTTGAGTATCTGGGGAAGCTGTAACTTGGAAGGCAGTCTGTTTTGTGTCTTCTTCAAAGTTGAAAGCAGAAACTGAATGATCCTAATTTTGCCATATGGTCATTGCTGGGTTTATCATTTAGGTTTTGTGAAGGAAGTAATCTGGTTCCATTGTGACTTCTGTTCATAGGGAAGCAAAGCAGACTCATGTTCTGATAACCTCAGTTCTTCCCTAACTTAAAGCCATGTTGAGGGGCTCCACTTCCAGTTTCTGTGTCACAGTGAATTAACCCCTAAGTTGGAGCACTGGAATCTGTCATTTGCAAACAATGCTGATACCATTTAGAAAGACGTGCACTACCTGAGTTCTGTTAGGAAAAACTATCCACCAATGGAAGGTCACCTTGACACAGCAGTTCTGGTGTGATCAGTCATTGAAGTATGCAAGGTGGATCCTGGCTGAACCAGCATTGCACTGTGGCTACGTATCTGTGTTTACGTGCTATTAGACAGAAGGCACTGTACATAGGTGTTGCTCTCAAGCAATATTTGCAAAACATGCAAACTTCTGTATCTGGAAAAAATAAAACAGGTTCTTGTTGCTATGTCAGACACATGTTACTGAAATATAAAAGGTGGTTTTTGTTTGCTTTGTTTGGAGGTAAGGTATCAGTACATAGCCCTGACTGGCCTAGAACTCCCAGAAACCCCTGCCTCTGCTTCAAGTGCTAGGACTAAATCCTATGCTACCATAACAAGTTTGTTTTTTTTTTGTTTTGTTTTTTTTTTTTTAGATAGCCCAGGCTGGCCTTGAGCTTGTTATCTGTCCCCAAGTTGGGCTTTAAACTTGCAGCCATCCTACCGTGGTCAAATGTTTTACCTACTCTTAAAATATGTGTTACATAATCAACACCTCTTATAGCATGCCTGCTCGTCTGGACAATCTCATACAGGGAGACACATGCAACCTCTATCAAGAAATTCCATGAAATAATAAAATGTTTTCACATCGTCTAAAGCTAGATGATCATACCAGCTTTTACCCAAGTCTGGCTCATGCACTGTGGTGGAAGGTGCAGATTTACTAGTTTTGGTTGGTGGAAACAAAGCAAGAAGGGGCCCTGCTGGAACAAACCCAAGCTTCCTATAGACCCAAACTACATCCCATCATCATCCCCCACCCCAACACACATACACACACACACACACACACACACACACACACACACACACACACACACATCGGAAACTTTAAGGAAAACTGGTTTTCATTCCTTCAGAAATTCCTTCCTTTGGTAGAGTTGAGGGTTAGAGAAGTTGTTAAAAACAGGAGCCCCACTGAATACATTAAAATGAGGACTTCTAGCAATGTTACTTGACACACATGGAAAACCATTGTGCAAGTGGAGCATTAGGGATTGAGAAAGGTTTTTGTTTATTCATTGTAAAGACAAGGGAGCTTTGCTCACAAGTGTGCTTCACTACAGGAAGCTGACACAATTCCGGAGAGGCTAATAAAGGAGCAGGTAGAAATATTAAGGAATTGCTCTTTCCCTCTTCATGGTATACATTCTGGTCATGGCCAGGATGTTCTTAACCTTAGAGGTCATGAACCCTATTACAGTTTTAGACAAAACATTTCTCTAATGATAAACTGCTGCAACCGGTGGGTGGCAGTACACGCCTTTAATCCCAGCACTCCGGAGGCAGAGGCAGGAGGATCTCTGTGAGCTCGAGACCAGCCTGGTCTACAAGAGCTAGTTCCAGGCCAGGCTCCAAAGCCACAGAGAAACCCTGCCTCGAAAAACATAACAAAATGGTAAACAGCTGCACATGCAAAGTCTGCCTCCCAAATGCTGAGGTTAAAAGCATGAGCCACGCACGGGGCTGGAGATGGCTCAGAGGTTAAGAGCACTGACTGCTCTTCCAGAGGTCCTGAATTCAATTCCCAGCAACCACATGGTGGCTCACAACCATCTGTGATTTGATCTGGTGCCCTCTTCTGGTGTGCAGATATACGTGGAAGCAGAATGTTGTATACATAGTAAATAAAATCTTTAAAAAAAAAAAAAAAGCATGAGTCACGATTCTGAGCTAACTTAGCATTTAACCGGGTCATTTATTTCACTCCCCAGTTTCCAAAGCACTATGTATTGCTATCTGCTCAAGCTCGGAAACTAGATAGTATAGGGCAGGAGGTAATATGGAACACTAGCCGACCCTAACCGTCATTAACGTGGCCTTTTGCAAGACAATACTCAGGTAAGTTCAAAAAAACTGCCAATGTGGTAGAGGGATGGCCTAGATGTAGTCAACAGAAGGGAGAAATTTCCCGCCTAAAGGCAAAGTCCTGCGCATCCCCAGTGGTCCAGGAATAGCAAACAAAACCTTTACTTTTACAGGCTACCACAATCCTCTATCAACTGCAAAGGCGGGGGAATGACCTCCGGAAATAAGCCCAATAAATAAAGGACGAATGAAAGACACACTACACCACAGGAGCTGTCAAATTTTAACTTTCATTAACTCAGGGTAAGGCAGAGTATCAGTCCAAGGAGCTCCTGGCTCCGCTGCTCAGCCAGTGATGCGCACATCGGCGCGGCGCCGCAGCCGCCGGGCCCGGGCCGCCTCGGGCAGGATGGCCTGCAGCTGCTCCTGCACCAGCATCTCCACGATCTGCTCCTTAGTGCGGATGTCAGGCCGCAGCCACTGGCGGGACAGCTCCCGCAGCTGCCGGAAGGCTTCCCGGGGACCCGCCGCGTCCTGGTAGCGGAACTGCCGGAAGCGCTGGCGAAACGTCTCGGGGCCGGGCCGAGAGGCACCGGGCCGCGGGGCGGCCTCGGCCTGCAGCGCCGCGTCCAAAGGTGCGGGCGTGCCGGGGAGCTCCGGGGCCGCGGGGCTCAGGGCAGCGGGCTCCGGGTCCGCACCGTCTCCGGCTCCCTCCTGCTGCCCCGGCGGCGCCGCGGGGCTCCGGGCGGCCGGGCTGGGCTCCGGCGACGCCATAACTAGGGCTCTCGGCGTCACCCTTTGTCCCGCAAGTCCGGACTGGCTCTGCGTCTGCGCGGAGACCGGGAAAGAGACGGGCTGAAGGGCAGAGCCGGCGCTGCCCCCGCGGGGCGCGGACTCCGGACAGGGCAAGGGCGAGCGGGCGGGCGAGCGGGCGGGCGGCGAGCGGGCGAACGGGCGAGCCCAGCTTACCTCCGACAGCGAAGCGCTGGGGCGACCGGAAATGGGCGACTCCGCGGGCCCCCCCAGGAGCGAACCCAAGCTCCACGTCCCGGAAGCCGCGCCCCTCACCAGTCACGTGGAGTTTTACCCGGCCACGGCCTTGTGGTTCGATGATCTCAGCTTTTCCGGGAGTTCCGATGGCGACTTCGACTTCGGGCTGCACGAGAGGAAGGCAGACCTGCAGGAGGCGACGGACCAGGAGTTGGAATCCGAGTCCGAGTCCGACTCCGAGTCCGAACCCGAGTCCGAATCCGAGTCGGTAGTGAATTTCAAGTTGAAGTGGGAAGAGGTCGAGAAGGAAATGACGGCGGCCACCCTAAACAAGGTCTTGTAGGTGACCTGCGCCTGCTAGGGCAGACGCTGGACCAGGGAGGCGCGTTTACAGTCCTGGGAAAAAGGGAGTGAGGACTGGCCAGCGCTTGGCGGATGACTCGGGTGGGACAGCGACACCCGGGCGCAGACTACTTTAAGAGAGATGGCTCAGCAGGCGGTGGTGGCGCACGCCTTTAATTCCAGCTCCCAGGAGGCAGATTCCAGCTACAGAGAGAGTTTCAGGACAGCTAGGGCTACATAGAGTAACCCTGTCTTGAAAAAACAAAAAATATAAAAGACAGGCCTCCCAAGCCGGTAATGTTAGATTTAGGGGCCACCCGTGGGCTACAGAGTGAGCCGACACTCGAGTACACATAAGCATACCTTCTCGCCTGCTTAAGCACTCACCTTATTTTGAGGATAACAAAATACTTGGGCAAGATTCCTAAGATGTTTCCTGGTACAAGGCAAATGCTTGAGGGTTGGTTCTTTGTCATTATTTTTGCTTGTCTTCGAAAACCAAGAAAGAGGTGGTTCTATGGGTACTACTTTGTAATTTTGAGATTAATAAGTGAACTGTAATTACGGTGTCAGTGTCCATTATGTATTTACTGAGTCTTTGAAATGTAAATACCCCGAATTGAGATGTATTATAATTTAGAATACTCGTGTCTGTGTAGAAAAAAGGTTTTATGTTTATTACATGTTGGAACATGTTATATTATTTTGTATATATTGCGTCAAATAAACTATTATACTAAATTTTACCTATGTCTTTTTACTTTTGAAGTGCAGATGCTATGAAAATTGAAATTACATACACAGTTTGTGGTCTATTTTTAATGAACAGCCTCTGTCTAGTGTGTTGGAGTCAGGCTGTCTGGTGGCATCCTCTTTGCAGGGTGTCTTTGCTTTAGCACACCTAGCAGTAAATAATACCTACCTACCAGTTGTTGGGAGGTGTGAATAAAGCTCTGGGAAAGACGGGCTTTAAAAATTGTTTTCAGAGCTAGGGAGATGGCTCAGTTGGTAAGGGTGCTTCCTTCAAAAGCATGAGGGCCTGAATTCCCCTGCACCCATGATCCATGTAAACAAACAAACAAAAAACAGGCATGGTTTAACTCACCTATATAACCCTAGTGTTGTGGCCAGAGGCAGGTGGATCTCAAGAGCTGGTTCTTCAGCCTAACCAAACCTATGCACTTCTAAATTTAACTTGAGGCTCTATCTGGAGGCAATAAAGAGAGCAATAGAGTAATGCGCCCTCCGCTGGCCTTCTCACACCTTTACACTCACGAGTGCATCGCACACAGACATGCATTTTCATTAGATACATTGCCTACAGCCTCTGAACTACAGGTTTTTTGTTTTTGTTTTTTTAACTATGAAATAAAATCGTGGATGTTTCTGAAAATTCAGAGAGATGATGCCAGCAAAATTGTAATTTCTGGCAGATGGTATATTCTATTTGACAGCTTCCTCACAAATAAGATTTGTATCTGCATTTTCCAGAAAAAGAACTGAACCGCAGAAAAGGACAAAAGCCCTATATGGCATGTTCCCTGGAGCTAGAGAGATGGCTGGTTAAAAGTGAACACTGTGGCCAGGTGGTGGTAGTGCACACCTTTGATCTGCAGAGGCAGACAGATTTCTGAGTTCAAGGCCAGCCTTGAGTAAGAGAGTACTCACGAGAGTAAGTTCCAGGATAGTCAGGGCTACAAAGATAAATCCTGTCTTGAAAAAGAAAACAGAGTGCATGCTGTGGCTGGTATTGTAGCATAGTCCTTTAATGCAGGTCTATGATTTTGAAGCTAGCATAGTCTACACAGTGAGTTCTAGGCTAGTCAGAACTACATGGTGAAACCCTGTACACACCCAAATTCCAAAAAGAGTGCATACTGCTTTCAATTTTCAGCACCAGGTAGGGCAGCTCACAACCACCTGTGACTTCAGTTCTATGGGATTTAATATATAATTCTATTTTGCAGATTGAGAAGTCAATACTGAAAGGTTCAGGCATTATGCTGGCTTGCCCCTGTTACCTGGTGGAACAGGCAGTACCCTGGTCAGCCCAAGGTTCCATGGGAACTAAGTCTGCACACAGGTGCAGAGGACCCCTGTAAAAGACAAGTCCCTGCCCACTTATGCTCTCTGTTCCCTCTCTCTGTTTCCCCACTCTGTTTCCTCCCAGCTTCCTTTCTACTCTCTCACCTATGTGCTTTCTCTATGGCGACCGGCCATGGCGGTCAGCCATTTACCCCTGTTCCTCTTCTTAGTCTCCCCATTCTGCGGGGCCTTATAATAAACTTATAGTCTTATGTCTCATGTCTCAGCATTTCTCTTTTCTTCTTTTTAAACAAAAGAATAACAAATACCCCATAAGGTAGAAAGTTGGAGAACTATCAAACACCTAGTAAGTGACTCCATGAAGAAATTTTTTGGATGCAATGCCAATGTTGTTATTTTTTTAAGATTTTATTTATTTATTATGTATACAACATTCTGGTTCCATGTATATCGGCACACCAGAACAGGGCACCAGATCTCATAACGGGTGGTTGCTGGGAATTGAACTCAGGACCTCTGGAAGAGCAGTCAGTGTTCTTAACCACTGAGCCATCTCGCCAGCCCCCAATGTTGTTATTATATTAGACCTTTTTATTTTATTTTATTTTATTTTTAATTTTTACTGAGTGATTTTTTAAAATATTTTATTTATTTATTATGTGTACAACATTCTGCTTCCATGTAGATCTGCACACCAGAAGAAGGCACCAGATCTCATAATGGGTGGTTGTGAGCCACCATGTGGTTGCTGGGAATTGAACTCAGGACCTCTGGAAGAGCAGCCAGTGCTCTTAACCTTTGAGCCATCTCTCCAGCCCTAGACCTTTTTATTATAATTTATTATAATTTAGATTTTCTTAGGAAGAGATTTTTTTTTTAAGATTTTATTTGCCGGGCGTTGGTGGCACACACCTCTAATCCCAGCACTCGGGAGGCAGAGGCAGGGAGATCTCTGAGTTCAAGGCCAGCCTGGTCTCCAGAGCGAGTGTCAGGATAGGCTCCAAAGCTACACAGAGAAACCCTGTCTCAAAAAAAAAAAAAAAAAAAAAAAAAAAAAAAAAAAAAAAAAAAAAAAACCAAGATTTTATTTATTTAATATGTATACAGTCTTGTGCCTGCATGCCAGCAGAGGGCACCAGATCTCATTACAGATGGTTGTGAGCCACCATGTGGTGGCTGGGAGTTGAACTCAGGACCTCTGGAAGAACAGTCAGTGCTCTTAACCGCTGAGCCATCTCCCCAGCACAGGAAGGGATCTTAAAAAATTAATTTCTTAGCTTCCAACACATGCCCCGGATCTCAGTAAACCTTACATAAATATTGATTGATGACATAAAAAGCAAGCATAGATTCCATTCCTTTCTTGTGAAGGGAGAGCTTGAACACAATTCTCTGGCTTTTCCAGAGCTTTCCAGGTGTTTGAATTAGTGTCCTAGTTAGCATTAATTACCAACTCAACACAGCCTACAATTATGTGAAAAGAAGCCACTGAGTGTTCTGTCAGGTTGGTATATGGGCTTATCTGTGAGGGACTTGTCTTGATAGTTTAAATTCATGTCACAGGGTCTAGTCCACCATGGGTGGTCCCATTTCCTGTAACACCATGGGTGGTGCCATTTCCTGTAAGAGGGCCTAGCCCACCATGGGTGGTGCTATTTCCTGGACAAGGTGCTTCTGGGCTGCATAAGAAAGTTAGCTAAACCAGTCCCTGGTGGCACATGCTGTTAATCCCAGCACTTGGGGAGTCAGAGGCAAACTGATCTCAGTGAGTTTGAGGTCAGCCTGCTCTACAGAGTGAGTTCCTGGACAGCCAGGATTGTTACACAGAGAAACCCTGTCTCGAAAAACCATTAAAAAAAAAAAAAGTGCAAAATCAGTAGAAAAATTGTGTGCTGGGTGGTGGTGGTGCACACCTAAAATCCAAGCACTTGGGAGGCAGAGGCAGGTGGATCTCTGAGTTCCAGGCCAGCCTGGTTTACAGAGTGAGTTCCTGGACAACAGCTGAGGCTACACAGAGAAACGTGGTCTTGAAAACCAAACAAAAGAATAGTAGAGAACATGTATCCTTAATACAGTTCCTCGGTAGCAGCCTTGTTGGTTATAGTTTGAATATGGAAACTCCCTACAGGGTCATGTTTTAGATGCTTGGTCCTCAGGTGGCGATGCTGTGATGGTGAGTCTAGCTAACAGAAATAGGTGATCAGGGAGGGCAAAGCCTGCTCGGGGTTCCTGCCCTATGCTTTCTGCCGCAGGCACTAAGCCTCAATCTATGTTCTCACCGCTGTCCTCTGACCTGTGATTGAAACTGTTGCAATAATGTGATAATCTTTGAGAGCTAAAGTTCTTCCCATATTAGATTACAAATACCAATTTGCTACTAGGTTTCTGAGTCTGGGCAATCAAGGATACATACTTCTTTAAACCCAAAGAGAATGAATTGGAAATAAACATTTGTTTGTATATCACTACTTTTTCTCTCAGAAGTATCTTTGCTTTTGCATCACTGTAACCAAATATCAAGGACAACTTAAAGGGAAAGATTTGTTTTGAATTGTGGTACTTGGGCAGGTAGGGTGGGGGTGGGGTGGGCTTCTTCATTTCTCAATGGCCAGGAAGCAGAAAAATAAGACAACAGAAAGAAGCCAGGGCAAAGTGCAACACACACCCCCAACCATACACACAACCTCAGTGACCTGCTTCCTCCTCTCAGACCTCACCTTCCACAGTTCCACCATCTAATAGTACTGTGTGTGAGACCGGACTCCATCAAAGGATTAACTCATTCATTAGGATCGGAACCCTCAGGACCTAATTGTCCTTAGATAGGCCATCTGATACACATCCACAGCTGAGATGAGCTCCTAGGTGTTTTGTTTTGTTTATTTTCAAATCTTAAAAAAATATTATTAATTTTCAGATTTTTATGGGGCCAGGTGTAGTGATGAACACCTTTAATCCTAACACTCCAGAGGCAGGCAGAAGGATCTCTGTGAGTTTGAGGCCAGTTTGATCTACACAGAGAGTTCCACCCTGTCTCAGAAAAAAAATAAAAGTTGAGTATGGGTATTTTGCCTGCAAGTATGTCGATGCACTGAGGCCAGAAGAGCTCATCAGATCCCCTGGAACTGGAGTTAGTGATGGCTGAAAATCACCATATGGGTTCTGGGAATTAAAATCAGGTCCTGTGGAAGAGCAGCCAGTCTCTTAACTGCTAAGCCATCTCTCCAACTCCTGTTTTATTATATTTTATTATATATATATATATATATATATATATATATATGATGTATATATATATATGTGTGTGTGTGTGTGTGTGGCATTCAGTTTGTTCATGATACAGGGCAATAGTTACCATGTATCCATCTCCCAAGCTTTCTTCTTTTTCTCATCTAAAGCGAACTTAGCCCATTGAATAACAATTTCCCATTTATACACTCATAAATGAATATAGAAGTATATATTTGCTAATATTCCATTCTCCTGGATTTTTTTTTTTTTTTTTGGATTAAGGTATCAAGAAAGAAAAAGAAGAGGACCTGGGAAGAAACAAAAAACCTAGTAAGTGGTTCTGTTTTAATAATTGACTCACATGGCATGAACATACTGTTTCTACTCTTTGGCTATTGTAGATATAATTGCTGTGATATTTGTGGTTGAATTCACATTTTCAGCTGATTTAAATATGTACCCAGAAGTGGGATTTCTGGGGCTGGAGAGATGGCGCAATCATCTCTGGTTAAGAGCACTGGCTGTTCTTCCAGAGGCCCCAAGTTCAATTCCCAGTACCCCCATGGCAGCTAACAACTATCTGTAACTCCAAGACCTAACACCCTCAGGACACATACACAGAGGCAAAACATCAATGCACATAAAATAAGAACTAACAAATTATATTTAAAAGGAAGTGGAGGGCTAGAGAGACGGCTCAATAGTTAAGAGCATTGACTGCTCTGAGCGCCAGAGGGTCCAGGTTTAAATCCCAGCACCCATAGGGCAGTTTAAAACTGTCTGTAATTCTAGTTCCAGGGGATCTGACACATTCGTACCAATGTACATAAAATAAAAATAATGAGTTATTTAAAGAAAAACTTTATAAAAAAATTAAAAAGAGGTGAGATTCCTGGGTCAAATAGTAATTTTGTATTTAACTTTGTAAGAGTCAACCATACCTGGAGGCCTCCTGGGCCATTAAAATGCAAATCAGACAGTTGAGCTCTCTAGCCACTCACCTTCATTGATTTTCTAACAGTTCTTACTGAAAGGCTCAGGCTTTGACGCTGATCCGCTCTACCTCCTTAAGAGACAGACCCCGCCCCCTGACAACAGTCGGGCACGCACAGGAAAACTTGCTAGTTCATCACCACATCACCTGCCATGCATTACGGCCTGCTGAGGGTACTGGGCATGCGTGGAACCGCAGTGTGCATGCACAGTCTTCCCTTTAAAAGCTCCAACTTTCCTGCTTCACTCTCTCTCTGCTTCCTTTCTTTACGCTGCTCTCTCTCTGCTTCTTCTCTTTACGCTGCTCTCTCTCTGCTCACTCCTTCTCTGCTCTTCTCCCACCTACCATGGGGGTCAGCCATTACGCCTGTTCCTCTTCTCTCTTAGTCTCCCTACTCTGCCAGGCCATATAATAAACTAGTCAACATGTCTCATCTTAAAGCTTTCTCTTTTCCTCCTTTTAAATAAAAACATAACACTTACTTGACACACAGAACTGTACAGAAGTTTCACTTTTGTCTTCTCCTGCAAATGAACTTCTTGCCCCTCTCCTCTCTGGTCAGTTCTCATCAGCACCTAGGAACTCCTTCTCTGCTCTGAAAGTGCCAAGCTCACATTGCTCTCAAATGCTTGTACATGTGAATAGCCCTCAACCACACACCAGCGGATAACTTCCTTTCCTAAATTATTTAACCATGGCAATCTTCCATTATTCATAGGTTTACTTCACTAAGGAAGTTAAGCTTGGTAAGACACTTAATTTTGCAAACATAGTCAGCCAGGTGAGGATGATGGGGGAGTAAGCACAATCAATGTAAATGATATAGGTTTATAAAAATTTCATAATGAAACATTATTCTGTCCAATGGACACATGGTAAAAGAAGTAAAGTCACTGCTGGGCACACAACTCACCAGTAACAAATGCACTAAAGTATGCATAAGGCCCCGACTGTAATGCTTAGCAAAATAGTTAATAAATGAGAAACAAATTAAAAAAAAATCAACCATTCTATCTGGGTGTTGATGGCTCACGCCTTTAATCCCAGCACTTGGGAGGCAGAAGCAGGCAGATCTCTGTGAGTTCGAGACCAGCCTGGTCTACAAGAGCTAGTTCCAGGCCAGGCTCCGAAGCTACACAGAGAAACCCTGTCTGAAAAAAACAAAAAACAAAAATCCCAAAAAACAAACAAACAAAAGAATCAACCATACTAGCCAGGAGGTGGTTTGCTCAAGCCTTTAATCTCAGCACTCAGAAGGTAGAGGCAGGTGAATTTCCGTGAGTTTGAGGCCAGCCTGGTCTACAGAGAAAGTTCCAGGACAGCCAGGGATACACAGAGAAACCGTGTCTCAAAAACCAAACAAACAAAAAAACAAACAAACAAGAAAAAGAATCAACCATACATTTGTACAATGTGTCCATCCATTCTTGCCCGCAGTGCTCAAGATTTCCAAGAGTTCCATTTGGGGGTTGGATTGTGTTCATTTATATTATTAACCTGTTGGTCCACATCAGCACTCAGGAAGCAGAAGCAATTGGATCCCTGTGAGTTCAAGGCCAGCCTGGTCTATAGAGTGAGTTCCAGGACAACCTCCAAAGCTACACAGAGAAACCCTGTTTCAACCCCCCCCAAGAAAACCCCCCAAACAAAAAAGAATGAAAAAATAAGATGCCTCCAGGAGAGCAGGCTATAAGCAAGCCTGTAGGTGTATATTCTTAATTAATGATTCATCGGGAAGGGCCCAGCCCATAGTGGGTGCTGCCGGTGCTCCTGGGTTCTATAAGAAAACAGGTTGAGCAAGCCATGTGGAGCAAGCCACAAAGTAGCATGCCTCTCTCTCTGTAGTCCTAGCCGTCCTGGAAATCACTCTGAAGACGAGGCCAGCCTCAAACTCACAGAGACCCACTTGTCTTTGCCTCCCAAGTGCTAGAATTTCCCCCCACCAAACCTGTTTGGTAGTATTCTTTAATGTGAAGTATTTGATTTTTTTTTTTTTAGTTTTCATGAATAGAAAAAATATACTAGTACATATTAATTATAGAAAATGATGGGTTTCATTGTGACTTAAATAGAAATCTTTAGCATGTGTTACTTATAGGCAAACATTCAGGTTTTCAACACATTTAGTCCTATGATTTCATTTTGTTAGACCCCCGGAAAACTCAGGTATCTGGGGTCCCAGGCCACGACTGCAGTCACCCCAATCACCAGGCGGATTCAAGAGCTTGATGCAAACTGCATGAGGCTTTATTATAATTTAACGAGCTAACCCCATGTTAGCTCGGGTTTTTCACCCACCCGCCATGGTGGATGGCTAGCAAAGACAGCTCCTACGGCCTCCCAAGAGATCTTATAGGACAGCGTAAGGGGAGTGTCTAGGGGTACGCACAGGCTCACGATTGGTGTGCCTCCAGGCTTGGAGGGCTTGCCCTGTGTTGATTGGTCAACTGGTTGATATGGCCCATAGGCCCTCCCAGGGTGGTTGCTATGCTTTGTGCGTCATTGCTATGCGCTTGTCAGTAAAGCACACCCAAGGTCGTAAAGCATAGCGCCACCAGCTAACTTCTGATTGGTTCCTTGTCACGAGGCAGGCATCTGACTTTCTAGTGACTAACTAACTTCTGATTGGTTCCTTGTCACGAGGCAGGCATCTGACCTCTAAGTGACCAAGGCAAGGTTATGGCAAGCACGTGTTTGGCTGTTATGGAGGCCGAAAGGGAAGCTGGTCCATTCAATTTGCACATAGATCATACCAGGGACCAGCTGGGATCCAGATGGAGCACAAGCAGCTTCAGCTAATTAAAAATCCCCTATGACGACAATTTCATCAGTGTGTGTGTGCACGTGCACGCTTGCACATGCGGGCATATGTTTGTATAGGTAAGCGGGCACATGTGTGCTGCTACCCATTACAGCTCCGGCTGCCATGCCTTCCTGGGCCGTAGCTGTGGGCTCCTTGGGAAGCCCAGTCTTGGGCACACTCAAGCCTTGCAGCAGGGAAAAAGTATGTTTCATTTGATGTTCTGATGAGCTGGAGATAACTGGTTCAGGGCTCTTAATTTAGGCTGGGCCATGTTTGCAATTCTCTGCCATTAATAAACCTTTTAAAGAAGAGTTGTTTTGCCAGGTGGTGTTCGCCTTTAATCCCAGAACCCGGGAGGAGGAGGCAGGTTGTGTCTCTGTGAGTTCGAGGCTACCCTGGTCTACAGAGGAGTCCCAGGACAGCTAGGACTACACAGAGAAATCCTGTCTCAAAAAAACAAAAAAACAAAACAACAACAAAACACCAAGAAGTTTTTTTTAATTTTTAGATTTTTACTATTTTATGTGTTAAGGGTATTTTGCTTGCATGTATGTCTGTGTTTTAGAGTGCCTGGTGCCTGTGGAGGCCAGAGTAGAGCTTCAGATCCCCCGGAACTGGAGTTACAGTTGTTAGCTGCCATGTGGATGCTGGGAACTGAACCAGAATCCTCTGCTAGTGCAGGAACAAAAACAGCAAGTGCTCTTGACCATCTCTTTACCCCCATTAATAAATCTTGTATTTGGTAAGATAGTGTAAATTGAGTGTCCTAGGCCGGGCATTAGTGGCTCATGCCTTTAATCTCAGCATTCGGGAGGCAGAGGCAGAGGCAGAGGCAGGCAGATCTCTGTGAGTTCGAGGCTAGCCTAGTCAGACAGCCTCCAAAGCTACAGAGAAACCCTGTCTCGAAAAACAAACAAACAAACAAAAATTCAGTGTCCTAGATGCTTCAAAACCTTGTTTCTGGGCAGGAGAGAGAGCTCACTCAGTTCAGTATTTAAGAGCATGTACTACTCTCTCTCTCAGATTTATTTATTTATTTATTTATTTATTTATTTATTTATTTATTATGTATACAGTGTTCTGCCTGCATATATATAGGCATGCCTGTCTATATATGCCCGGCCGGTCTCTGCTCCAAACCACAACAGCCTTGAGATTCGGCCTGAGTGGGAGAACATGGGCTTGGAAACTTCTAGCAACCCAACGGTGATAAAGACCAAACACAGGCATCTTGTCATCTTTAGAGAGTTCTCAGTTCCATGCTGTAAAACTAGAGTCTCTTGTTTATTCACCATCTTCTTGGTTGTTTCTTAACCATGGCCTTCCACGAGGAGGTCATTTCTGTCCTTCTCTTGACTCCTCTCTGCTCGATGGCTCCTAACTCTCTGCCCTCACTTACTTACACTCCTAGCACCTCTGCCCAGGTGCAGGCCTATTCAGATGCTTAGGCACATAGAGATGCAGACTAGGAAGCATTCTACCCTGAGGCCACAGTAAACAATAGTAGACCTGCTGGCATTAGCAATATAATAGTGGGGGCTGGAGAGATGGCTCAGAGGTTAAGAGCACCAACTGCTCTTCCAGAGGTCATGAGTTCAGTTCCCAGCAACCACATGGTGGCTCACAACCATCTACAATGAGATATGGTGCCCTCTTCTGGTGTGCAGATATATATGGAAGCAGAATGTTGTATATATAATAAATAAATAAATTCTTTAAAAAAAAAATAGTGGGCTGGTGCTTCTATAGTCCCAACACATGCCAGAAGAGGGCACCAGATGTCTTCATAGGTGGTTGTTAAGCATCGTGTAGTTGAACTCAGAACCTCTGGAAGAGCTGCCAGTTCCCTCAGCTCCTAGAGCCCACTTCGAGGGCATAATGACCACTTGTTACTCTAGCTCCATGGAATCTAGCACCCTCTTCTGGAGTCCACAGCACCTGCACTCAAGTGCTTACCCACCTCCACCAATTAACACATCATTAAATCTTTAAAAGATATTTTTGTCTTTCTTTCCTTTCACTTCCATTTTAGGCAAGTCTTGCTTCTTAGTGGTTTTTTTTTTTAAGATTATTTATGTGCATGGGTGTTTTGCCTGCATGTATGTTTTTGTAACACATATGTTCTTGATGCCTTCAGAGGCCAGAAGAGGGCAAAGATCCCCTGAAACTGGAGTTAATAAAAGGTTGTGGCTGGGTGTTGGTTGCTCATGCCTTTAATCCTAGCATTCGGGAGGCAGTGGCAGGTGGATCTCTGTGAGTTCGAGAACAACCTAATCTACAAGAGCTAGTTCCAGGACAGCCTCCAAAGCCACAGAGAAACCCTGTCTTGAAAAACCAAAAAAAAAAAAAAAAAAAGGTTGTGAACCACCATGTGGGTGCTGGGCATAGAACCTGAGTGGTGTAGAAGAGCAGCCAGTGCTCTTAACCACTGAGCCATCTGTCTACTCCCCTTGGTGTGTGTGTGTGTGTGTGTGTGTGTTCATATATGTACTGGGGTGGGTGTGTATGGATACATGTGGAGAACCAAGATTAACCTTGGGTGTTATTCCTCAGGAACCATCTGTCTTGTTATTGTTGTTGTTTGGGGGATTTATTTATTTTTATGGATTGGGGTGTTTTCCCGGTATTTCTGTATACCATGTAGAGGCCAAAAGAGGGCATAAGATCCCTGGAATTGACTTATAGATGGTTGTAAGCCACCATGTGGGTGCTGTATGGGAAATTAACCCAGGTTCTCTGCAAGAGCAACCAGAGCTCTTAATCACTGAGCTGTCTCTTCAGTCACTGTCTTGTTTCTTGAGAGACAGTCTCTCATTGGCCTAGAGCTCACTATGTAGGCTAGGCTAGCTTGGCTGACTAGCAGACCTCAATGAGCCACCTCTCTCTGCCTTCCCAGCAGGCATTGGGATTGCTGTCTTGTGCTGTCAAACTTGGCTTTTTATATAGGTGGATCAAACTCAAGTCTCTATACTTGTTGGGCAAGCACTTGACTGACAGCTTCCTTAATGAGTCCTTGGCTTAACCCCAAATACCACACACACACACAAAAAGGAAAATCAAAGAGCCCTTATCCTTATGTCTCCCACCTCTCTCCACTCCCACACATGTATTAGTATTTCTAATACTAATACACAGGCTATAGTATTTCTTGACCCTGCTCATGTTTTTCTTTCTCAGATCTGGGGTTGTCTACAAGTGTGCAACATCCCAGGATCCTGTCAATCTTTCTAATTTACTTCCGGCTCCTTCACTTACTCTTTGCAGTTCTATCTTTTGTTGTCAGCAAGGCTAGCTGAGTTTCTAAAGTGATTTTCACTTCCAAAAAGCCTGCCTCCTCCATTTATATCATCTATCTATGGACGATTCTGTCTTCTCTTTGGTCTTTGACCTCTTGTTTTAAACCTGCCAAGCCTTTTGAATTCTTTATTGTTCACGATTAGCATCTGTTTTGTGTTATTTCTTTTCTCCTATTTTGTGTCTTTCATCTGACATTGATTTTTCTTGTTTCTTTTTTTTAAACATTTTATTTATTTATTACGTATACAACATTCTGCTTCCACATATATCTGCACACCAGCAGAGGGCACCAGATCTCATAACGGATGCTTGTGAGCCACCATGTGGTTGCTGGGAATGGAACTCAGGACCTCTGGAAGAGCAGTCGGTGCTCTTAACCTCTGAGCCATCTCTCCAGCCCCTATTTTTCTTGTTTCTTGCCTCCTTCTTTTTCTTGTTTTGTAATGTTTATTCTCTTTTTTTAAACATAACTGCTCTTTTTTGGTATTTCTGTGTATGTGTGCAATTCTGTGTGAGTATGTGTACCTACCGTGTATGTACAGAAGTCCACAGAGGCCAGAAGAGGATCTGGGATCCCCAGGAACTGGGGTTACAGGTTGTGAACCACCATGTGGGTGCTGAGAACCAAACCCAGGTCTTCTGCAAGAGCAGTGAGTGCCCTTATCTGCTAAGGCATCTTTCTAGTCCCACCATAACTCCTATAGACTCATAGAAAATTGTAAAAGTATGTCTTAGAGTTTTATTGCTGTAAAGGGACACCATGGCCATGGCAATCTTTTGCTTCTTTTGTTTGTTTGTTTGTTTTTTGTTTTTTAAGACAGGATTTCTCTGTGTATCCCTGGCTGTCCTGGAACTCACTCTGTATACCAGGCTGGCCTAGAACTCACAGAGATTCACCTGCCTCTGCCTCATGAGTGCTGGGATTAAAGGCTTGTGCCACCACTGCCCGGCCCATGGCAATTCTTATAAAGGAAAACATTTAATTGGGGCTGGCTTAAAGTTTCAGAGGTTTAGTCCATTATCATTATGGCCAGAAACATGGCAGCACTCAGGCAGACATGGTGCTGGAGAAGGAGCTGAGAGTTTTACCTCCAGATTGTAAGGAAGCAAGAAGTGAAGACAGAAACACACTTCTAACAAGGCCACACCTGCTCCAGCAAGGCCACACCTCCTAATAGTGCCACTCCTTGTGAGTTTACGGGAATCATTTTCTTTCCAACACACATAGTTTAGAGAGCTCTTGTATTCTTTACATAGTTTTCCCCAATAGTAATGTCTTACATAATATAATCCAGTATCAAAACCAGGAAACAAACATATGTACAAGTCTACAGACCTTATTCTTATGATTCCTTAGAGAAGAGAGCAGAAAGAGATGAGCAGGCAGAAAGACTGTTAAGTGGTTATAGTTAAGTCATAGTTATCATCAGGGGGTACATCTTCCTAGGAGAGAGTTGGACAGTAATTGTTCTCTTTTTCTTCTCTGCTCTTAGGACCACAGAGTCATTTACCAAGGTCCTTCAGCATTTTATCTTGCAGTTGTTTGAAGGATTCCCTGATTGTGACTTCTGGGACAAAGTTGTGCGCCCATTCCCTAGTGTCTTTTAAGTCTCAATATTACTGAGCTGATGTGCTGAATGTCCTTACCTGAAGCTGGGAAAATTTTACCTTCTTCAAGATGGTTCAATGACTCTGGGAGTCATCTTGAGCCCCAGTGTCTTCATGAATAGGGTTGGGTTTAAGGCCCCTCATATGGGTTGTTAGGATAATGCCCATGACAGCTCAATAAGTATTAGATTCTGATATCATACTGTTGCCTCCTCTTCTGTCCAGAATTTTCACTTGTGACATCAGCAGATTCTCAGAATAACATTTTCTTGGAATCAGGCTTCCAGCAGCTGTTGGCAGGGTGTGAAGTGAGGAGCAGTTATTGCCTTGCCGTTGAGGGAAGCTGTTTGTTTCTATGATTCATAAATGAAGATTTGTTGTCTTCTCCGTGAAAGGCAAAGGGCCCATTAATACCATTTGCCACCTTAGGCACCATGAGGAGAAGGAAGTCTCATAGCTGGCAGGTCCTGAAGGTGGAAGAGGTAAGACAGCTACCAGTTCTGGGAGGTTTTCTTCTCTGTGTAGCTTTGGAGCCTATCCTGGCACTGGCTCTGGAGACCAGTGGGAGGGAATTATTAAACAGATTTAAAGGAGCAGGCATCAAGGAAGAAGGAGCCGGTGTGGGGGGAGGCAGCAGATGGGTGATGTCACCCTGTATCTCTTGGACTCACAGCCTGGCTGCTTGGCTTTAGATGCCCAAACCTACCAGTCGTGTGACCTTAGACACATAACTGGGTCTGCAGTACTGCTTTTCTCCTTTGTAAAGAGCAATGATGTTAGCTTCTACAAGAATTCACTGCTGAGGATAATGACCCGATGATAGTAAATTATACTCAGGAAGCATTAACATTGGTAATGAAGTACTTTGAGATTTTCTTCTATTTTTGAGGTTATGTTATAATTCTGTCATTTCTCCCTTCGCTTTCCCCCCTCTAAGCCCTCCCACATGGCTCTCCTTGCACTCTTTCAAATTCATGGCCACTTTTCTCATTATTGTTGTTACATGCATATCTATGTATATACATAAATATCTCTAAATACAACTTGTTCAATCTGTATAATGTTACATATATATTTCACAGCTAGCCATTTGGTATTAGATAAACAATTGGCGTGCTTCCCTGAATGTCTTAGTTAGGGTTTCTATTGCTATGAAAAGACATCACAACCACAGCAACTCTTATAAAGGAAAACGGTTTCAGTGGTTCAGTCCCCTATGATCATAGCAAGGAGTATGGCAGCATGCAGGTAGACATGGTACTGGAGGAATAGCTGAGAGTCCTACATCCTGCAGGCAACAGGAAATGGACTGTGACTCTGGAAGTAGTTTGAGCACAGGAGAACGCAAAGCCTAACCCCACAGTGACACACTTCCTCCAACAAGCTCACACCTCCTAATAGTATCACTGCCTATGAGCTCCTGGGGGACAGTTACATTCAAGCTAGCACACTGGGAAGACTGCCTCTCCTGTCCTCAGCATCCTTAGTCGTCTGTAGTTCTTTGTGTCGGGCTGAAGCCTTGTGGACTCTCCTCTGTCCACTTTACCATATGTATTAGTGTTGTCCTTGTGCAGCTCATGTTTAGGCAGCCGGATTGGTCGGACTTTATGGGTATAGCTTCTCATTATTAAGAGACACAGCAAACTCTCTGACCTGCACATGCACAAAACCCCAAAATGTCAATATGGCAGCAAAACATTGGTTGGCAAATTTAATGAGCAATCATTAGACATAGCTTTTCTTTTCTTTCTTTGTTTCTTTTGTTTGTTTGTTTGTTTTTGGAGACAGGGTTTTTCTTTGCAGCCCTGGCTGTCCTGGAATTTGCTCTGTAGATCAGGTTGGCCTTGAAGTCTGAGATCCACCTGCCTCTACTTCCTGAGTGCTAGGATTAAAGGTGTGTGCTACCACCACCTGGCTTAGACATAGCTTTTCAAATTTTATATTTGAAAATTTTCATAATTTAAAAAATGCTGACTAAGCCGGACAGTGGTGGTGCACACCTTTAATCCCAGCACTCGGGAGGCAGAGGCACATGGATCTCTGTGAGTTCGAGACCAGCCTGGTCTACAAGAGCAAGTTCCAGGACAAGGTCTTTTGGGCAAAAATCGTGGTGTCAGAAGTTGGGAATATGGCTCAAGTGGTAGTCTTTAGCTAGCATAGGCAAGGTCCTACATTTAATCAACCAATAAACAGGAAAATAAGTACCACGCTAATAAATAAACAAAATAAGAAATGGTGTCTGTAGGCCTGCATTCCTTTTGCAAGGCTCCAGAGAACCAATCCAAAGGTCTTGGATACCTCTGCTTCTAGAGCCACACACATTTCTTTGCTTGTGACATTTTCCCCATGTTCAAAACTAGCAGCGTTGGATCCTTTTGACCATTTTCTCTTCAAAGCCATCCGACTCCACAGTACTTGTATATCTTCTCACTGAACATGCTCCAGTGCACACACACACACAGTTCTTGTATTTTTTATTTTATTTTTTATTTTTATTTTTATTTTTATTTTTTTGTTTTTCGAGACAGGGTTTCTCTGTGGCTTTGGAGGCTGTCCTGGAACTTGCTCTTGTAGACCAAGCTGGTCTCGAACTCACAGAGATCTGCCTGCTTCTGCCTCCCGAGTGCTGGGATTAAAGGTGTGCGCCACCAACACCCGGCTCAGTTCTTGTATTCTTTATTTTCTCCACAAAAAAATAAAAACCAGCCAGGTGGTGGTGGTACTCTCCTTTAATCCCAGCACTCACGAGGCAGAGGCAGGCGGATCTCTGTGCATTTGAGACCAGCCTGGTCTACAAGATCTAGTTCCAGGACAGCCTCCAAAGCCACAGAGAAACCCTGTCTTGGAAAACCAAACCAACCAAACAAAAAAAGCCATTAGTGCACTGTGAATGTTTAACAATTGGCTCCTGGTGAGGAGATTGCTCTCAGTGTCTTCCCCCAAACCAGGTCAGTTTAAAGCTACCAACAAAATTTCAACTGGTTTTCAAACTTCTGAGAGATTGGAGTAGTTCCTGAGCGGTAGAGCTCATGCCTAGCATGCCCCAGGCCCTAACTTAATCCCCAGCACCCCAGCACCCCAGCACCCCAGCACCCCAGCACCCCAGCCCCCATCCCCAAAGCAAAACTTCTGACTGTGTAGAACCACTGTTCCAGCACATGACTGCCTTTCACCCCCATTGTATTCTGCCCTGTTTAGAGCTGCCCAACCTGAGGGCAGACGGCTTTCATTGACCTGGTTCACTGTGATTCCACAGGGGCTGTACCAGCTCACCATGGACATAATAATGATGATTCGAGTATGTAAGATGTTCCGCCAAGGCCTCAGGGGCTTCCGGGAGTATCAGATCACCGAGCCTATCCAACGGAAGCACCCTGTCTTCTCCTTCTGGGATGTAAGTCACTCTGTTCAGCCAGGCTTCTGGGATTTAATGGGTGTACCACATCTCCCAGTCCTCGCTCAAAGCCAGCTGTGGGAGAAGATAAGGGAAAGCAGATGGGTGAAATCCAACCACTGCCTCCTTTCATCCCAGCCTGGCATTGGAGAGGTGATATCATCACGCAAGTGGGGTGCCAAAGACTGAACCCTGAATTAGATATCCGTTCATGACCTGGTGACAGGCAGTGCTGGCTAAGGCAGTCCCCTGGTGCAGGACAGTAGCAGGGCCCACTGCCCTGGGTTTAGGGCAGAACAGAGAGTAGGGAGAAAAGGGGGGGGTTCCTGTCCACATTCCCCTTCCTTGTGGAAGTCGAGGTCAGTGGTGTACTGCTCACACACATCCCTCAGGTGGAATGAAACACCAGGGATGAGGGAGGCTTGGTATTCTTTCCAACTATAATCACAGGGCTGGAGAGATGGCTTAGTGGTTAAGAGCACTGACTGCTCTTCTAGAGGATCCAGGTTCAATTCTCAGCAACCACATAGCAGCTCACACCTGTCTGTAATTCCCGTTCCAGGGATCTGATACCCCACCCCACCCCAGACATGCATGCAGGAAAAACACCAATGCACATAAAAAATAAAGTTCCAACGTAGTCACAAGAGCCTGAAGGAATTGGGGCCACAACAGAAGCAGGATTTTTCTGAGTGTTTTAAGGTATGTACACTCTCTTTTCCAAAGGAAGGGGACATTTTTCAGGGCCCCATTTGCCACGCTGACCTCATTTTCAAGATAAAGAAGGTCCCAGCTTAAAATATCTCAATAGTAAATCATGAGCTCTTTTTGTCACCACAGTGCTCAGTCAGAGTGGCCTCCAGTAGAGGAGAAACCTTGTGATGGCAACTAGAGGGGTCATGTGGCTGTTGACTGAATAGCTGGGCTGGAATACCGGGCTAGATGGGGAGAGCTAGAGGCTAGTTTCCCATGGAGTATGTGACTATGTGACTGTATTTCTGAGCCTCTCTCTCTTCCTTTGTGAACTTCCCCAAGGAGCACCACTGAGAAATGAAGAGGGATGGGGTAAAGGCAGGGTTGTGTAAACTTTTCCTGGGGAGATTCAAACAAATATCTACCTCCTCCAGATAGGGTGCCAACAACAAAGCAAAGCACGGATTCCACACACCAGTAACTTGGTGAACCACTGATTTTATTTAAGCTTGTGTTTAGACGCTCGAGAGAGGAGTTACATAGGAGCACAGGTCACCTCTAAACAGCCACATCACTGAAAAGCCTCACCCCAGTATGGATGACAACCCTCTCAAAGCTGGATAGAGATACCCTCCACAAACTCTTTGCTCTAGCACCCTGGAGAGTGCATGCAGGTGGAACAGACCTGAGGGAAGGGGTGAGGTGCTGCTGAAATTATCAGGTGAGGGTCTAATGTCCCTCCCCACCCCGCTGGGACCCCGAAGGCTATCTGAGGGTCTCTGGTGAGTAGCGACAGCTGCTTTCATGGAGGTGGAAATGGCTGTCATGCCAGGAGGACAGCATTTCACAGCAGGCAAGGAACCCAAGTGAACTCTAGGGAACCATTTGAGGTGTTGTCTGGAGAATGGGTCCCTAGGTTTGGCCACCTTTCCTCTGTGTTTCCTCTTCCTGTGTGTTTTCTCCCCTCTGCACCCCTCCTTTGTCAGGCATGAGACTGGATTGGGTTAGCCTGTATCCCCCCATTCCCCCCCTCACCCGCTTTTTTGTTGTTGTTGTTGTTTTGTTTTTCAAGACAGGGTTTCTTAGTGGAGCCCTGTCCCTGGAACTCACTCTATAGACCAGGCTGGCCTTAAACTTACGGAGCTCTGCCTACCTCTGCCTCCCAAGTGCTGGGATCAAAGATGTTGGTCACCACCATCCAGCTGGCCACTTACTTTCTATGTGGCCGCCTCTTAGGCAAGTTCTTCCAGTATGGGACTCGATACAACCAGTTTTGTCCTACTGACTAAACAGAGCTACAGAAGGAAGATGTGCTGCGTTTGAGTTACTATAGAACTGAACAAAGCTTGACCTCACCTGCCCCTCCTTTTGCCCATTTTCCCCATTGCATGCTGTCCGTTCTGTTTCCCTCATTTCCCTCTTCCTTTACTCCCTTACTCTTGTTTTTCCCTTCTGTCATTTCCTTCTCTACCCTGTCCTTCCCTAGGGCTGAGTAAGGGGTTTGGGGACAGAGGTGATAAAGGGCCAGCTGGTTGGAGGTTTCCCATGGTTTACTATCACAGTGGCCCAGTAGACAGGGTTTTCGAAGCAGAACTCCAGGGGCAGGTTTACTGATTTTCTGTTCTCTGCCTCCATTCTTTCAGAAAAGGAAGCAATGCCGGATCTCGTTTGATACCACGGAGTTTGCTGCAGAGGAGGTGTGTGGGCGCAGACTTCTCCCTGTGTGTGGGTCGGGGTGGGTCTGGAGATGTGTGGGGGTTGGGGTGGATCTGGAGATGTGTGTGGGTCAGGGTGATCTGGAGGTGTGTGTGGGTCGGGGTGGATCTGGAGGTGTGTGGGGGTCGGGGTGGATCTGGAGGTGTGTGGGGGTCGGGGTGGGTCTGGAGGTGTGTGGGGGTCTTAGAGGTGTGTGGGGGTCGGGGTGGGTCTGGAGGTGTGTGGGGGTCGGGGTGGGTCTGGAGGTGTGTGGGCGTGTGCTTTTCCCCTGGTGGGAGTTGGGGTGGGTCTGCTTTTCTGTCTGTTTCAGGCTGGAAGAAGCATGCACCAAGCTGGTTTTAGTTCAGGCTCTGCCAGTCCTCGTGCCACTTAGAAGTAGCCATTCCATCTCTGATGACAACAATCCTGTCCCCTGTCCCTGGTTTACCATTGTTTAACTGAGGCCCTCCTTAGTTAAACAATGGTAAACTCCTCAATCTGGGGGAGTTTTGGATTTGGACTTACAAGAAATCAGCAGAAAGCAAAATGGAGGATGTGATGGGCCCAGCCAGAGGAGAACAAAACCCGGTAGTGGGAAACTCCGTGTTCTGTTGGTGAATTCTGGTTTAGTCCTGAGCTCTCTGAGGATGCTGACATACATGTCCCCTCCTGTGTTGGATGTCCTTCAAGTATAGTTATGCTCTGACAAGAGAAGGGTATTATGTCTGTGTGGGTCTTTGGGCTATGTGATGTGGTCTTTTGGCTCAAGCATCGTTACCTTCTGCTCTTTTTCTAATTCTTCTTCTTCTTCTTCTTCTTCTTCTTCTTCTTCTTCTTCTTCTTCTTTTTCTTCTTCTTCTTCGAGACAGGGTTTCTCTGTGTAGCCCTGGCTATCCTGAAACTCACTTTATAGACCAGGCTGGCCTCAAACTTATAGAGCCTCCTGGGATTAAAGGCAGGGCCATCACACCCAGCTCCTTCCTCTCTTCTAACCACCAAATCCTGGATATTAAATTTTCATTTACTATCCAATTTTAAATGTAAAGGAACCAGTCACATTCTCACTGGTTCAGACTGGACTTGGTCCAGGTCTGTAGTAGTCATTTGGGCTCTTCTCTGAGGACAGAGGGAGAACAGAACTTTATAACTAGTTACTAATGCCACATGTACCCATCCCATGTCCCACTCCCACTCATTTGGAGGTATAGGTCCTGTTACTTGGTTCTCCTGGACACAGTCTGATTTCTCATGCCACCTCATTGTTGAAGCATTGTAAGGAAATCTTCTAAAGCCTGCATTTCTTCAGTTTTTCAGATGAGCCAATGCCTGACACTAGGCATAGAAGGGTTACCAAAATTTTGCCCTGATTCACTCAGGAAACTGGGGGGGGGGCTCTGTAAACACTACAGAATTCTAGAACTGAGGGACACTCTGTGCATAGTAGACAAGAGAAGGAAGAGGCTTCAGAAGGAATGTCCACAGTGGCTGGTGTGGCCTATAGTGACAGTCCAATGGGTCAGGTCTCACTGGTCCCTACACAGAAGAACATGTTACTGAGACAAGCAGCTGTCCCCCAGTTTCAGTATGCTTGTGCTGGGGACCATGAGGTCCTGGAGCAAGGATAGCCCATATCCTGCCTTGGCAGGGGGCAGAGCTGCTTATTTTTTGAATTTCTGCACCAATGGGAGCGGTTCTTGGGCTGGGTGAAGATGTAGTGAGATGCTCGCTTTGATAGTTGGCACACAACCCTCAGTCTATGTTAGCCACTGCTGTGTGTAGAACAGGCAAGCATACAAGTGAGTATATGGAGAGTTACCAGCTAAAATCCTCTGGCCATGTCTCCCCAGGGTCATCTTCCTCCACGGGCCATTTATATCACACAGAAGAAGCCATCCTGGAGGACAGAACAGGAGATCCAGTCCCTCTGCAATGTTCTTCAGGTTCTAGATTGCTACCGAAACTACGCAGAGACTCTACAGCTGCTCCTGGCCAAGGTCATGCGCTTTGAAAGGTCAGTGAGAGGCTCACAGCCCCTGGCTCCTAGGCTGGCGTGGGACTAGTCAGGAGGACAAGGCAGGTCACCTGTGTGCTCACTGGTGCGGGCAGAAGCATAGCCTAGTCACTCTTTGAGAGTCCTCCGATTACAGTCATGGAATCCGAAATGATCTGACAGGAGTTGCTGAACTGATCTAGTCCAACTCACACACTTTCCAGATGCAGAAACGAGGGTCAAAGAGGGCGAACACTCATCCTAGTCACTGTGTCTTAGTCCATTTTCTGTGACTAATACTGCCGGAGTTGGGCTAGTTTTAAAGGAAAGAGACTTAGCCTGTGGTCTGGGTCACATCTGATGATGCCCTTCTTGCTGGAAGAGCCCCAAGCATCATATGGCAAAGCACAAATAATAACAACCCAGAAACAGATATTGGGGTTCAAGCTGCAGATCAGAAAAGCAAGGCAGCTGGCCACTGGAGAGTTCTTACCTCTGCCAAAGCTCAGACCAAAGGGGCGATCCATCGAACCTCAGATTGCTCCCAACAGCACTGTTGCTCCGACTCACTGAGACTACAACGAGCTTCTGTCTCCTCCCACCTTATAGTCCTCTCTCTTCCCAGCCATATCACTCCTTTCTCCACCTCCTAGTGCTGGAATTAGAGGTATGAGTTCTGTTTCTCCTTTAGACCAATTCATTCTCATGTAGCCCAGGGTGGCCTTGAACTCACAGAAATCCATTTGCCTCTGTCTCCTGAATGCTGGGATTAAAAGTGTGTACCACCACTGCCTGGCCTCTATGGCTGTGGCTAGCTTTGCACTCTGATCTTCAGACACGCTTTATTAGATCATAAACAAAATATCACTACAATATGGTGAAAGTCAGGGAGCCTTTGGTCTTTCTTCTTAAGAAGCTACCAGTATTTGATGGTGAGGGTTCCCCCTGCTTATTTAGTCCAATTTTTTTCCCCTTGGTGCTGGAGATTGAACACAAAGTCTTACACATGTTAAGAACATGTGCCCCCATTAAGCTATGCCATTGGCCTAGTTTTGTCTAATCCTAATATTTTTTGTTGTTGTTGTTGTTGTTTTTTGTTTTTTTTTTCCAAGACAGAGTTTCTCTGTGGCTTTGGAGGCTGTCCTGGAACTAGCTCTTGTAGACCAGGCTGGTCTCCAACTCACAGAGATCCACCTGTCTCTGCCTCCCAAGTACTGGGATTAAAGGCATGTGCCACCAATGCCCGGCATAATCCTAATGATCTTCTAAGGGCTGGGATTAAGTTTCTACTCTTACTACCTTACAATGCTCAAACTCCAATTAGAGTTTTCAAGGGACAAACTATATTCAAATCAAGTGTGCACACACATGCTCGTGCAGGCACACACACACACACACACACACACACACACACACACACACAGAGTAAATAAATGAATAAATATAATGACAACATAAAGTGAAGGATGACCAAGGCATGTGGTAGTGCACACCTTTGATCCCAGCATTCAGTTGGCAGAGTCAGGCAGATCTCTGTGAGTTCAAGGCCACCTTGGTCTATAGACCCAGTTCTAGGACAACCAAGGCTACACAGAGAAACCCTGTCTTGAAAAAACAAAAAACCAAAACAAAACAAAAAGAATGACCAAGAGAGACATTCTCTGACCTCCACATGTATCCGCTCGTGTATCCATTCCCATGACCACGTGTGCACAAGCAAACAATTGTATACACCATACACAGAAGAAAACATTCATGCAATGTTGAAGTTGTTGCAGTTTCTTTTTTTAAAAAAATTCATTTATCACATCTTTAATTAGAACTTTTGACCTCCTTCCGGGTCCTGTGGGTTCACTGCCTGAATAAAGATGTACTTACTCATACTTACTCATATTGCATAGCCTGGATGTGAGGCAGGGGTAGGTGAAGTTTTAATCCTAACCCCCCCCCCTTTTTTTTCTGAGACAGCGTTTATCTGTGTAACAGAGAATAGGTAGATTTGATAAAGGGCACGTAGACCAAGGCATTCCAGACAGGGAGAATTATTTGCTTTGTTTGAGTCCAGGGGAGAAGAGCAGTTCACTCTGAGGATTCCATATCAGAAGAACAAGAATGAGAGTGTCAGGGAGACAGAGGAAAGGGAGGAAGAAAGAAAGTGAGAAAGAGAGGAAGGAAGGAAGGAAGGAAGGAAGGAAGGAAGGAAGGAAGGGAAAAAGGGAAGACAAAGAGAGAGAGAAAGGAAAGAAGAAAGAGGAAGGAGGAAGGAAAAAAGAAAGGCAAGCTGGCAGAGTGCTGTCAAGAGGGAAAAAAGAAAATTATGGCGCATGCAGATAATGCCACATCTGTCCCAGTGTGACTCTGAGCAAGCCACTTAACCTTTTGAGCCTTGGAATTTTCATTAGTGAAATAATGATAACGCTGATTTACTAAAAATAGAGATTTGTGGGGAGAGTGCACAAGTGATGGTCCTTGGAGCCCCCTGTCAACTGTTAGTCATTTCTGGGACAGACCAGGAATTAGCATTTTAGACTGAAGTCTTCAGCTATAAAGAAAACCCAGCCCCAAGGAAGGCCTTGAGGCTCATCTGGAAGTCAGTCTTAGCTAGATTTAGCAGGTCAGTGCAAACAGGACTATGTCTGCCTGTTTACCTTCTAGTGCTCCTAGAATTTAGGGCCTCACACTCATGAGCTCTTCCTCTGAAGAGTACTCCTAGCCCTTATCATATTTTTTGTTTTGATACAGGGTGTTACTAAGTTGTCCTGGCTAACTTTATTCTTTTTTTTTTTGTTTTTTGTTTTTTTGTTTTTTGAGACAGAGTTTCTCTGTGTAGCTTTGGAGTCTATCCTGGCACTCGCTCTGGAGACCAGGCTGGCCTCGAACTCACAGAGATCCGCCTGCCTCTGCCTGCCGAATACTGGGATTAAAGGCGTGCGCAACCAACGCCTGGCTCTGGCTGACTTTAAACTCACTTGTAGCTGGAGTTTCTGTTCCACCTGATCCCATAGTCACTTTAGCCCCAAATAAACACACAGAGACTTCTTTTAATTAGAAAACTGTTTGGCCAATGGTTCAGGCTTCTTACTTACTAGCTCTCTCTTAATTATTAACCCATAATTGCTAATCTATGTATTTCTACACTCATCCTGTAGCCCAGGCAAGCCCTGAACTGGAGATCTTCTTGTCTCAGCCTCTTGGCAGCTGGGATGACAGGCCTATGTCCCCAGCCCAACCTTCCTCCCTCAGAGTTTGAAGATGGTTGCCACAGTCATAGCTCCTAATGTCCACCTCCAGTCTGACTCCAGTGGAAAAGAGTATCTCTTGGGACTGCCTTGGAATTTTTTTTCTTCCTTTCTCCCTTCTTTAGTTCCTTCCATTGGGTTGGCTTTGCCTAGAATCACAATGGGGTCTGGGTTTAAGAACTGCTAACAAGACCCACTTCCTCTCTCTTTCCTGTTATTCCTCTGAAAGGGCAGACAGGACTTTTCCTGACTCCCTCTTCTCTCTCTCTCTCTCTCTCTCTCTCTCTCTCTCTCTCTCTCTCTCTCCCTTCCCCTCTCCCTTCCTTTTCTAATAAAACTTCCTTCCCACTTTAAAAAAAAAAAAAAAAGAACTGCTAACAAATCCTATTTGTACTAGACTTGGGTGTCTGAGCACCAAATTCGTTGGAGAGCTACCAGAGCGATGGAGCCCCACCCCCTCTAATTTGGGAAGGGCATGCACAGCACCTGTGTGGCAATCAGGGAACATCGAGGGAATGAGTTCTCTATGAAAGTCGAGGGACTTTGATAACAAGCTTGGGTTATCAGACTTGGCATCTAGTGTCTCCATCCTCGCACAGTCCCACCAGTCCCTTTATCTGTCTCTTCCTAGACAAATCACCTGTAGTTCACAAACAAGAGAAACTGAGGTTCAAAGAGATGACCTGTTTGGTGTCACACAGCCAGGTTCAGAACCAGGATTCAGGCGGGCCTTGGAGTGACTCTAATGCCAGTGCTCATCACTGTTCGGTTTCTCCGAGTGTCTGCTGTGTTGGGTTCCTCTAGTCTTTCATTTTGTGCTGCCAGTGGAGCACTCACAGATGCTAAGCTTAACCAACAGCGAGGCAAACCCAAGTAGCCGCTGCTGCTTCCAGGAAGCCTCAGCATAACTGAGGCAGGAGACTGGCTAGGTGTGAGTAAAGGGTCCAGAAGGGCCTGGGCCATTCTGAAGTCTTTTTTATCCCAAGGTTGTGCCTTTATGTCCCAGAACACACAGCACTGAGTCTGGAGCATCTTAATTAGAAGTCAATCCTTTCCCAGGTTTGGCCGCCGGCGTGTGATCGTCAAGAAGGGGCAGAGAGGCAATAGCTTTTATTTCATCTATCTGGGCACGGTAGCCGTAACTGATGATGATGATGGGAGCAGTGCCTTCCTGGACCCTCATCCAACACTGCTGCACAAGGGTGGCTGCTTCGGGGTGAGCCAGAGGAGGGCCTCACTTCCTGGGTTGGGGTCAGGGTATGACAGGACTCCTGCTCTAACCTCTTAGCCAGGCCCTGCCTGCCTTATCCTCATTGCAGGTCACTAGCCCACATGCACACCAGGGCCCTTACGCACTGTCCAAAGCTGACTTCTGCACCTGATACTGAAAGAGTATATTCCCTGTTTTTCCCCAGACACAAGGATGCCATAGACTCCACAGAGTGTCTTTTTCAGTTCCCGGTCTCCTCTGGCCTGTTTAGACCTATTGCCTCTTTTCCCCAAACAGATAAAGGGGAATATGCAGTGGCTGGGGCAGTGTGTGTGTGTGTGTGTGTGTGTGTGTGTGTGTGTGTGTAAGAGAGAGAGAGAGTATGGAAAGGGCCATGGTGGGAAGCTGGATGTGGCCTCACACTTGTCCCTGTTCCTCCCACCAGGAAATGGGCCTTCTGAGTACTGCAGTAAGGAGGGCCACAGTGGTCTGCATGGAGGAAACAGAGTTCCTGGTTGTTGACCGGGAAGATTTCCTCGCGAATAAGCTGGATGAAGAAGTCCAGAAGGAAACTCGCTATCGGTACAATTTTTTTAGGTAATGCCACCTCATTCAATATCTTTCCTCTTCCTGTGCTTAGCTCTGCCCTTGGTTGGAAACATGTTGGAGGTGCTCTAAAATCCTACCCAACTTCTCTATCTGGCCAAACTCCAAGTGTGCCTTCAGCTCAGAAGCCCGTTCCTACCCAACAGGATGAACGCTTGCTGGGCCAGGCAGGATGCTAGGACTTTGTATTTGTTTCCTGTCTAGTCTCATATTCAACACTGTGTGGTCGTTTCTTTTATTTTCCTTAGTGTGTAGATGAGAGCATCAGGGCTCAAGATGATGACATGCCATGTCTGATTTAAAAGTAACAGGATCAAGCTGAGTGGTGGTGGTACAAGCCTTTGATCCCGGCACTTGGGAGCAGAGGCAGTGGATATCTATGGATTCAAGGCCAGCCTGGTCTACAGAGCAAGCTCCAGGACAGCCAGGACTGTTACACAGAGAAACCCTGTCTGGAAAAATCAAAGTAAATTAGTGAAATTTAAAAATAAAATAAAAGTAAAAGTAACAGGGTCTCGCCGGGCATTGGTGGCACACACCTTTAATCCCAGCACTCGGGAGGCAGAGGCAGGTGGATCTCTGTGAGTTCGAGGCCAGCCTGGTCTCCAGAGCAAGTGCCAGGATAGGCTCCAAAGCTACACAGAGAAACCCTGTCTCAAAAAACAAAACAAAACAAAAAAAAACAAAAACAAAACAGAAGTAAAAGTAATAGGGTCTCAACATCCTATTTCACTGACATACCCCATTTGTCATCACCCCAGGTAGATGGGGTGCCTCATCCACTATTATGTTGAATCCTGTGTTCCTCAAAAATTCTATCCATACTGTGACTCTTGTGGTTGTACAAATTAAGATATACGGGACTGGGAATGTTATAGGTTAATTTTATTGGGCATAAATCACTTACATGAGAAACCGATAACCCAGGATCTGCACTCAGAGGATCCAAGCTCAGCTGCCTTCTGTGACCTGATCGGAACCCAGAGAGAACAAGCCTGTCCCTGACTCCAGACCAAATCCCACACCTCAAGTAGGCATCTGTGACCACACCCTACAGGTTCAGCTGAAGGATCTCTACTACAGACTCTCCCTTGTGTAGTAATTCATTTATAGTTTGCATGCCATATCTGACAGGAGTGCAGATTTGGCCACCATTGTAATCTTCCTGTTGTCATGGTACTAAGCATACATAATGTTCATCAAATAAATATTGACTAAATGAAGCTGTCCTGGATGGGCCTGGGAGGTAGCATCACTAAGGCAGGAGGGTCTGAGAGACGTGCAAATGGGAAAATGGGTCTGACACCCAAGCTCAGCTCTTAGGCTTACTAAAGGGAAAATTCCATGGGCTAATTCAATCTAGTAGAGCTTATCTGAACAGGGCAAAGCAAAGCAAAATAAAAACAATGTGAGACTCATTATTTTTACTCTGAGCATTCCAACTAGCAACATGACCAGATGCAATATAAGCTATGAAAGGAAAGTGATTACTACAGCCTCCTTAGTAGTGTGTTAGCATTTAGTTGTTTGTGGTTTAGCAGCTCTCCCTACAAAAGCTTTACCAGCCACAGCTCATTGCCACTGAGCATCTCTCCCGCACTCTCCCCACCCCACCCCCCACCCCCACCCCGGCTAAATTCTAATAGGCTTCCCTCTCCCCGCAGGAATTTAGATCTGTTACAATCGTGGTCTGATGAGAAAGTCTGGCAGCTGGTGGCCTTGGGGAGAACGGAAAAGTTCTCACATGGACAGCTGGTGACAAAAGACTTTGTGGAATCGTCATTTGTCACATTTATTTGCAAGGTGAGAGTCTGAGCAGGGAGCAAAGCTGGGAAGAACAGGTGTGACTTGAAGTCCTCTCTGTCCAGGCAGACATGGTTTGAGCCAGTTCTGCAGTCCTTTTCTGGCCTTCTAGCTTAAGGTCTCCTGCAAAGCGTGATTCACTTACCTCAGAGGGTTTCTGTGAGCTTGGGGGGGGGTACAGTGTGCCCCTGTTGTTGGGGTAGGGATGGGAGTGCATTTCAAATGTTGGAAACTGTATAGGACCTAACTATGGACTACATCTTTCTTTATGTACATTTCTATATTCAGATTTATAAGTTAGGCTCAGTAAGAGATTAAGTTAACATAAAATAGAACTGTTAAAACCAAAATACTATATCCACACCCTTTTTGTGATGATGTAAGATGGAACATAAAGAAAACAATGTATAGCTTTTCTTTGTCATGTTTGTATCACAAAATCTCAATTTTTGTGTTTTGGGCCACTGTTAAGTAAGATCAAGTTACTTGACCATAGCACTGTGGTACTACAACAGCCAAGCTGATCACAGAGAGCTATAAAGTCCTTCACAGGTAGGTAGCACATACAGCATGGATATACTGGTCATGGTTTGTCACCTAGGCAGGACAGAGTAGTCTGGCACTCAGAAGGGTGCACAACTTCAGACTTATAATGTGTCTATTTCTGAAGTCTTCCATTTGATATTCTTAGTTTGTTAGAGTATGGGTGATTGTAACCACAGCTAAATTCTTGTTTGTTTCATATGTTGTGTCTCATTTTGGTCTCACAGTGACCTCCCAGAGGTTGGCAGGGACCTTGTTCTCATTTAACAGAAGAGTAAACTGAGGCACAAACTATGAAATGTTCGTCCAAAGTCACCAAGTTGGGGGGGAAGCATGCGGGGTGGGGGGAGTGATTCCAATGTCCTTCTCCAGAACTGGGATTGGAGTTGACCAGCCAGTTCCTTACACTGTAAGTCACCAAAGAGATTCAGTGCATTTTTGTCAAGGACATGATTGTCCAGGATGTGAGTAGATACAAAGATGTAGAAGACTGATTTTCTCTGTCTCCTTCACTGGATCTGGAGCATAGTCAAAGCTGTCAATGCCAGGTGCCAAGTGATGGGTATACATGAGTGGTGTCCAAGGACTAGGGAAAGGGAAGCTGCAAGGAGGTGAGAGGAAGGCGAACCTCAGGTATTGATCCCAGAGATGAAAGGAATGCACAGATTGACATGCCCTGAACTGCTGTACGGACTGGCCTGAGCTGAGTGTTACATTTTCGGGCATTTTATGAGTTGGTAGCACACCACTTATTTTTTTTTGTTTAATCGCTACCTTTACTGGCAATAATAGCATCTATAGATATCTTAGGATACTCACATAGGAGACATAACAGCTGGAGCTCTTTTGGGTTCATCCAGTTCCTGCAAACAGCTCCAGAAGTCTTCAGTCAAAAGCAAAGCCAGAAACTGGCTTGCAGCAGCACACTGACTCCTATTGTCCAAGCCTTCATTTTACCAGTGAAGATACTAACAGAGAGCGTCAGTGTGCTGCTTTCTCAAGACATGAAACAAATGCTTTTGTCCTTAACCAGGAGGAAACAGAAGTTGATGGGTCCCTGCAGGATGGGACCAAGGACATGGCTCATCTGTGGGAGGAACACTCATTGTAGCCTGTCTTGCAGAGACTTTGGAACAGTAAATGACATTGGTCATTATATAGTAAAAGGTCATCTCAATGGGGTATAGAAAATCAAGATGGGGCTGGGAGTGGTGGCCCACGTCTTTAATCCCAGCACTGGGGAGGCAGAGGCAGGTGGATCTCTGTGAGTAGAACACCACCTGGTGTACAAAGCAAGTTCCACGACAGCAAGGCTGTTACATAGTGACCAAAGGACGCCCTGCATATAATGAAACCCTGAAGAGGTCACTGTAAGTTAGAAGTAAAAGGGGTCTGCCATTGCCACCTCGTCTTCCACACACAAAAAGAATCGTTACTCATCCACTCCCCAAACTCCCCAGCTGTAGCAATAATGTGGTTACAGACCGATTTAGAGAAAGAACTCCAGAAAACATTTCCATTCTATCATGAGACATCGAATGGAAATGATCAGTGGTCCTTCCCACCCATGCAGTGATTAAGAAAAGGGTAGGACAAGACACTGAGTAAATATTAATTGAACAAATACTGTTTCAAGTGTCTGCTGTGTGCCAGGCGTTCTCTGGTTCTGAAGACAGTGAGTAAAGGAAGCGAGAGCTTGACATGGCAGAGTATATAAGCGAGTAAATAAACGAACCAGCTGAAAACAAGGCTGGTGCGCTCCGTTAGTCCCAGCACTCAGGCGGCAGAGGCAGGCAGATCTCTGAGAGTTCAAGGCCAGCCTAGTCTACAAAGTGAGTTCCAGGACAGCAGGAAGTGTTACACAGAGAAACCTTGTTTCAAAATATAAATCAATAAATGAATCAGCTGTTTTCAGACACCAAGAGGAGGAGGACAAAACAGTCAAGTGGGACAAACCAGTCAATTCCCGAGTGGATGATTTGGAAAGATCTCTTCCTGATGACTTCTGTGCCTAAATCTAAAATGACTCATGCCTTCAGTAACCTGGGGCTACGGTGTTCTAAGAAAGCATTAAATACAAAAGTGATTTTAGGGTCAGCGAGATGGCTCGGCGAGTATAGGAGCTTGCTCCGAGCCTGATGACTTGAGTTCAGTCCTTGGAATTCACAGGGTGGAAGGAGAGAACCAACTCCTCAAAGTTGTCCTCTGACCTCCACATCTGTGCTGTGGCATGTGCCCCTCTATTATTTGGGTCATCAAAAAGTTTGCACCATTGACACAGCAGGTATCTCAATTTATTGCCTGTCATGCATGTGAGTGAGAGAGCGGTCAAACAGTAGGCGGCTTATGAGACTTAGATTAACCTCCCTAGGGAAATGCTGCCCTCAGCTTCATTTGTCAAATCCTGGCTGGTCTGTGAGGGTGGATTGGCAAGGAGGTCAGACAGCTCCAACCAAAGTGGCCGAGGATTGGTGGATTATATAGAATTTCTATAGTGTGTGTATTTTATTCTGTACAAGTGATCTTGATCTCCCCCCCCCCCCCGCCCCCATTTTTGCTGTGCTGAGGACTGAACCCAGGGCCCTTCACAGAGCAGGCAAGGGATTTACCACTGAGATACATCCCCACCCCCTTTTAAAGGTTATATTAATTGTATTTAATATACAATTAATTGTATTTAAAGGTTTATATTAATTGTACATTTTCCTACATCTTCCATTGTTTTATTTTGGAGTCAGGGTCTCCCTATGTAGCCCAAGGTGACCTTGAACCCTTTATCCTTCTGTGTCTACCCTATGTAGCCCAAGGTGACCTTGAACCCTTTATCCTTCTGTGTCTACCCTTCCAATGTTGGGAGTCCATGTGCCTCACACTTGGCCGAAAGGTAACATTTATATGTTGAACATGCAAATGGGTATTTTCCCTGGTGTTAAGCTTAGCAGCACCACTAGGGGGAGTGTTGTTCTTCAGGGGCCTAGCCCAGAAGGGAAGACTTAAGTCTGACTAACAAGGAGCAAAAGGGTTGTTAAGTAGGAAGCAGATTTGTGGAAGGATGGAGGGGTGTGGACACCTGCAGGAGCAGTCCTGAACTGCAGATACCTGACACACAGGCCAAAGAGGAAGCCAGTCCCTCAGCCAGTGCAAGGGGAATCAAGTGGATATGGGCACCTCCCAGACTCAGCCTCGTTAAGATCAAGGAACCCAGAGAGCCCCAGGACCTTTGCTGTAGGGTGCTGGAATTGAAGTGACTGGCTTCCAGTCTCTACACATTCAAAGGGGACTGGATTAAATTTATGTCCTCTGCCTCAGGCTCTGGAATACCAAGATTACAGGACCACACATCGGCATCACCATGGCCAGCTTGAATGTCTTTTGCTCTGTTTTCTTTGGGGGGGGCAGGGGTGGGTTTCCAGACAGGGTTTCTCTGTGGCTTTGGAGGCTGTCCTGGAACTAGCCTTTGTAGACCAGGCTGGTCTCGAACTCACAGAGATCCATCTGCCTCTGCCTCCTGAGTGCTGGGATTAAAGGCGTGCACCATCCTGCCTGACACCTTGCTCTGTTTTCATCTCCATTTTTTTCATCTGTAAAATGGGAGCACTGAATTCATAAAGTCTTACAATAGGAATTATTTTAATAATCAAAATCGTTTTTTAAAAAAAGAGATGCTTAAGCAGTTAAGAGCATGTACTGCATTTGCAAAGGACCTGTGTAGGGTTTCCAGTGCCCATGTAGAGCGGCTCACAGCCACCTGTAACTCCAGCTCCAGGGAATCTGATACACACTTCTAGCCTCAGTTAGCAACTGCATTCACACACACACACACACACACACACACACACACACACACACACACCACAACCTCTGTGTATGTGTGTGCAATTAAAAATAGTAAGAAATCTTTTAAAAAATAACTTTTTTGCTGGGCATTGGTGGAGCACGGGAGGCAGAGGCAGGTGGATCTCTGTGAGTTCGAGGCCAGCCTGGTCTTCAAAGACAGTTCCAGGACAGTCTCCAAACCTACAAACCCTGTCTCGAAAAACAAACAAACAAACAAACAATAACTTTTTAAGCACAAGTTTCCTTGGTTAATGTTCATCCACCAATGTAGAGCTTCTAAAGGTGGCACAGCCCAGCCTGCACCCACACTCGGGAGCTCATGAGAAACACAAACTCTGCCAGGCACAGTGGCAGCTTTATATTTATAATCCCACCATGGGGAGAGAGACCAGGAGTTCAGAGTCATCCTTAGCTATCTGAGGAGTTTGAGGTCACTGTGGGCTATGAGACATTGCTTCAAAACAAAACAATAAAATAGTGTCACCCAGGTACAGTGGTGTGCGCCTATGTTCTTATAATCCAAGCACTTGGGTTACTGAGATAGGAGTATTGCTTCAAAACTGAGGCCAGCCTGGGCTACGTAGAGTTTCAGGACAGCCTCCTTGGGTTGGGCAGTCTATTGGTCTTGACAAGTATTTAGTGAATGTAGTGCCATATACAGTAATTGTATTATCCTAAAACAACTTTTCCCTACCTATGGCTCCCCCACCCCCCAGCCAGAAATCTGAGGTAAGTTTTTATTGTCTCAACAGCTTCTAGAATGCCATAGGTTGGGATCATAGAGTATTAGAGTATGTTACCATTCAGATTGACTTAGAAGTTTGCATTTAAGAAATTTTTATCTCTCGAGACCAGCCTGGTCTACAAGAGCTAGTTACAGGACAAGGCTCCAAAGCCACAGAGAAACCCTGTCTTGAAAAACCAAAAAAAAAAAAAAAAAGAAAAAAAAGAAAAAAAAGAAAAAAAAAAGAAAAAGAAAAAAAAAAGAAAAGAAATTTTTATCTCTTGAATGGATTTGGTTTTAGTGTTGCTGAATAATATTTCTCTCTCTCTCTCTCTCTCTCTCTCTCTCTCTCTCTCTCTCTCTTGGTTTTTTGAGACAGGGTTTCTCTGTGGTTCTGGAGGCTGTCCTGGAACTAGCTCTTATAGACCAGGCTGGTCTCGAACTCACAGAGATCCACCTGCCTCTGCCTCCCGAGTGCTGGGATTAAAGGCGTGCGCCACCACCACCCGGCTGAATAATATTTCATTGTCAAGATGCACCATAATTATTTTTCCATATATATTTACGTGTAAATATATATGAAAATTCTCAAGCTCCCCCCACTCCCTGAGCTATTAAATCCAAAAGTCCAGGAAGGAGGGCTGGTAGTTGACAAAATTTCAATAATTCTGAAGCACACTATAGTACTTTTTAAAAGGGAAACTCCTGTCTCTCCCTGAAGATTGGTTCATCAAAAAATCTGCAAGGGAGTAAGTGCAGGTGACCTTCCAGGGGAAGTAATACAAAGACCACAGAGTGGCAGCAGGCAGGGCACCCTGGGCTGGCCACGCAGTTCACTGTGTTCCTTACGGTGTTTTACTAAAATCTAGCCTTTAATGTGAAGGTTTATGTAACAATTCTCATCTGTGGCTTTGAGAATTCAGAACAGGCAACCAACCGCACACCAGACCCTGTGTGTCCTCTGGCTGGAACTGAGACGCTCCTGCTGTTCTGAAGGGACCGCTGTGTTCTCACTTTTATTCACTATGGAGCTGGCTCTTTGCCCGTTCAGACTTCCTCAGCATCCTGTGCTTCCTGCCACTAGAGGATGAAGCCAGCCGCCAGTGGCTGATTTCTTGTAAGGGAGGTTGGGGAATAGGATTCCCACTGGTATTGCAAACACAATTAATGCCCATAATCAATCCATTCTGGACCACTTGGGACACATGGCTGGACCTCTCTCTGCAAGTATCAGATGCAGTAAAAGGCTTATGAGAGAGGTTTCCAAGAGGAATCATTGTTTCTCTTACATCTGCAGTTCTTGGGTGAGAAGTATTTGTTGAATGAATGTTGAATAAAGCCCTAAAGACAGTGCCTGGCATACATCAAAGGCTTATTAGATGTCTGTTCCCTTACCAATAGTAGCCTGTCTTTAAGATTAACCCTTTTGTGTCTCTTTGAGTTCCTACTAAGAAGCAAAAGATTTATATAAAGATAGGAAATAAAAGGAACATAGCTGGTTTTGTTTGTTTGTTTGTTTGGGTTTTTTGTTGTTGTTGATGATGTTGTTTTTCTGGTGCTGGGATTCAAGCCCAGGACCCCACAATGCTAGGATTGCTTTGTTCTTGTTTCTTCTTGAGGCAGGGTCTCTTGAAATCTTCCTGCCTCAACCTTTATTGTATCACCACTCTTGGTCTGGAGACTCCTATCTTGATCTAAACTCCCAGGATCAAAAAGGCAGGAGAAGGGAAGGCTGGGAATTAAAAACTGGGTTTTAAAGTTTTCACTCTGACCATCACAAGTTCCCTTTCTAAGGAAACTGATCCAAGCAAATAAGGAGACTGTTTCCAATTCAAAGATGAAAAATCCCATCCCACTGCCTGCCCCGAGAGCTGTCTCAGTGACCTCTGTAAGAATTAAAAGATGGGGCTGGAGAGATGGCTCAGAGGTTAGGAGCACTGGTTGTTCTTCCAGGGGTCCTGAGTTCAATTCCCAGCAACCACAACCATCTGTAAGATCCGGTGCCCTCTTCTGGCCTGCAGGGTTACATGCAGATAGAACACTGTACACATAGTAAATAAATCTTAAAAAAAAAAAAAAAAAAAAAAGATTAAAAAGATGTGGCCTGGCGGTGGTGGCACACGCCTTTAGTCCCAGCACTCGGGAGGCAGAAGCAGGTGGATCTCTGTGAGTTCGAGGCCAGCCTAGTCTACAAGAGCTAGTTCCAGGACAGCCTCCAAAGCCACAGAGAAACCCTGGCTCGGGAAAAAAAAAAAAAAAAAAAAGCCCTGTCTTAGCTTGGGCTGTTTCTAGCGACTTTAACTTAAATTATTTCAACTACCTTTTACCTCTGGGCTTTTTCCTTATCTTTTGTATACTTTTGTTTCTTACTCCATGGCTTGCTTTGTAGCAAATGGAATAACATCAGTACATACATCTGATATTTTTTATTTAGCGGTGTTGAGGAGACAGAGAGGACAACTTTGGGCCCCCTGGTCAGGGAGTCTAATGACTGAGAGCTCTCAGCTCAGTGAGAGACCCTGCCTCAAAAAAATAAGGTAGAGAATGACTGAGGAAGACACCTGATATCCTCTGCTCTCCACATGTGAGAGCATGCATACACACACACACACACACACACACACACACACACACACACACACGAACATGTACACACGTATAAAGAGTTACCATAGAATAATATGTATAACTGGGGTTTCTTTTTGTTTGTTCTTTTGAAAAAAGCTCTCACTATGTAGCCCTGGATGGCCTGTAATTTGCTATGTAGATTAGGCTGGCCTGGAACGCACAGAGATCTGCCTCCTTAGTGCCTGGATTAAAGGTGTGCCACCACACTTCCTTATCTTCTTCTTTTGTCTCTGATTTAATACACATTGCCACCTTTTGAGCTACTGAAGAGGTGAATGTCATCCCTGGGAACCTAGGGTTGCTTTTTTTTTTTTTTTTTTTTTTTGTGCAGGATTGGTGATGGCATACCACACAGCACTCAGGAGGCAGAGGGGGAATTTCTGTGAGTTTGAGGCCAGCCTGGTCTACAGAGTGAGTTAGTTCTGGGACAACTAGGGCTACACAGAGAAACCCTGTCTCAAAAAACTAGAGTGCTTGTGTGTGTGTGTGTGTGTGTGTGTGTGTGTGTGTGTGTGTTTCTTTAGGTGTTAAAATTTTCTATGAGAAGATAACATTTTTTATTAAGGAAAATACATGAAACAATATGCATTGAGCAAATAAAACAAAAAGAGGGTTAGGGCAGGTGGATATAAAGCTTCCTTTCAAAGCCTAGCCTGCCTGGAGCGTTCAGGTTTAACCCTTGGCTTGTGTCCTTTGATATGTCCAGGGCAGCTGTGAGATCCTGCGGCTGGTAGACCTGGGGGCCTCCAGTACCTATTACAAGTGGGTCTGGCAGCAGCTGGAGCTGTTGGACCACAAACCTCTGGGAACTCACCGCAATGGTAAGTCACATGGCCACATCTGTCAGTTGATGGCATAGCTGGCAGGGGAGAGGTACTTCCCCCTGGGCCCCATCCTGGTTGCAGTCCTCAATCTATAGATTCCTGGACATTTGAGCTCAAAGGGGCGAACAGGAGGTCTGCTTGAACCCTCCTGTTCTACCAGCTCTAAGAAGCTGGTCTTTGGCCCTGCCTGCCAACTGCTCCCTCCGTCTCTGGATTCTTCTACTCATACCTCATACACCCCCACCTGTCTTTCCTCAGCTCGCTTCTGCTTTTCACGTCTTAGATGCAGCATCTTTATTCAGGGAATTCTCCCAGACTTCTCATGCTGAAGCAGCATCTTCTAGCCCAGCCCTCATTATAGTCCACTTGCATCTGCAGTATTTCTGTCGTGTCTGTCCCGCTGAAATCACACAGCGAGAATCTGGAATGGTTATTAAATGGCTGTCTCTGTAGAATTTAAACTCTGTGATCCTAGGGCCTGTGGCCATCCCAGGCAACTCATGTATATTCATAGTGGCTCACTGAGTCAATAGACACTCGTATTTCGCTAGTGTGGATGGTTTGGGGTATGTCCTGAGCTAATTGTACCTATGAATTCTCCAGTGCCTATCTAAGTTGATATATATGGCATTAATAGCTGCTATCATTCATCAAATTCTTTATATACTCAGTTTGGCTGTTTATACCTAATTGTAATTCACATAACAGAAGATGTATTAGTCAGGGTTCTCTAGAGTAATAGGAGTGAAAGAGTGAATAGCTCTCTCTTATATAGAAAAGAGTTTTATTAGAATGGCTTACAGGCTGTGGTTCAGCTAGTTCAACAGTGGCTGCCTATTTAGGATCTAGGAGTTGTGTACAGTCCACAGGCTGGATGCTTCAGCTGTTCTTCAGCAGATGCTGGAATTCCAAAGAAGCAGGCTCTAATGCCACTGAAGGAATGGACTTGCTAGCAAGGTGAGAGCAAGCAGGCAAAGAGCAAAAATCTCCTTCTTCCGCATCCTTATATAGGCTTCCAGCAGAAGGTGTGGCCAGATTAGAGGTGTTTGCTTGCTCAAAAGATCTGGATTAAAGGTTTGTCTTTCTGCCTCAAAGACCCAGATTAGAAATAGATCATCCCTCTTAAAATTAAGTGAAAACTCCTCAGAGGTGTGCCCTCTATTTTTGGGCTTTAGTTAATTCCAGATGTGGTCAAGTTGACAACCAGGACTAGCCATTACTGCAGATTTTCAATAAGATATGATTGTATCTCCATTTCACAGATACAGAAACCGAGGCTCAGAGAGCCGAGCCTCTTGTCTAAGGGTCATAGAGATACTGAGCAATGGAGGGCTGCAGAGTGCAGGCTCAGCTCATTGAAAGAAAAGCAAGAGCTTTCATATGTGGCACAGGCTCCAGTCATGCTCAGTCTCCATTTCCTAGGGTTGAACACAGACAGTGAGAGGCAAAAGCTTCTAGAGCCTGCCTAAGGTAGTAGCTTCTGTGTTTCTGTTCACAGGAAGCTGCATATCTGTGTGCACATGAGAGCATGTGAAAGTGTGTGTGTGTGTGTGTGTGTGTGTGTGTGTGTGTGTGTGTGTGTGTTACACATTTGGGTAAAGAGTACCAGCCCTCAATAGAAATCTGTAGTTGCTCAGGGGTTGCACATTTACCAAGTACCAGGTCTGGCTTTGTCTCAACATTCCCTTGAGATTATAACCCAGCCTCTCCAAGATAATTGTAGATGTGGCTAGTTGTTCTGCTATTAGAACTGAAACCAACATGGGTGGCTGGGCAGGGGATAAAGGGGCAGGGGGATGTCAGAGAATTTTGGAGCTTTGACAGAGCCGGGTTTATTCCACAGAGTAGCAGGCATTGGTTAATACTTAAGTCATTAGACCTGGCTTCTCCATCATCTTTCCAGACAGTGTCACTATTAAGAGCCTAGTCTTGCTGGGCAGTGGTGGCTCACGCTTTTAATCCCAGTACTTGAGAGGCAGAGGTAGTCAGATCTCTGTGAGTTTGAGACCAGGCTGGTCTACAAGAGCTAGTTCCAGGACAGTCTCTAAAGCCACAGAGAAACCCTGTCTCGAAAAACAAAAACAAAAACAAAAGAGCCTAGGCTCATGCAGGGCAGTGGTGGCACACATGTTTAATTCCAGCACTCTGGGGGTAGAGGCAGAGGCAGATGATTCTCTGAGTTCGAGGCCAGCCTGGTCTACAGAGTAAGTTCAAGGACAGCCAGGGCTACACAAAGAAACTCTGTCTCAGGGGGAAAAAATATCCCAGGCTCAGACTACAGGGTCCTGTGTGACACTGGACAAATGATGGTCTCCTTGTGCATTATTGTCCTTGGGTCCTGTAAAATGTAAATTTTATTCCCTATATTGCAGAATCATTTGGATATTAAGCAAATGAATATACAAAATTCATAGACCACTCCCTGGATGCATGAATATATGGTAGGCACTTGGCACCATTATTACAAGATGACAGGCAACCACCAATGGCAATTCCCTAGATATAAGGCTGTATTGCAAAAATCTGGATATGCTGTTTCTATTGTGGTTCAGTTCAAAATACTTTTAAATTTCTCTTTTGATTTCTTCTTTGTCCCATTGAATATTAATCAGGGTGTTATTTAGTTTCCAAAGATTTGGGGACCATCCAGCTATCTCTCTGTTTATTATTTCTATGATAAAATACTCGGTACAGTTTGAATCCTCTCAAATATGTTGGAAGTTGTTTTATGGCCCAGAAAGCAATCTATCTTGGTGAATGCACCATTTGCATTTGAAAAGACTATGCAGTCACTTGCTGCCACATGCTCTGCATGTAAGTCAGCTGAGGTGATGGTGGGCCAGTGGTCTGTGTCCTTCCTGATTTTTCCATCTGCTCTACCAGCTGTTAATAGAGAGCCGTGAGAATCTCCAGTAATATTTTCTCTCTCCCTCTACCCCATCCTCCCCTTCCCCTCCCCGTCTGTATCCTAGACTCAATTTCACCCGTGGAACCACAGGACTGAACTCTTAAAGACAAGAAAACTTCTTTTTGAGCTGCTAGAGATGAACCCCAGACTGCAAGGCCTGGCGGGCGCTCTACCATGAGCGACATTCTTGACCTAAAATGAACTTCTTTAGAGCATTCTTTACTCTAAAACCTACCTTTTATGATACTATTTTAGTTACTCCTTTTGATTTAATTTAGCTTCCTTTGATGGCTATTAGTTTGATATTGCTCTTTCTATCCTTTCGTGATTGCTTTTTTGGTGTTTTTGTATTTAAAACGGCTTTTTCTTTTTTTGTGTGTGGTACTGGGGATCAAACCTAGGGTCTTATGCATGCCAGGGAAGCACCATACCACTGATCTTTAGCCACGGTCACTAAAATGAGTTTAAGTATTTTTAAACATTTTGTTTACTCTTGTTTATTTTAGGTAGAAAGGGCATGTGTTTGGTTTAGACTGACTGGCTGCCAGACCCCAGAGGTGGTCCTGTCTCCACACCTCCATGTATGTGAATGTGAGTGTACACTTGCTGAGGTGCACTTGTCTCAGGCCTCTCTCAGGCTGGCCCTTGCCTTCCTCCTTGTTTGAGTGAGCTCTCTTGTTTACCAACAAGTATGCCAGGCTAGCTGTCCCTGCTTGGTTTCTAGTTCCATTTGTTTGGAATACCCTTTTCCATCCTTTCATGCTATGGCTACCTCTATCCTTGATGGTGAGATGCAACTAATAGATGCCATTCATTCATTATTTATTGATTGATTTGTTTTCCAAGTCAGGGTTTCTCTGTGTAGCACTTGCTGTCCTGGAACTATCTCTGTAGACCAGGCTAGCCCTGAATTCACAGAGATCTGCCTCCTTCTGCCTCCCAAGTGTTAGCTAGGATCAAAGGCAGGCACCACCACCATCAGGCAATGCAGTTTATTTTTTAAAGCCAGCCCACTAGTCTATGTCTTTTGAGGGGAGAATTGATGTCATTAAGCTTCAGAGTCATTATTGAAAAGTTGTGTATTAACTCCTGTATTTGTGTTGATTTTGTAATGTTTGGCATTTCCTATTCCTCTTGTTGCTTACTGTTCTAGCACAGTTTATTCTTTCCTGTAGCCCCTAAATGTGTTCACTTTTTAAAAAAAAATAAATTTATTTGCCAGGCGGTGATGGCAAACATCTTTAATCCCAGCACTCAGGAGGAAGAGGCAGGCAGATCTCTGTGAGTTCAAGGCGAGCCTGGTCTCCAGAAATAGTCCCAATACAACTAAGGCTGTTACACAGAGAAACCCTGTCTTGAAAAAAATATTTTTTTCATTTACTTTACATGGATGTATGTTCTGTGTGTGTGCCTGTGGGATCCCCTGGAACTAGATAGTTCTGAGCCACCATGTGGGTGCTGGGTCTAATCCAGGGCCTCTGCAAGAGCAACAAGTGTTCTTAACTGCTGAGCCACCTCTCCAGCCTACTGTTAACCTTTTTCTTCTGGTCAAAGGAGTCTTTCAAGAATGGCTTAGTGCTCATGAATTCCTTTAGCTTATTTTCAACATGGAAAGCATTTCTTTCTCCTTAATTATGATGGTTTTGCTGAATATAGTAATGTGGGCTGGCAGTTACTGTCTTTCAGAACTTGAAATAGAGATCTGCCTGGCTCTATTTCCCAAGTGTAGGGAGATTAAAGGTGTGAGCCATCCTGCCCAGCCCACCTTGTTTTCTGAGGCAGTCTCTCACACTAGGACATAGGGCTTGTCACATAGGCTGGGCTGTCTCTCCCTCCCCAGTTCTAAGATAATAAGTACAAGCCACCATGCCCCACTATTTACATGGGTGCTGGGGAGCAAAGTCAGAGCTTTGTATGTCCTAGGCAAATACCGACTGACCTCCATCTCCACCCCAATGTGATCAATTTGAAGGAGAGCGGCTTTGAATTGAGTAGAACCGAGTTCAAATTAAGCGTCAGTCTTTTAGCAGGATCTTAAATTCCCTGCGGTTCACCTGGCCTCTCCAGGTTAATTGCTTATCTAGATGTAATAATGATGGAGATTTGATTCAGGGTTGCCCTTGAGGGCAGTTTATGGAAGCTGCTTCCTCCTCCTCTTCTTCATTGGCTCAGTAGCCTTGGCAGGACTAGAAGTTGCTATGTAGGCCAGGCTGGCCTCAGACTCAGAGATCCACCATCTCTGCCTCCAGAGCACAAATATTAAAGGTGTGCACCCCCACTTCTTTCCTCGGTGTACCAGACAGCTTGGCAGGTTCCTATGGTATTCTTCCACGAGGCCCATTGTTGTGTTTTTCTGTGCCTTCTCTGAACAGCAATGACTGCTATGGAGAGATTTAAGGAGTTCCGGATCAAATCATATCCTCTACAAGACTTCAGCTATTTGAAACTTCTGCGTCTCCAGGAAGCCAAAGAGCAAAAGGGGAAGATCAACACAAAAGCGAATACTCTCCCAAAGTTGCTGGGCCCCAATGTCAAGTAAGCTGAGCTCTTAGCTGATAGGGCGCTCTGGATTTCACAGATGCTGGGGAGGGGCAGGGATGGCAGACAGGTTGAGCCTAGATGGATGGGTGTGGCTAAGGAGTCCTGGGTTTGGCATCCAGAGCCTGCATTCATTGCCTCTGATTCACTTAAGAGCATCAACCATTTATTTCCTCAAGGCCACGGTAATATTTTAAAGAGGGCAGAAAGGATCTTTTGGCTTCCTGTGTCCGTGTTGCTGGGTCCTTTTGACTCAGCTTCTTCAGGAGGCTACCCACCTAGGGGAGCAAGCTCTACTATGGCAGGTAAGAGCTTGGTTTGCAGTTAGTCCAACCCAGGTTCAAATCCTGGCTTGGTTACTGGCTTTGGCTGTGTCTCTGGTCAAGGTATCTGACTTCCAAGCCTTACGCTTTGTGGACAGTGGTTTCTGAGTCACAGGGTTATTGTAAGCCGTATTGATAAATCATACGTAAAGCTCACAGGATGCTTAGTAGTTGGCAGTAAGTTATCTAGTCAAGCTCCACAATGTCCCTAAAGGTGCGAGCAAACTAAGGTTCACAGAAGGGCGAAGTTGCTTGTTCAAGGTCACACATGTATGAAATGGTAAAGGCAGGATTCAAACCTGAGCAGCTGGTTGAACATCTGTCTTTCGTCTGGTACAGGTCTCACACTGGCATGCAACAGATCCACATTGAGAACTATGTTCGTGCCTTAACTTGACCTGATGAACAGAAAAAGGTTGCACCACCCACTTTCTCCATCCCATTTGAAACCCAAGTATCAGAAGATATATAAGCTGGACAGGGTGGTGCAGGCCTTTGATCCCAGCACTAGGGAGGCAGAGGCAGGTAGATCTCTGTGAGTTCAAGGTCAGTTTAGTCTACATAGTGAGTTCCAGGACAGCCAAAGCTACACAGAAAGATCCTGCTTTGAAAAACAAAGCGAAACAAAACAAAACGTTATCAGGAATGGGGTTGGTATCACTGTGCCTGTTTTTGGTGGCCTCTTCATTTATCCACTAACTTCTAATCTGCTTGCCTCCATAAGAAGCAACCCTTGACTTCCAGATTGTTTTTCCTCTGATGGAATATTCCCAGTTTAAGCTTTCCCATGGATAGAGATAAAACAGACCCATTGTATCTGCTTTGAGTTGGTAAGGAAGAAAGGACAAAGTGAGCCCAGAAGTAAAAGATACAGGGGATGCTGGATACGCACCGGCTTGTTCTCTTCTTGGAGGGGCAGGAATGAAGCCTGCTTGCGCGTGCGCTGAGTGAGTCCCAGCTATCCTCAGCTGATAATCTTTTCTCTGTTTCTAATCAACTGCCCAGCCTCTGCCTGCTGTCATATACAAAAAGCAAAGACAGCAACAACAGGATTGCCTTTGTAAAAGTAACCCCAATTTGAACAAGGTTTGGGGTCTGCAGGCCAACCATGACACCCTGTCTTTTTTTTATTTTATTTTATTTTATTTTATTTTATTTTTTTTGGTTTTTTTTCGAGACAGGGTTTCTCTGTGTAGCATTGGAGCCTATCCTGGCACTCGCTCTGGAGACCAGGCTGGCCTCGAACTCACAGAGATCCACCTGCTTCTGCCTCCCGAGTGCTGGGATTAAAGGCATGTGCCACCAACACCCGGCTCACCCTCTCTTTATAAACAGAGAGGCCAACCTCTATGCTGCCTTCCTTATCACTCGATCATGGAGCCTCATCTTTGAACAGTCCATTCTGTTTGTAAGCAGCTCTGGTTATTGGGAATTCCTGTCCCATAGGAGCTTTGAATTAAATAGACCCGAGCTCCAACTGAGCAAGCAGCCTGAACTTTGTGCCTGGACTTATTGTCTACCAGGCTGGCTCATCTGCATGGCACCGTCTGCTCTTCAGAAAGCAGCCTCTGGCGACTAAAAGGTCCCTAGCTCCTTTCTCTCCTGACTCCAGTCTCCCTTACATTTCTCCAATCCCAGACAGCAGCAGTCAGAGTCACTCAGGACTTACTTTTGAGTTCTTTCCACCTTCTTTGGAGGCACACATCCTCCAGGAGGGCTCTCATCTGTAGCAAGGTGAGGGCAGACTGCTGGGGACCTACCTGGTGAGCTGGCTGTTTTTATGGATCAGTTCTAACAAGCTGTTGCATTTCAGATCCAAGTTTGGTCATTCAATCAAATGTCCCATGGTCAAAACTAAGTATGGTGAACTCCCCAAGGAGGCCATGGTGGGGGTCTACATGAAAGTCCACTCTCTGAAGGAAGGAGACATTGTGGTAAGTGTGCTATGAGCTTTGTTCACAGGCTAGTGCACAAGCACAGCTGGCCTGGGAGTATTGAGTAATGAGCAGAAAGGCTTCAGAACAAACACATCTTTCTATATTTGCTGATGTAAGAAACAGTGCTGGGCTGGTAGATGGCTCGGGGTGAAAACGCTTGTAGCTGAAGCCTGCCAACCTGACTTAGGCCCCTGGAACACAGTGGAAGGAGAGAATTGACTCCTGTAAGTCATCCTCTGACCCCCCCCCACACACACACACAAAGATAAAATTAAATAAAAAATTTTAAGAAAAGAAATAGTATTAGCTTTTAAGATACAAGGGCATAAAGCCCAGTGGTGGTGATGGCGCACACTTTTAATCCAGCACTCGGGAGGCAGAGGCAGGTGGATCTCTATGAGCTCGAGACAGCCTGGTCTACAGAGCAAGTGTCAGGATAGGCTCCAAAGCGACAGAGAAACCCTGTCTCAAAAAACAAAACAAAACAAAAAAGTAAAACAATAAAGACATAATAGAGATATTGTGGCTGATCTTTTAGGAGTCTGTCTATTGGGGCTCCTCGGACAGACTTTAAGAGAGTTACAAATATGATAATGTATTAGATGACAGGGAAGCAGAGGGATGGGTAAGTGGGGAACAAAAGGAACCAGCTGGAGATGAGGAGGAGGCAGGGGAACAAGTGGGGAAGATGTTAGGTACAAGCATGAATACCTGAATTTGAGCCAGAGCCCATGTGAGAAAACCGGGTGTGGTAGCCCTGGGATGAAGAGACAGGTGAATCCCTGCTTGGCGAGCTGTGGTGGTTTGAAAGAAAATGGCCCCCAAAGGGAATGGCACTATGAGGAGTGTGGCCTGGTTTGAGTAGGTGTGGTCTTGTAAGAGGAAGTGTGTCACTATGAAGGCGGGCTTTGAGAGCTCATATATGCTCAAGCTATGCCAGTGAGACTGACCACTTCCTGTTGCCTCTGAGTCAAGACGTACACACTTAAAAAAAAAAAAAAGGCATACGAACTTTCAGTTCCTTCTCTAGAACCATGTCTGCCTGCATGCTGCCTTGCTTCCCGCCATGACAGTAATGCACTAAACTCTGAATGGTAAGTGAGTCACCACAATTAAATGTATTCCTTTACAAAAGTTGCTGTGGTTGCCAGGAAGTGGTGGCTAACGACTTTAAGCCCAGCACTTGGGAGGCAGAGGTAGGTGGATATCTATGAGTTCAAGGCCAGCCTGGTGTACAAAGTGAGTTCCAGGACAGGCTCCAAGGCTACACAGAAAAACAAGAAAGGAGAAAAAAGAAAGGAGAAAATGCATAGATGAAAGTTCTGGATGTCCTTTAACACAATGGTGAAGTAGTAAGTCAAGTCTGTCAACTCCTGTTCAGCACTGTACTCAAAGTCCTAGTTTGTAGTACATTAAGAGGAGAAAAGGAAATTAGATGTATAGATTGAAAGCTGGGCCTTGGGGCTGGAGATATGGCTCAGCAGTTAAGGGCACTGGCTGCTCTTCCAAAGGTCCTGGGTTCAATTCCCAGTACTCATGTGGTGGCTCACAGCCATCTATAGTGGGATCTGATGCCCTCTTCTGACATAGTCATATGTGCAGATGGATTGTTCATATACATTAAATAAATAAATAAATCTAAAAAAAAAAAAGAAAAGAAAGCTGGGCCTTGTGTTACAGACCTGTAATCCCAGGTATTTGAGAGGCTGCAGCAGGAGAATTGCAAATTCAAGGTCAGCTTGAGAGAGAGAAAGTAAGGAGAGAGGTTCTAACTATTATATAGCTCTAACTGTCCACTCTCTCTGTAGACCAGGCTGGCCTGGAACTCACAGAGATCCATCTGCCTCTGCCTCCTGAGTGCTGGGACTAAAGGCGTGATTGATCATGTATGTTAAAAATAAAATCTTAAAAAATACCATTTTTTTTTTTTTGGTTTTTTGAGACAGGGTTTCTCTGTGTAGCTTTGGAGCCTATCCTGGCACTCGCTCTGGAGACCAGGCTGGCCTTGAACTCACAGAAATCCACCTGCCTCTGCCTCCTGGGTGCTGGAATTAAAGGTATGCACCACCAACGCCCGGCCACCATTCTTAATGGCCACCTTAACCAAAAAGGGAACATAGTATCATGTATACAGAATAGAGTTTTCTTCCTCATATCTCCAAGGATTCAGTAACCACCCCTTAGATTCAACTTCTCGTTACCTGGCCTTGTGGGTCAGGAGTAACCACACCTGAGACCAGGTCTGTTGTTACTTAGATTAGACACCCAAGGTCAATATCAAACATCCTACTATAGCCATGCCTTTGGCCTTTAGGTCTTATGACTTAATAAAGACAGTTTTTGAACTCTCTGCTCTTCAGCCAAGATGGAGTGGAGCCATCTTTATGGGCATTGACAGTTTAAGAGAAGGAATGAGTTTATTAAGGGAGAAGGTAAAAGGAACCTTGATTACAAGAATGCTATACCAAGTGGATAGTTTGTTCTCCACAAGGCCATGGGTGAATAATCCTGATGTCACATAGAGAATGGCTGGCTACGGTGAGAGCTGGGCGTCTTACAATCGAAGTGGAAATTTACAGAAAAGTGGAGGAAGCCAGACAGGTACCTTTGGGGATGGATTAGTGTTAAAGACGTCATTATGAACTCAGGTTTCACTCAGATATACTTAGAGAGGCATATATGGCTAGATGGCTCAGCGGTTAAGGGCGTGTACTGCTCTTAAAGAGGAGGACCAGAGTTTGGTTCTCAGTACCAGTGGGTGACTCACAGCAACCTGTGACTCCAGCTCCAAGGGATCTAACACCCCCTTCTGGCTTCCATGGGCACCTGCACACATGGACCATTCAGATACATAAATAGAAGTAATAATAAATCTTTAGACATTGGAGAGATGCCTCAGCAGTTAAGAGCACATACTGTCCTTGTAGAGGATCTGAATTGGACTTCAAGAAGCCATATAAGGCAGCTCACAACCACCTACCTGTAACTGCAGCTTCAGGGGATCCGAGACTCTCTTCTGGACTCATCAAGCAACTGCACTGACACACACACACACACACACACACACACACACACACACACACACCTACACATAATTAAGTATAAAATTTAAAATGTAGGAAATGAAAAGTAGTCAGGCATAGTTGTACACACCTGTAATCACTCAGAACTTGGGACACTAAGGCAGGCTGGTCCAGAGTTTGAAGCCAGCTTAGACTGCATGGGAACACCCTGTCCCGGGAACAAACAGCAACAACAAAACGATAGAAAAAAATCCCTAAAAAGCAACAAACCCCTCAGGGAAGCTGGTCAAGTTCGTTTGTAATGACTCATCAGAATTGATTGACCCACTGTAACAAAGCTCATGCCTACCGTTCTTACGTAAGACCTTAATAATGGGCTTTGTGGGAGCTCTGCCATCTTCTCATGTTTTCTGTAAATCTAAAAATATTCCAAAAATTAGACCAATGCAAAACCTAATGCAGTTAAGGAGGAGTGAGTGTGGCCCTGAGTTGTCCACCTGTGAGACTGCTGATGAGTGTAGGGCTGAACACGGGTAGAACAGCATGGGCCTGGCAGGGGTAGGGCCCACTTGGGGAGGGGGCACTATATGATCACTTGGAGCCTGGAAACCTGCTCCATCGCCAGGTGCTTTCTGCTGTGCTTCAGTTACAATGTCCCCAGGGTCATCCTTACACCCCTTCCCCCCATGTCACCACGGTTGTGAACGCTCCTTTCCCACTGGCCTGGTGTGTCAGGTTAGCGAGGGTCTATCATGGTGCCTGGGTCTCCAGCATCCTCCATCAACACTGATTTAAGGCTTTTTGACCTGGAAAGGTCTTCCTTTTGTTTAGTAAAACTGTAACTTTAGCTCCACCCACCGCCATCCCCAGAAGGACTCTGCTCCCTTTCAGTGAGATGGCTCTGAGACAGTTAAAGAACACCATTCGGTTGTTTGGCTTAGCAAAAAAAAAAAAAAAAAAAAAAAAAAAAAAAAACACCATTCAGCTCTCATTCAGCATTTCTGCAGCCAGGCACCGTGCCAGGGCCACACCAGCCACCACCTTTCTCAGGCAGAGGATTTTCCTCTGCAGTTACTCTTTAAGTCGCTGTTGCCATGGAGTATAGAGTCAGGCCAGGCTGGGGTTCATCGGAGTTCACTGTGTACAACCCACCACAGGGCACCAAGATGGCAACAGGATTTTCAGGCCAGCGTTCTGGGCAGATGGTGACTTGGTGGGAAGTTGTGTTAGGAACAGGAGCAATAGGGTCCCTGACATAAAGGACCTGCCCCCATCCCCCACTCCCCATCCTCCCATCCCCAGCCATGCTAGAATGACCAGGGAACAGCACAGTCTGGGGACTGGGGTCAAAGCCCAGATATTGAGTTGAGAGGTATAGGAGAGCTAACTTTCTCATGGGGAATCTTATTTTCATGTTCCTCTAATATCTGTGTGGCACTGAGCGAGTCATTTTACCTCTCTGAGTCTGTGGTCTCATCATGAAGTGTAAAAATCCCCAAGGCCAGGTTCTGCCTCTAACATGTGATTCCATGTACCTACATGTTCATTCATTCATTCTTGCATGTCTGCCTTGGTTTAAGAACAGCAAGAGGCGCCAGTGGGTACCACAGGACCCAGTGGGGGACAAATGATGAACAGACAAGCTACGAATGGGAAAACAATTGAGCATTGCGGTTGGGAATGGACTGGAAAGCAGGGCGGAAGGGGAGGCTTCTTAAATGGGGGGGGGGGGGGGTGCAGCTGCTCGTGAGAGCGTTCCAAACTGAAGGGCAGAAAGTTCAAAGGCGTGACAGAAGCGGAAGCAAGAAAGTAGGGCATCGTACACAAAGTAAGGGGCGTGGCGTGTAGAGCCAGGCCAGGCTGGTGCCCTAGGCAAAGGTGGGCTAGCCCAGGCCTTGGCAGCAGAAATGAGTTTCACTTTAGGAACCTTGGGTGCTGTTTAAGGGGTCTAACTAAAGAAATGACCTGATGTGATTCAGGTGTGGACAGGCGGTGGCTGGAGCACAAGCAGGACAGAGCTGTCCCTGCAGAGGTTCCTGGGTTCACATCTTGTCTCTGCCACTTTGTGTCTTATTATCCTCTTGCTGTGTTGGCAAAAAGCATGGACTCTGAAGACAAACCAGAGTTGACTCTATGTTCGTTGTTTTCATGCTGTGTGACCGCAGACAGTTCTATAACTTCAGTGTCTTCACCTGTAAGATGAGGACCAGCATAGGACCAACATGAGTGGTTATATTTGTGACGCTTAAACAAATGCCCACACTTGGAAACCAGGAGGGGACCTGGGCTTTCGAGACTGCTCAGTAGACTTCAGCTGGTGCCACCACAGCCACTGTTGTCAAGGCTGGGATTATATGAGGCATGGCTGTGAACAAGCAAATTACTTTTACTGAACCTTGTTTCCCACCTCTGAGGGTGGGGGTGAATCCCTGGGCCCTCAGGCAGTTAACAAGATTAAATTTGCATATTTCCTCCAGCCTGTAGGGCCCCTTGAAGTTCAGCCACTGTGTTCCTTGTACAAAGTCTGGCAATAGTGAGGGGGGCATTGGTACCGTACCCACTGTACTGAGAATGGCCAGCAGGAGCTGTGTCCAGGGCTTTCTTGCATACACTATTTTGTTTAGATCATCAACAGCTTCTGAAAAGCAACATCCGTCCATTCTAGTTGTACCAAGGAGAGACCCCTGGCACTGGTCACCACGGAATTTCTTGTGGGTGATCATTCTTTAAATCCTAGAAACAAAATGGTGGGGTGGGTATTCCAAAATCCACTTGAGAGCTCTTTTCAAATTCAGTCTTTCAAAGACACATAGGCCCGACATTCTGACCATTTCACAGGAGCACAAACAGCCCAGGGAGGCTTGCCCCTCTCCCTCTCTGATGTATACACATTACTCTACCACTGAGCCATACATCCAGAGCCCCCTTTCTTTTCTTTTGAGACAGAGTTCTACTTAAGTTGCCCAGGCTGGCCTTGAACTCATGATGAAAACCAGGCTGGCCTCAAGCTCAATGAGATCCTCTTGCTTCTGTCTTTCGAATGCTAGGATTAAAGATGTGCACCATCACACCTGGCCCCCAGGTTGATCTTGAACTCACTCTGTACCCCAGGCTAGCCTTTAACTCGTCCTCCTGTCTCAGCTTCCTGAGTAGCTGGGATTACAGGTCTTACCTAGCCCTACCTTCTGAAGTTAGGAGTGTTTTCATTGTGAATGGTCCCACATCTCTCCAAAGCGAGTGCCAGGATAGGCTCCAAAGCTACACAGAGAAACCCTGTCTCAAAAAAAAAAAAAAAAAAGATGGGGATGGTTGAAAAAGAAAAGGCCTAGAAGACATTAGTCTTTTTTTTAAGTCTTAAGAGAAAATGGGCTGGGTAGTGGTAGTGGTGCACGCCTTTAATCCCAGCAGAGGCAGGCAGATCTCTGTGAGTTAGAGGTCAGCTTGGTCTACCGAGTGAGTTCTAGGATAGCCAGAGCTACACAGAGAAACCCTGCCTCAAACAAACAAACAAACAAACAAACAAACAAAAAACCAAACAAAAGAGTGGGTTTACTCAGCAGAGAGAAGTTTTCAAGGCCAAGCATGGTGGTGTTATGCCTGTTCTAGCACTCAGAAGGCTGAGGCAGGATGATCACTCAGACCCAGGCAAGCTTAGGTAATAGAGCAAGACTTCCTCTCAAAATGAATGAATGAATGGACAGATTTGAGATTGGACATGGAGAAAGTTCAAACACAGTGTGAGGGGCCCTGAGAGCCTAACCTGTGTGGTGGTGGGAGAGAGGACCTAGAGGCCCCTGTTGTTCCCGACTGATACTGTGTTGGTGGGTAGCAAATGAAGTCCCGGGCTGCCCCTCCTCAGCAGCACACAAAGCCCCAGAAAGACGTCCCCGCCCCCCAGGTCCCATGTTTCCCGTCTAGAAAATCTGTTGGTGGACCTGGCTGCTCTGTGAGGTCTAACTTTCTGTAACTTCTCCCTAGGGCATTCACAATGCCTTCCTTCCAGAAAGCATGCGTGATGTTCGACCCTTAATCCTTTTGAGCATGGGAACGGAGTTGATCCGGGTGAGAAAAGGAAAGTTTTATGATCTGATTGATGAGGAGACGAAAATGAAGATAATCAAGAATGATGTGGACTACCCCAGGTCAGTGCTGTAATGAAGGTGAGGCCTTGGGATCCGCCCAATTAGAACTGATGTTGACAATGGTGAGCTGGGCTGTTATTCAGAACAGTTGCAGTCTCTGATGCTACTTTTAGCATTGTGTTTCAAAGAGCTAGCTCTAAAACCGTCTCTCCCCTCTGAGTCAGCCATCCACTTGTGAATTTGTCTTTATGAAGTCAAAATATGGGGAAAGCTACATGCATTAAGATGTGCCTAGCATCCACATCCACAATAAACAGTGGCAGTCACCCACGTGTCACACCGAGGAGACAGCTTAGCAAATGGTGCTGCATTTGTTGGAGCGAGAGAGATGGCTGGGTCTTCTTGGTAGAGTCCAGTCAGCAAAAACAAAAGAAATTGGGGCTGGAGAGATGGCTCAGCAGTTAAAAGCATTGGTTGCTCTTGCAGAGGACCCAGCTTTGTTTCTCATAACCATCTGTAACTCCAGTTCCAAGGGACATGATGCCTGCTTCTGGACTCTGAAGGCATGCACATGGTGCACAGACCTACAGTCAAGACACTCACATAATATAAATTTTAACTGGAGTTTCTTGTCCCACCAGGTCCTGCCACCCTTCTCAGTCCCAAATAATCACACAGATGCTATGTTAATTATTAAACTGTTGGCCGATGGCTAGGGCTTTTTACTGGCTAACTCTCTCTTAATTATTAACCCATAACTACTAATCTATGTATTTCTATATGGTTTTATCTTACTGGATAACACCTGGCATGTCCTATCTTCCCCCTCCCTAGATGGCGTCCCTCGAGGTGCCTCTCTGCCTCTCTCCCTAGTATTCTCCTAGCTCCGCCTATCTTCCTGCCTCTATTGGCCAGTGTTTTATTCATCAACCTATAAGAGAAACATAATACAGAAGGACATCCCCCATCAATAAATAAATCTTTTTAAAAAAATGTTTTAAAAAGAGAAATTGACTAGACAGGTATTTCTGCTAGTGTAGGATACAAATGGAGTTAGGTCTCAAAGAAACCCCAAGACAAAAGGCTAGTTGAGGTGCTATTAACATATCAAACAGGTGGTGGTGAAAGCCTTTAATCCCAGCACTTGGGATGCAGAGGCAGGTGGATCTCTGTGAGTTTGAGGCCAGCCTGGTCTGCAGAGTGAGTTCCAGGACAGCCAGGGCTGTTATACAGAGAAACCCTATCTGGAAAAAAAAAACAAAAGAAACCAAAACAAAACAAAAACACATGTCAAAGAGGACACTGGCTAGTTCTCCCAGCATGGCTCAGTACCAGCACGTCTCACACCACCCCCTACCCTAAAACCTCTCCCTTCCAGGTGTTTGACTTCCTCAATCTTGAGTCCACAGCTCCTTTCTTAGCCCCTCCCCTTTTCTTCCTCCCTCCCCTCCCCCATGGTCTGGTTTATTCTGCTGGCCATGTTCAATCTGGACCTTTCCAGATGCTTTTGGCTGTTCTTTTCCCTCATATCTACAATAAACCTTTTCCTTGACCATACCTAGTAGCAGTCATGTCCCCATTTTTTTTGTTCCTTCAGAATGATGGAAGGGTGTGTTTTCAGGTGTATACAGGTTCAGTTTGTATTTGAAAATTTTAGCCATTTTTTTTTTAAAGTTTAAATCAGTTCATGTAGCATAAGGTTTCATTGTAGCATTTTCAAACAAAATTTATTTTGTTAATTCTCTTTAATTCTCCCCTATCCCTCTGTCTCTCCCTTGTCCTCTTCTGCCCCACCCCTACTTGTGGAGTCTTGACACAAATAATGTACAATTTCTATTGTGAACTAGAGAAACAACATGATGAACTTACTAAACCCCGGACTGGGCTGACCATTACTCAGGGCAGTTAGACATTTAAGTAGGAGACACTGAAGCTGGGCATAGCAGCTCATGCCTATAATCTCAGCACCCAGGAGGTGAGGCAAGGAGGTCAGGAGTTCAAGGCTATTAGGTGAGTTTGAGAGAAGTCTGAGCTACATGAGGCCTTGTCTCAAAACTCAAAACAAAAACAGAAGAACCTGAGTAGATTTAAGAAAAATCATGAGCAATTCAAAAAACAGCTTATATGTAGATATGGCCAAACTTGGGGCTGTTGAGAGAAACAAGTTGAAAATCGCTGGTGGCTTCTTCCAGCTTCAGGGCTCCATTCTCTTCTGGGTCTTGAGTGTGACTATTAAAAATGGTCTCGTGGAGCAGCCTCCTGGATGAGTGTGAAGGAACCAGCTTCCTTTTGGCAGCCATAACAGCCGAACACGTGCTTGCCATAAACCTGCCTTAGTCACGTAGAGGTCAGATGCCTGTCTCGTGACAAGGAACCTTAGTCACTTAGAGGTCAGATGCCTGTCTTGTGACAAGGAACCAATCAGAAGTTAGCTGGTGGCGCTATGCTTTACGACCCTGGGTGTGCTTTACGGACAAGCGCACGACAATGACATAGAGAGCATAGCAACCACCCTAGGAGGGCCTATGAGCCATAACAACCAGTTGACCAATCAATACAGGGCAAGCCCTCCAAGCCTGGAAGCACACCAATCGTAAGCCTGTGCGTACCCCAAGACACTCCCCTTACGCTGCCCTATAAGATCTTTTGGGAGCCCGTTGGAGCTGTCTTTTCTAGCCGTCCGCCATGGCGGGTGGGTAAAAGACCCGAGCTAACATGGGGTTAGCTCGTTAAATTACAATAAAGCCTCGTGCAGTTTGCAGCAAGCTCTCGAATCCGCCTGGTGATTGGGGTGACCGAGAACCTGGCCTGAGACCCCGGATACTTGAGGTTTTCGGGGGTCTAACAAGTGATCTAAGGCGCCTCAGCTCCCTCCCTCCTGCTGCATGCAGTGGGGACAGGGTTTGCGGAGCTCAAATTCCTGGAGGTTTTCTTTGGCTGGAATGTGCAGCTGCTTGGAGCAGTTGCCCTGGCTCTGCTTGACAAGCACCTCGCTGTACCATCTCGATGCTGCCAGACAGGATTCTGTCTTCACTAAAGGTTGAACTTAGGTTTCCAGCCTGCCCAGTCACACAGGAGATACGTCTACCATGCCTCATCTTTAAACTGGGGTACCTGTCCTGTGAATGTCATAGACCAGAGAACTTAAAAACTACCCCCTCACAGCCCAGGTCGTGTCACACAGGACAAAACAAAGAGCTGACTACTGTGACATAGCCACAGGTTAGGAGAGACTGGGGTTTGGAGCTATTCACTCAAAAAATAGACTAGAAATCAGTGTGGCCTTCAGTGTCCAAGTGTGATATGCAGTTTTATCTATCTTGGACTCTGGATCCAAAAAGAAATGGTTTCATAGGAATGTGTAATTAGGTGTTTATCCCACATAGGTTTTGGCACATTCCTTTGGCCCTTTCAAGCCCATAATTCATGTCTGATATGGGTGGCTCATGCCTTTAATCTCAGCACTCAGGAAGTAGAGGCAGGCAGATCTCTGTGAGTTCCAAGCCAGCATGGTCTACAAAGGGAGTTCCAGGACAACCAGAGATTTTACATAGAGAAACCCTGTCTAGAAAAACAGCCAGGCAGTGGTGGCACACACCTTTCATCCCAGCACTCGGGAGGCAGAGGCAGGTGGATCTCTGTGAGTTGGAGACCAGCCTGGTCTACAAGAGCTAGTTCCAGGATAGCCTCCAAAGCCACAGAGAAACTCTTCCTTGAACACCCCCCCCCCCAAAAAAAAAAAAAACAGAAAAACAAACCAACAAAACCAAAATAACAAAACAAAAAGTCTCAGCCAGTGTACCGCCTGGGCATATGGTAGATGCTGGGTCAGGGTCAGATAATGTTCTGTGTTGTGTAAGGAGATGTGAGTTAATGGAACTTTTGAAGAGGAGACTGTCCAGTCCGTGTGCTAGTAAAATCTTTGCCAGCCAGGTTGCTAAGAGGCAGGGACAATCTCGCCAAGTAACATGTGCTGATTTCTGTGGTGTGAATATACCATCCAGCCAATTTCCAGCTACCAACGTGATGCCACTCAACATGGCATTGAGAAGAGATGCCCACAGTCAGCTTTCATGAGTGGGTAGGGACATTACTAAGACTTCAAGGACCTGGTAGCCCATTCTGACTGCTGGGTGTTTTCTTAGGTTGAGGCCTGGGGATCACAATTGCCTTTGTCCTGATCAATATTGGTTAGGCAGGGACCCTTAGGTGAGTTGGAGAGAAGTCTGAGCTACGTGAGGCCTTGTCTCAAAACTCAAAACAAAAACAGAAGAAACTGAGTAGATGTAAGTAAGAAAACTCATGAACAAATCAAAGGACTGCTTATATGTAGATATGGCCAGTGAGCTGTTAGGCTTGTGCCCTTGGACGGGTGAGACCAGATGAGTTAAAGGAAATTTGGCAGTGCCTTTCCCTTGCTGAGGTATCAGAAGGAATGAGCCAATAATTACTAAGCCATCCGACTCTACCTTCCCACCCTCAGATGCTGTGAGGGAGGGGTCCAGGTAGGATCAGGACACCATGACCAGCCCAGGGCAGCCACTGTCTATTTCCCTCAGATTCGTCTGTTCTGGACATTTCATATGGAAGAATAATTTTATATGTGTGTGTGACAGACAGACAGACAGACAGACAGGTGGTTGTCTGTTCAACAGCCGATAGGCATTTGGATTATTTCTGCTTTTCACTGTTATGAGTATTGCTACTGTAAACATTCTTGTGCAGGTTTGTATATATCTTCATTTCTCTTAAGTATATTTTTGATGACAAATTGCTGAATCACATGGTAACTGTATAGTTAAACTTCTGTGAAGTTGTCAAACTCTTTCCCAAGGGGTCTGCACCAGTTTACATCCTTCAGCCCTGTGAGGACCCTCTCTCTGAATTCTGAACATCTCCATGCTTCTGATGGTAGCTGTCTTAGGGGGTGTGAGTGGTCTTGCTGTGGTGGTACCCTCATCCCACTGTAGCTTTTACTGACATTTCCCAAAAGCTACATTATTTTTTTTTTTCTGATAGGATCTTGCTGTGTAGCCCAGGCTGTCCTAAACTTACTATGTCGATCAACTGGCCTCAAACTCATCATCCTTTTGTCTCTTGAGTGCTGAGATTATAAAACATGTGCCATGACCAGCTTTCCAATAGTTTTACTTATTTTCATTTATTTTGTTATTGTGTATGTGTCTGTTTGTATTCATGATGTATATGTGTGGGTACATGTGTGGATGGAGCTCATACAGAGGTCAGAGGATAACTTGGTGAGTTATTTCCTCTTTCCACATTTACATGGGTTTTGGGAATTGAATTCTAGTTGCCAAGCTTGTATGGCAAGCACTTAGCCCTGAGCCATCTTTCTGGTCTTGTTTTGTTTGGCCTTTTTGAAACAGAGTTTTAACATGTAGCCCAGGCTACTTTCAAATTCACTGTGTAGCCCAGTCTAGCCTGAAATTCAGTGACCCTCCTGTACGTCTTGGAAGTACTGACATGACAGGCATACACCACCATCTCCAGTTTATCCACAAAAATTAACCTCAACCCGCTTTATTGGATTCACTGTATCAGAAGTAGTCCTTCAACACATCAGTTTGAAAATCAATAATTCACATTTCTTTGTGTGGTGTGTCTAATTCACACTGACCACATTTCAGGGACTCAGTAGCCTGCCAGTGACTCCTGGCATGACAGGAGGACAGCCCAGGCTTAAAGGACTGAGTTGGTAGAAAGGCAAAGGAGGTGGAGAAGTGTGGGGAGAACAGGGCGGGGAGCAGAGAGTTTAGGTTTTGAAAGGAGCAGTGGAATCGTCCATTCGGATGGAGGGCAGAGGCCGGGGGTGGGGGGCTCTAGAGCGCAGCTTCTGTTTGCCCTTCAGTGACGAAGAGCTGTGTGAGAGATTCCTGAAGGAAAACAACTGGAATATCTTCCGGAAGGATCTGCTTCGGCTACTGGTGAAGCCCCTCAATGAGCGACAGCTGTACCCCCCGATCCAGACCAAGAAGAAAGAGATCTACGACCCGAGGTCTTTGAGCCTGAATTTGTGTAACCTCGAGAAGAAGGTAAAACAGCACTATCCTGTTTTTATGGTCTCCCAGAAATTCCTACCCCCCTTGAAGGTTGTCCAAACTATTTCAGCACCCCGGCCCAAAATTCAAGAGCTCCTACCTCAGTATAAAAATTCAGGGGTTCTTCTTTAGAACCAATAAAGTACGTTGGAATTGTCTCTGTTTTCTGGATGACTGTATGGCAGTTGCTGGTTTAGGATGGGGAAGGCTGGAGGACTCGGCCAGTAACTTGAGAGGCATGGTCTCCCTTGACACTTATGGGACACAATGAGGACACAGATGTCCAGGAGGCTGGGGTGTGTCTCTTACAAGGGAACCAATGTGACCATTCCTCATCTTAGATGGAGCTCCTTCACCTCAATCAATGGACGCTGCCCTGGGAACCAACACAGGCCAGCTGTTGCCAGTTAATATAGTATGGGGGGGAAAAATCAAGAAACCCAATATTATGCATTATTCCTACTGTTTTTTTTTAAACATGAGCAACTAATTTAAAATATTTTATAAACATGGAATGTGTTGGGCAGCAAGCTGTGGGGCTTGGCCTCTCTGGCTAAGTTGGCACCCTGTGGATAATAGGAGCCCACCAGTGACAAGCAGGCAGGGGATGGGGTTCAGGAAGACTCCTTGTCCCTCTGGTACTCCTTATTTTGAGGCACCTGTCCTCATATAGCCTTAATACCCCAGAGAAAGCACCATGCCACCTCTCCAAATGAGCACCCTGAGGCCTGAATGAGGTCATAACAACACAGGAACCCTCTTGCACCCCAAGGCTATGGCCAATCCCACTCACCTGCAGCCTAGAAAACAATGGCCTGGGCTATGCACTTTGAGTCAGGAGCCCCGGAGGGCCTGGCACTGTCCCTCCCTGGGGACGCCCTGAACACCATGGGTCAGTCTAGGGCCTGTGCTTCTGTCTCCCGAGTAGTGAACTGAGAAAACTGTCAAGATCAATGGGTTGCATAGGCATGGAATTGACTATAGTTATAATATGTTCAACAGTAGTTTGGTTTTGTTTTTGTTTTGTTTTGTTTTAAACCATTTTCTTGCCGGAAGGTGGTGGCACACACCTTTAATCCCAGCACTTGGGAGGCAGAGGCAGGGGATCTCTGTGAGTTCGAGACCAGCCTGGTCTACAAGAGCCAGTTCCAGGACAGACTCCAAAGCCACAGAGAAACCCTGTCTTAGAACGCCCCCCCCCAAAAAAAAACCAAACAGAACAAACATTTTCTTGTGTACTAAAAAGGAGGAATAGGATTTTTTTTTTCCTCAGAAGAGAGTGTAGATATTATAGAGAAACGGTAAACTTCAGGGTTTTGACTCCTGGTGACCTGAGAGAGACAAGAAATCAGGGACAAGTCAGCAGAGTGAGGTAGCAAACACTTTAATGTTTGCACTGGGGAATGTGAGGGCAAGATGAGCAGGAGTGTCCTAGTTAGTGTTGTTGTCAGCTTGACACACCTTCGAAGAGGGAACTTAACTGAAGAATTGCCTTTAATGGATAGGCCTGAATATCCGTGCAACACTTTCTTGATTGTTAATTGATGTAGGGGCCCAGTCCATGGTAGGTGCTGCTGAAAGAATCCCAGAAGCTCAGGCCTCCAGGATCTCAGCCCAGGACCCTGGTCACCCCAATCACCAGGCAGAGTCGAAAGTTTGATGCAAACTGCACGAGGCTTTATTATAGTTGTTTAACAAGCTAACCCCATATTAGCTTGGGTCTTTCATCCACTCACCATGGCGAATGGCTAGAAAGACGGCTCGAAGCGTCTGCATAGAGATCTTATAGGGCAGTGTAAGGGGGAGTATCTAGGGGTACACACAGGCTCAGGATTGGTGTGCCTCCAGGCTTGGAGGGTTTGCCCTGTGTTGATTGGTCAACTGGTTGTTATGGCCCATAGGCCCTCCCAGGGTGGTTGCCATGCTCTGCATGTCATTGCTGTGCACTTGTCCGTAAAGCACACCCAGAGCCGTAAAGCATAGCACCACCAGCTAACTTCTGATTGGTTCCTTGCCACGATGCAGGCATCTGACATCCTAGTGACCAAGACAAGGCCAGACAAGCACGTGTTCGGCTGTTATGGCTGCCGAAATGGGGTGCTGGTCCCTTCATTGCTATTCCTGGGCCTGTGGGCCTAGGCTATGTAAGAAAGGTAGTTGACCAGGAGCCTGTAAACAACATTTCTCCATGGTCTCCGATTCAGTTGCTGCCTCCAGGTTCCTGCCTTTGGTGTCCCCTGGATGACGAACTGTAACCTGTAAGCCAAATAAACCCTTGCTTCCTCAAGTTGTTTTGAGTCATCGTGCTTGTCACAGCAACAGAGGCCAAACTGAGACAAGAAGTTCATGGTCATCCATGGCTATACAGTGAGGACATCCTGGGCTACTTGAAACCCTGTCAAAACAACACTAAACACGAAGTCTGAGGCATCAGCAGTCCTGTAATGACCAGGTACCACTGTTGGGGGCTAGGGAAGTGGCAGTGTCTCACTAGGGATCTCTTTAGGCTGAGGGTGGTTGGTGGCTCTGAAATGGTGGTGAAGACTTCTTCATTCATGTGAGGTGTGCTTATTGGCTGTTGCTCTGGGGCAGCTTCAGAGGATGAGGCACTCCATGTTCTCTAGGTGAGGGCTCTGTATCTGGAAAGAGCCAGACTGTACATACTTCAGGCTGCATAGGTCCAGTGGTCCCTGTTACGGCAGTCAGTGCCACCTCAGGAGAGCGATGGTAGAAAACTTGTAGTGAGCATGGCTGGTGATGAAATAGGTGGTCAGTCTGACCTTACCGATAGGCCATAGTCCACTGATCTCCACTCTAGGTAGCTGGGGGCCTTGAAGGTACTTGAGATGTAACTTGGCCAGAGAAAAGAAGAATGGCTAGTAAGAATGAGCATCCACAGGACAGCTGTCTTGCTAGGTACCTGCTTGTGGGGTCCAGTGACCTGCTGGGTCCTGCCAACTCTGCCACTTTGGGCTGTTGAGGTAATATGTGTACAACAAGGTGAAGTTTTTGTTCATAAGGAAATTTGGGGCCCTCTTCTTGGGAAGTGAGAGAAAAAGCTTCCAGAATGTTCTTACTCTTCCACATGTTCTTGAAGGGACCACCTCCCCAGTTCAGCAGCCATAACAGCCTAGCACGTGCTTGCCTGACCTTACCTTGGTCACTAGGATGTCAGATGCCTGCCTCGTGGCAAGGAACCAATCAGAAGTTAGCTGGTGGTGCTATGCTTTATGGCTCTGGGTGTGCTTTACGGACAAGTGCACAGCAATGATGCACAGAGCATAGCAACCACCCTGGCAGGGCCTATGGGCCATAACAACCAGTTGACCAATCAACACAGGGCAAACCCTCCAAGCCTGGAGGCACACCAATCCTGAGCCTGTGCGTACCCCTAGACACTCCTCTTACGCTGCCCTATAAGATCTCTATGCTGTGGCTTCGAAGCATCTTTCCCAGCTATCCGCCATGGTGGATGTATGAAAGCCCCGAGCTAACATGGGGTTAGCTCGTTAAACAACTGCAATAAAACCTCTTGCTGTTTGCATCAAGTTTCCACCTCCACCTGGTGATTGGGGTGGCCGCAGTCCTGGGAGGAGATCCTGGGGGCCTGAGCCTCCGGGGGTCTTTCTCTGTGAGAATTATGGGTAAGAAATGGACTCGAAATAGTGTGTGGTGGCACAGGCCTTTATCCACAAACTCCAGAGGCAAAGAAGGAAGAGTTCAAGGCCTCACTGGGCTGTATAGAGACCCTACCTCAAAAGCCAAAATGAGGAGAGGAGAACTGAGGGGAAGGGTGAGGAGGAGGAGGTCAGAGAGAGGAGATGGAGATGTGGGGACAGGAGAGAAGACAGAAGAGGAAGGGCTATTTGAAGAGCACTTCGGGAAAAGGGCCCTGAGTGAGGTGTGGGCTTCAGGAACTCAAGGAGCAGAACACAGTTCTCTAAGGCCCTGCTGCAATGGTAGAGATTGAGTAATCTCAATCTGTCTCCACAAACACCGGGGAACTTGTGTGTGGCTGTTACTATGAGCTCAGTGACTGAGCTACACCCCTATTCCATAGGCCCCACTTGACTCAAGACTGCCACACTGGGGCCCAGCTTTCAACACATGGACCAGTGGGGAACACACTCAGACTAAACAATAGCAAAAGGCTGACACTGACCCTGAATATTTCCTGGATATTAACCGGGAGACAGTATTCCATTTGTTAGAGAGGGAGACTGAGGCCCAAAAAGACAAAAGCCATGTCTCATCCCACTTGCCAGCTAGGTGGCTGATCCAGGCAGCTTGTGTGCCTTCTCCGCACTCTGCCCACTCCTGTTTAGTCAGCTTTTGAGTGTGTGCACTGTTATGCCACTGTTACTCATTTATCCCCCAGCAAGTCACCTGTTTTCTAGAGAGAAATTCTGTGTACCCAGCCTTGAGATTACACTAAAGAGAACACACTTGCCCTCTGCCATGGTTTCCCATATGTAAGTAGGCACACCCAGCCAAAAATAGAGCCCCTGGCAGTAAAAGCTTCCACTGTTTGGAGGAAATGGGAAAACCCATTTGAGAAACAAACAGGGAGTGTTGCCAGTGTTTATTATAGAAGAATTTTAAGAGCCCATCTTGGGGGTTGGAAACAAACACATTTGATAAATCCCTAATCCTTACTGTGGAGGAATTTTTATTATTACTATTATTATTATTATGTACCTGCATGTATGCCTGAAGGTCAGAAGAGGGCACCAAGTTTCACTACAGGTGACTGTGAGCCACCATGTGGTTGCTGGGAATTGAACTCAGGACCTCTGGAAGAACAGTCAGTGCTCTGAACCTCTAAGCTGTTTCTCCAGCCACTGTGGAGGAATTGTACCTTCCAGTTCCAGCAACCCTAAGGATGAGATGGAGGGGTGTGCCTTGGGAGTGACACACCTGGAGTCCAGGCAACTTTACCCTGGTTCCTTGCTGATGTTTGGGATGTCAAGGCTGAGGTCTTTAACAAGGGACTTAGTTGCAGGCCTGTCACTGGTGGCAGAGGAGTGGGACCAAAGCTGGAAGAGAGGTACTCATGCCTGCTGCAGGACTGTGACCTTTGAAAAACCTACATAGGAGAGAGCTGGGGGCAGTGAGAACTGGCCAGCAGCACTATGTGACCTTTCCTTTCTAGAGGTCTTTACTCTCCTGTCAAGTTTGACCATCTCTCTCCGTTTACCTTCCATTGCTATAATAAAACTCTCTAAAGCTGGCTGTAGTGGTGCACACCTTTAATCCCAGCACTCAGGAGGCAAAGGCTGGCAGATCTCTGTGAGTTCCAGGCCAGCCTAGTCTACAGATTTCCAAGACAGCCAGAGCTACACAGTGAGATTCTGTCTTTTGTTTTGTTTTTTGAGACAGGGTTTCTCTGTGTTGCTTTGGAGCCTGTCCTGGAACTGGCTTTGGAGACCAGGCTGGCCTTGAACTCACAGAGATCTGTCTGCCTCTGCCTCTTGAGTGCTGGGATTAAAGGTGGGTGTCACTACTGCCGGCGTGAAATCCTGTCTTGAAAACAAAACAAAACAAACAAACAAACAGAACAAACTCTGATTTGGAAAAGAAAGGGTTCGTTTTAGTTTACTGGCTCATTGTCAAGGGAAGCCACAGCCAGAGCTCGAGGAGAGAACTGGAGCAGAGGTCATGGAGGAACACTGCTTTTACTGGCTTTCTGAGCTTGCTTTCTTATGTAACTCAGGCTCACCTGCCCAGGAGTGACACCACCCACAGTAGGCTGGGCACTCTTACATCAATTAGCAATTAAAGACATACCCCGAAGATATGAGCACAGGCCAATGTGATGGAGGCAATTCTTCAGTTGAGGTGCCCTCTTCCCAGGTGATCCTAGGTTTGTGTCAAGTGGACAGTTGAAGCTGACTGTGACATTTTCCTGTCCCACTTATATTCTTTCTTACAAAAGAATCAATATGAAAACAGCCTGAGAGTCAAGTGGACTGAGAGTTGGAGACTAGAATTTTTTCTGATTTAGTAACTGTCTTGTATTTTATGCATGCCAATCTCCTTTTCTTGGGAAATAATATATTCTTTGACCTACTTTGAAATTATTTAGGAAAAATACACTGTGCACTTTGAGAAAATACAGTTAAATAGTAACAACTGGGACTGAAGGGTGACTCTATGGTTCAGGAGACTGCATGAGGATCAGAATTCAGATCTCTAGACAGCAGCTGGGCATGGCTGCCTGCCTCCAATTCCAGCCTGGGAAGGCAGAGACGGGGATCCCCATATCGGGGAGCTCTGGGTTTGACTGAGACTCCCTGCCTCAGTAAGATGGGAGGGCAATGGACCATGATTCCAGTATCAACCTTGGGCCTCTCTACATGTGCAACACCGCCCGATCATGTCATACGTGCATACATGCTTACCTGCGCATGTATATGACACATATCTTGCATACATATACACAACACACAAAGAAAATGGAAAAAGGGAAAATAACGATTGGCAAATCTGGGTGAAAGGTATTTAGGAGTTCTTTGAATCATGCTGGCAGTTCAAAAGTTATTTTAAATTGTAAATGCAAACCACATGAAATTTACCACCTTAACTACACACACACACACACACACACACACACACACTATGTAGCTCAGGTTGGCTCAAGATTCTCCTACCTCTGCCTCCCAGGCATTGGCCCCCCTACACTCAGTGTCACCTTAACGATTTTAAGTATACAGTGGCATTAAGTACATTCAATCCCCTCAAAAACAAACAAGAACCCAAGCAAACAGCAAAACACTATAATGGTGAATACACACCGTTATATAATTGTCCAGACCCATGGGCTGCAATGCACAGCACCAAGAAACAGTCTTAATGTAAGGTATAGACTCTGGTGTGGATGATTTATGCTCTGTAAAAATGTCCCATCAGGTGAGGAGTGCTGATGATGGGTGTGGTGGTTTCCATGAAAATGATCCCATGGGCTCCTAGTGAATGGCAGTGTTAGGAGTTGTGGCCTTGTTGGAGGAAGTGTGTCATTGGGGGTGGGCTTTGGGGTTTCAGAAGCCTAAGCCAGACCCTTGGCACTCTCTTCCTGCTGCCTTCTCCGACAACGCATCTGCCCATGCACTACCATGTTTCCCACCGTTTTAAAAAGTGGCACTTGAAAGACACCACACCACAGAGCTTCGGTGGAGGTTTTTTTTTGTTGTTGTTGTTGTTTGTTTTTTTGTTCTTTCTTTTTTTTTTTTAATTGGGGGAAAGTGAATGGGAGAGAGGAGACCAGCCTCTGGAGGGAGCAGCAAAAGAAAAGAAAGTCAGAGAGAGATGAAGAGAGAGAGAAAGAAAGATGGGAGGTAGGCAGGGGCCCTTTTAAAGGGGAATGTAGTGAATGTGCACAGGAGGTGTTCTTAGTGACTGCAGCCAAGGGCGGATCCTGTCAGAACCCCAGGGGCAGCCAGGACAGATGCCTGACTACTAACAACCCAACGATAATGGACTAAGCCAGTCCCAAAGAAATGTTTTCCATTATTGCTGTGGTCATGGTTCTTTTCACAGCAATAAAGTGCTAACTAAGACAGAAGTTGGTGGGGGCTGGTGAGATGGTTCAGTGATTAAGAGCACCGGCTGCTCTTCCAGAGGTCCTGAGTTTGATTCCCAGCAACTACATGGTGGCTCAAAACCATCTATAATGTGATCTGGTGCCCTCTCTGGCATGCAGGTATACAAGCAGAACACTCATACATAAAACAAGAAAAAGGAAGAAAAAAAGAAAAACAGTGGGGTATTGCTGTGATACACCTGACTGTGCTTTTGTTTGGATGAATATGGATTTGGGACACTGAATTAGAAAAGAAATAGAATGCTTTAAGTGGGGCTTAATGGGCCATAGAAGGAGGAGCATGGAAAACAGTATTGCTGAGGGTGATTTGAGCTGTGTGTGTCTGGCTCAAGAGGTTTCAGAGAATTTTAGTATGTGGCCTAGAGACTGTTCTTGTGATATTTTGGCAAAGACTGTGGCTGCTTTCTACCCTTGTCCAAAAAAATCTGCCTGAGGCTAATTTTAAAAGTTATAGATTAACAGCTTTGGCAGAGATTTCAAAACAGCCTAGTATTGACTGTGTCATGTGGCTATTAGTGGCCAATCTTATGCAGATCTACAATGAAGTAAGGAAAATTCAATTGTACAGTTTGTGGAGAAAAGGGGCACCAGGAAATGTAAACAGATCAAAGAAAAGCTTGATGCTAGTTGGAATAAAGGTGGTGATGACCTCACAGCAAGAACTTAATTTAAGCTTCCAACTATGAAAGGAAATTAAAGAAAAGGTTAGGGCCAGGTCCAATGGCATGACATTAATTCCCACACTCGGGAGGCAGAAGCTGGCAGATCTCTGTGTTGGAGGTCAGCCTTGTCTATAGACTGAGTTCCAAGACAGCTAAACTTAGACAGTGAAGTAAACTATTGAAAACAGAAAGCTGGTGAATATGCATTTGAAGGAGGGGGCCATGTTCCAGCCCCAGAAAGCAGTAGAACTTGGCAGCTTTGGCCACATGGTTCTGGCTTTAGAGTCAAGAACACAAGAAAGGGGTTAAGATCACTTGATGTTTTTCCAAAGGTTCAGGATTGGTACCAGGACCCACTTTGGTGGCTCACAACTGATTGGAACTCCAGCCCGGTTTCTGACCTCTACAGGTACCTGCACACACATAGTGCACACAGATCCACTTATTTGTCATATCTCTTTGGTTTCTCCTGGGTGACATTTCTCAGTCTTATTTGGATGTCTGTATTCCCAATACGTTTGTAGATTATGGGTCAGTTATTTTGTAGAATGTTCTTTGATTTGGGTTTGTAGTATTCTTATATGATTAGATTTAGTGTCTGCATTGTGCTGAACTCAGGCCTCACATGTGCTAGATAAGCACACTGCCACTGAGCTACCTCCTAAGTTCTTCTCCTTTTTATTTTGAGACAAGATTGGTTAGGCTGGCCTTAAACTTACAAAATTCTTAGCTCAGCTTCTTGGGCAGCTGGGATTGGAGGCATGTGCCACCGTTCCTGATAATTTGTTCTATTGATCCCTAGGTAACAAGGGGTTTCAGTCTGGTCCTCTGCTGGTGATATTAACTTACAGGACTAAGTGGTTGTCCCTGATGTAAAGTCACTCTTCTTTTTATTAAAAAAATGTATTTTTATTGAAAAATAAAATGTGGCATTATCATTTGGAACTGCAATACTGACGTGTCACAGTTCAGTAGTATGAAGCATACTTATGTTATGCAAAAGAGCCCTAGAATTTTATCGTGAAGACATGGAACTCTGTGCTCATCACATGCAGGCAAAAATGCTTACAAGATCTCAGTCAGGCGGTGGTGGCAGAGGCAGGTGGATTTCTGAACTCGAGGCCAGCCTGGGCTACAGTGAGTTCCTAGGCAGCACAGAGAAACCCTGTCTCAAAAAAAAAAAAGTCTCAAAAAAGACAAAAATTAAATAGATTCCACTTTCTCCATTGTGAGGTGATCTAGCTGCACTATCTGTCATTCCATATCACCAGGGACAATTCAGCTGATCTCACTGGCTAGGTAGGGGTCCCCTTCCTCCACTCCACGTGTGTCCCCACTAAAGCAACATACTTGGTTAGAAGGATGACCTCCCTCAAAAGAGGGCTGATTGTCAGCCAAGGGAGAATGAGTAGCTTCAATCCCCTACTAGAACCTCCAAACAAGCTCTCAAACACAGATTTGGCCAGTGGAAGCCACTTTAAGAGCTGGCTTCTATGTCATTTTGGTGTGTCCCCATCATCCTGTAAAAAACAAAATGTCAGGATGCTCTTGTACTTGCCCTGCTGTAGGCCTGGGGTTAGTCTTTTCTCTATGATCACACTTTACTCAAGAGTGATACTTAGGAAGTTTGGCCCTGGCTTCTATCATTAAAAAGATGGCCCAGCATTACCTGGAAAGGCAAACCTCATCAATCTTCAGGGGGAAAGGAGAGTGGATACCTGGTATTTCTGCCCCAGGCTAGAGATTAAAAAAAAAAACAAAAAAACGTGTGTCTCAAGACTATACTTTCAGGGATCATTTCTATAGTTCGTTACTAGAGATTAAAAAAACGTGTGTCGGGGCTGGAGAGATGGCTCAGAGGTTAAGCGCACTGACTGTTCTTCCAAAGGTCCTGAGTTCAATTCCCAGCAACCACATGGTGGCTCACAGCCATCCATTATGAGATCTGGTGCCCTCTTCTGGTGTGCAGATATACATGGAAGCAGAATATTGTATACATAATAAATAAAATCTTTAAAAAAAAACCAACAACAACATGTGTCTCGCCGGGCGTTGGTGGCACATACCTTTAATCCCAGCACTCGGGAGGCAGAGGCAGGCGAAACTCTGTGAGTTCGAGGCCAGTCTGGTCTCCAACGCGAGTGCCAGGACAGACTCCAAAGCTACACAGAGAAACCCTGTCTCGAAAAAAAACAAAACCAAAACAACAACAAAAATAACATGTGTCTCCCTGACGTTCAGCTCAGTAACCCAGCACCCGTATCAAAGGGGCATCTATAGGAGCAGGTTATATCTAAGCTGAAGTCAACTGAAGGGCCTGTTTGCCCCCAGCTTCCCAACTCACACAAGTTCCAATAGGCCCCTGAGAGGTTGAGGATAAAAACCCCTACATTACCACATCAGATATTCTGAGACTGATGTGGGCTGAGTGGTGTCACACCTGACCTCATCTAGTCCTCTGGTTTGGTCAGTCATAACCAGAGGAAACTTCCTATTTGGAAAACCCTGGCTTCTCAATGGATGCATAAACCAGCATGCTGCACAAAAAGCAACAGTGCAAAAAGCTGGGTTTCCAGCAACTGTGTGAACAGACACCACCTAACCCCTGCTTCCTGCCAGGTAATCTGCTGTATCCTATGGCTGTAGTGTGATTTAAAGGTGGCTTTGAGGACAACTGGCAAAGGTAGGTTCCAAATTCAAGACGTAAGGACTGCTAGGGAAAGGACACACATTGTAGGTATCAGGCTATTACATTCAAGTCAGCAGAAGCATAGGGAAATGTCAAACACCCAATGAGATCTCTCACCAATTATCCAGGGAGGGGAGGCTAGCACCTAGGAAGGAAGAAAGCATGGAAGAGACCTCAGCTTCTTCAGCCCACCGACAACACTGCTTCCACGGTTTATGCTCTTTATGATACAAGCAGTACAGGCTCACGTTAAGCTTTTAAAAGATGCTTTTATTTATTTTGTAGTATGTGCATTACAGGAAACAAAACACAAGAAGCCAAGAACAGTCTCCCAGTCATAAGCGCTCAGCTTGCTGTGTCCTTCTAGATGCTGTAATGTACACACATTTAGGGAATTGAGATTATACAATTATGTATCAAGCTTTCCCCCACACACACATTGTGAATATTCACCAACTAAAACCCCCAACGCTACATGAGTATTTTGATAACCAAGAACACACCACGCCATCTCAATCTGTCAGACAAGACTGTAATCCTGTCTTCCTTGGCAACAAAAATTTCATAGAAGACAAAAATGGCAGCAGGGCTTCTAGATAGAAATACTGGCGAAGTTACAATTAAAATTCTGCATTCCCTCAATGCTCAGCTTATAAGGAAACACAAAGCAACAGACCAACTAAGTACAGCATTCCTAAGATCTATATAGTAAATATGAAGGTGTTCCTGCTCAATAAATGTATTCCTATGGAGCACTTTAGATGCGCCTACGGCAGGGGTCCTCAGGATGTCAATGTCAACACAGCACAGCGCCGTAGATCTCGCCCTGTGAACCTCTCTGCCTCTCCAGTCAGTCTAACAACATGAATTAACTCACACTGTCCAGACATGGCGTAACAATTCAAGAGGCACCTTTTCTGTCAATCTATGAAGCTATACTTTTAACCATATGCTCTCCTTTAGGACATTCATGAAGTTCAGATGTTGTGGGATGAACTTTGTACACAATAAACACAAGTATCTGCACATACGGATCCCTGGGTACAGCTGTTTTCTAGATGTGGTGGTCCTAGCAAAGAGCTCTTCCTTCATCCGTCCTCTTCTCTGCACAACTCCTGTCCAGGATGCTGCCAGTCTTACAAAGGTCACCCCCAGAAGACAGCCCTTCTTTTGGGCACTGGAACTTATTCTCTAATACTTGGCAACATTCACCATTAACTGAAATGCACACAGGAACAGTGGCTAGGCCGGTGGAACCAACCAACGGGCAGCGCCTTGCCCTGCACTATTCTTTCTCCTATTCGCCTCCACCAGGTAACAGTATCTGCTCAAAGACAAAGCTTACCAATTCCACACCCCCCATAACCATTCCTATGAAATAATAATCCTTAAAAGGTGTTAACTCTCTATTTTTACCATGTGCATTTTTTACATTAATTAGTACATGTGGGCACATGCATGCCACTTGTATAAGGCTATAAGACAATTTGTGAATCACTTTTCTCCTTTCATCATGGGGATCCTGGCAAGCAGACTCAGGCCACCAGCTGGGTGACAAGCCCCTTTATCTGCTGGGCCATCCCAACAGTCCATTATGCACATTTTCTTACTGTTTTGAGACAAAGTCTGTGTAGCCCTGGCTGGCCTGGAACTCACAAGATCCACCTGCCTCAACCTAGGATTAAAGGTATGCATTACCGCACCAAATCTATTATGCACTTTAAAGTCTAAAGACTAGATGTTTCCACTAACACTTCTGTTTCCCCAGCATATGTACAATGCAGTGCAGTAAATAAACTGCACACACCTATAAATAGCAACCTTCTGGTCTAGAACCTCTCCCCATCTCTCTTAACCCAGTTTATGTAACTTATGTTTTTTTTTTTTTTGTGGGGATATTAACAATTTCACGTCCTAAATGGTTTTGAGTTTTTTCCTATGAATTTTCACAACTTTAAAATATGTCTTTTCACTAACTCTACTTTGTCACACACTGGCAGCCTCTTCTCCATCTAGGAAGACTAAGTGCTGCATATTTGGATTTGGTTGTCTTACCATACACCACACATTGCAAAAATAAGATACACAGATAAAAGGGACAATGGCTAATCTTCATTACCAAAACTTACATTAGTATTAGGCCCTTCATAACTCTTTCTTCCTCCCTCCCAAACCAGCACACGTCATATTGCTCAGAAGTGATTTTAGCATTCCATTTCCAAAAGACATTTCACCACGAGTTTAAACAGAATAATGTACAGAATAATCTACAACAAGTATTATTTACTACGTCTACCTTTAACATACTTTGTGCACTTCTAAACACCTAGAAGGACTAGATGTTTCAGATGAGGACATAAATGTGTCCCCTATATACAGAGTAGTGTTGAAACCACACACATGTAACAATGAGTAGATCTCAAAGTGTCTTCTGCTGAGAGCATTCTGGGCTCCCACCTCCTTTCTCTCCAGCCCCTCCCCTGTATCATGTGACACAGGCACCTGATACTTTCACCACTCCTTTCAGAAGACAACCTTGCTATGACTTTTAATACAGAGTATATAGAATGGGCTAGTTTACCGACTCTACTTTTGCCATACACTGGCAACCTCTTTAATACCTAGAAACTAAAATCAGGACTCCTTTGTCCAGTATGTACAATATATACAGTATAGCAAAGTTAAATGAAGTATATACAGGGGGTGATGGGTAAGCTAAAACTATCTAGCACACTAATGGAATCTTTTTGCAGTTTCTTCCCCCCCACCTCCTCAATCCACTGAACAAGTACAGCTGGTACTGTTCTCAGAGGTGGGTTAGCAATTCTACTCTAAACATAGTATCTCCAGTTTTTCAAAATTTATTTACATGAAGTTTTATTCTACTACTTCTACTTTTAAATGTAAACTTATCTGCTATTCACACCGCACTAGTAAATAAAACTATGTAAAGCAATGGTTATTATCTGAGGTATCTTCTAAACGTAACCATCTGGGCTTTGACCCACTTTCTTCTTTTCTCCCTTCTGTCTGCCTTCAAACCAGTAGACAAATATAGGCATATGCAATGCTTAGAAATTGCTGAACAAATTCATATCCCCAAATCATTTACACGGCAATCTTTCCTATAAATTTTAACAGTGTACACAATGTGCTAATTTTGTCATACACTGGCAACCTCTTTAACATTTAGCGAGTAGAAGCTGACATGTCCATTATATACAGTATACACAGAGCAAAACAAAATGCAAATATATAGAAGTGGCATCTGAAAAGGTCCCATATAAAAAACACTACCTCGATGTCTCCCAGCGCTTCCTCCAGAGCACTGAGCAAGTACAGGCAGTACTGCTCATAGAGGTGCTCATAATTCTACTCCCAAAGACAGTGTTTCATGAATTTTAGCAAAAAGATATTTACAAAGTGATATTTCACTACCTCTACATTTAACATACGTTGGGCACTTCTAAACATCTGGATAGACCAGATGTTTCAAGTAAGGACTGTTGTCCACTATGTACACAGCAGTCCAGTAAACAGCACACATGGAACAAGAGTAATAATTAAAAAATTTTTTAACACAAAAAGAAAAATTTTAACACAAAAGTACAAAATATTGTTCTACTACCTCTACTTTGTCATACACTGGCAACCTCTTTAACATCTAGAGTGACTAGATGCTGTGAATAGGACCCCTTTGTCCTTTATATATACTATGTACACAGCAAAGCCAAACGAAATGGGACAGTGGGTTTTTTCCACCCATGGAGCACAATGACTTAGAGCTCTACATTTCCTTCTCCTGGAAACCAGGGAACAAACACAATGTGGTCACCTCAGGAGGGCTTTGGCTATTCCTCCCCAAACAATATTTCAAATGAATCCTAACAAAAACGTATTTACATAATGTATTGTTTTACTACTACTAATAAAATATGTCAGGCACTTTAGAGTATCTAGAAAGATATTTCCCCAAAAATACTTGGCATTGTCAAACACACACCACACCACACCACACCCACACACGCAGGCACATACACACACGGGGGAGGGGGGGTGTTGAAATGAATAAAATGCATACACAATGCAATAGAATACAAAAGAAGACGTCTTCACACGACCAATCTGGCTCCGGACCTCCTCTTCCTCCTGCTGGGTCCTCTAACCTATTGAACAAACTAGGACGAGTGTCGCTCCTGGGGTCTTTTCTAGAGGTGGCTTAAACAATTCCATTGCAAAGTCACTTCTGGAAGACACGTCTACGATGTTTCTAAAGACGACTGGATACACACATGTGATGTCCTACCTCTACTTTACCCTGCGTCGGCAATCTCTACAGCTAGCTGGATGTCCAGATTTCGCCAAAGGTCTCTATAAAGGGTCGGGGGAAAGGTTGAGAGCAGCTTTTCCATATTATATACAAGGCCTTCTACGGCGGCGGCTGCGTCTTCGCCAGCCTTTCCGACTGGCCGCAAGCGATGTCACGTCCCGGCTTCTCTCGGGTGGAAGGAGGACCCGCGCCCCCACGATCCGTCGATCCTCGGGCTGCTATGCGTTCCTCCAGGACCGTGGGGACCTCTGTCGATCCAGGTCTAAGGGCTCGACAACCGGGCGGGTCCCTCGCAGCGAAGGCCGAGTGCTCTGCGCAGATCCGCCGCCTCAGGCTGCAGAGGCCCCGAAGAGCCAACCTTGGCCTTCGGGTGGCCACCATTCTTCCCGCCACGCCACGCCCGCCCGCCGACTCCAGGGAGGGGTCCTCGAAGGCCGGCTGGGGGCTTCTGCATGGCCCGGCCCCGGGGAGCAGGGGTCCGGCGGGGTCGAGGAGGCCTCGCGCAGAGGGCGCCGCCATCGCGGCGCTTCGTTGGCGGAGGAAGAGTCGCTGTCGGGTCGCGGATCGGCCGGGCCGGCGCCGCTGGGAGGGCTCGGGCTCCTGGGGTCCGCAGGACGTAGACCGGAGCTGCCCCCGGGCCCCCCGGCTCACCCGGCGCAGGCCGGAGGCGGTGGGGGGCCCGGAGGAAGGAGGCCGCACTCCCTAGCTCGCCACGCTCTCTGCCGGAACTGACTTGGCAGTTCTCCTCGCTCAAACAGGAGCGGCACCGGAAGTTTCCATAAACACCGCCGGAGAGCTACAGTGACCCAACTTCAACGTTCCGGCCAGGAGCGGGGCGCCTTCTGCAGTCCTACTGGAATACGACATGGTGAAGCGGGGAGATGGGGGCACTTTTGATCTCTTCAAATCTTCTGTAGAGACCAGAAGGCCAGAAAGGGGGGCAAAAGTGAACTAGCAGACCCCGCAGTGTGGTACGCTTTATATAACTAGTAATAGCCAAACCCCTATAACAGCCGGAGCACTTGACTAGGAATAGCTAGTCTCACTAGAAATGGTGTTATATAAAGTAGCTAGCTAGTAAGATAGTGAACTGCCTGCCTCCTATCTATTCAAATACAACCCCATAGTATTGCTCCATGAGGGTAGGAAGGTGAGTCAGCCCCCCACGACCATCATTCTTCTCCCACTGTGTTTTTGTCCAGTGTTGTGTATGTGCACACTTGCTTGCCTACCAACCTATTTATTATTATTATTATTATTATTATTATTATTATTATTATTATTATTATTATTATGAAGCTAGGGGCTCTCACTGCCAAGAAATTTACCAAGAAGGGAGCCCCGGGACCTGCCTATCCTGCCTTTCGTAGTCCTGGGATTATAAATATATGTTCCATCATATCTGTCTTTTTTTTTTCCAGATGGATTCTGGGGCCTAAACTCAGGTCCTCCTGCTTTGCAATACACACTGATATGACCTTTATATTCTAGTAGGTAAAACAGACACTAAACATCCTTAAAATAAATCTAAGGACAGGTAGCAGAAATGCCTAGGAACAAGTAAGAAGTAGGGAAGGATGACAGAAATATATGCGTGGGACGTTGAGGTGACAGACAGGCGACTTTGGAACAGTCTTTGATTTTTGTTGTTGTTACGTTGTTTGTTTGTTTTGCTATAGGGTCTCTCTCTCTCTCTCTCTCTCTCTCTCTCTATATATATATATATATATATATACATATATATATACACTCCCCTGGCTCTCATGAACTCACTGTGTGGACCAGGCTGACCTCAAATGCACAAAAATGTTTGCCTCTGCCTCCTGATTGGAACAAAGTCTTGAAGGAGGCAAGGAATGGCCAGTCATGGGGAGTATCAGGAAAGCGCTTCCCTCACAGAAGAGAATAGAAAACAGTTAACAGGCTACAAAACTACCACACAGGCCAGGCCTACTCCACAAATATCAAAATACTAGAGAAGAGTCGGGTGGTGGAGGTGCACGCCTTTAATCCCAGCACTCAGGAGGCAGAGGCAGGTGGATATCTGTGAGTTTGAGACCAGCCTGGTATACTGAGTGAGTGCCAGGACAACCTCCAAAGCCACAGAGAAACCCTGCCTCATACCCAACTACCCCCAAAAAATACTAGAGAAGAGAAGTCAGAACTGGTCAATGTATACAAAGACAGAAATGATTGCTACTGAAGGGCTTTGCATTGCACCATGAAAGACAGGTGAGGTAGGGACCAGGGCAGAAGCAGAGAGACCTTATAGTACATCATTGCGCTCAACCTGGTGACGTATGGTAAGGGCTTATACAGTAGTTCTCCTGACCCTGGTTTACCTTTTCCTAGATTCAGCTACCAACAGGTGAACTGCTTCCCAGAAGTACTAAATGGATAATTCCCCAAATAAACAATGTGTAAGTTCTGAGTGACATGATGAAATACTTTTGTCTCATGCCATTCATCCAGGATGTAAATTGTCTTTTATCTGTTCTGTCCTCAATCAGTCACCCTGTCAGCTATCAGACTGATTGTTATCAAATCACATAGCAAGTTCCACATGAGCCAAGGCAACGACACTATCCTTGGGGCTAGAGCAATGGCTCTATCTAGTGGATTAGACTTTGGATCCCAGCACCCACATCAGGAAGCACAAAATACCTGTAACTATAACTACAAGAACTCCAAAGCCACTTGTTAGCTTCAGTTAACACCACAGAGAGAGAGAGAGAGACAGAGAGATGGGGCGGGGGAGAAAGAGAATAAAATGTCAAAAATGCCCACATGTTATATAATAATGGTTCTAAAGTATAAGACTAGTGGTATTAATAAATTAGATATAGCAAAAAAAGAAGTTATATAGTGCTTTGTGTAGTGAAAAAGGTGAACTTTTCTATTTGCCAAGGAAAGAAAAAATATGCTGAGGTTGATGAACTCTATAGTAAGAATGAGCTACACACACACACACAACACACACACACACACTACTGTGCTGAGGATGGAACCTACAGCCTTGGACATACTAAACACTTGCTCTACCACTGAGCCACACCCCAGCCCAAGCTTAAGACAGGATTTCCAAGAGGACAATCGAACACTCAAAAACATGTTTCTGATGGAAGGCTGTGAGGAGGCCGTAGACGCCTGTCCATGATGGATGACAAGCACCTGAGATGGGAATGCCTAGAGGACTAGAAAACTAGTGAAAAAAGGGTTATAGCATCGCAAAACAAAGTTCCTGGGCTGAGAGTCGGGCGGTGGTGGCACACGCATTTAGTCCCAGCACTCGGGAGGCAGAGGCAGGCGGATCTCTGAGCTCAAGACCAGCCTGGTCTACAAGAGCTAGTTCCAGGACAGCCTCAAAAGACACAGAGAAACCCTGTCTTGAAACACCCTCCTCCAAAAAGAAGTTCCTGGGTTTAGTGTCTGCAGGGGAGGAGTTATCCCACGAGGACCTCACACATTAGGGCTGGGTAAATAAGTGGCACAATGACAGTTAAGGAATAGGAGATCATGGTCCCTCTTCTGAACTCTGGCTTCCTCAGCAGCCAAACAAGCTGATATTCCTGGAACCCGGAGGTGACAACAATGTGCATTTCCTGCTTTCTTTGACAGGATCTCACTATACTGTCCTGGCTGCCTGGAACTCACTATGTAGACCAGGCTGGCCTTGAACTCATAGTGATCCACATGAGGGTATATTCCCAAGTTCGGGGGTTAAAGGCTTGTGCCACACCACACCCAGTGGTAGTTCTTTTTTGGGGGGGGGATTGAGACAGGGTTTCTCTGTGGCTTCGGGGGCTGTCCTGGAACTAGCTCTTGTAGACCAGGTTGGACTCAAACTCATAGAAATCTGCCTGCCTCTGCCTCCAGAGTGCTAGGACTAAAGGCATGTGCCACCACTGCCCGGCTCCAGCGGTATTTCTTATACAGATGAATTTGTTGACACATACTCTGGGCCAGGTACTATAATAACTGAAGACTTCATGTTGTCTCATTTAATTTGCACAGCAAAATGAAAGTACATTTTATTACCCTCTCCTTCTTACAAATAGGAAGCTGTGCAATCTGTCTAGTTATCAGGAAAAACCAGTAGTCTAATCCAACTGCCCTGGCTCCAGAGCTCCGGAAAGGCATTGCAGAAGATTTCAAGGCCTGAGTAGACACTTGCACACAGAAACTCACAGCTTAGACTCAAGCAAGCAAGCAAATGAAAGATAACTTGAAGGGCTTTTCTATCTCAGACAAGGGTAGAGATTCTGAGGTCCAGAATTCTGCTAACTGGGAGGCAGGTTCAGGGCTAAATCTAAATGATGCAGTTCAATTCTGAGCATCATCGAGGCTGGGGTGTGTGAGTCCAAAGACTCTAGACATGACTGTGAGTCAAGGGTGAGCCAGATCTGGCCACCCCATCCTTCTGGCTGTCTTACATTAAGGGTGAGTAACATGGGAGAAAAAGTAGTGAACAAAAATAATGAGCATCTCATCTATAACACTTCTCCTTGGGAGCCATCACATGTCAGCCCTGTGACACATAGCAGTGTTTATTAGGGCAAAAGCTCTAAGCTCATTAGCACGAAAGAGTGCTGAGCTTCAAGCCACCCACACAGCTTGCCAGAGAAACAAACACAGTGCAGCAGCTACCCTTTTCTGGGCCTAGACATGCACTACCCACCTCCTGATCAACAGCAGTGTGCGTCTGCCCCCACCCAGGCAGATCCGATTGGCAGTACACTCTGGAAACCAGCTATGTTTCCAAGGCCTGAGTAGACACTTGCACACAGAAACTCACAGCTTAGACTCAAGCAAGCAAGCAAATGAAAGATAACTTCAAGGGCTTTTCAAGTTATGAGACAACATGAAGAGGGAGGGAGGTGTGTTCCAACAACCTGGTCATAATCTTCATTGGATCATTATTTGGATTTAGGAGTCTATTCTGTCCTAGGCCAGAATTTCTCAAATTTCAGTCATCCCCAAAACAGCTTAACCATGACCTTCATATCTGTGTGCCACATTGTCTTAGGCCCTTTAGGCTGCTGTAGTGAAAAATTATTTACCATTTTTTTAAAGCTTGCCTGAGGATTTAGAAAGCAAAGTCTGCAACAAGCCATATAAGCCAGACACACTTTGTAGCAATACATAATATTTGTATACAATATACAGAAATCCAATGCAGTGTAAAATATTTCAAACTAGTAGTTGCTTTTTAAAAGTAGATTCAATAATCTACCTTTTATTTCATCATATTTATGCTTTTTAGAAGTAGATTTGATAATCTACCTTTTATCTTATATCTATATTCTCCCTTTTTTCTTTTTTAAGAGTAGATTCAATAATAATCTACAGTTTTACCCTCTTATATCTGTATCCTTTTTTTAAAGGTGGGCACCAGCCTATACTCAGTATCTCTTTGTCCTTGAGAAATCACCCAGTTGACATGATAGTCATATTTTCCTAGTACACATTGAAGTAAATAACTTTTTAAAAGGATGTTTAAGAAATTTACTTGGTGTATGTGTGTTTGTGCACATGCCTACAAGTGTGGAGGTCAGAGGACAACCTGCAGGAGTCAGTTCTCTTCTCCATCACATGGGTCCTGGGGATTGAACTCAGGTCATCGGGCTTGGCAGCAAGTGCCTTTAGTGGCTGAGTTATTTTGCTGACTCAAATATGTAACTCTTAGAAAGGCTCATCTAGATTCCTTTTGAGACCATATCGATGCAGTCAGGGAACCTGAGTCCCACTTGGCCAAACAGCTGTTACATCAAAAGGACTTAGGAGACAACATGAAAGATCTGCCAATGGCCAGAGCTAGGACCATCTGAGCAACAAAACAAGTATCCTAGTATTGGAATATAGGCTAATGTATAATTAAACATCCCCAAGTTCATGTTGGTTGATACTAATTATTGGATAAATAAATGCGTAGGAATTTTATGAGACATTCTTTAAATTTTTAAAAATATTTTATGTGCATAAATGTTCTGCCTGTGTGTGTGTGTGTGTGTGTGTGTGTGTGTGTGTGTGTGTGTGCACATGCATGCCTGGTACTCAAGGAGGTCAGAAAAGGGAATTGGATCCCCTGGAACTGGAGTTATGGATGGCTGTGAACCACTGTGTGGGTGATGGAAACCAAACCTGCATCCTCTAAAAGTGCTCTTAACTGCTGAGCTCTCTCTAACCCAAGACCAATCATTCTGATGTAAGAATTCCAGGGCTGGGCTGTAGTTAAGTGGCATAGTCCATGCGCCTAACTGCAGTGTGGGGAGAAACATGGCATACATCCACTTGATAGGTGGTCAAGCCATGATGAGAGCACATACCCATGACATAATGCAGTGATGTCCCCCACCCCACCTACATGACTAAGCATGAGACAACCATCAGATGAACCCAAATCCAGGGCTTCCTATAAAACTTCTGACCAATAACTCTCAAAACCGCAGGGTCAGAGCCAGACGTGGTGGCACAGCCATTTAAGCCAAGCACTCTGGAGACTGAGGCAATCGGATCGCTATGAGTTTGAGGCAGGCCGGCCTGGTCTACATAACAAGTTCCAGTCTAGTGAGGATGACATAGTGAGATCCTGTCTCAAAAAAAAAAAAAAAAAAAAAAAAAAAAAAAAAAAAAAAAAAAAAAAAAAAAACATTTAATCCCAGCACTCAGGAGGCAGAGGCAGGCGGATCTCTGTGAGTTCGAAGGACAGCCTGGTCTACAAGGGCTAGTTCCAGGACAGCCTCCAAAGCTACAGAGAAACCCTGTCTCGAAAACAACAACGGGGCTGGAGAGATGGCTCAGAGGTTAAGAGCACCGACTGCTCTTCCAGAGGTCCTGAGTTCAATTCCCAGCAACCACATGGTGGCTCACAGCCATCTCGTTATGAGCTCTGGTGCCCTCTGCTGGGGTGCAGATATACATGGAAGCAGAATGTTGTATACATAATAAATAAATAAAATCTTTAAAAAACAAGAAAACAACAACAAAAAGCAACAACAACAAAAACCAAATAAACAATAAAATGTCTACTAGGTCATGAAAATCCAAGAAACTAAGGAGAAGGGAGCAAAGAGAGGAAATGACTAAATGAAGTGTGGGGGGCTCCACAGGACTCAGACTGAAGAGAGATAGTAGTGAGCGTGCTGGCTGCTTTTATGTCAACTTGATACAGGCTGGAGTCCTAAGAGAGGATGGAGCTTCAGTTGAGAAACCGCCTCCTTAAGATCCAGTTGTAGGGGCTGGAGAGATGACTTAGCAGTTAAGAGCACCGACTGCTCTTCCAGAGGACCTGGGTTCAAGTCCCAGCACCCACATGGAAGATCACAAATGTCTGTAGCCCCAGTTCCAGGGGACCCAAAACCATGACAAAAACACCAATGCACTTAAGAAAAAATCTGGTTGTAAACAAGACTATAGGGCATTTTCTTAATTAGTGATTGGTGTAGGAGGTCTCAGTCCATTGTGGGTGGGGCCACCTGGGCTGGTAGTTGTAGGTTCTATAAGAAAGCAGGCTGAGCAAGCCATATGGAGCAAGCCAGTAGCATCACCCTTCCGTGGCCTCTGCATCAGCTCTTGCCACCAGGTTCCTGCCGTGTTCCTGTCCTGACTCTCTTCAATGGTATGGAAATGTAAGCCAAATAACCCTTTTTTCCCCAACTTGCTTTTTGATTTTGGTGTTTCATTAAAACAGTGGGAGAAACACTAAAGTTAATTGGAACAAACGAGAAATGTAAGAGAGGAAACTGGCCCCAAAGACTACAATCAGATGTCTTTGGACAACCATTATTCAGCCTACTACAACATGGCTGAATGAAACTAAGGTGTCCTCTATGTCTAAGCCTCCTCTTTAATTGAAATAACAAGCATGGTATGACGTTTAAAAACTATTCCTTTTAAAATATTTATTTATTCTTATTTTATGAACATTGGCATTTGGGGGGGGGGAGTCTGAAAACAGAGTGTCTATTTTTAGGTTTCCAGGGGGAAGGGGGGTCTTGTACCATGAGGAAGCAGGTTTAGTTCACATGTGACCTATTCTACCACATGACCAAGGTTGGGAAGTGGGCTATTCATGACTTAGGTGACATGACAGGGGCTACTCTCCTCTGAGTAGGGGATGTATGATTCATTGGCTAATGCGTGATTCACTCAACATGACAGCAGTCAGCCTCAGACTTCCGGGGGGCAGGTATGCATGCATGCTGAGTGTGTTCTTGCCTTATTTGAAGTCCTATCCTTTAGGGCCTGGGTAACTTGAAGGTTCTCTAGCTTTTCCAGTCTTTTTGTTTATATCCAAAAGGATCAGAAGGGTGATTTGATAGAAAAGGAGATGGGGGTGCCTAAGGGATTAGTGGGCGTTGGAATCAGTCCAGCTACTTCCTGCTGAATTGGGGCGCCCTTGGGTTTGGAGCCCCCCATCCCGTGATGGGTAGTCAGGCGGTGGCCTTTGGGTCAGAGGCTGCTTTCTGTGTTCATGCATCAGGAGGACACTGTTCACTTGTGAAACCATTTGGAGTTGGGATTTGCTGACTTCTGGAAGAAATGAACTGTGTAAGTTTATCGAGAAGATGGGAGCCAAGGGAAGCAGAAGAGTGAAGGCAAGGACACGCGCCATGCCAGGAAGGAGCAAGCCTTTGGCCTATCTGCCCCCTAATGGACACTTGATAGCTAGCTAAGATAGTTTGGAGGAGGTTGCAGGGGAAGCCTCCAGGTCTCTCTGTGTAGCTTTGGCTATGTTGGCTCCGAACTCATAGAGGAGATCAGTTTGCCTCTGCCTCTCAAGTGCTGGGAATAAAGGAGTGTGTCACCACACCTGTGGTAAAGATGTGTTTTTAATGCGTTGTCATGAGTGTTTCTAAGATTATTTCAGTTATTACACCCATTGGTGGAGATTAATAAAGTTCTCCACCTGTGAGTGAGTGTTTCTAAGATTATTTCAGTTATTACACCCATTGGTGGAGATTAATAAAGTTCTCCACCTGTGAGTGAGAGCCCTTTTTGTTGCATAAGAGAACGAGAACTTGGTAGTTGTGTCCCAGGTTAGATATCTGAGCATCCATCCACTAGGGAGGCGTACATCACTCTTTGTGACTGCTTTAGGATTGCATCACATTTTGGTTCTTTTGTTAAGTCTGTTTCTGGGCCAGTAGCCCTCAACTGACAAGGGACCAGAAGATTGGCCTCGTGCATTTCCTTGGAAAACACTCCTCAGAGCCCAGCCGTGGGCTGGTGCCGGTAGCTCTATCGTCAAGGCATAAGCAAATAGCAAGAATGGGTGCAATTCAGTGGACAAGCAATTTGGTTAGCTAGGTTAAACGCAGTGGGCTCTTTAAGCAGTTTTAATGTGGGAGGGAATCAAAGAGTCAGAAGGAAGACTGTTAGGAAATTCATAACACTGGAAGGCTCAGCTAAAGTGATCCCTGTCATTCAAAAGAACGACTCCACCCTGAAGGAAGTAAGGGTCTCTCATGCATGCATAAGGTATAAGGAGAGGAAGAAAAACTGCCACCCAGAAAGCGGTGTCTCAGAGCCTCCCCATCAGTCGTCACTTATCTGTTTGGTTGGGGTGTCTTCTGAAGAGGAATTTTATATCTTTTACTGGATCACAGGAGTACATTATCTGAGGCAAGCTGCTCGACTCTTCAGGTACTGGGGTTCCTCTACCAAGCTGAGATGGCAGTCCTGTCTCCAAGAATCTGCAGAGGCTGAACATTGGCATTTGCCTGCATGTATGTCTGTGTGAGGGTGTCAGATCTGGGAGTTAACGGCAGTTGTGAGCTGCCATGTGGGTGCTGGGAATTGAACCAACGTCCTCTGGAAGGACAGTTAATGCTCTTAACCACTGAGCCATCTCTCCAGCCCTAAAAACTATTCTTTCAGCCTCTTCCTAAATCATTTTGGTGTGACCAGTGGACACAAGTCACTCTTTTTTCTTTTTCTTTTTTTAAGATTTATTATGTATACAGTGTTCTGCCTGCATGTTTCCCTTCACACCAGAAGAGGGCACCAGATCTCATAAGGGATGGTTGTGAGCCACCACCATATGGTTCTGGGAATTGAACTCAGGACCTCTGGAGGAGCAGTCAATGCTCTTAACCTCTGAGCCATCTCTCCAGCCCCACAAGTCACTCCTGGCAGGGCGATGCCCATCAACGGTGAGAATGATAGTGGGGTTGGGAAAAGACACTGATCTTTGGCATCGGAGGGTATACATTTCAAATCTGCCTCCACTGCAAACAACTTGTGACCTCGGTTAAGTCACCCTACTCCTGTAAGGGCCTTTCCTCTTCTGTCTAGAGGGACACGAGCCCTTCCTCAGAGAAATGTCCTCAGAATTCCTGTAGTCTCTGTGGCAGATGGCCAACGAGCCTCAGTCAGCATTTTTTGCTTTCCCCTTCAATTATAGACTATGCTACACTTACCATGTTTTCTACAGATAGAAATGTTTGATCAACATAAAATTTCACACTGTGAGATGAAGTTTCCTTCTTGTTATATAAATGGTGGAAATCAGACTGTTAACTGGCTGAGTCAGCATTGCCTAACTGGAGGGCTAGAGATAGTGGGTGACTGAGTACATGATATGCTTATTTATTTAGAGATGAGGTCTTTGTACCCTCAGCAGGCCTGGAACTGGCTACGCAGACATAGACTGGCCTTAGACTCATAGAGATCCACCTGTCCCTGCCTCCCTAATGCTGGGATTAAAGGGCTGGGTTTAAAGGCACGTGCCACAACACCTGGAGCAAACAGCCCTTTAGAGGGACCAGGTTTGCTGGTCTGGTCCTTGACTCAATTTCATGATCTCATTACCTTTGTAACTATTTGAGCTTATGACCATGTGTTCCTAACTCCTGGCTTACATCGCTGGAACTTGATCATGGATGTTTGTTTGGACCTGAAGCCATACTCTTGGGTTTCTTTGGTGACAGTGTACCCACCCAATTTTTCAGTGGCATCCCACAGGCTTCCCAATTTTAGAGGCCTGCAAGACAGATTTGTAATCTGTCCCTGATTTAATATGAATTCTATGTTTTGTTTTGTTTTCCTTTCTGGTACCACGGATCAAACCTAGGGTCTTGTGCATGCATGCTGGGTATAGTGCTCTAACCCTGAGCTACAGCCCTACCCTGGCTTCTCCATTCTAACAGATTCTTCTACTTGAGCAGAATAAGAGACATGTGAATGGAGATTTATGCTATGGCCTTTAGGGGGGCAAGCTTATAATAAAAAGGTGAAGGATTCTTTTTTCTTTTTCTTTTTTTTTTTACTGAGATAGGGTCTTAGGTTGCTCATGATAATCTCATGTGATCCTCCATTCTGCCAGCAGCTGGGACTACACCACCACATCCCAGAAGGATTTGGCTGAGGACTTACATGTCCACATGTCAAGCAAGGGTTAGATTGCCTTCCATCCCATCTTGCACCTCAGGACAGCTAAGCCCGTGCAAGACATGAAACCCCTTTGGGTGTGATTTCCTCATCTATAAAAAAGAAGCATTATAGAAGCAATATTGTGAGGCTCTGTTCAAGTACTTTAGACAGCTTTCATCACAGACCTGGCCCCCACCCTTGTCATCTTGGAGTCCAGTGTTCCCTAATCACATCACTGCATAGGCTGTTCTCGTGGTCACGCCCTCAACATCTAGAGGAATTTGAATGGATGGTACAGGGTCATGGTATGCATCAGGGGTTGGGGGTTTCTGTGTCCCTATCATTCTTGTTGTGTAGCCTTATGTGAGCCATTTCCAGCCATCCCCATGAGGGTAAAGATCTGATAAAGTGGCAACCTGGCAGTGTGCTGTACTCGGTGTCCCATCCCCCCCCATCTTACCCCCCAGTCCCCATCTCACTCCCAGCCCCCGTCTTATCCCCCCATCCCACCCCACCCCCTCACCCCAGCCATTGCTACTGCTTCTGCACAGTGCTCGATCCTTGGGCTCTGGTGGTCCCTGGGCCAGGGAGGGGAATCTGGAACCAACTAGCCACGGCTAGTTGGAAGCCTGGGACAGCCCAGCTGCTATGGCAACACTAGAAGGCTGCTGGGAAAGCACGGTCTTCAGGCCTGGCAGGAGCAGGCCCCACCTTTAAACTGCCAGGTCTCTGCCAAGAACATAAGGGCCCTGAAATCTAACACTTGACTGATGCAACCTAACTGACCACCTACAGATGACTGGCCACAGAGGCCATCATTGCCTGATAATCCAAGTGTGTCCAGCTGTCCAACTGAACACAGATTTCCTGGGTGCCTGACAGACCAAGACGGATTGCTCTGTCCATCCTATCACAGCTGACTGACTGCCCCTACCTGGCTGATGGCATCTCTCTTGACAGGACAATTTTGTCTGCGGTGACCTAACTGCAACTGACCAAACAGACCCTATCCATGCTTGACAAACTGCATCTGACTGGTGTCAGCTGCCTGTGTCGGACTGGCTGCAGTCAGATTGAGACCTTCTGTCCCAGCTGCCCAACACCCCCCCCCCCACACACACACACACCCTCCATCTCAGCTTTGTGGGATCAGATGGGCTGGCCTAGCCCACACCTGGATCTGAGTATCCTAACTGATTTTGAGACTATGACCACCCTACCCCCATGGGCCTCTCCACAGCACTGAGATGGGTCAGCTGACCAGACCCTTGGCCTAGTCTGCATGGCTGCTGATTCTGCCTACCTCTGAGTACATGTACCTCACAGATAGGGCATTCTGTGTGACTGGGTCTGCCTGATGTCCCTCACTGGCCACCTGTGTGAGCCCTCTTGATTCACAGCATCAGTGTGGAACTCCCCCTGCTTAAAGACCATGATGGCTGACCACTCTGGCTTCATCCATCCCTCACGCAGTAGCCATTCAGGGAACAACAGTGTGATCCAACTGCTTGGCTGGTCAACTGCATCAGGTAGAGTGGGCCCATGAAATTCCTCTCTGTGACTCTTGACACCTTTCACCACGATACCTTCACCACAGATGTCCATGGTGACTCCTGCATGATGTTTGTGCAAGACCTGGGATCTGATCCTTATAAGACTGGGCCTTGGTGGACCCAAAGCAAGTACATCAACAGGAAAGAGGGCTTAGGAACAGCCTGAGGTGGAGCAGGCAACAGAAGCAGGAGTTAAGGGCCCGTCAAGGGCCAGAAGAATCAGCAGGGCTGGGGAAGGGATTATATATAGGGCATCCAGAACTCCTACTGCAGGAATGGAATTCTGTACCAGGATCTGGAGGAGCCGGCTTGACATGTAAGTTTAAGCACCTCTGGTAAGCTTGTGAATTTGTGCCTTTTGTGCCTTCAGGTTTGTGAGCGATCCCTGCCATCCTGCTATGTGGAAGGGACATCCTGCAGACCTCCTGAATTTAAGTCATCCCCTGCTGTGTCTGAGTGAGCCTGCCAGGCTGATCCCATGGAAAGGCTTCATCTCTGGAAAGAAGCTCTCTGCCATAAGAGGGAAGGAAGTACTGTCTAGAGTTTTTTTTTTTTTTTTTTAAGTAAGTGTATCGATTGCATGGGTATGCTATGAATTATATCTATTGCCATTAATGCTAATAAAATGAGCGCATTGGACTGGCTTATCTCAGCGGAACTCTAGCATGCTAAGATGTTGTCTCTCCATCAATAACAGGGGCCTGGCTGCCTCACGGACTTCATTATAAGTCAGAGGAGTGATGGGAGGAAATGAACATCTTCCCTCCAAGGCTCTCGGAGCGTGAATTTGGATCTCAGCCAGTGTAGGCAGTGGGCTTTCCCAGGGGGCTAGGAAAAGAGGCAGCAACAAATTGGATGGAGCACTTTGTACCTCGTTTATTTCTACATTCATTCTGCAAGTGTTTATTAAGCAGGACACCGGCTCTGTTCTAGACTCTCACCCTGTCCACACGGGGCATAGGCTCATGGGCTCCAGGAAGCCTTTCCTGTATGTCTCAGCTCTGGACCCATCAAGGTCATGTGCGGAGCACCAGCCACTTGCTTTCTGACCTAAATAAACAGCTAGAGTGGGAGAGACTGTGGACATGGAGACTATCCAAAGTGTGCTTGTAACATCAGGATGACCTAGGAATGAATTGAGACACAAATCCATGGACCCATAGCAAATGGGTAAGAAATTCTCAGGGCTAGCTGTAGTCCTCTAGGTGTTGTAACAGGTCCTCCAGGTGACGCTACCATGTGAGAACCACCAGTAGAATGATTGAGTTTGTCAGCTCTGGTGTCAGAATTCCCAGAATGCCTCTCTGGGAATCCCTACCCTACTACATAGGAGCCATGTGATTTTGACCTACCTAATTGTAGAGTCTTTTTATGGCTTGATTCTCCTCCTTTGTACAATTTGCATAACTATGATTGCTTTAAACTGTTGTATTAAGTGATATAAAGAACTTAGCACATAATTTCTATTCTGGGATTGTATCCTGGAGACATATTTCTGCATGTACTGAATGATGTATTCACAATAATATATTGTCTGCAATAGAAAAGAAACACCCTAAGTATGCAACAGTAGGGGTTAGAGTGTTCATCATTGCTTTACCATATAAAGATCAAGGTATCTTTTTTTAGTTCTTACTTTTATGCTAGAGATTGAACTCAGGACCTCGGGAATGGTACACACATGGTTTATCATCAGACTACACAGGTAACAGTAAATCTTAGGGGCTGGAGAGATGGCTCAGAGGTTAAGAGCACTGACTGCTCTTCCAGAGGTCCTGAGTTCAATTCCCAGCAACCACATGGTGGCTCACAACCATACGTTATGAGATCTGGTGCCCTCTTCTGGTGTGCAGATAGAACACTGTATATGTAATAAAAATAAGTAAATAAATTTTACAAAAAAAGAGTAATTCTTCCAGACCAGCCTGGTGAAACCCACAGAAACAACTGACCTGAACATCGGGGAACTCTTGCTCCCCAGACTGATAGCTGGGATACCAGCAGGGGACTGATCCAGACCCCAGGAACATGGATTTCATTGAGGAAACCACGGAAATCTACGGGACCTCCTGTAGTAGTTCAGTACTTATCCCTAGCATAGGTGTGGACTTTGGGAGCCCATTCCACATAGAGGGATACTCCCTGAGCCAAGACCCATGGGGTGGGCCTAGGTCCTATCCCAAAGATATGAAAGACTCTGATGACACCCTATGGAAGGCCTCACCATCCAGAAACGACATGTGATAGGTAGGGTTTTAATTGGGGGAGGGGGGAGGAGAGGACAGGAGGGAGAAAGGAACTGGGATTGTCATGTAAAACAATCTTGTTTCTAATTCAAATAAAAAAATCTGAAAGAAAAAAAGAGTAATTCTTGATATATTCATATGAAAAGAACTTTTAAATTGAAAAGGTGTAGAACAGCATGTGTTTGCTAAGAAAAAGAATTGGGGAGGGGGGCAGGTGCTGGGAAGATGGCTCGGTCTGTAAAACACTTGCCATGAGGACTTTCGTTTAGATTCCCAGTGCCCATGTGCAAGCAGACTGCAGAGGTGCGCATCTTTATCTCAAACCCTGCAGTTGGGGAGGAAGAGATGGGTGGGATCCCTGAGGTTTGCTGGCCAACCAGTCTAGCCAATCCACAAGCACCAGGTTCAATGAGCGACATTGTCTCAAAAATTGGGGTGGAGCCAAGTGGTGATGACGCACACCTTCAATCCCAGCAGAGGCAGGTGGATCTCTGTGAGCTCGAGGCCATCCTAGTTTACAAAGTGAGTCCCAGGACAGCCAGAGCTGTTACACAGAGAAACCCTGTCTCAAAAAAACAAAACAAAACAACAACAAAAATAAAGGGGAGGGCCCGGTGTTGGTGGCACACGCCTTTAATCCCAGCACTCAGGAGGCAGAGGCAGGCGGATCTCTATGAGTTGGAGACCAGCCTGGTTTACAAGAGCTAGTTCCAGGACAGCCTCCAAAGCCACAGAGAAACCCTGTCTTGAAACACCAAAATAAATAAATAAATAAATAAATAAATAAATAAATAAATAAGGGGAGGGTTGCTAAGGAAGTGGAGCATGAAAAATAAAAGACCCAGAGACTGATATTGGGGTTCAAGCTTCAAGCTGAAGATCAGAAAAGCAAAGCAGTCAGCTACCAGCTCTTACCTCTACCTCAACTCAGACCTAAGGGGTAATCCTTAGACTGCTCCTGACTTCACTGCTCTTCAGACTGCTATGCACTCCTTGACGTGGCTAGAGACTAACTCTCAGACTGAATGCCTCTACCTTTTATATCTCTCAAATCCTGGGATTAAAGGTGTGAGCTCTGATTCACTCTCCTAGCTTCTCTGCCCCTCTCTTCATTTGATATGATCTATGTGTTTCCACATCAGATATAAAAGGGCCTCAAGATTCTCTAGCATAGTCCTTTTTGTTTGTTTGTTTTGGTTTTGTTTTGTTTTTTTTTGAAACAGGGTTTCTCTGTTTAGACCTAGTTGTCCTAGAACTCACTCTGTAGACCAGGCTGGCCTTGAACTCACAGAGACCCACCTGCCTCTGTCTCCGAGTTCTGGGATTAAAAACGTGTGCCACCACCCAGGTTTTATTTTTTTGTGTGCATTGGTGTTTTGCCTGCATGCCTGTGTGTGGATGTCAGATCTTCTGGAACTGGAGGTACAGACAGTTGTAACCTGCCATATAGGTGCTGGGAATTGAACCTGGATTTTCTGAAAGAGAAGTCAGTGCTCTTAACCACTATGCCACATCGCCAGCCCTTTTCTTTTATTCACTTTTTTTGGCACTGGTAATGAAACCTACATTCATGTATGCTAAGCATACAATGTACCACTAAGCTGTACTCTCAACCCCTGAACCCTTTTACTGTTTTCGATTTGTTTATTTTATATTTACGAGTGTGTTTTGTCTGTATGTATGTGTGTGTACTATATATGTGCCTGATGCCTGTGAAAGTCAGAAGGGTGCATCAGATTCCCTGGAACTTGGGTTACAGACAAATGGTTGTAAGTCATAAATTGGTACTGGGAACCAAGCCCAGGTCTTCTCCAAGAGCAACAAGTGCTCTTTTTTGTTTGTCTGTTTGTTTTGGTTTTGGTTTTTGAGACAGGGTTTCTCTGTGTAACACTCCTGGCTGTCCTGGAACTCACTTTGTAGACTGTTGCTGGAGTTTTTTTCCCAGCTTGGTCCCGAAGCTGCTTCAGCCCCAAATAAACACACGGACACTATAGTAATTATAAAAGTGTTGGCCGATGGCTAGGGTTTCTTATTGGCTAGCTCTGTCTTAACTATTAAACCATTTCTATTAATCTAAGTGGTCTTATCTTACCAGAGAAGGGTCTGGACCTGTTACTCCTTCACCCACTACATGGTGTCTCTCTGTGCCCCACTCTGCCTTCTTTTCCCCAGCCTTCTTCTGGTCTGGTAGCCCTGCCTATGCTTTCTGCCTGGTTATTGGCCAAACAGTGTTTTATTCATCAACCATTAAGAGAAACAAATATACAGAAGGACATCCTCCATTAGTAGACCAGGCTGGCCTTGAATTCATTGAGATCCACCTGCCTCTGCCTCTCAAGTGCTGGGATTAAAGGTGTGCACCACCAACACCCAGCGCAGCAATTACTCTTAACTGCTGATCCAGCCCCCACTTTTATTTTTTTAATTTTATGTCTATGTGTCTCTGTGTGCAGTATTTACATGTATATGTATTCATGCATGTACATGCATGTGGAGGTAAGAAGTCAATGTCAAGTGTCTTTCTCAAACACTTTCCACCTTATTTTTTGAGACAGTATCTCTCCCTGAACCTGAAACTCATCAACTGGCTAGTCCAGCTTGCCAGTAAGGTCCCAGAATCCTTCCATTTTCCTGCCTGTGCTGGGATTACAGGCATGCCCACCACACCCAAATGTTTACATGGGTGCTGGGAACCTGAGCAGGTCCTCATACTTGTGCAGCAGGCACTTTACTGAGCACCACCCAGAGAAGCAGGGGTCAATCTACGGCTCTTTTAGGGTATCCATTAACTACTCTGTTTAGGACTTCTCAACTTGGTTCAGACTAGTTGTGGTTTAATTCCCAACCAAACTTTTGAGACCAATGTTCTACCTTCCCTATGCAAATTCTCTGTCGTATCTAAAGAGGTGTCATCTCTGTCCCCAAGTACTCCTGCTTTCTCTATGCTGTACCTTATCTGTGCCCAAGATATCGTCCTTCTTCTTGAACATTTATGGAGACTAAACTGAAGTCCTACTTTTCCTGGAAGTGTTCCCTGATTTCTGCAGCTCACAAAACTCCCTTTCATCTCTGAACTAACACAACACCTTCTCATAAGACCCTTGCCTTTGACAAGGACTATAGGATGGTTGTGCCTTGAGCAATGACAAATGCCAGGGAGTGCCGGTTTCTTATCTCTGATTCTCCATTTTTGCAGCTATAAAATCAGGCAGATGACCATAGTCATCCTTACTGTCTCTGGAAGCCCTGGGTGAGCGTGCTCCTGAGCTGCTTGGAGCTGGGAGCTAGTCTGCAGAAACCGCTAGGCCTGTTCCTTTCCTGATGTTTACTTAGCCCAGAGGCCTGGCCTGATGAAACCCAGCCCTGTTGCTGAGCACCTTGGGAGGCCGCCTTCCAGGGTCCCTCTGTGTTCAGACAGTGGCTCTTTGTGGAGGAGAGGAGTGGACTGAAAGAGGAGCCGCTGGAAACCTTTCCCTCCCCCTGCCTGCAGCAGCCTGCAGCGGCGGCCCTGACCATCCTGTGCCTGGGTGTCCTCTGCTTCAAGCCGGAGGCTGGTGGGGTGAGACGGAGCCTCCAAGCAGCCATCTAGGCTGGGAGAGTGAGGAGGGGTCCCACCTACCGAACCAGAGCCTGCTTTAACTCTCTGCAAGCTGCTTATTGTAGGCTCTTCAAAGCCTGTCCCCCTACAGGCCAGAGGGATACTTGCATCATCCCTCCCAGAGCCACAGAAGCTACTAGGCATCTGGCTAGGATATAATGTTATGCTTTGTCCTTTTATTCGAACCTTAGGGATTCTTATACTCGGTAAAGAGACGGAGAACCGTAACATGGAATACCAAGCCTGGCATAGTAGGAGTCAGAGAGAAGGGGAGACAAGAGCACTAGGAGAACAGGATGGTGGTGGGGTAGTGAAAGAAGACGCCTCTGCCAGGTGTGGTGGCATGCCTGCAATCTGTAACCCTGGCACTTGGCAGGCGAAGGCAGAAATATTGTGAGTTTGAGGCTAGCCTGGGCTACATGATGATACCCATCTCAAAATCCCCCAGAGGGCCAGGGAGATGGAGCAAGCCTACTACCTGAGTTTGAACCCCCAGAGCCCATGTGAAAAGACAGGTGTGGTAGTGCCCATCTCTAATCCCACTGCTCCTACAGTGAGACGAGAGGGGGTGCAGTGGAGGTGCACACCTTCAATGGCAGCTCTTGGGAGGCAGAGGCAGGCGGATCTCTGTAAGTTCAAGGCCAGCCTGGTCTACAAAGCAAGTTCCAGGACAGACTCCAAAGCCACACAGAGAAACCCTGTCTCAAAAAAACCAAAAAGGGTGGTGTGGGGGTGGTGCTGTCCCGAAGTACTCACTGAAGGAGCAGAAACAACAAAAAAGACCCTGCCTTGAAACAAAGTGACAGGGCAGGACTACCGCCCCAAAGGTGTCCTCTGACAGTACACACACACACACACACACACACACACACACACACACACACACACACCACAACAACAATTAAACAGTTAAACCAAACAAAAAGGAGCAACTGGAGGCTTGGAGTCCAGTGCCCGCTGAACCACTTTCTGAATGACGTTAACCAAAGGCTTCCCTTTTCTCTGCCTCAGTTTCTCAATGCAGAATTATGGAGGTGGATAGATGACTATCAAGGATTTTTGAAATCCTGATTTTTTTTTTTTCTTTCTAGTTCTTTGATCAGAGAGAGGAAAGGGAGGAGCGGGTGGGTTGGAAGCTGATGACTGGCATGCTCACTGTGGATGCTCCCGGGATTCGCCAGCAGTCGCTAGGCAGCTTCCTCTCGGTTCCCCTCCCCCTCCAACTCAGCCCCTCGCCTTGACTACCCACTCTGAGGGCTTCTTGTAATGAGGTCTAGGAGCTGTTAGATTTAGATTTGTCTTATTCTATCTTTTGTTCGCACAGAGAGGGACTCTGAGCGACCATGGATGTCATTGACAGGTCCTTGGTAGAGTGGTGACAGGAAAGGGGTTGGGAAAATTAAGGAGGAAGGTGGGGTGGAAGAGGAGGTGCTTAGAGGAGAAAGAAAGGAAAAGAGAGCAAGGGAGAGGGATGGGTGGGGATGAACGTCCACAAGATCCAGGTGTGGAGACACAGAGTTTAGGAGGTAGACGTAGGAGGACTGGGAATTTAAGGCCATCGTTGGCTACATAATGAATTTGAGGCCAACCTGAGCTACCTAAGATTCTCTCTCAAAAAATGTGAGGGATGGGGATTGAGGGCATGGCCCTGTTGGTAAAGTGCTTGCAAGTATGAGGACCTGAGTTTGATCCCAGGTCACCTGTAGAAAAGCCAGGTGTAATACATGTTGATAATCCCTGCACAGGAATGCTGAGGCAAGCAGATTCTTGGGGCATGCTGGCCTAGGAGACTCTGTATGCTAGCACAGAGACCATAAGGGACCCTGTCTCAAACACCGGAGGTTGTCCTCTGGTCTCCAAACACATGTACATATATGTGCATAAACACACACACACACACACACACACACACACACACACACACGAAGGAGAAAGGAGACAGAGAACAAAGGCTGGATGGGAAAGAAACAGAAAGAGACGTGGGAGAGCACAGGTCACACACCCCAGTGACATGCAAGTGGGGACAGCTTGGGCTGTTCCAGAACCACAAACAGTTCAGTTTGGCTGGAGCTAAACATGTAGACAAAACTACAACCAGACTGTCTGTAGGAAGTCTGGAAGGCATGACTGGTAATTTCAAATCTTATATCTCATTTTCTTCTCTTCAAATCCAACGGTTAAACTGGGTAAAGCCCAGAGGAGCATTTTTATCCAGTCAGTCATTCAGTTAGGCATGGTGTCCCATCCAGCTCCATATCCCAAGAGCAGAACACAAAGTCTGCCTATAAGAAGCAGTCAGTGAACACTGAGTGCTTGGAGGAGGCCACTGCCAGGATGTGACTGTCACAGAGACAGAAGAGTCAGAAGTCTCAGGTTCCCCAAGGGAGGTTCTTCCATGATTACAGGAAAGTCAGGCATGGTGACACTCACCTTTAGTCTCAACAGTTGGGAGGCACAGGCAGGTGGATGTCCGTGACTTCCAGGCCTGCATGGTCTAGACAGTGAGTTTCAGATCCACCAGGGCTCTGTAGTGAGACTCTGCCTCAAACAACAACAACAAAACCCCAATAATTATAGGAGAGCAGAGGAAACTAGAACAGGTTCTCTGTTACCTTAACCAGAAAAGTGCAGGAGCTCATGATATTGGGCAGTTTAGGTCACTTGAATGAATCCCAGTGGCCTGGAGGAAAGCTTGCTAGAACTCATGGGGTCCTGTGCATAAGAGAGAAACAGAGCTCCTAAAGAGAAGGGGGTCCTTACTAGAAAGGGAGAAACTTACCTTTTCTGTATTTTAAACAGAACTTTAAAGGATTTTCTTATCCTTATTTTATGTGTGTGGGTGTTTAACCTGCATGTGTGGGTACACCACGTGAGTGCAAAGCCCACAGAGGACAAGAGAATCCCTGGGACCAGAGTTATGGTTGGTTGTAAGATGTTATGTGGGTGCTGGGAACCAAACTCAGGTTTTCTACAAGAACAGTAAGTGTACTTAACTACTGAGCCATCTCTGCAGTCCTGTGCTTTCTTTTTATTGGTGACAGGGATCCAACTCAGGGCCTCAAACCCTGAACATGTCCTATACTGGGCTACATACCCAGCCTAGAAAAAGGGAAAATTATCTTTTTCTTTTTTTATGTTTTAAATTGGTGCTAAGGATTAAACCCAGGGCTTCAGATGCACTAGGCAATCATTCCACTACTGAACTACAACCCCAGACCAGAGAAAAGGATATTAGGGCCATGGATGCTACAGTGACCATAGTGAAATGGGGTGGCTTGTGGAGGAACAAGAAAGGTAAGGATATGTTTAATAGTAATGGAATCCCAGGACTGAACTAGAATGTTTGCATGAGGCCCTGGGTTTGATTCTTAGTGCCATACACATGCACACAAATGCACACTCACACACCGAAAGTGGTAGGCATTGAGACGAGGAGATTTGTCACAGAAAGGCTGAAGCCCTGAATTACATAGTCGGGATTTTCTCTTGAATTTGAAAGGTTCCTCACTGGAACTGTGCTGTGGATGAACTGATCAGGAGGCCAAGAATAGATAGAATGGACAGAAGGTTTGCTGTCTGCTTGCTCATTTGTTTTTGGTAGTGCTGGGCACAGAACCCAGGACCTCGCACATGCTTGCACATTTCCTACACATGAGGCCCAGCTCCAGCTGCCCTGCCTGAGTTTCAAGTCTAGGAACAGAATCGCTGAGTGGGAGAACTTTTTCCACTTCCATAGAGACTGTCTCACGTCTGTAACTAGTGAGATGGAAGGGCTTATCGGCCATTCATATTTCTACTTCTGTCAACGTCTTGTTCCCATTCATTCTTTGCCCATTTGCTTAATTAATATCAATTATTAGGAATTCTCTGCACATTTTGGATTTTTGCCCTTTTTCAGCCAAAAGCACCGCTGATGCAATGTCCTCCAAGTCAGTGACTCATCTTTTTGTCTCACGCCATCTTTTGATGCATAGGATTTCTATATTTAGTAAAGTTCACTATATAGTTGAAAAGGATTGAATTTCTAATTGCATTTGCGTGTGTGAGTGAGTGCACATATGTTCACATGCCCCAACAACACACATGTGGAAATCAAGGTTAAGTTGCAGGAACTGGTTCTCCTTTGACTGTATGGGGCACAGGGATTGAATTTAGGTCTTAAGGCCCTGTTGAACCATCTCACTGCCCTGCCCCTGCCCCCTTTATGGTTCCTTGAGATAAGCCCCATTCTGTAGCTCCTTCTGGTCTGGACGTTGCTATATAGCACATTGTTGGCACCTGTCAAATGCTAGCATGTGTACCCCACCATACCTCATAGTAAACATGAGAAACACAAGAAATATCTCTCTTATCCACACACACCCTACTAGTCTGTTTCTATGGAGAATGAAGACTAGTACAATTTGTAATTTTTTTTTTTTTTTTTTTTTTTTGGTTTTTCGAGACAGGGTTTCTCTGTGTAGCTTTGGAGCCTATCCTGGCACTCGCTCTGGAGACCAGGCTGGCCTCGAACTCACAGAGATCCACCTGCCTCTGCCTCCCGAGTGCTGGGATTAAAGGCGTGCGCCACCACATTCCGGCTTTTGTTACTTTTTTTTTTTTTAAGGTTTGTTTTATTTTTAATTATGTGTATGTGTGTCTGGTCATGGACATGTGCTTGTGAATGCAATTGCTTACAGGGTCCAGAAGAGGGCGTCAGATACCCCAGCCTCATGGCTGGTTATGAGCTGCCTGACATGGGTGTTGGGAGCTGAACTTGGGTCCTCAACCACCAAGCTCTCTCTCCAGCCACAGTTTTCCTGATGCTTCTAAAAAGTTTAAAGTTCTACTTTCCAAATTTAGGTGTTTAGTACAACTGAAAGTTATGTTCATGCTGCAAGGCAGGAATCCAGTTTTATTTTTTTCCAAATGAATAACCAATTGTTCAAAATTATTTTTAAAATAATCCATCTGTACTAGTTTTCCAGGGCTGACATAACAAATTAGTACCAACCTAGTGACTTAGAACAATTGAAATTTATTTTCCCACAGTCCAGGATGTCGGAGATCAAGGTATCCTCAGTGTCGGTTCTTTCAGGGACTCTGAAGGAAGAAGCTCCTCTTTGCCTCTCTCCTGGCTTCTGACATGGTGGCCACCACCTTGGCATTCCTTGGCTTGTCTGTAGATCTGTCTCTTGAGTGTGGCCTCCATCTTCACGTTGTCGTCTGAGTGTCTTCATGTGTTCTTGTTTTTGGATTTAGGCTTTTGAGATCCACCCTAAACCCAGGATGTTTTGTTTTTATTGTTGTGTTTAGGACAGTGAGAAATCGCACCATTGTACAGCTAGACTGGCCTCCAACTGGTTTCAAGCTAGCGATTCCCCTGCCTCTGCCTCCTGAGCCCAAATCAGGGCAAGCTATTCATGAAATCCTTAACCGATTGCCTCGGTAAACCCCATTTCTGTTTTGTTTTGGGGCCTCACTTTGTAGCCCAGGCTGGCCTGCAACTCATTATGCATCTTGCTCCATCCTTTCCAGGACTGAGAGTCCAAGTGCGAGTCACGGTGTTCAGGTTAAACCCTATTTCCAAATAAGTTAATATTTTTAATTTTAAGGGGGACACAAATTTTGGGGTGACATTACTCCACACATTTTCACACCTCTTACTTCTCTTTTGCAAACACCATTTCTGATTTTCATCAAACTTCTATGTGTGGTGGTTGTGGGGCAGAAATGCTATTTTATTTTCTCTAATTTGTGTGTGTGTGTGGCTGCACCCACACACACACTTGTGCACAAACACATACATGGAGGTCAGAGGACAATTTTCAAGAGTCCTTTCACCTTTTTGAGGCACAGTCTCCCTGGCTGTTTCTGCCACTCTATCCTCTAGGCTAGCTGTGTCCTCCAGGCTAGCTGTCTTCCGGGCTAGCAGGCCCTCAGGCTTCCAGGCGATTCTTCTGTCTCTTCCTCCCACTTCCCTGAGTAGTACTGAGATAACAGAGGAGTCACTATGTGTGTCTTTTCACATGTTCTGAAGACAGAATTTAGGATGTCAGTCCTATTCAGCAAGAGCTTAACCTGCTGAGCTACCTTGCCCCTGCCCTGTTTTGTTTTTTGAGATAGGGCCTGTCTACTATGGAGACTTGTTTGGTCTCAACCTCCAAATCTGCCTGCATTTGCCTCCTAAGTGTTGGGCTGGCAGCCAGTTTGCTCATTTTATCATCTGAAGCGCTGATGAAATGGTTATAGATTTTTCATGTGCTAATCTTATTTGATACTTGCAATAAAACTTCAAGGTTGATACTTCTAAAACCACCCACATTGCTAGGGGATATCCCTGTCAGCATTTGCCAGTTTATGATATGATAACAAACATCCCCAGACCTTCCCTGGCTTTGAATCCACCGCAGCAGCAGCGAGAGGCAGTTGTGGGTCATCTTTAGCTCTCTGTGTGTCTTTTCATTCCTGGATGCAAATATAGGCACAGTTGCTATACAAGGTGCACTGCTCCACTGGCAGAAAGGATTACCAGTAAGATCTGAGACTCAAGCATGGCCTTCAGCTCTCTGGCCAAAGCAATTCCTACGGTCATCCTTGACATGGCTAGGGAAGTGCACTCCTCCCGAAGGGTGTTCAAGTCACATGACAACTCACTAGATCATTTCGGCAATCCTCTCACTGGAAAAGAGGAAGGACAAGTGACAAGTGACGAAGAGACATACTTGAACCATAGCGGCTGAGGAACCAGCTGGGAAGTGGCAGAGTCTGAATTCAAACTCAGTCCTCTAAAGCCATGGGATGTATTGAGTCTCCACTACCTGTTGGATTTAATTTTGTATCTATGAAAGATGCAAACATGCACCGGTCAGCCTCTTTCCTTTTGTGTGTGCTGGACTTACTCTTCAAGCCAGCATCCATTCTCAATTCTTTTGAGAGAATCATTGCCATATATCAGACAGTGCTTTGTAAACGTTTACAGTCAGCGCCTCAAATCGGTGGAGTGTGCATTTGCAGAGTCAACCAACCAAGGATTAAAACTCTTAGAAAAAGGGAGCTGGAGAGATGGCTCAGTGGTAAAGAGCAATTGTTACTCTTGCAGAGGACCCAGGTTTGATCCCCAGCACCCCCATGGTGGCTCACAACCATCTGTAACTCCAATTCCAGAGCATCTGATGCTCTCTTCTTACCTACATGGGCACCAAGCACACACATGGTATACATACATATATGCAGGCAAAACACTCATACACTAATTTAAAAAAACTAAAAATACTTTTTGCTTGTTTGTTTTTTGAGACAATGTTTCTCTTTGCAGCCCTGGCTGTCCTGTAGCTCCATCTAAAGACCAGGCTAACCTCAAATTCAGAGACCCACCTGCCTCTGCCTCCTGAGTGCTGGGATTAAAGGCGTGCCCTACTACACCCGGGTTAAAATTACTTAAAAACAATTTTGGACTACGACCCTCAGGGTGACAATGGTGAGGCTTAGGCAGTATGAGGCCACTGGCAGTGGGACCAAGGTCAAACTATAATGCATAAACTGACTTTGTGGAGCCCATTCTCTATGGAGAGACACCTTGCTCAGTCCAGACATGGGGGAGGGCTCCTGGTCCTGCCTCAATGAGATGACGAGACAGACTTAGTTGACAACCTAGAGGAGGCCTTACATTTTCTGAGGAGTGAATGGGAGGTGGGGTGCGGAGAAGGAGGGGAGAGGGGGAGGAGAGGAAGGAGGGAGAATTGGGATTGGAATGTAAAAAATAAATTAGGAAATATCTTGGAGGGCTGGAGAGATGGCTCAGAGGTTAAGAGCACTGACTGCTCTTCCAGAGGTCCTGAGTTCAATTCCCAGCAACCACATGGTGGCTCACAACCATCCGTTATGAGATCTGGTGCCCTCTTCTGGTGTGCAGATATACATGGAAGCAGAATGTTGTATACATAATAAATAAAATCTTAAAAAAAAGAAATATCTTGGAACACACATGTACATAAAATAACTAAATCTTTAAAAGGTAGGGCAGTAGGAGGAAGACTATTCACTCTGTTGACCTTCCCTCTTGCTTGCCTAGCCTTCTCTTTGCCAAGCGAAAAATGCCTTTAATCCTAGCACTCGGGATTAAAGAGGAGGATCTCTGTGAGTTCGAGTCCAGCCTGATCTACAGAGTGAATTTCTGGACAGCCAGGGCTGTTAGACAGAGAAACCCTGTCTCAAAAAATGAAACAACAAATAAACAAAAAACCAACTTGGGAAAAAATTGCATTTGCATGGAATATGCTGATTTTTTATCTTTATTCACTAAGCATCACAGTATAACAATTGTCTACATGTAGTTTCCATTGTGTTGAATATTGTAAATAACCTTGAAGTTATGAGTATGATTTATGCAAATGCTATGTCATTTTATATAAAGGACTTAAACATCTACCATTTTGGTACCCACAGTGGGATTTCCTAGACTCAAACCCTAACAGACCCTAACATATATCAGTATGAGTTTGTCCTTTCTCTTATCTCCTCTGAAGGGTGGGGGATATACTCTCTCTCCCTTGTCACTGGTGCCCTCTCCACCCAATGGCTTGCTTATACAGTGTCTCCAGAGTACTGGGGAATGAGGTAGGGAGGACACACTACAACTGGGTCATTCTCTTGAGGATGACAGCACTTGTTCTATTTTTCCACCTCTCTAAATTGAGTTTAGCACCTTGTGCTTAGGTGACTCTGACAGGACAGTGCCACCTGATTCATCCTGTGAGCCTTCAACACTGTCACCACCAGGCCCTGGGCCAGGGTGTGTGATGCAGGAGAAGGGAGGCAGAAGTCACTTCTACCTTCCACAGGTCTTTCCCTTCCCTTTGGAAAAAGATAGAAAGCCTTTCCTTAGGTGGGTTGGGCCATTTCCTCCCAGGAGAAAGAGGGGTCCCTGGAACAGCAGAATCAAGCTGAGAAGAGGGAGGAGCCCACCTTACCTCGGAAAGCTTGGCTAACTAGTCCAAATGGCTGAATTTGACCCTGCGGAGAACTGGAGATAACAACGGTCTTGTTCTTCTCCCTTGTTAGTTTTAAAATCTCCCTGATAGACCAGGAGGCTGCAGAAGATTTGGAATTTCTGCAAGCCATGGCGTCCTCTTCTATAAAATGGAGATAATAATTAGAGCCTGGGATGGGAAAATTATGTAGGTGCCTAGCATGTACCAAGAGCTCAATAATGTTGGTTATTTCCAAACAACATAATGATGCTGATTATGTAAGTAAAAACCCAAGGAGGGCTCATTGGTGAAAAGAGGGCGGCAGGTCTGGGGGTAGTTCAGGAGTAGATTGTGTGCTTTGAATGTGGAAGACCCTGGGGCTCAATCCCCAGAAACGAAAGAAGAGGACAGAGTCAAGCTTCTCACAACTGGTTGACTCTTTTAGCCAAGTGTGGGGTGTGGCTCAAAGGAATGAGGAAGCTGTGCAGGAGGTGACGGGGACACAGCAACACAATTTGTCTTTAAAGTTGGGGGGGGGGTGTTTGTTGACCCTTCCAAAAGTTCAGGGGCCCTTGTTCCTCATCTCAATCCTCTTTTCTGGTGTCCCCAACAAGCCCAGTCACCAAACCCTATTGCTGCTTCTTTGAAATGATAGTAGCGATACTAAGTTGTTACTTTGTCAGTTATGCAGGCTGTCTTACATGCGATCCTAGTAACCTTTCATTCTCTGTCTCCCATTCTAAGGATCCAGAGTTAGGAGGGGCAGGGAAATCACTGGGAGAAGACACTGCAAACAATAATCTAGTGGCAGAAGCAGGATTAGAACCCAGAGGTCCTAACTGCATCCCAGACCACCTTTCAAGTCATACCTATTTCCTGGGCCACTGCAGTCTCCCAAACGGATCCCCCCTGACTCTGGCCTCTCCCTATGAACTTTCTCTAGTGTGGCAGTGTCTCTGTCAGAAGGTATAGGACCTAGAGGTGAGTCCTATGGTCCTGCCGTGGTTCAGTCAGGGCAGCACGGACCACCATATGATGGTCTAGCAGCATGGCCCTGATCTTGACTTTCCCTCCTATTAGAACTGGCTTGTTTTCACCTTGAGGGTTTGTCACCTAGTTCCTGGTTCGGCCTCTCAGTGAAAATGTGGTCTTTGAGTAGGGATCAAATCGACAGTAAGTTGGTCAAAGTGACCCATACAGATTTGGGTTAGCTTTAAATCTTAGAGAGGGTTTGTTTATTTGTTTTCCTTTCTCTTTTCTCAGTGCTGGAGAATGGAACTCAGGGCTTCCCCCAATGCTCTATCCACTGAGCTACATTCCCAGCTCTAGAGTTCTTTAAGGTGAGTCGGACTCATCCTCCTGGATGTCTACCTACTGGAGCTGAATGTAATTCCTTCAAATTCCTTCAGCCAGAAAATCTGTAATCAATGTTTCATCTGAGCCAGGTCTTGGGTGAATAGGTGCTGAGGGGAAAGGGCAGATCTGTTACACATGGATCCTTCCTTCAGAGGAGCCGCAGGGGCTCATGTACACAGATGATGGTCTTGCTTAATAGACATAAACACATAATAGGGAATGGATCACTTCTGCTTTCTGGGAGTCAGCCTACAGATGGCCGGAGATAGCCACTCACCACACCCTTCTCCAGGCCACTTACACATCATGTGATGTGCAGGTCCTCAGCACTCTGGTCCTCTCCTTTAGACATGCATCAGCATGACAGTGTCTCTCTCAGATGTGGATCCTGGAGCTGAGTCCTGTGGTATGCTGGGATCTCTCGAGGACAACAGACAAAATTGTTTTACCCACCCCACCCCACCCCTACCCCCATTGTATCATTGAGCTCAAGGTCAAGTAAAAATCTTGAAATGATTTTCATGGAAACTGTTCTTAATCTAGATCCTTCATATTATGTTTTGTGCACTTGGATCTCATGGAGACACTCTCTCTAGTTACCAGCCCCCCGCCCCCCACATGGCCATTAAGTTCCTTAGTCACCAGCCACATCTCAACTGCTCGGTAGCCAATGGGTAGATAGTGGCTACAGACAGTATGACCCCATAATCTTTTCTCAGATGCCTCTGGTATGGACCTGAGGACAGGACTTTACACTTGCTCTGGGTGGCAGCACATTTTGCTAGTTTCATCTCAGTCTTCAAGCCAGTTGAGGCCTTCTGGAGACTTGTTCTGGTTTCCACAGTACATGCTCTTGAGTTTCTCTCTCTCTCTCTCTCTCTCTCTCTCTCTCTCTCTCTCTCTCTCTCTCTCCTGTCTCTCTCTCTCCTGCTGACAACAGCAGATCTGATTAGCACTTCATATCTCCTCAGCTTCATCTAAAACCACTGGTAACAAACACTCTCCCCAGAGCAGAAGACATAGGACCCATGCCCATGTCATCAAATAGTTGTTTAATAAATTAGGTCTCTGAATCAGGGTCTGTGCTGGGTACCAGGGAACTTCAGGGAGACAGAAAACACCATAAGTAGAGTCCTGTAATGGTGGATCCTGACTGTAGTTGTTCAATTAGCTTCATCTCATATTCAGGCCTGGCCTGATGTGGGAGTTCAAAGCCAGCTTCCAGGGTTCAGATCCTGGCTCTGCCACTTTTCAAGCTATGTAGTGACTTTGTGGTAATTTCTGCTTTCTAGTGTAACTGTAGAGATAAAATGAGTTAATGCATGTATGACTTTTGGGGAGGGGGGTTAGAGAGAGTTACTCTGTTACTCTCTATGTGTAACAGCCTTGACTATCCTGGAATTCACTCTGTAGACCATGCCTTGAACACTCAGGCATGTGCCACCACTGCCCAACTAGTATGATTCAAAACAATTTTTGGAATATACATGTTCCAAATAATTGAATTGTTAGTCTCTATGATGAGCTTAATTTGCATCCTGAGGAAAGCCGGGCAAGCTCTGCTCAGTCCTGAGTTAGGGTCTTGGTTTCCTTGCTTTATCCGTGTCCTTGAAGGTCCACACCATGTCCCCCTTCTAGACTTATCCATTCAGCTTCTTGATTCGGATCTGCTCTTAGCACCCTGTACTGGAGAGGATGGGGTAGGGAGGAGGTGGGGAGGGGGTCTGGGAGGAAGAGGTGGGAGCACAGCAAAGAACCAGAATACTGGCCCTGGCTTTGACTCTGTGCTACCTGGGGCAGACTTAGGCTCACAGCTGCACTTGAGATATGGTTAGGGCCAAATGAGACAAGGAGGTGACTGTTTGTTTTTAGGAGTCTTTGCCCATATTGTCACCCACGTCCTGACTTACAGTAAAACGCTGTAAGTTCTTACATTTACTTCTCCCTCATTTCTTCCCTTCAAAATCTAATAAAGAAGGCTCGGTATTCCTGGCCTTCCTGAGGTCTGGCCCTTGCCCTGGGAACCCAAGCGCAATTCCCTCGGTTTCTAGTCTATGTTCTGGGGTACTTCTTGGGGTGCTATTCTAGGTTAGTTCGCCCTTTCCTATGCTTGGCTTTAAGTGTGTGTGCAGGACCTTTGGCAGGAGCCCGGTAAGGGCCAGGGTGGATATATTCCTAATTCAGAGAAGCGCTTTACTTTGGGCATGCTTGGGTCTATGAGTCTAGGGTCCCAGGGTCCCAGGACCAGGTGCTCGGCCCTTGCTGAGCTCCCAGTGAGTGCAAAGGGGCTACCACCTGAGACTGGCTGCAAAGAGCTGCACGGGCATTCGCAGCTTGGCCGTCTGAACAATAGGAGGGAGGCTGGAGGTTGGTGGGCGTCGGCCAGGTCCCTGACGGAGGGAGAGGAGACCGGTGGTGCTGCTGGGCCACCGGGTTAGACCAGGCCACAGCCCTGAAAGCTGAACGGGCTTGGTGCCGGCAGCGATTCTGGAGGAGGTGGGGTGAGGCCAAGCCTACCTGGCTGGCACCTGGAATGAGAGAAGGCTCGTTGTGGAGTCTCCTCCTCGTGGTCCCGCTGCTCCATCCTGGCCTCTGTGCTCCACCGAGGCTCAGGTGGGCTCCTGGCCCACGTGGGGAAGCGAGCGGTAGGGGCTCGCGGGGCGCACCCCCCCTCCGAGCGCCCCTCCCTGGGACCGGACGCGGCTGCTCCGGGGCAGCTGGGCTCTCGGGGCCAGTGGTTTGCGCTCACTGCTAGCACGCCCTTCGGCCGCTGCCTGGCCGGGCTCGCAGCCGCCTCCTCCCAGGGAGCCGCCGGGGCGGGGCAGAGGGGGAGAGGAGGTGTGCGGAGCGGGCGGGAGGGGGCTGAGCGCCGTGGGAGGGAGCGAAGGAGCGAGCGAGCGAGAGAGCGAGCCGGGCGTTTCTGCGCAGCTTCTGAGCGCCTCGGAACCCGCCAGGGCGGCCACTGAACGCAAGGACCGAGAGACAGACAGACGGCTCCCGGAAGCCGCGCCGCCACCGCCAGGTTAGCAGGGCGTCGAGACCACGCAGGCTGTCGCCGCGTCCCGAGCCTCGAGGACTGGAGGACGTGCGTGAACGAAGCCGCGAGCTTCGATTCGTGTCTTTGCGGGTACGCGTGTCGGGGTCCCAGTCTCCTGGTGTGCTTTGAGTGTGAAAACGCGTCTATTTGTGGATCGGTACAAGTGGGTGTTTGGTATGTACGTGCGTGTGCTTCAGTGTAAGGGTGTGCACCTTGGGGCGGGGTGGTGTGAGGGTCTGCGTGTCGGCTTGTGCTTATCGGCGGATGTGCCTGGAGAGGGTGTGTCCCAATGTGTAACAGTGTGTACATCTGGATGAGGGTGTGCGCTTGTACGGATGGCTTCGCTTGTGACTGAAGCCTATGGCGTGTGTGTGTGTGTGTGTGTGTGTGTGTGTGTGTGTGTGTGTGTGTGTGTTTCACTGTGTGAGCTCCAGTGTGACTCCCCGTGTGTGTGTGTGTGTGTGTGTGTGTGTGTGTGTGTGTGCGCGCGCGCGCGCGTGTGAGAGCGGGTGTGCGCCCGCGTAGCCCCTGTGTGCTTGTGCTCGGCTTTGTCTCGGCACTGCCGGGAGGAAGGGGGTGGGGGCGGCGGCCGAGGCGCTGGCGTCGCCCGGAGCCCCTCACTAGCCGGGGAAGTGGGTGGCAGTGGCGGCGCGGGCGTCCTAGCTGAGTGGAGACTCCCTGCTGGCAGGTGGGCAGCCACGCCCCGGGTACGGGAGAGAGCCCTACTGACAGCAGAGCCTGGTTCCCGGCTGAGCTGAAGCGGAGGGCGTGGCCTGCCTGAATCCCGGGTGTGTGCTTGTGAAGGGTGGGATGGGTGATTGGGTGTGAAGGGGTGGGTGTGTGTAGGCGTGGGTGTGGGGTGCTGGTAGCAGCAACAGCGGCCCCCTCGGCTAGTAACCCAGGGGTTCTGAGATCTGTTTCCTTGTGGTTTAAGGACAGGACCAGAGGCAGCCCAGCCTGGTCAGCTACACTCACATCCTCACCCTCTTACTGGGCAGAGCAGCAGCCTAGGTACCCTGAAAGGACTAGTAAGGCTCATCACTGTCTTAAAGGGCCAGCGCCCAATTCCAAGGAATCCCCTCTCAGGAGGCCTCAGTACTTTGAGAGACACGTCTGCACCTCTTCCCCCACGTACTGGGCACCGCATGCATGTCTAGTCTGTGTGCACGTGTGCGTCCCCCCCCCATTGCTTGTGCATTTAGGTGCAAATGTACATTTTACTCATGAACAATAAATAACTCTGGATGTATGTGTGCATCTGGTTTGATAAGTTCCGGTATATTTGTTTCTATGTGTGTGTGTAACTGTTTGTGTATTGGTGAGCCTGAATGTGGGGCTGTAAGAGAGTGCCATTTTGCTGCTAACTGGAATAGGATAGAAAGTCCCTTCTATTTGAAAAACAAGGTGAAAAGGAAGTTTGGGGATTTGGTTACTAGTTTTGCCGGTTTCAGATATTGGTACTGAAATGTATGTAGATAGATTGGGTTTGACAAGGATCTGGAGAAACAAAATCTTCCAGAGGGAAGGAAGGAGAGGGACATACAAGCTCAAACCTCCTCCTGGCTCTTCTCCCTAACTTCCCTCCACCTTGCTGCTTGGTGTGTGTACAAGGATAAGTGTGCAGGGTTTGGAGTGGAAAGGGAGGAAGCTGGGGGTATAAAAGGAAGACAAGTGGATGGTGATTGGGGGTGTGTGTGTGTAAAGGCGGATTTCTGCAACTCTTAAACTCTTTCCCTGCCAAAGGTGGCAGAGGCAAGGGAAGCTGGGGTCTTTCCCTGAATACACAGCTTAGGAGAGGTGCTGTGGCTGCAGGTCACAGGCTCTGCAGTGTGGTACAGGAGTCCCCTGTTGACAACAACCAAACCCTTTTGGTGTTTATCTTTATTAAACTTCTTTTCTCTTAAAGACTCCTGAGCCTCAGTTTCTCTGGTTAGGGGGCTGGGGGTCCAGGGTTGGGTCTTCGAGGCTAGACTTTTGCCCAGAGTGCTAGATTTGTCTCCTTACCACAATTTAGGAATTCACTGTTCTTAAAAAAAATAAAAAAAGGTTACATTTTATATGTATGGAGGGGGCAGCAAAGGTCAGAGGATAACTTTCAAGAAAGGATCAGTTCTCTCCTTTTACTATGTGGGCCTCAGGGATTGAACTCAGGTCATCAGGCTTGATAGGAAATGCCTTTACCCACTGAGACATCCTGCTAGCCAGGAATTCACCCTTCTTGCCCCTAGAGATCCTGGCTGTAGTCCCTACTCACCATCTGCCACTTTCCTCATTAGAGCCTATTGCACTAGTTCCCAGTGTGGTCAGCTTACCACCTGCAGCAGGGTTACCGGTTTCTTAGAAATGCAAATTTGGAGCCTCGTGGTAGACCTACACCATACAAAATCTGGGGATGGGGCCTAGCAATCTATGTTTTAACAAATGCAAATTATTCTGACCTGTTCTATGGTTCAATAAAGGAACCAGGAACTTGTAGGTTGAAACAAGGGAGAAACCCCTCCTTTCTTTAGGCCATCCATGCCTGAGGCCCCAAAGCCTACCTTAATAGGTAGGACTTCTGGCTTCAAGCCCTGGGTCTTCCTTGTGAGTTTAGACAATAACTCCTTTGCTGACCTAAGCAAAATCTCACCCTGCAGCTTCCCCACTATGCTCTGTTTTTCTTCAAACCTTACCCTGATTTACCCAAAGGCAGGTAAAATCCAGTCCTTTCCCACTTGCCTCTGGCTGGGATTTTGTTCACGAAGGCTCCTCTGTCTAGCACACTGGTCCCTGTTTCTTTGGGAGAGGAGCAGGGCTTTGCCAGCTCCCTAGGTTGGGCCAGTATTTCCCTTCATACATTCTTAGAGTGCCTGTCTCTCCGAGGGCTTGTGAGCGTTTGTAATTGTTCTTGAACTTGTTAGTCGTTTGATTGTCTCCCTCAACTAGACTGTAAATAGCATCTGGGCAGGGGCTTGCTTGTTACTCTTCCTAGTGTCCCACATAGTGTCTGGCCTTTGATTTGTGTTCAGGACGTCTGTCAAATGAATTAATGTCTAAAGTAGGAGATGATACTAAGAGATGTCCTTTCTTAAGTGTCTCCTTATAAGCTTTGATGGTGTGCCGTTCAAGCAGGACAAGGATTGTTCTCAGACAGGTTCATCCTTTTCCTCCTGCATCTCCTGACTGTAGACTTGAGCTCTCACTGTGTGCCTTGAGCTGTGCTGGTTCTGCCTGGGGCAGGCAGGAGAAAGCTCTTGGGATGCTTGTGTTCTGCATCCTCCTGAAATAGGAACCCATGATACCGTGTAGAGGAAGAGCAATGAGTGAGGGATATAAAGGCTTGGGGTGTGACTGGACATATCACTTTTCCTCCATCATGTTTGCATGTTTCTTCTTCCATCAAATGAAGGTGTGGGGATGAATCCCTCCTGATCCAATGAGGATTTGGACCGAGGCTCCCTAGGGGATGTCTGAAAGTGTGGCTAGTACTGAACACTGTACATACCATATTTTTTTCATAATGAGTTGAGAACGGACATCTTTTCACTTGAAGGAAGTGCTTTGTGTCTTCTCTGGTATATCTACATTGCCAACGTCACTATTCTTATGCATTGGGGCCACTAGTATGTGAAATAAGGATTGAATGCATGAGACAGGATACCGGTGCAACAGTTGGTCTGATAATTGAGATGGCTGTTGGGAGCAGACAGACACATTGGACAAGGAGTGATTCATGTCTTAAGCAGAACAGAGCAAGAAAAAAATGGCTTAATTGTGCTACTCAGAACAGTCTACAACTATGTATGGATTGTGTTCTTCTGGAATTTTACATTTAATATTTCCAAACCATAACTGGTAACTGAATCAGCTAAGGAGGGACTAATATGGTTACTGACACTGGCGCCGGATTCCTTCAGGCTTTGCCATGTACTAGTTGAACAGGTGACTTATCTCTTCCTTCATATCTGTTCACCTGTAAAATGAACCAATAGAAGCCTCTGTTTCATAGGGCCGATTTGAGAATTAAATGAGACAACACATACGGAACACTCAGCACAATGTGGGCACAGAGTAAACATTTGGTAAATGTTAGCTGTTATTACTCTTATGGCTACTGCACAGTTTGGTTCAACCTGCTTGAATGCCTTTGTGTTGGGCCTTGGGCCTACAGAAAGAGAGACAAATACAGCCTGGAGCAGCAGCAAGATATGTAAAGCTGCCACAGCACAAGGACACTGCCGGAGGTGGGGAGGTGCGGCTGCCTAGGGAGGAAAGGCTTTTTGGGAGAGGCAGAGATGGTGTTCATGTTAGATATGGTCTTTTGGTAGTTGGGCCAGTATGTGCAAAGGCAATGTGGGGTTTTATCCCAAAGAGGTTCTTGGGGTTGAAACAAAAGCTGGTGGGGGCGGGGGCGGGGGGGGGGGAGCAGAGTGAGTGGCTGCAGAACCGGGAGAGGCAGAAAGGCTCCAGGTCTGTGGCAGAGCTTGCCTTGGTCTTGCTGGTGGTGGGGACTGGGGAAGAGAATTAAACAGACCAGGAAAGATTTGCATTTCAAAAACAGCTCTCCAGGTGTTGGGAGCTGCTGACTTGTGGTAGAAAAGGAGGATTGTTGACCTGGATAGGGTCAGGGTCCAGCCTAATAATCTAATAATCTACTCAGGGGAGCCAGTTTTCTCTCTCTCTCTCTCTCTCTCTCTCTCTCTCTCTCTCTCTGTGTGTGTGTGTGTGTGTGTGTGTGTGTGTGTGTGTGTGTGAGAGAGAGAGAGAGAGAGAGAGAGAGAGAGAGAGAGAGAGAAAGAGACTGAACTGACAGTCACACACTGTCCACACACAAACACTGAGATCCTTTTAACTGTACAGCCGCCTGGAGAGTGGGTATCTGGAATCCAGAGCTGTAGATTCCAGGTCTGCTACAGTGTGTTACCTTCCTGAGGAGCTTCCAGGGAGCTCAGAGCCACAGATCTGTATTCTCTCTGTTCTGGAGGCTGGAAGCACAACATCCAGTCAGCCAGGTGGTATCTTCCACCTCCCTGTTCACCACTGGTTTCTGGAGAAGGCCTGCAGTGGTGCCTTTGATCTGCTGCCCGGTCTGTCTCTGTGTCATGTGACTTTCTCTCGGTCTTTGCAGTCCCTTTCTTTTAAGGTTTAGGACCATCCCTAATCCTCTGCATTCTCATTTTAATTTAACTAGCTAATCATATCTGCAAAGACCTTGTTTCCAAATAAGGTCATGTTCTGAGGTTCTCCTTAGACAAGCTGGGAAAAGGGTGGGTGTCACTACTCAACCTACTATAGACAGAAGACAGGAAGAGCATAGGCTTAGAGTCCTCAAGCTCAGATCCACATTTCGGCTCTGAACAGAGTGGCCATGAGTCTTAGGGTGGGTCAGTTACATTTTCTCAAGTATTAGTGTTTTCATCTGTGAAATGGGGACAGCAGTTCGTACGATAGTGTTATAGAGGTTAGAGTGATCAGGAAGAAGTTGCCTCTATGTAAGGGAGAAGAGGGACATTCATTGGGGTGGTATACAGTAGGCACTCAATTATTACATCCCCTGGGGCTCCTCCCTCTCTGCCCTGAGTAGCTGAGAAGTTATTTAGCCTTGCTACATTTTCAGATGCAAGGAATCATCTTCTAGAGTATTCTAGACCAATCCTGCCAGATTCTAAATCCCAGGAGATAATGAGAAAGCTCTCTGTGAATTGCTTAAGGGTTTGTTGTTGTGATTTTTTAATTATAACCTCCATCACCATAATAACCCTTGGCCATTGCCACATCCGTTGCACCTCAACAGCCCAGCCAGCCTACTCTTCTCTCAGGGAGGACCTCTTCTCCCTTACATAGAGGCTTTGCATGAAGTACTACCAGGTTCAAAGTTGGGGAAACCATGGACATAATTCTTGTTGCTCCCTTTATTAGCCTAGAGAGGGAAACGTAGGCTTAGATAGAAGTGACACCCCAAATCTGCCAGTGGCAGTTGGAATACCTTATCTGTGGCTCCTGAACCATCTGTTTTCCCCAGTTGCAACTTCCATTCCAGAGCAGTTTAGGGCATGTAGATGCCTAGAGAGGGCTCTGTGCAAGTCCTAGACAGAGGTGGGGATTCAGCTGGCATGGTCAGTGTCAAGAAAGAGGCCCCAGGGGCTGGAGAGATGAGTCAGTGGTGAGACTGTTTGCTGGACTTGCAGAGGACCCGGGTTCAGTTCCCAGCACCCACAAGGTGCCTCCTAACTGTAACTCCAGTTCCCAGGGATCCAACACCTTCTGGCTTCATTGGTCATCAGGCACACACATGGTATGCGTAGATTCATGCAGGCATATATATACTCATACAGATAAACCTTTAAAAAGAAAAGAGGTCTTTGGGGCCTGGGTGAGCAAACAGTACCTGTGTGGCTGACCTGGCAGATTGTTTTATTACCTGCCTGGTAGTGGTCTCTCTATGTGCTCCAGTGGGAGGGAGGAGCTTCTGTGAGCAGCAGTGTGGAGAGGCAGCACCCAGAGATAAGCCGATGATACGCCACTGACAGGCCTGTGCTTCCTCCCTGCATGGTGGGTCCTTGTGATCCTTGTCTAGGGAGGATCAGAAAAGGGGTGAGAGGGAGAGGACTTACCCTAGCTTGGCAGTTTCCAATAAATTAAATCATCTTCCTTTTCCCCAAGCTGGGTTCTCCACCTCACTCTTGCCCTTTCTTCCTTCCCCTTCTGATTCCTTCCACTCTCTCCACTTTTTCTCTCTTCTTTCCTCCCCACCTTCTCTTAAGATTATAGGTCTAAAGATAAAGTCTGCAGAGCCACTTCAGGTGACTGATTTGGGGTCAACTAGAATTAGAAAGCCTGGGGTTGTCGTGGACTTAGAAATCCCTGCTGTCACTTGCCGGCTTCTTTGCATCGGGTGCTGCTGAGCGCTTCCTGGGATTTCTGACTCATAATCCTTCCACCACTACCCAGGGTCACAGACTGCAATCCCTGTCGTGTGGAGGAAGCTAAATAACATGCCCAGGGCCTGACTAGTGCTCAGCCAGCAAGAGGCCCAGCTGGGATTTAAATCTTGATCTGGCCAAAGCCCACAGGTAATTTTGAGTCTTTCTTGGGGCCAGTGAGACCATTTAGGGGTCCAGAGAGGTGCATACATTTGTTCAAATTCTGTGAGCAAATTCTTCATTCTGAGTATAGGGGCTTCAAGACTGGGCTTGTGCCTCCAGTCTGTGCTTTGTCTCAGTGTCGGGGACTACGGGTCCCAGGGCTGGCCACGCCTCTGAATCTGCCCTGTTCTGAGCAGCTGCCCATTTTTGGGAGAGATATGGCATCAGAGGAAGGTGACAAGACAGGTTTGAAGGTCTTTTGATTTTATTTATTACTTGAGATAGGGTCTCACTACATGGTCTTGTTTGTCCTGGAACTTATTATGTAGGCTGGCATCAAACTCACAGAGATCCTCCTGCCTCTGCTTCCTGAATGCTGGGATTAAAGGCCTGAGTCACCACACCTGGTTTCCTTTGCTTTTTTCCTGGTTATTTTCCCACTAACCACCTTAATTTCTCATAGCTGATGTTGAGTCTTCCAGTTAAAGCAACTTAACTGTCTGCAAACCACAGTTAGTTTTTTGCTCAGGAGGGGCTTGGGGACTTAAGGACCCTCTGGCTGGCTTAATGATGGCCGGAACTCTGGAGGAAGTGGGCAGGGAAGCAGAGGTCAGAGCCAGGAGTCCTAGGGTCCCCATTTCTAGATGAGGAAAGGCAGAGTGCTGGGGCAGAACAGTCTGGGCATCCTGTCATTCCAAGCACAGCCCAGGAGTCCAGACCTCCACACAGGCCAGGCTGCCAACCTCACAGTGTCACTTTAGATACTGGGCAGCTATGGTCTTATGCTGGGTGCCCACTCCCTCCCTTGCCCATTGACTATCAGTTGGGCAGCCCAGCCCAGCTCAGCCACCTACATGCTTGCCTGAGACCTTGACCAAGGAGCTTCACAACTTCTAGGCCTCTCCACAGGCAAAGGAGCAGAAACTGGATTTGTATAATCACTCAAGGGAGAGTCTCATGTCCCCAAGTCCCAGGGTCCCCAAACACCAGGGATTTTAGACATTGTTCTTGCTACAGCAATGCAGGAGGGCTACTTTAGCCCTCTTCTAGACTCTCGTCAGAGACACCTGTGAACTTCTGAAGTAGCAGGCATACGGAAATTGTGTACTGTCGGGGGGGGGGGAGAAGGTCAGATGACGAGACATTCTGTGTGCATTCTCTGAGTCCTTATGTCACCCATGAAAGTTTAGGCTTGCCTCTTTGGTTTTTTGAGACAGGGTTTCTCTGTGGTTTTGGAGGCTGTCCTGGAACTAGCTCTTGTAGACCAGGCTGGTCTCGAACTCACAGAGATCCGCCTGCCTCTGCCTCCCGAGTGCTGGGATTAAAGGCGTGTGCCACCAACACCTGGCCTTGTTTTGTTTTATTTTGTTTTTGAGATAGGGTTTCTCTGTGTAGCCCTGGCTGTCCTGGAACTCTGTAGACTGGGCTTGCCTTGAACTTAGAGAGATCCGCATGCCTCTGACTACCATTAAAATCATGAGCCACCATGCCCAGCACCTCTTTAGTATTTTTATTGTTGTTGTTATTTGTTTTTAAGACAGGTTCTCGCTCTTAGCCAAGGCTGACCTGGAACTTGTGACTTTCTCCTGCCTCAGGCTCCCAAGTGCTAGGATAACAGGTGTGAAACACCATGCTTACCTTTAGGACTTCTGTGGAATTGAAACTGAGGTCTAGAAAAGGGTCCACAGGGAGCTAATAGGGGACCATATGGAGGGATTTCGTCTAGCTGGTCCCTTGGGAATGCTGCTGGCTAGTTTTGCTATGAAGGTGCCAAGTGACTGTGGACCAGTCCCTTCCTTAGTCTGAACCTCAGTTTTCCCACGTAAAGTGGGGATTAAGCAGGATAATATCAAGGTTCCATGCAGTCTTGATCTGGGCTTCTCCTTTGTGCCTCTGTGTTACCTCCTATGGTGACCTGGCCTCAGCATCCATCTCCTCAGATTCTGGACAGGGCCTGGATTCAGGTTCTTCCTGTCCCCTCTTGAGTGTCAAACCACATGCCTGGGCCTGCAGGTCCCTGGCTGGCTCTCTCCCACTATGCCCACTCACCAGAAGTGTAGCAGGTGCCTGTGAGTCTGGGGAAGTTCAAGGTGGTTTCTCTGTGGGCTGTATGGATACCTGGACTAGTGCCAAGCCAAGGGCAAGCAGAACTTTCCAGAGGCTCATGGGACATGCCCAGCGCTCACCTATGCCCTTGTTCTTCTGTCCCCCACAAAGAAGGCCAGCTTTGCTTTTCCAAATCCTTGATAGAATCCTGTGTGCCTTTTCCAAGTTTCTTCTCACATGCCTGCCTCTGGCCCACAAAGCCTCGAGGGCCCCCCTCTACCTCACGGGTGAGATTCTCTCTGCTCCTCTACATTCCCATAGTGCCTATCTATTCCCTTCTGGAGACAAGTTCTGCTGTGCCTCAGCTTTATCTGGTCTCTCTTCTCCTGAGGAGTGTCATGTCTCATTCCTCAGCCCCCTCACAGGGCTGGGTACAGAGCAGGTGTTTAATCCAGGCCTAAAAGTTTTATTGGCAGGGAGCTGCCTTGAGCTAGGCTGGTTTCTTTGGAACCCCTGTAGCCCACATCAGTTGCTGGCAGGCCACAACTTCTCACATAGCTCCTCTTTTATTTGTGGGTTGGAGAAAGGCCAAGTTGGGCAGTAGCTAAGAACTTAAATTCCACTCCCTATGCTGCCATTTGCTGGCTGTGTGACTTTGAGCCAACCACTTCCTCTCACTGAGTCTCCATTTTCTTGGGTTAAAATGAAGGGATAAGGTTGGGTGTGGAAGTGGATTCCTGAATCCCAGCACTGGGGAGACTGAGACAGGAGGATTGTGAGTTTGAAGCCAATATGGGCTACATAGAAATACTGCCTCAACCACCCCCCCCTCAAAAAAATAAATAAATAAAACAAGACCAACAAACCAAACCAAAGAGGTGGAGATGACAAATATGTTTGTGGTGTGGAGAAGTAACTGGAGCTCCAGGTAAAGTGCCCGGGAAGCACTGCGGAGAATAAACGACCACTACTCAGGAATAATCCTTTCTGTTTAAATTAATGACTATTGCTTCAGCAAATGAAGGATTTTCTCATGGGCAGGGTGAAGTCTTTACAGAAGTTCTGAGGTCTTCAGGATCTTAGGTCACTTAGAGCCCGTGAGACTCTAACACAAGGAGCTAGCGTCTAGAAGAGATGTGGCTGAGTGAGTGACACAGAGGGCTGCAGGGAACAGATGGGCCCAGGCTGGAAGGGCATGAAGAAGGAGAGTAATAGGAGTCTGGAGGCAGCTGCTTCCTGTTCAGCATGGGGCTGGAGGGTAGGGGTGTGTTTATATGCAGGAAAGAGCAGAGTGCAAACAGTCCCAGAGTCTCCACATGAGGGGCTCAGGAGGAGGAGCAGCAAGCTTCTTTTTGCCAAGAATAATAATTTTCAGGACTGATGGCTCCTGATACCACCAACTGGGAGCAGGGGGTGGGGGGTGGGGGCTTGGAAAATGGGACTGGGAGGGGAGATTTTTGTTGGTGCTAATGGCAAGCCAGTGAAGGTTGCTCAGCACAAGAGGCTGTAGATGTTTAGTTCTTTTCTATGCAGGCTGGTGCTAAGGAGGCCTTGAAGTGGTCTTCAGTTCTAGGCCTCTGCAGAGCTGTCTATGTACCTGGCCCAGGTCAGGATGTGAACCCTGGTCTGTCTGAATTTAAAGTGAAGAGTGTCCCCAGAAATGCCAGGATCTCTAAAGATGAGAAAACCAGTAGAGGAAAACATCTACCCACCCAACCCCCATCAGACAGATGGGAACAGAGGTCCACTGCCCGAGAGCCTTGTGGGAACTGCCCCTGAGCCTGTGGTGGGCTGCAGATCTGCGTTAGGGCTTGGGAGAAAGGTGAGGGGTAACAGGGAATCCAAGGATTGGAAATGCGGATGCAATGTCAGGTTGGCAGCCATCTGTTGCCAGGGGTGTGGGATCCAGGTGAGTGGGATGTGTGAGGGCTGGAGCCTTCATCGCTCTAGGCCTTCTTTCCGGAAAAGGAGAAAGGGCTGGATAGGTGGGGGCTAGAGGCATGTTGAGATGTGGGGGAAGTCAGAGGGTGGCCTTAGATGAGGAGGCTGTTGCCAAGCAGCCAGAGGATGGGGAAAACAGCAGATCAGCTATCACTGCAGGCCTGGCCCTCTCCAGCCTGTGCCCTGGTGGGATCTCACCTGTGTTACTTAGAAATCAGGGCTCCCAAGGTCCTGGTAGAAGACTAGATCAGGAGTGGCCTTTAGGGCTAGAGACTTCAAAGCTATGCTCTTGGCATGCCCTCCATGGCTGTTGTCTTAGGCTTTGTGATGTCAAAGGGGTCAAGTAGTACCTAGTCTAAGACTTCCTGATCCCTTTGTCAGTCTGCCCACCTAGGCAGGCCTTTTTTTTTTTTTTTTTTTTTTTTTTTTTATTCCATCTTACTTCTCTTTAATTGCTTATTAAAAGTATTTATTGATTAACCACCTATTATGCATCAGGCATTGCCTCTAGCTTTAAGGAGGGAACTTTAGGCCACATTAGCAGACAAACCCCCCCTTCTTCTCAGTTCCAATCTTGTAAGTCCCCTTACCTTCAGGTAGGACTTTTTTGCTGGATTTACCTTCTGCTGAACTGGAAGCCAACCAGAGTTAATTGTTAAACCTAATGGCTGCTGAGTTTCACCCTGCTGGGCTGGCTGGAGGGGGCTGTGTTGGCCTTGTTCCCCAGGAGAGGGGTGGAGCCACCCAGATTTTTCTGGCCTATGCCTACTACCTCTTCCCTACTGTGAGGTCTGTCTTCCGGGGCCCTCTCCTTCCCAGGGGGGAAACTTGCCACTTGGACCCTTCCCCCTGCCTCCACAGAGGTAAGCCTGGGACATAAGTAAGTATGAGCCCTGGCCCTAGTCCAAGGGCCTCTGCTTGTGCACTCTTGGGAAGGCTGGGTGATTCAAGGGCGCTAGCCCCAGGGACCCACCCAGCATGCAGGAAGTCAGTGTACCGTGCCAGTCTTGCCTGCTGCTGGGCATTGGTGAGGAGAGACAAGGAAGAGGTGACAGTGGCTCAAACCCTCTATCTACAGAGTCCAGAGGGGTTCCACTGAAAGGTGTAGTACCCTGTGTCTTTCTCCTGCTCACCTCCCCCTATAGCCTCTTCACTGGGTTTCTTGTTCCAGGCCCTTCTTCGACTCTACCCTTTAGGAGCAGGCTTCCTTGAGAAAAGGACAGAGACATTTCTTCTCTAGAAGCCAAGCCTGGGGCAGGCCCCTGCCAAATTTTAGGGACAGCTCAGCTCAAACTTCTAGGTCAGCGGGCCCTGTCAAAGCTGGTGACCTTACGCAAATGGACCACTCTGTGGGCCACATTTTCATCCTCTGAACTCTTGTTCTCTGTCATCAACATTGTGAATATAACAGGCACCTCAGGTGGATAGTAACATTGGGCTCAGCAGGGGGTTGTGAAATGAGTAGACACCATTCTTTTCCGACAAGCCTGTGCCTCTGAAGCTTAGCTCTGGGCCAGACCCAAGGAGGTCACCACCTTACACCCCAGGGACCTGCTGTAGAGTGCTGGAGCCAACCAAGTGATGACTGGGCATTCCAAATATGGCTAGTGAGGCCGAGGAACTGAATTTCAAATTCTGTTAATTATTTCATTTTAACATTTAAAGCAATACTCCATTTAGTTGTAGACAAACTTCTATGAATGCTTGGGAAGCTAGATTTGTGAATGTATTTTTTTCAATTTTAAAAGCTAAATATTTGAAAATAAACCCAGGATTTAGAAGACTTAGCATGAAAACAATGTCTAAATAGTATATATTGATTACATGTTGAAATTTGTATATTGGGTTAAAGAGTTAAATTTAACCCATTCCTTTATCCTTTCTTAAAAATGTTAATTTTTTATATTTCATATATAGCTTGCATTTTACTTTTAATTTATGTGTCTCTTGTCTTAGTTTGGGTTTCTATGGCTGTGATAAAACACCATGACCAAAAAGCAAGTTGGGGAGGAAAGGGTGTATTTGGCTTACACTTCCACATCACTGTTCATCATGGAAGGAAGTCAGAACAGGAACTCAAACAGGGCAGGAACCTGGAGGAAGGGGCTGATGCAGAGGCCATGGAGGATGCTGCTTACTGGCTTGCTCAGCCTGTTTTCTTTTTCTTTTTTTTTTTTTTTATTAATTTATTTTTTACATTCCAGTCCCAGTTCCCCCTCCCTCCTCTCCTTCCACTCCCCCACCCCCACCTCCCACCTGCTCCTCAGAGAGTGTATGGCCTCCCCTAGGAAGTCTACTAAGTCCCATCATCTCATTAAGGTATCAGCCTGATTTTCTTATAGAACCCAGGACCATTAGCCCAGGGATGACACCATCCACAATGGGCTGGGTTGCCCCATCAATCACTAATTAAGAAGATGCCCTGCAGGCTTGCCTACAGCCTACTCTTATAGAGGCACTTCTAGCTTTTGTTTTGTTTTTTGAAAGTTTGTCTCTGTTAACTTGCTTTGTAGACCAGGCTGTCCTGGAACTCTGAATCTCATAAAGATCCACCTACCTCTGCCTCCAGAGTGCTAGGATTAAAGGCGTGCAGCACCCCCATGCCCTGCTGGAGATGCACTTTCCTTCTTAATTGAGGTTCCCTCCTTTTCAGATAACTCTAGTTTGTGTCAAGTTGACATAAAACTATTGCTCCTCCTGCCTCAGGCTCCTCAGTAGCTGCTATGACAGGCACCTGTCACTGTGCCTCCGTTAAGTCATGTTTCTACTGGACAATATTGTTATAACCAGTGTTGAATTGGACACATTCGAATAACAATACAAGGTTCTGTAAAGACTAATTATTTGAAGAGCTCTGGGGAAATATTAGGCCAGATATTCCTTTCCTCACTTCCAACCCTAGGGAATGCCTCTTGGTGAGATGTCACCCTGGATAATCCCATGGCCTCCAGGGTAGCATTGCTTCTCATTTTGGCTATGCCACTTGCTCTGTGTGACATTGGATACTTTACATTACATCTGTCAGTGAGACCAATGGCACTGGAGAAGCCATCCCAGGAAGCAGCTAGCATGATGCCTGGCACACCTGATTCAGATTGGCAGTAGTTGCTGTTACCTCTGATTGTGAGGATGTTGCTACCATTGGGTTTGATTGTACCAGAGCGAAGCATGGGAGCTGGGAAGGGGAATCGGGATGCTTTATGTGGTACCTCCATAAATGGCTTACCTTCCGAGAACCTCTTTGGATTTACTTTTATGCCAGTGATCAGGCAAAAATAAGTCCCCATCTTTTTTTCTTGTGGTTTTTCAAGACAGGGTTTCTTTGCATAGCCTTGGCTGTTCTAGAACTCACTCTGTAGACCAGGCTGGCCTCGAACTCACAGAGATCCACCTGCCTCTGCCCCTGAGTGCTGGGCTCAAAGGTGTGCACCATCACTGTCCATCAATAAGTCCCCATTTTGTAGATGAGGAAGTAGCGGCCTTTCAAAGGAAAATTTCCTAGCTATGAAGAGAACATAAGTGCAGGTCTTCCCAACCTTGTTTTAGCGATGGTAGAGCCAGTGTTAGGAGGGCCTCTTTCCTTTAGGTTGTTATAGGAGACAGGAACAACTGAGGAATGGTATTAGTTGTCTCCTGTAACAGAATAGGGTTATCCTAGTTTGCTTTCTATTGCTATGTTAAAAACCATGACCAAAAGCAACTTGGGGAGGAAGGGGTTTATTTGGCTTGCACATCCCGGGTCGCAGTCCATCCCTGAGTGAAGTCAGGGCAGAAACTCCAGGCAGGAACTGAAGTAGAAACCATGGAGGAACACTGAATACTGCATAGAGGCTTTCTCAATTTCTTTTCTTTTCTTTTTTTTTTTTAAGATTTTATTTATTTATTATGTATACAGTCTTCTGCCTGCATGACAGCAGAAGGCACCAGATCTCATTCAAGGTGGTTGTGAGCCACCATGTGGTTGCCGGGAATTGAACTCAGGACCTCTGGAAGAGCAGTCAATGCTCTTAACCGCTGAGCCATCTCTCCAGCCCATGGCTTTCTCAGTTTCTTATACAACCCAGCACCACTTGCCAGGGTGGCACCACCCACAGTGGGTTAGGTCCTCCCGAATCAATTATTAATCAACGCCCCCCCCCCCAAGACTTGCCTACAGGCCAATATGATGGAGACAATCCCTTAATTGACATTCCCTCTTCCCCATGACCCTAGCTTGTATCCAGTTGTCAAAAAGCCAACTAGCACAAGTATCTTTTTTGTTTGTTTTTGGTGTGTATGTATGTGTGCATATTCATATGTTTGCATGTATTTGGAGGCCAGAGGATAGTCTATGGTGGCATTCCACAGGTGCCACCTCCTCTCTCGGCCCCACCCCACACCCCCAGCCAGCCTCTCATTGTATAGCCTTGGCTGTCCTGAACTCTGCTATGCAGAATGGGATCATCTTGAACTTGCAGTGATCTTCCTGCCTGTGTCACCTCTCCTGGCTCTGAGAAAGTCCTGACACTGTCAGTGTAGCTGTGTCATATTCTGGAGTCATAGAGGAGGAAGGGAGCAGGGGAGAGAGGCTGGAGGTGCAGGAAGCCAGGCTGGGGTCACACAGAAAGATGGTGGCCAGGGCCAGGCGGTGGTGTCTTACACCTTTGATCCCAGCACTCGGGAGGCAGAGACAGGCGGATCTCTGTGAGTTCGAGACCAGCCTGGTCTACAAGAGCTAGTTCCAGGACAGCCTCCAAAGCCACAGAGAAATCCTGTCTTGAGCCCCCCCCCAAAAAAAAAAGAAAGAAAGGAAGGAAGGAAGGAAGGAAGGAAGGAAGGAAGAAATATGGCGGCCAGTTGGTGCCTCTGTTACTTGGATCCAGCCCTGTGCTCAGCCCTGGCAGGACTGTGGCCTCCTCTCCTGTCCAGTCCCCAGAGAGGGCTTCTGAGAAAGAGGCTTTTGTTCCAGCTCTGTCTGTTTTTCTCTCCAGGTACCTGGGGCACATGCACATGTGGGTGCCCTGGGGCTCATGGCATGCAGTGGAGGCACACACACCACTGCTGCCTGATGTCATCCCCTCCCATTCCAAATTAGGAAACCAGAGCCCCCGTGTAACCATCTACTCTCTGGATAGCACAGGGAGACCACGGGGTTTCTCACCAAGGCGTCTGTCAAATTCCCCTCCTGAAGTTTACTCACCCTCTGATCTTAGGCAGGCCATTTGGAAACTTTTTAGCCTTACTTTCCTTATCCAAAAACCAGCAATCAAAATAGTGTACAGGCAGCCAGGCAGTGGTGGCGCACACCTTTGATCCCAGCACTCGGGAGGCAGAAGCAGGTGGATCTCGGTGAGTTTGAGGCCAGCCTGGTCTATAGAGTGAGTTCCAGGACAGTCAGGGTTACACAGAAAAACCCTGTCTCGAAAAACCAAATAGTGTACAGACAACCTAGTAGTTAAGTACCTAGGTCCAAGCTCCATGTTGTGGAACACACCTTTAATATTGGGGAGGCAGAGGCAGATGGATCTCTGTGAGTTCAAGGCCAACCTGGTGTATAGAGTGAGTGCCACATTAGCCAGGGCTGCATAGAGAGATACTAACTCGAAGAAGAGGAGGAGGAGGAGGAACCAGAAGCAGCAGCACTGACACCACCCCACGATTCCCCCTTCCCTCCCCCGTCCCTCACCCCCACCACCACGTGGGTCCTGCAACCTAGTGACTAGTGAGGGTGTATGTGTTTCATCTCTACTGTGGGCTTCGGTGTGCCAGTTCAGTCTCTGGAGCTCAGAGTTTTCTTTCTTTTTCTTTTTCTTTCTGCAGATTTTTTTTTATTTGAAATACAAACAAGATTGTTTACATGTCAATCCCAGTTCCCTCTCTCTCCCCTCCACCCCTACCACACCCCCCCAACAAAAACCCTACCTATCACATATCCTTTCTGCTCCCCCTGGAGGGTGAGGCCTTCCATAGGATGTCATCAGAGTCTATCGTATCCTTTGGGATAGGGCCTAGGTCCACCCCCGTGTGTCTTGGCTCAGGGAGTATTCCTTTATGTGGAATGGGCTCCCAAAGTCCACACCTATTCTAGGGATAAGTACTGAACTATTACAGGAGGACCTGTAGATTTCTGAGGTTTCCTCACTGAAACCCATGTTTTGGGGGTCTGGATCAGTCCCATGCTGGTATCCCAGCTATTAGTCTGGGGACCAAGAGGAGCTCAGGGTTTTCATGTGTATGCAGAGTCCCGTCCTCTCCAGGGATGGAGCTCTCCATAAGATCATCTCCTTTAATCCTCTGTTGGCTCTAGAAGCTGATGCCACAGCTCACACATTCTCTAGATTAGGAGGGAAGTGGCTTACCCAGGCCACAGAACAAACCAGACCCAAGTTCACAAATCGCTGTGTATTTTCCTCCTGCTCACTTGATCGTCATGTTCCTTATGACACTGAAACATGGAGATTGGCACTTCTGAGTGCATGAGGACTCCAGTCTTCTCTCCCGACTACACTGCTCATTGTGTGCCAGGCCAGGCCTGCCATGGAGCTCAAAGAAGAGACAAAGGGAATTAAGACCTCCATGACAGATGGAGTTATATCAGAACAAGAGTGCCGGTGTTAGAAAGGCCCTGAGAGATGCCTAAGGCCAACCACATTATGTCACAGGTGGGGAGACTGAGGCAGGACAGTCAGGTTGATGGGTGGTGCTGGAAACCACTGGGCTGATGTGAAGGAAAGCCCCGAGGAGTGGTGCTCTGCTGTCCGTCCGCTGCTTCTGCCCAGTGCTCTGTGAAGTCTATGGGTCCCACCCTAAGTGTCTCTTTAGTCCATCCACTTTGTCTCCTTTGTGGCTGTTCAGCCTAGGCTCCTTCCTCCTTTTTAATTCTCCCACAGTCATTTTTTACTTCTTTCCAGTCCCTTCTCCAGCTTGGGGCTTCGGGGTGGCCTTAGAATGAAGACTCATCCTCGAGTTAGCCTCCACCTGCCCTCTGGCAACCTGTGGCTCTCTGGCCTTTCTGTTTAACAGGTTCAGCAACTTCCCAGGTTCCTCAGACCTTCCTGAGCCAGTCTAACATGCCAAAGAGGCTAATGCTCTCTTCTCATTCCAGGTGCCTGGCTGAGGACGTCTTCCCCAGGGAGCCAGTGTGCAGAGGAGGGGTGAGTGCCCAGGGCCATCTGCTGCAGCTGAGGTTGGGCCCAGAGGTTCTTGGTTGCTCTGTCAATGCTGAGGCAGCCTGAGAGTTTGTCTAGGCCTCAGGTTCTGCTAAGGCTGACAAAGGGGACAGTGCTGAGGCTGCCCCTGTGGAAGAGGCTGAAGTGTTGCTTCACTGAGCACGCTGTTGACACTCTGACTGAGCCACTTGCCGGCCAAGGATGGAGATGACAGACAGAAAGCTGGGTCTAGCTGGATCTGTGGGCCCTGGGCCCTTGCTTTCTTTTGCTCAGCCTTTCCTGGGTGTAGATTACATTAGTTGGGGGCATGATGGGGCCTCTGTTCTGTTGGCCCTAGAATCACGGGTCCAGTGGAACCTAGGGTCAGGATGAATGACATCTGTTGAACTTTCTGCCAGGAAAATTCTCTCTCTCTCTCTCTCTCTCTCTCTCTCTCTCTCTCTCTCTCTCTCTCCAGGTGTTTTAGGGAAGTATTTGTTAGAAATGAACTCAAAGAATCTCAATGTATAAGCTAGCTAAGTGGGTTGTAGCTGAAAAGTTTCTGCACCCTGATAAGCCTCTCTGCTGATGCAAATAATCCAAATCAAACTGAATTAGAAAAAGCCCACATTCAATGGATACAAGGCTCCCAGTGGCCTTCCAGTCCCCCAGAGAGGAGTTGGGAAAGAGAGACCGGAAAACCAGGAGTTTATTTTCTGTGTGGCAGTTTAAAAAGCCTGTGGGAGTGGTCTTGAGCATCTCTGGGGGAGGGGTCATCATAAATAAACAGAAAAGAGAAAACAAAATATTACTGGCTCACATCAGGGTGAAGTGACAGAGAGGGCAAAAGCCAGTAACCTACATTGATTGAAAAATTGCAAAGTCACATGCAGATATCACTGTGGGGGTTGTTAGGCAAGACTGCTGGGGTTGTAACGTTACTCCAGAATCTTCCAGTTTAGTTTTGGGTAGATATGAAGGGTGTGTGTGTGTGTGTGTGTGTGTGTGTGTGTGTGTTTACACAAGCAGGGTCTGTGGGAGAGGGGCTGGCAGTGGTGTTGAGCCAGGCTGGGGCAGGTAGGATGAATGGCTAACAGAGCTGGAGTGTGTTATCCCTGAGTAGTGGGGGCAGGGGTGCCTTTAGCTCCATGTGAGAAGAGCGATTTGGTTCCTTCCTGCCAGCACTCGGGCCCCACGGAGATCTCTGGGCAGGAAGCACTGGGAACAAGGAATTCTCTGTCCACAACCAGAGGGCAGTCAGGACAGGGGAGGTGGATTAGGAGTCCCCAGGAGGGAGGCTGCCCAACAGCTCCCTGACATTTGGGCAAGCTCCTATGTGCTGAGCCGGGGGCACAGCAAGGAGAGGCAGAGATCCATCCATTCAAGCATTTATTCTTCATGTTCTTCAAGCCCACCCAGGAACCAGGTTCAGAGGCAACTCTGTAGGATCCTGTAGAGAGGGAAGAGCCACCATCTGTTTACTGAGGGTGCCAGGGAATGAGAGGCAGCCTGCTGCAATGGAGGCCACTGGCCCACAAGTTAGTCCCATATACTTTCTCCAAGGCCTTGGCCCTGTTACTTTTCCTTTCTGGGCCTTAGCTCTACCTTGCATACAACGTGGATGAGCGTATTGGACCTGTTGAAGTTGTTCCCAGATGGGGGAGGCTGGATCAAAAGCACAGGGGCAGTTCCCATGGCAGCGGCACAGACCTGTGTCAGATCATAGGACTGAAGGATGAAGAATCAGGCTAACTCACCATAAACCCACTATGGCTTGTCTCTTCCCTTTGAGCTGTCCTCTGCCTCAGTCTAGTTGTTCCAACATAAAGGACTGTCTTTCTTCTAGGGTTTATCTGTCAAGAGAAAGACTCTTAATTGGTCCTATCCTTGTAAGACAGGGACATTGTGAGTTACTTGGCATAGGTCAGGTTCCTGCCCATGTGCTTAGTGGAGGGGTGAGGCCACCACCAGCCCAAGGTCATGGTGACTGCTGGGCAGACAGCCCTGGACCATACTAGGGTTTTTGTGGAGTCCTGGTTATAGGAGAAGGAACAGTTCATAGCCTGCAGGGGCCAAACATGCCCCCTTCTGTGTTGGGTATAGATCATCCACAGTGATAACAATAGCTTAATGACTGCATCATCTTCTTCGAGTGAGATCTTGGGTCAGCCATTCTCCTCTCTGAGCTTATTTCTGATAGCAAATGGGGCAATGATGGCACCTCCTCTGCTGGTCTGCTGGTGTAATTAAATGAGGGAAACCGTCCAGCATGAAGCCTTGAAGGAAGCAAAAGCCCAATAATGCAGCCTAGTAATAGAGGCTCGCATGCTCTCGGGCCCCACTGCTTGGCATGAGTTATCCTCATGACAGCCCTTTGGTGGGTACCATTATCAGCCCATTGTACAGGTGCAGAAGCAGAGACACAGCTAAGTCCATACACTGGGAGTCAGGCTCTTGGAGCCTTTGGGTCATTCTTTTTGGTAGGCTATGGCGTCACCGTGCATCTGCTTAGTGGCACAGTTCATGACCTGAAGAGACAACCCAGGCCTAAGCTGTACTGTTCTACTTCCTGCTGAGGCCCACTGTCTGTCTCCATGCATATTTTGTCTGTCCAGCATGCAGCTCTGTACCAGGTGTTTCAGAAATGAAGAAAACTCATCCATGAACCTGCCTAAAAGGTCTTCTAAACCAAGGCTGCGTCAATAGGCTTTGCTTTCTTCAAGGTTCTGGACTGGACACATTATCTCATTAAATTACACCACCTATCGGTTGAGGAGGTACTGGCATTACCTCATTTGCCAGAGCTAACACACTTATGAGAGAGGCTGGCCCAAGGTCACAAGGCTGAGCATCTACAAGCTGTTGTTTAAGTTCCTATCTGCTGGGCTTTGTTAAATGACTGTCATGCCTGTGTCCTCCAGAGTGGGATGAAAGTGTGCAGGACACAGCTGTCGCTGTAACACAGTGTGCAGATTACCATTGAGAGAGACAGGCAAAGCACAGTGGGAGTTCAGAGGAGAGAGGTCAGGGAAGAGGGGAGGAGGGGGCCTCGGATCCAGTTCAGTGGGGCTGGGATCTGAAGGTTTGATTTAGAAAGGGCTCTCTATGAGAGGAGAAGGACTTATCGATGGCAGGGAAGGGAGGAGAAGGGGTCACGAGGTTTCCCCAGGATTGGAGAGCTGCAGGCAAAGATGGTGGCCAACTGTGTTTTCAGCCCTCACCCAGAGTGCCCCTTCTTTCCATTTTGTTTTATTTAGAATGCAAGAGAGATACTCAGTATGCTTCCCCCTTTCCAGATGTAAGGAGGCTAGCCCCACCTAGATGGTGGACGCCCAGGGCATGCTCACTTGTAGGTTTTAGAATCAGCCTTCACTCCTGCTGGAGGGTTGGCGGGCGATGGGGATGGCCCATTGCCCAGGGTTCAGAGTTCTGAGAGGCAGGGTGGTTTCTGGTAGCCTTGTTGGAGAGAGGGCTCCCTAGCCCCGCTCTGGACTACAGACTGAAGCAGATGGCACTGGCCCTTGAGGAGGCCTCTCTCACTGTTAATCGTACTGGATAGACAGGTGGACAGTACCCCTAGCAGCCCAGGCTTAGTCCCTAACCTGTCTCTGGGATCGAGGAAAAGTGAGGAATGAGTTTGCTGTTAGTGACAGTCACACTTAACTGAGTGGAACTTAGGGCATGCTGGGTCCTTATCTCCCCATTTTGTAGGTGAAGACCCCAAAGTTCCAAGGAAAGCAATGACATGTCTTTGTCACACAGAAGGTAGCTGTGTCATTGTCTTCTGAAGAAGGGACAGATTCGTGGGAGACTCAGCCAGGAAGCCTGCCCTTCCTTCCCTGCCTTTGCCAGTTCATTGCCCTCCTGACTGCACAGAGGGCTGCTCCCTAGCCTCGCCTCTGCAGTAACAGGTCATCCCTTCACTTACTGCCTGCCTGCAGCCAGAGGGGATGTTTGGGGAGGGCCCAGCCTCCGGAATGTTCCCCAGATAAGGTGCAGCCAGCCAGCATTTCTTCTGCAACTCCATGTCTCTGGGGTCCTGGAGTTTCTGTGATGCTCTCCAGCTCACATAGACTAAAATAGAAGTATTTACCACAGAAGGATTTTCAGCCCCTCATCTCTCTCTCTCTCTCTCTCTCTCTCTCTCTCTCTCTCTCTCTCTCTCTCTCTCTCTCTCTCTGATTTTCCTCCATAACCCTGAAGTACAGGGCAGGAAAGAAAGTGTTTTGTTTGTTTTGAGACAGGGTCGCATGGGTAGCCCAGGCTGGCCTTGAATGCACCATAAAGCTTAGGATGACCTTGAACTTCTGACCATCCTCCTGATGGGATCTCAGGCATGCACTGCCACACCTGGTTTATGTAGCACTGGGGATTGAATCCAGGCCTTTGCATACTCAACACACAGGAGTCCGGCTCTTTCTTCCCATTGGTTATGCAACTCTGTAAACACACTAAGATCCTTTAAATTATACGGGTTAAAGTGATAAGCTTTATGGCAGGTGAATGACCTTTCTTTCTCTCTCATAACTCAACACTGAGCATGTTGGAGAGATGGCTCAGCACTCAGGAGCACTGCTGCTTTTGTGTGGGACCTTGGTCAGTTCCCAGCACCCACATGGTGGCTCACAACCATCTGGAACTCCATTCCAGGGGATCCAGTGCCTTCTTGTGGCCTTTGTGGGCACCAGGAAAGCACAGAGTACACATACAAACATGCAAACAGAATACTCATACATCAACTAAACCTAAATCTTGTTTTAAGGAATAGCCTGGATTAGAGCACCCCCCACACATTAGGCTCAGCAGATTTGTTGAATAAATGCATTAAGGAGCATCACATCTTTTGTTCCTCTCTGAAGCTCTGAGAGGAGGTAGGCCAAGAAGACTAGTCCCCATTTAACAGATAAAGAGATGGAGGCTGGGTTCATCTCGAACAATTGAATGTGAGTTTCATAGAGGTGGCACAGATTTTCTTTTCCCCTGCCATTTAACCTTTGCTTCACTAAGGCTTGACTGAATACTTTTTCGACAATTTTCACAGCCACCGAGGATGTGCCATTTAACGTGAACAACCGTCTTTTTCTTCCTGTAGTCTAGAGACTCTGACAAGTAGCTGAGGTACTTGGGGACTGTGGGGACTCACATGGGTACCCAGGACTGGGGAGAGCAAGGTTACTACTGCCCAGGAGGATAACAGCTAAGTGAGCCTGGAAGGTAACCTGGCTGGGCTGGTGGGCAATGGACTGTCTCACCTGTGGTCCCAGCTACTTGAGACACAGTTGTATCCTCTTCAGAAGTTACTACTGCAAGAGTCAGTGAGGTGACTGCATTAGCTCAGGGACATGTATGTCATGCTTTGGCTCCTGGAGTTGCCTCAGTAGTGGATTACAGTTAAACTTGTGCGCTGTCCAGATGCAGGCCTGCATGGATACCTCTTGCTACTGTGAGTTTCCGTGAGATACTTTTTTCCCTTCTGTGCCTTGATTTGACCATCTGTGAAATGGAGTCAGTAATGGTTCTCACTTCAGTGAGAACACAGGCAACTTTGCTTAATACTATGCCCGTTGCTCAGTAGATAATTCATAGTACTGTGGAGTTGAAACCATGATGATGGTTGTTGATATTTAGATATTGGGATCTGATGTGGCCAGCAAGGCCAGTGATGATTGTGTTATTGTTGGTAATTTCATGTGTTTGGCACATGTTCACAGATCGTGTGCCTATCCATCACTGTACACGCCCTTCAGGGGAGGCGGCAGCGTCTCCATTGTACTGATGTTTATCAGGCAAGTGGTCCCTCTTGGTTTCAGCTTGGGGCTCCCTGCTTTGAAAACTCCTGTTGGGGTGCTGGGGGGTCCTACCTCTGGGGCTCCAACAGGGGAGGATGGGGTGATTTACCCTGATTTTTACTTTGTGAATGATGGAGAGTGGGTGGTAACAGAAGCACACCAGGCCTACAGCCCATATGCTGCTCAGTGTGGTTGGGACAACTGTCTCCCAGCCTTTGGGCCCAGGACCTTGGGAGCTCTGAGCCCACGGTATCTTTGTTTGTTCTATAGCCAGATAGTCCTCAACATCTAGATTCAGATTTTCCTTTTCTTGCCTGTTTTCTGTTTTCCCACTCCCAGCCCTGGGGGTTGTGCCTAGAAGAGGACCATGTCTGCAACTGCTCCTTTACTGAGCTTTGACATTCATTGAGCTCTTCCCACACACCAGTGTCCTGTATGCTGGAAGCCAGTGCTGAGAGTAAGCACCAACTGTATTTATGTCCCCAGGAGTCAAGTGTTGGCACATAGCTCTGGGTGCTAGTTTTCGGGTGGGACCTTTGGGGTGAAGGTTCCTCCCTTGTGAATGGCATGCCTGCTCTTATGAGAGATCCTGGAGAGCTGGGTTGTCCTTCTGTCATGTGGGGAGCTGCCGGGAGGGGCCAGCTGTGTACAGAAAGTAGAGTCCTTACCAGACATGCATCAGCTGCCCCCTCGACGTCCTAGCCTTTGGAAGTGGGAGGAACAAAGCCAGCTGTTGGTGGTATTTTTGTATAGCAACCCTCAGGGACTGGCAGTACCTGGTTGGTAAAATGCATAAAGCTTTCTACCAGTCTCTGGAGTTCCTGGGGATAGTAAGAAAGGGGTCTCAGTTTCTTGGGGTGAGGTGTGAATTTGAGAAAATGCCTCTCCTGTGGGAGCTGCTGTGTTCTGGGAAGTCAGTCTTCCATCTCTGCCATGGTCTTGCTGTGTGACCTTAGGCTAGTCTGTGCTTGTCTCTGGTCTTCTCCCCATTGTCCATATCAGGATTTGGACTGAGATAGGAGATAGTTCCTTGCATCTGTGAGACACGTATGTGGCCTCTGTGTCACCGCTCACAGGATCCCTGTTTTGTTTTGTTTTGTTTTTTGTTTTTTGTTTTTAGATACAGGGTTTTGCTGTACTGCTTTGGAGGTTGTCCTGGAACTCGCTCTGTAGACCAGGCTGGCCTCGAGCTCACGGAGATCCGCCTGCCTCTGCCTTCCAGATTAAAGGCGTAAGCCACCGACGCCTCACATATCCCTGCCTTTTAATAAAGTCTTTTCTGTCTAGAAGGTGCTTCTTGGTCCCACAGGGCCTGAGGGTGATCTCTGTCATTTTACCACCTTCCCTGCCTTCAAGTGACACAGCTAGACAGAAGGTTGACTGTCCGAGCAGAAGGGGAGGGACATAGGGGATGGTTCTGGTTAGTCCTGACACACAGCATTCCAGTAACAGAAGGCTCAGTAGGGAGCACCTACCCTGTCCCCAGGCAGTGTAAGGACCTCTGGCCTGGACTGACAGGTCGGGTGGAGCCTCTTGAGTCCTTCCGGTCCCAGACTCCTTCTGTCTGCTGCCTTGCCTGCTCCTAAGGCTCTGGGCTCTGTCATTCAGCCCTGGCACCGGGACTGGTTTGGCAGGTTTCACCACACCCTTGAGCAATGGGAGGGCTGGAGCTGGGGCAGGCCAGGCCAGAAGAAGCAGTGCTGCCCTGCCCTTGACCCCCACCCCCAAATCTCAGCCTTCCCTCGGCTACCTTTTCCACCTGGGCTGGAGACTTCCTGAGCCTGTCACTGTGGGTAAGTCTAGTCCTTTCTTGGAGGCCATCTCTTTATCTGTGTGGCTTGGGCCTCAGTGTCCTCCAACCACACTCTTCTGTTCTAATAGCGCCTTGCCATTCCTCTCTATTCTTGGACAAACTGTGCAATATTGGTGGTTCTAGGTTCCAAACGGGAAAACAAAGACTTCACCTCTCAGTTGCTTCCTGCAGATGTTGATAGGATCACCTAACATCCCAGTGAGTATCTAATGTCTTTGGGAAATAGCTTCTTTCTGTACTGTGGCCCTCTCAAAACAGGAGCGACATTGTGAGTTTAGAGGTGAGGGGAGCTTTCCCTAGGCCCCTCTGCTACCCACTTACTCAGCTCATAATTACAAAGCACCAGGCTTTCTGAACATCTCCGTGGATGCGGATAGAGAATGAGAAGGCAGAGGGAAGCCCCTGGAGGAGTTTGCTGGATCCTCTCCATCCTGATCCACAGTCAGCTCAGTGGCCAGTTCACAGGGAGGAACAGCCCATTGCTGCTGTAGCCCCACTGTGTGCTGAAGTAAACCAGACCACTTCACTGGACCGGTCTAACAAGAGTATGCAGATTGCCTCTCCTGTCCTAAGAAAATTTAGGTTTTGACAACATATAGGTTGGAAGAAGGAATAGGGGGTGTGTGGGGGTGTGGGGGTGTTCTGACCTGGTTTACAGAGTAAATTCCAGAACAACCAGTGCTTCACAAAGAAACCATATCTTGGACAAAAATAAAAATAAAAATCCAAACTTCCCATTGAAGGCCCTGAGGAAAGAAAGCCCCCCCCAACTTGTTTCTCCCCCTCGATCACTTAATTGAGTCACAAGAGTCTTCTCTTCCTTCGTTTAGCAAATTCTCACCTCTGGCCCTTTATATAGATTGTTCCCTTCACTTAGAGTTCTTCCTCTGGCTCTTTGTTTTGTTTGTTTGTTTGGTTGGTTGGTTGGTTTTCGAGACAGGGTTTCTCTGTGGCTTTGGAGGCTGTCCTGGAACTAGCTCTTGTAGACCAAGCTGGTCTTGAACTCAGAGATCTACCTGCCTCTGCCTTCCAAGTGCTGGGATTAAAGCACTTGCACCAGCACCTGGCTGTTTCCTCTGACGCTCTATAGCTTAGGCCCTTACCTTTTATGTCTCAGTTTATTTAATTCCCCCATCCCACCTCCCACAACTGCTTCCTCTCACTGCCCCCCCCCAACTTTTGAGATAAGATCTTGCTGTGTAGTTCAGGTTAGCCTTGAATTCATGACCCTTCTGCCCAAATTTGGGGCTACAGACATAAGCCACTATTCCCACCTTCTCTCCACATCTCAATCCCAGTTTGTGTTTGCTTTTTTTTTTTTTAATAGTTCATGTCTGTTCTTAATTCTATGCTGCACAACACAAGATAGGCAGTCAGTAAGTTTTTGATGGAGAGAGTGAGAGAGTGCTGGTGGCTTCCGGGTATTACAGCATCACTCTTAGTAGGTGCTTGGTAAATGGTGGCTTTTAGAGGGAATTAAGATGGAAGTAAGTTAATACCCACTTGTGCATGGCGAGGGTGCGGCGGCAACTGAAACTGGAAAGCTGAACTGGTTTGGAGCCTTGTGGTCCCCGATGCCCAGCTGTGGTTTAGATTATCTGAAGGACAGTGCCCAGAAATCATTGCTGTGAGACTGCAGAGAGGGCTCAGCCGTTCAGAGTGCTGCTCTTCCAGAGGTCCTGGGTTTAGTTCCCAGCATCCATATGGCAGCTCATAATTGTCTATAACTCCAGTTCCAGAAATCCAGTGCCTTCTTCTGACCTCTGTGGACTCCAGGGCATACGTGCCGGCACAATACTCATGCATGTAAAATAAAAAGTGATAAATCTTTTTGTTTGGTTGGCTTTTATTAAGTCAAGGTTTCTCCGTATAACCCTGGCTGTCTTGGAACTCACTCTGTAGACCAGGACTTGCTCTGCAGCCTCAAACTCAAGAGATCCACCTGTCTCTGCCTCCCAAGCGCTGGGACTAAAGGTGTGTGCCACCACCATCCAGCTAAAAAGAGATAAATCTGAAGAGAAGGAGGGAGGGAAGGAAAATCATTGTTGGTCATGAAGGTAACTGCACAGCTCTCTGGAAAGCCTGGCTACAGCCACGTTTTCTTTAGAGGGTCCATGCTGTCCTGTGGTGTGGGCTGTATAAAGGCAAACCTAGAGCGGGACAGGCTAGACCCTTGCTGATGTGGCTTTGCCAGCCCAGGAGGAGGACTCAGTGGGGCACATGCTAGGCTTTCTGAGCCCATTAGCTGCTGTAGTGTTCTTGGGGGGGCAGAGGACAGGGCAGCCTGAGAGTTTAATGCTTAGATTTATCTCTCTCCCCCAAATGGCCTGTGTGACCTCTGCTGGGTTTGCCCACATCTCCAGATTGGTTTCTTCATCTGTACACAGGTTGTCGCCAGTGTGTGTGCCTCCTAGGGTCTGGGTGATGCAGGTGAGGTTGAGCAGAGACGTGCCATCTACTGTGCTCAGCTGGGGCAAGCTGGGGGTCTTTCATTCAGCAGCAGCCCATTCAAAAAGGGCCTTCCAAAAAAAGAGTGTCTTAGTGCTACTGTTGCTTCTTGAAACAGCATGGCCGAAAGCACCTTGGGGAGGAAAGGGATGTATTTCATTCACAGTTCCCTAGAACAGTTCATCACAAAAGCAGTGGGGGCAGGAAGCTGGAGCAGGAGCTGATGCAGAGGCCATGGCGGATGGCGCTTACTGGATTGTTTTCCATGGTTTGCTCAGCCTGCTTTCTTATAGAACCCAGGGAGGACCCCTCCCACAATGGACTGGGCCCTCCCCCATCAATCACTAAGAAAATGCCCTTCAGCTGGACCTTATGGAGGCATTTTCTCAGTTGAGGCTCCCTTCTTTCAGACAGTTCTAGCTTGTGTCAAGTTGACATAAGACTAGCCAGGACAGAGGTAACCGTGGGTGCAAAGGAGAAAGTGAGTAAAAGGCCTCAAATAGGATTGCGTGTTAGGGTGGCCTAAGCTTGCAAGACATGCTAGGAGTAAAAGAAGAAAAGTGCAGTAGCAGGCAGCCAGTGTCCACGCCTGTGTATGCTGGGCCTGGAGCAGAGACTTCGAGGAGGAACCTGCAGGGCGTTAGGTTGGGAACGAGGCAAACAGCTCTCAGGCAGAAGGTGGTGAGATGGACTGGCAGAGCAAGGCTGAAGATCTGAGTGAGGTGGCAGCGGAGCCAGTGGGAGGCAGTGCCAGGAGGCAGCTGTTGGCACTGGGTTAACCTCAGGCAATGCAAGTGGAGAAGAGATGGTTTAAGGAGCGTGTGAGGGAGAGTGGATGAATAAGAGAAAGAACCTGCATGTGGGGAGCTGTGGGGCTTCCAGTGGCTGGCTGAAGGGATTGTGGCGAGCAGAGTCTGGACATGCTTGAGGGTCTTGACTTTCCTGGCTAGTGAGATGTTTCATGAGAAACCCTGTTGTTTGAACTCTTTTTTTGTAGTCAGTGTTTTTTTAAAATATATATTCATTTATTTTATATTATGGGTAGGAATGTTTTGCCTCTATGCCTGTAAATTCCCCACATGTATCACTGGTACCCACAGAGGTCAGTAGAGGGCATCAGATCTCCTGGAACTAGAGTAATGGATAGTTGTGAGCCACCATGTGGGTGCTGGGAACACCCAGGACCTCTGCAAGACCAACGGCTGCTTTCAACCACTGAGACATCTCTCCACCCCAATGTTTTTTATTTAAATTTTATTACTCTATGTGTATGATTGTTTCGCCTGTCTGTATGTCTGTGCACCATGTGCATGCCTGGTGTCTAGGGATGCCAGAGGAGGGCGTTGGATCCCTTGAAACTAGAGTTGTAAGCTACCATGTGGTTACTGGGATCAAACCCAGCTCCTCTGGAATAGCATCTAGTGCCCTTAACCTCTGAGCCATCTCTCCAGCCTTCCTGTTTGGCTTTCGAGACATGGTCTTAGATGGCCTGGGTTGGTCTTGAACTTTCTGGGAAGCCAAGGTGGCCTTGAATGCCTCATTCTGCAGTCTCATATCAGGTTCATATCACAGGTGTGGGCCATCCTGCTTGGCTTCATTCTGGTTTCTGGTGTGGAAAACCCTTCCAAAATCCCCAGAGCGATGAATTTCTCCTCTGAGTCAATAGTCCTCCATGGAGATACTGTACATGGCCTTGGGGTTTGGCAAGGGGAGGAATGGCCATTTGGCTTGTAGGTGCCAATGCTGGGACTCTATTTGGAAACAGTTTTCAGAGCCCATCAGTTTTCGTCAAAGTGTGTAGAGGCGATCCCATTTAGCAGAATGCTCTGTGTGTTCCAGAGCTCTGGATGGGACTGGGCAACTTTTCAAAGGTGGTTATGAGGCAGGCACTTGCCTACTTCCTTTTGCTTTTCTTGTTTTGTTTGTTTTTTGAGACAGGGTTTCTCTGTGTAACTTTGGTGTCCTGGAACTCACTTTGTAGACCAGGTTGGCCTCTGAATTTAGAGATTCACCGGCTTCTGCTGGGATTAAAGACATGTACCACCACCACCTGGATTCTCTGCCCCCCACCCCAAGACAGGGTTTCTCTGTGTAATAGCTCTGGCTGTCCTGGAACTCGATCTGTAGACCAGGCTGGCCTTGAACTCACTGGGATCCACTTGCCACCTGCCTCTGCTGGGATTAAAGCCATGTGCCACCACCATGTCTGGCTAACCACCTGGCTTTTCTTTTGCTTCTTGATGAATGTGGGCCAGCAAGTCTAGGTCATAGATGTTTCAATTTCCCCCCAAGGACCACTGGGGTCAGGGTGGGGACACAAGAGAAAGGGGATGGAGCTAGCCCAGATCCATGTGGGAGTCAGCACTGGAGGTGCCTGGGGAAGAATGCTTACGTGATAACCGATGCCAGTCCCAGGCCCAGGCTCATTTTAAGGCACAACCTAGTTGTCAGTGGACCCTGAAAGACTGAAGAGGCCCATCTGCTCCTGTCTCCTCTCAGGAGATGGACCCGGAGGCACATCTGGAGTTCAGGACTGGTCTGGTCTGCTCCTAAGGCCAGGAGAGGAGTGCCCTGTCTACTTGGGTGGAATCCTACTCCAGCTGCTGCTGGTGTGCAGGAGAGGCTTTTGTCTGTGTTGCCAAGGCAACCAAAGTTTCTTCCTCCTTTAGAGCCCTGATTGGCTGCCAGTGGAGCCTGAGCATTGGTGAATGGAAGGGCCTCCCTTCTACCCACACCTTGCACAGAGTGAGGCTGGGTCTCTATGGAAGCGCCGTGTGGGTGTCTGTGCTCCCCTTGTTCCTGCACATATTTGTTTTTCCCAGGAAGCATCTCTCATCTGATTGCAGGGAATCTAACCCAGCAGTCAGTGGACCTGCATCCTAATCCTGATGTTTTCATGCACTTATTCTTGGCATTCAGAAGGTCCCATCTCCTTCCTGGGTCCATTTTCCCTTCCTATAAAAATGAAATAACTGGGATAAAAACCCCTGGTGCTTCCAGCTCCAACTGTCCTAGCCAAGCAGCTCGGATCCTCTCCACTCTGACTTTTCCTTGGCCCCCATCTGGCCACTTTCAAGGCTCTGGTCATATTCTGTTGATTTATTGGTGAGATGCAGCTCAGAATGTAAAGCTAGGTATAGTGGCATGTGCCTGTCATACCAGCATTAGGGATGCCAGAGGCGAAAGGATGACATCAAGGCCTAATCTGGGCTTCTTAGTGAGTCCCTGTCTCCGAACTCCAGGGGTTGAGGTTGTAACTCAGTGGTAGAGTTCAAGCCCTGAGCTTGATGTTTGAGTGAGACTGTATGAATGAATGAATGAATGAATGAGACTGTAGCATTATTTTGTCTTCCCCTAGGGAAGATGTGTTCTCTAAAGTCTCTCCTGGATGCCCCCAAATCCCACAGCTGTTCTTGTCCTCATTCCCTCCAGCTAGACCCAGGCTTTGGCTACTAAGCTAAGGGTTACTGAGTGATGGATACCCCACTTCTGCTGTGGGCTGGCTGGGCAGTGTGCAGAGCAGAACTTGTTGGAGCAGGAGGGACAGTGTGAAGAAGATCCCTGGGCTCATCTGTCCTGGGCGGTCTGGGGAGGATGGCATGGTACAGTTTCCACATGGATAGTACAGGAATAACCAGCAGCACCTGTCAGGGTTGTCATCAAGGCTGACAAGATGGCAGCTCCAAACGCCTTTTTCTGGTGTCTTCCTGTCAAAGCCAAGGAGAGGAGAAAGCCTAGACTGAGGAGCAGTCCTCAACTGCAGGACCTGTGTTGCCCCAAGGCTGGGCTTAGATGCTGCTCATCCCTGTCAAAGAGAAAAGCATTGCCTGGCTGATGTGGGGAGGCATGTGTTGGGGCCGATGTTTGAGTCGCAGTTTTAGATCCCCAAGGACCTCACTTGAGGATTTCTCAGCTGCCTTGAAAGTGCAGCAAAGTGATGACACTGAGCTTCCTGCTGGCAAATGGGTAGCCTAGTTGGCTCTGGCCTTGACTAGGCCCAGCTAGGCTTACTTCCCATGGGCTGGCCTGGTGGATGACCTTCATATTCAGGCTGTGGCATTCAGTATGCAATGTCAGTTGTCTTAAATGGGCTTAATGGGGGACATCTGGGAGTGATTCAGCCCGGTGTCTTCTTGACTCATCAGACTGAGGGTCAAAGGTGGCTGGAAAGGTCATTGGCCTTCAGAGCGTGGCTTGGGGTTGGACTCTAGCCCAGCCTCCCACCACCTCTGGGCCTGCAGGCAGCTGGGACTTGGCCACTGTCCATTTCACATGTAGTGGGAAACAGCAGTGAGACGCTGCCATCAGGCAGGATGTGCCGGAGGACCTTGCTCCTGGGCTGAGGTTTGCCAGCTGGAAGGGTGTGGGTAATGAGGAAGCAGGGAAGACAACCCTCAGAAGAAGAAAGGAGGCTGGCACAGGAGGGTGGATTGGTGAGTGTGCAATGAGGAGGTCACTCTGGGCATGTTACATAGCGTGCATCAGGGGCAGAGTCTTATGTCTCAATGAGGCTGAGGGATGGGCCAAGAAGTGAGTGTGTTTGTGTGGTGCTGGGCGCTCCCTAGGGAAACACAAATAGCATGGCCATCCCAGAGATATTAGCAAGTTCAACGATGGCCCTTTCTGTGAGACCAGCCCTGTTTGCCTGGAGGGGGACATGGGCAGCTGGGTGTGGCAGTTCACCTGGGCGATTATTTGTTTGTTTGGTTTTCTTTTTGTTTTTGCTTTGAGACAGGATTTCTCTGTGTAGCCCGGACTATCCCAGAACTCACACTGTGGACCAGGTTGGCCTCCGAACTCAGAGATTCGCGTGCCTCTGCCCCCAAGTGCTGGGATTAGTTTTTGCCACCCCTGCCTGGCAGCTTGGTTTGTATTGTAGATGCTACTCCTGAGTGAAGTATGGCATGGGGGAGATTTAGTGTCTTCTTGGCATCTGGTTTGCTTGTGAGTACAGGTGGAACCAGGCAGGAGTCCCAGGTCACATGGACCCACTCACATTCCCTTGCTTTGTCTCCAGGATACCACACCCATCTTTCTGGCCTCTTCTGGCTCTTCCTGCACCCCTCTGGCCTTCTTGTCCCGTTCTGCTCCTCTCTCCTCATCTGCCCAGTGTTGGACCATGCTGAAGTTATTGCTGTTTCTCTAATATCTAATGAAAGTAACAACAGGGGCTGGAGAGATGGCTCAGAGGTTAAGAGCACTGACTGCTCCTCCAGAGGTCCTGAGTTCAATTCCCAGCAACCACATGGTGGCTCACAACCATCCGTTATGAGATCTGGTTCCCTCTCCTGGTGTGCAGATATACACGGAAGCAGAATGTTGTATACATAATAGATAAATAAAATCTTAAAAAAAAAGAAAGTAACAACACAGTGTTGAGATTTCAGGGACCAGGAGGAGGTGACACATCACTCTTGAGAGCTGTTAGGGAGTTTGCTGTGTTTCCTCCCAGTTCTTTTTCTTGTCTGGTTCCTCATGGAACTGTAATCCCATCTGTGCTGTCCTGTGGTTGGCACTCTGGGACTCTGAGATCTTTCTGTGTCATTACTGAGTGTTCCATTGGCACACAGTGGGCATATCCCTTCTCTGTTGACGACTTTGCAAGTTGTTTGTAGTTGTGTGGGTGAAAGAGACCCACCAGGTCTGCTGCAGAAATTGCTTTTTCTGTGTTCACAAGAGGTCTCTTGGGGTGGGGCTCCAGGAGGGGAATTCTGGGGCAGAGGCTGTGGATGCCATGCAGGGGTGACTTGCCATGCTGTGGGGCAGGCATTCACTCCTCTGTTTCCTGGGCCAAGGGATGGACAGAACTGCTTTGGACTTCCCTTAGCCTGTAGAACCTGTTTCCTGTGAGGATCAGGTCCGCCCCACCATACCCCACCTAGCCCCTCACCACCAGCTCTGGTGACTCAAAGGGATGACTGGGAGTGTGTGTCTGTATTTATACTTCTGAGGTTCAAACCAGGTTCCCCCTCACCTCACTGCCTTGAGTCTGTTTCCTCAGCTGACCCTGAGCCTCTCCTTGTGAGGGTGAGTCATCTCACAGGGTCCCGCAGAGGTTTTCTGTCCATGGAAGACTTGGCTTAATGCTGCAGATGCTGTGAGCCATGGTGACAAGCCTGAGAGAGGCAGGAGCTGGTGTGTGACCACCTGCTGATTCAGGGCAGAGCTAAGGCCAGAGCAGACTTCCGGCCCTCTTTCCCTGGCGCAGAAGTGGAGTTCTAGTTTCCCTAGAAGTGGAGTTCTAGGCCCACCTTCGTTTTCCACCAAGATACATTCAGGAGATGTCTGGCATCAGGGAGTCTTTTTTTTTTTTTAAGATTTATTTATTATGTGTAGTGTTCTGTCTGTCTGTCTGCCTGCAGGCCAGAAGAGGGCACTAGTACTCATTATGGATGGTTGTGAGCCACCATATTGTTGCTGGGAATTGAACTCAGGACCTCTGGAAAGTGCAGCTAGTGCTCTTAACCACTGAGCCATCTCTCCAGCCCCTCAGGGAGTCTCTTTGATTGACCCTGGAAGAGGGAGTTTTATGAGTTTCCACATAGAGGGAAATGGGCTCCAAACTTGGCTCAGGAGGCTCCTTAGTTTCCCAGTTTTGGGGTCTGGATCTCACACAGCCTAGTCTGGCCTCAGATTCTATGTAGCTACGGATGACCTTGAACTTCTGATCCTCCTGCCTCCCTCAGAATGTTGGGATCACAGATAGGTATCACTCCCAGTTTTACATTGTGCTAGGAATCAAACTCAGGGCTTCCTAGATGCTAAGCAATCACTCTGCCAGTTAACCTACACCCTGCCCTTCCCCGGCAAGTTACAACATACTTAGGATCTTAAATCTCTGGAATTATATAAATCTGTACAGTTTGCCTTATGGGTCAAAGTTTTGGCAGGGCTGTTGGTGGTGGTGGTGGTGGGGATACCATATCCTGTCAGCATCTTCAGGCTGTCCCCATTCCTGGACTTGTCCTCCTTCTGACTCAGCAATGGCTTCCCTCCAGCTCCTCCTTCTGCCATCATCTCTCCTCTGTCTCTCCTGTCTTCATCTTTCACCACAATGTCCCTGTGTTTACATAGGCCCCATGGAAAATCCCAGATCATCCTCCATCTCAGACTCCTTCACTGAATCATATGTGGGAAGTCTCTTTTGCGTGTGAGGTAATGCTCACAGCTTCTGTATGTGAGGGCATGGATGCCCTTGGGCATAAGCCTTTCTTCTATCTACCATAGCAGCTAATACCAGGGATTCTTCTGGTACCTCAGATCCCGCCTGGATTTTTGTATCATCAACTTCAAGATGGAGGGAGCACTCACACTCGAGTCCACTGTGCTCTGACCGGAGAGGAACATGAGACAGATCGGTCAGGAACTGGGGGGATGGCTCAGTTGGTAAAGTACTTGTTATGCAAGAATGAAGACCTGAATTCAGATCCCCAGTGGCCACAGGAAAGCTCAAGTGGCAGTGTTCATCTTTAGTCCCAGCACTAGGAAGGCAAAGAGGTGGCCGGCCAGCCTCGCTGAATTGATGAGCTTTGGGTTCTGTGACAGACACCATCTCAAAAAATAAGTAGAGGACACTCAAGGAACGCACTCAGTGCCGACCTCTGGCTTCCACACATTTTCTTGGATGTGAGCCTAGTCTTTAACTGCGTTGCTATCCCTCCAGCCCTGGATTCCACACGTATGAGCACACGTGTGCACATTCCCTCACAAACATGTACAGATACCATTCTCATGCAGAGAGTGCTTCACCAGATTCTCCATGCTAAAGGTGCTTGACAGAAGGCGATGTTTCTGTGACAGTGTGACAGGCTGTTCAATATAACTCCTGTCTTTGAGGGTTAGGCCTCTTCCTGCGTCACATCATTGCTGTGTCTGTGTCTATGTGTTTGTGTCTGTGTGCATTCATCTGCGACTGCGTCAGTACTCTTGGGGTGGCCAAGGAGTGACTCTTTTAAAAAGGCCTTTTTTGCTCTTGTTCTAAGGAAAATAATTACACAAGTGACTAATTTTATCCCTAATCCCATAATTACTTTATTATGTAGCTGGTGAGAGGGCTCCGAGCTGTGCCTTTGGCGCCACTCTGGCTGCTGGCCCAGTTGGCCTGGTCCTACAGCAATGGAGTCCCGCCCTGCTTCTGGCATGGGCCAATCAGAGGGCATGATTGCTCTATTTCCACTTGGGCTAGGGCCAGCTACATTTTGGTTTTTGGGCCCTGAAAGCTTACCTTCCTTTCCTCCCAAGTCTGCAGACAAAAGCAGCTTGCCTGGAGCAGGAGTTCACTGCAGGATTCAGTCAGTGGGAGTCAGGGTTCTAGTTCCTTTCACAGTGACTCCCTCCATGACCTTGGATAAGTCATTTTCTGATGGGTCTTGATCCTGCTGCCTATAAAATGGGGGTTCTTGCTGGATTTAATGGTCTATGAATTCAGGAGCTGGAGCTTTGAGACCAGGGTTCCTTCTTGCTAACCACCGAAAACATACTCCATGTAGATTGTGTGAGGCCCTGGGTTCAAGCCCCAACACTACATGAATAAGTCAATCAGATATACCCTAGTCAACTATATCCCCAACGTAGTATTTAAGACATAATACTATATAGCAGACTCCTTCATTTTTCTTATCAGTACTTGATAACAAGACTATTTGCCAAGCTCTTAGCCCCGCCTCCATTGTTTGCGTCTAATATATAAATAATTGAAGAGCCACTCAGTTAGGAAGTAGTAGGACTGGGATTTGAACCCAGGTCTCTCTGTCCCCAAAGTCTTTACCCTTTCTTTAAGGCTACCCTCCAGAATTATTAGGCTTGCTGGGGTTATTAAACTCTTGGCTGTGTAAACTTAAACTTGATCCCATAAAACAGTAAAAATGATCCAATGAACTGGAAGCTCCTGTAGATACGGAGGTTGAGCCACCCAAGGTTGTGTGACCTGTGAGGGTCTCTCTTTTGTTTTTTTGAGACAGGATCTCATTGTGTAGCTCCGGCTGGTCTGTAACTTGCTGTATAAACAAGGCTAGCCTTGATATCACAGAGATCCGCCTGTCTGTTGGGATGTAAGGCATGTGCCACTATGCCTGGGTTGGTCTCAGTATTACTGTGGCCTCAGCTTTGCCAGTTCTCTCCCATTCTGTCTTTAGCTTTTAGTCTCTCTTTGTGTTCATTTTTCTGTGTATCACTAAGTTTTTCTTTAAATTGTAGTGACGAACGCATATCCTAAAATTTGCCATCTTATTGTGTGTGTGTGTTGTGTGTGAGTATTGTTTTTTATTTATTTATTATGTATACAACATTCTGCTTCCATGTATATCTGCACACCAGAAGAGGGCACCAAGTCTCATTATAAATGGTTGTGAGCCATCATGTGGTTGCTGGGAATTGAACTCAGGACCTCTGGAGGAGCAGTCAGTGCTCTTAACCTCTGAGCCATCTCTCCAGCCCATGTGTGAGTATTATATCTTATATATGTGAGTATACAGGGCACATGTCCATGTACACCAATGTGGAGGCCAGAGCAGGACATTGGGTGTCTTCCTCTGTCTCTCTCTGCCTTTCTGTCTTGACAGGGTCTTTCACCAACCCTGAAGCTTACTCTTTCAGCTAGGCTGACTGGCTAGTAGTCTTGGCTTGACCTGTCTTTGCCCTTGATGTGGGAGTTACAGACACATGCATCTATGCCTGGTTCAAAACAAAACAAAAAACAAAAATGGGTGCTGGAGATTCAAACTCAGGTCCTCATGCTTGCAAAACAAGTATTTTTACCCATTAACCCATCACCTTTGACCCTCAGGTTTCACACCACCCCCCTTTTTTTGAGACAGGGCATCTCTGTTTAACCACCCTGGCTGTCCTAGAACTCACTCTGTAGACCACGCTGGCCTCGAACTCATAGAGATCCACCTGCCCCTGTTTCCCAAGTGCTGGGATCAAAGGCACATGCCACCACCACCCAGCTCGACCCTCAGTTTTTAAAGTATACAGTTTAGTGGTGCTAAGCATGTTCTCATTGTGCAGCCATCGTGTCATCTCTGTAACTTTAAAAATAAAAGTGTTGTTGATGATGATAATGATGTGTGTGTGTGTGAGTGCAGGTGTGTGTGTGTGTGAGAGAGAGAGAGTGCAGGTGTGTGTGTGTGTGTGTGTGTGTGAGAGAGAGAGAGAGTGCAGGTGTGTGTGTGTGTGTGTGAGAGAGAGAGAGTGCAGGTGTGTGTGTGAGAGAGTACAGGGGTTTGTGTGTGTGTGAGAGAGAGAGAGAGTGCAGGTGTGTGTGTGTGTATGTGTGTGAGAGAGAGTGTAGGTGTGTGTGTGTGTGAGAGAGAGAGTGCAGGTGTGTGTGTGAGAGAGTACAGGTGTGTGTGTGTGTGTGTGTGAGTGCAGGTGTGTGTGTCTGAGAGTACAGGGGTGTGTGTCTGAGAGTACACGTGTGTGTGTGTGTGTGTGTGTGTGTGTGTGTGTGTGTATGTGAGAGTGCAGGTGTGTGTGTGTGAGAGAGAGAGTGCAGGTGTGTGTGTGTGTATGTGAGAGTGCAGGTGTGTGTGTGTGAGAGAGAGTGCAGGTGTGTGTGTGAGAGAGTACAGGTGTGTGTGTGTGTCTGAGAGTGCAGGTGTCTGTGTGTGAGAGAGTGCAGGTGTGTGTGTGTGTGAGTGCAGGTGTGTGTGTCTGAGAGTGCAGGTGTGTGTGTGTGAGAGAGTGCAGGTATGTGTGTGTGAGAGAGTGCAGGTGTGTGTGTGTGAGAGAGAGAGTGCAGGTGTGTGTGTGTGTATGTGTATGTGTGTGTGTCTGTGTGTCAGAGTGCAGGTGTGTGTGAGTACAGGTGTGTGTGTGTGTGTGTGTGTGTGTGTGTGTGTGTGTGTGCGCGCGCGCGCGCGCGCGAGTGCACTGTGGCACACTTGGCGGTCAGAGGACATCTGTTGAGGGCTGGCTCTCTCCTTGCACATTGGGGGGGGATAAACGTCAGGCCATCACTCTGAGACTCTGACTTACTTTCTGAGACTTTTTGTTGGGCCTCCAGAAGTTCTTTATCTTGAGAAACTGGAATTCTGTTCAGTAAACAGTAACCCCATCGCCATCTCTTCCAGCCTGTGGCAACCACCACTCTATTTTCCGCCTCTATGAGTTTGACTAGAAACCTGCTGTACGGGGAATCGCACAGCATTTGTCTTTTTATGAATGGCTTGTTTCACTTAGCATAATGTTCTTAAGGGTCACTCATGTTCCTTTCTGAAGCAGAATAATGCTTCATTGCATGCACCACACTTTGTTATCAATAGACACTCCTCTTTCCTCTTTTCTTTTTCTTACCTCTTGGCTATCGTGAGTAACTCGGCTGCAGCAGCCCTGGGTGTGGAACTATCTTATTAATGCCGTTTTCACCTCTTCTGGATTTATACTCAGAAGTGCATATTTAGAGTGGGCACATGCGTGTGCATGCGTGCATGTGTGTGTGTGTGTGTGTGTGTGTGTGTGTGTGTGTGTGTGTGTGTATGTAAGTGGGCGCGTGCGTGCCTCATGCCTGTGTGTAGGATAACCTCAGGAATTTGCCACTTTTTTTGAGACAGGGTCTCTCATCGCCCTGAATAGACTAGTCCAGCTGACCAGCAAGCTTCCGAGGATCTACCCATCATCCTCCAGCTCACAATTGCTGGGACTGCAGAATGTCCACTGACCCAATTTTTTGTGTGGGTTTTAGGGATCCAAATTCAGTCCCTCATACTTTTTTTTCTTTTTTTGTATTGAAATAGAATTTATTTAAAAATATTTCTTTGTTTAAAAAAAAAAAAACAAAAAGTTTAAAAGTTTGGCTTTCGGCACATATCCAGGCCACTGTAACAGCCTTCAGAAATATTAAAATGGTAAAAACATCAATGAACACTCTAAATCTTCCTTATTAACAGAATGTGACCAATCCCTGCCTGGTGCCCTTTAAGGCAGAGTTGTAGATCCTCATACTTTTTGGTTTTTCGAGACAGGGTTTCTCTGTGTAGCTTTGGAGCCTATCCTGGCACTGGCTCTGGAGACCAGGCGATCCTCATACTTTTAAGGTAAGTGTTTCACTGACTGAGCTCTCCCCCTGCCCTGGCGCACACCTTTAATCCCAGCACTCGGGAGGCAGAGGCAGGCGGATCTCTGTGAGTTCGAGGCCAGCCTGGTCTCCAGAGCGAGTGCCAGGATAGGCTCCAAAGCTACATAGAGAAACCCTGTCTCGAAAAAGAAAAAAAAAAGCAAGCTGGTGTTTATTGTGTTTTATCAATCATGTGGTGGGAGCTAGGTTAGAAACTTGATATATGTTGTCTCATCTTGTCTCTCTATCAGCTGGGTATAGCAGATAAAATCAGCCCCAGTTTATAACTGACAAATCAAGACCCAGAGAGGTTGGTTATTTTCCTGAAGTCCCACAGCCAGCAAGCCTTGAGACAGTGGAGTGCTGGCTGCTGTCCCAGCCCTGCTTTTAATTGTGTGAAGTGCTGCCTCCCCGAGGCCTGAGCGCTACCTGTCTGTGTAATTTTCTGCCTCGGTTGTGCTGTTTCTCTGTCCTGCTCACATTTCCACCTTTTTTTTTTTTTTTTTTTTTTTGCTGCCTCGTGTGTGTTCATGCTCTCTGGAAACCCTGAGCCACTTGCATGAAAGCCCTTTGACTACCAGCAAGGTTTTGTGTGGTGGAAACTGACAGAGCAAGGCCTGTAATTTGCTTTCTAATCATAGACCTCTGGATTCACAGTGGCTGCCGGGATCTCCTTCCATATCATGTGGCAGCCAGCTCGTAGATTCTCAAAGAACCAGCCCCTTGGGGACAGGAACACTATACCCCCACAAGGAGTCAGGGGAGGGCCCAGCCCATCTGGTTGGGGTTCTCCTCGATCCCAGATTTCCTGGCAATAATATAAAATTTTCTCTAGAAAATTCTATAGAAAGCTGAGGAAAGGGGCTACTAAATAGATTCCATGACACTTGCCCTTCTCTGACTTTCAAAACTATCAGAGTACCCTATTCCAATGTTTGGAGGATTTTTGTGGATTTTGCTCATGTGAGCCAGCTTTAAAATTTGCACGCTCACTGCCATCTTTCTGTTATTGTTTTTTTTTTTTCCTGTAATTTTTTACTTTTTATTGTGGAGAATTTCAAATGTATAGAAAAGTAGAGAGAATAGCATCATGAATTCTGAGAAGCCATCATGCACAGGCCTTCTAGCCAACGGCATGGAAGATGGGCTTTCCTGAATTCATAGCTCACCCAGTAGATGCTTAGTAAATCAATGCAGACCAACTGAGTACACATCCCTTCTCTCCTCCGAGTCTCATTTTCCCCATCACTACCTTAAGGGCTAGGACCAGCTGATTTTCAAAGAGATCCATACCAGAGCATGCATACCGGTGTCAGACACGGTTGTTCAAATCCACGTGGTGCTGTTTATTAGTTGGGTGTCTTTAGGCAAGTTAGTGATCAGTTTTATTGTCTGTAAAATGGGTATAGAAACAGAAGTGTTTACTTCTTAGGTGTGGTTGTGAGCATTACCTAAAGGTAAAGCAACTTTCTAGGTTTGTTTTGTTTTGAGACAGGGCTTCCTGTGTCACCTGGCCTGAAACTTGCTATGTAGCCAAGGATGACCTTGAACATCTGGTCCTCCTGCCACCACCTTCTAAATGCTGGGATTATAAGTGTGCACACCAGGCCCAGTCTATACGGTGCTAGGATTGAACCCATGGCTTCATGCATGATAGGCAAGCTCTCTGCCAACTGAGCTACATTCCAGCCCTAGCTAATACATTTTTAAAAGGGTTTTGTTGTTGATGTTTGTTTGTTTTTTTTTTTTGTGTGTGTGTTTCTGGGGATCAAACCCAGTATCTTGCACTTCTATACAAGTACTCTTATCTCCCCAGGCCCATTGTCACTAGCGTTTTTTAGTATTGCGTTGAATATTAAATATTCTAGTGGGATGAATCCATGTGTTTAAGAGTACAAAAATAAATTGCAGTCTACTAGAATCAAAGCCCTAGGATTTGGCTCCTTTTTTTGTCCCAGTCAGCAGATAGTCTGAGACTCAAGAAAAGGTTACCAGAGCCAGAGCCAGTGCTGCAAATGTGGAAGCTGGGAGCAGGCCCATGAGAGGCAAAGCCAGCAGTCCCCTCCCTGGGTGAGAGAGGCCCAGCTGCAAGAGCCCAGAGGTGGGGAGAGTGGTGACACTGCGGGATCTCTTGTTGCTAGGAGACCCGGGGAGGCGGGACCCTTTGCCAGAGGTGGGAGGGAACGGCGATGGATTGAAGTGGAGATGCAGGGCACGTGGCCCCAGATGGGCTTTTGTAGGGTCTGGGAGGAGACGATGGTGCAGCCATTGGGATCTTTGCCAGGCAGATAAGAGTGGGTAGGAGGAGCAGCGACTCTGGAGAACCTTCTGTAGACTATGGGCTTAGGACAAGCTGTTCATTTCTTCCACTTAGCTTCTCGTATCAGACCAGCATTGCCACCGTGATTCATTGTGTGACTCTAGCAAGTTCCATGGCTACTGCGCTTGCTGGGCCCCATTCAGCTTCTTCATCTGCAAGATGGGCTCCATTCATTCTAAGATGTGATTTAAAATGCGCCTTACAGGGAGGACGAGCGAGTGCAGATGTGAGGCTTTGCCACCGTGGCAGCACTGCTCATAGCTGCTCTTTTCCTTTGCTGTAGAATGAGGGGACTGGACCCCCTCTGGCAGTGCTAGACTAGGCAGGGAGCCCCAGAGGGGACTTCTACTGCAGGGGGCTATGTCAGGAGATGATGGGGACCTGCTGGCCCGGCTCCCAATTAGTGAGCCCCAGGGAGTGGCTGAGAAGGGCAGCAAAGTTCAAAAGCAGAGGGGGGTGGTGGGGATGGAAAGGGAGCTCTGTTGAGATTCTAGGAAGGACTTTGAAAAATTCTGATCAGAAGCTGTGAGTGTGAGTGACCAGAGATGAGGGTGCAATTTCTCTAATTGCTGCTTCTCTGGTGGAAATAATGCATGTCCCTATGTCTACCACAGAAGAAGCAAAACAAAGCCAAAAGAAACGATCCCATTGTTCTGAAAACCCTCTGGTTAACATTTAAAAATTATATATTTTAAAGCATGAGGACCTGAATCTGACCCTAGACCCATGTTTTTAAAAATTGCTGGGTGTGGTGACATGTGCTTGTAATCCTAGCACTGAAGGTCCAGAGATCCTGGGGCCTAGCTGGCCAGCCAACCTCGTCTACTTGAGGAGTCTCCAGCCATCAAGAAACTGTCTTCAGACAACAAAGTTGTCGATGCCTGAGGAATGTTGCCCTTTGGTTTCCACATGTATACAGGCGCACACACACACACACACACACACACACACACACACACACACACACACACGTTTTTTAAAGATTTGTGTGTGTGTGTGTGTGTGTGTGTGTGTGTGTGTGTGTGTGTGTGTGTGCATGTATACCCATGGAGGCCAGAAAAGGGCATCAGATCTCCATGAATTGGTGTTAACAGTGTGAGCTGCCTAATGTAGGTACTGGTGACTGAACTCAGATCCTCTTGGAGAACAGCACCTGCCTGTAACCACTGAGCCTTCTCTCCAGCCTAAGAGGATTTTCTAAATTAAACATGGTGGTTCAGGCTTGTGATCCCAGTTCTTGGGTGGCTGAGGCATGAGGACTGCAAGTCTGAAGCTAGTCTGAGCTACAGAGTATGATCCTATGTCAAAAAAAATTATATATATTTTCCCATTTCTTTTCTGTACATACCCTTTCTTTAGCATTTGGATCATATATTTGTATTTTGTAGCTGCTTGATTTTTAACTCTGGTATAACCATGATTACATAGCAATGCGTAGATCTGCCTCATTGGTGTGTGTGGTGTGTGCATGTCCTGTGTGCAAGTGTGGGGGGTATATTCGTGTGTATGTGTGCATATGGAGGTCAGAGACTGACATTGGGTGTCTTCCTCTATTGCTCCCCACGTTATTTTTTGAGCCAAGGTCTCTTCACTGAATTTGGAGCTCTCTAGTTGACTATGTCTGGCCAGCAAATTCTGGGAATCTGCCTGTCTCTGCTCCCCAGTGCCTTTACAGTGTCCAAATCGGTACAGCTTCTTAATGCTAAATCCTTAACTCCAGACCCCAGTAGTGTAGTGCATAGTCAGGGGAGAGGCAACTGCAGCCACCGTGAAGGGGCCCCTGACTGGCCTGGTAAGGCTGGATGGAAGTGCTGCAGGGTTACCTATGCAATCGGCTGTGTTGGCTCACACAGGTCAAGGGAGATTGTGCTGCCTCATTGGTCCAGTTTGGCTGCTTCTCCTCACACCTGGTACCTTTTTCCTGCTGTGATCTGTGCCCTGCCTGCTACCATAAGCACAGTCACCAATCCAAGCCATCCATCCTCGAAGTTGGCATGGCCTCCCTGGCCAGGTTGACACACCAGAGCATTCACATAATGGGTAGTGATCTGTGGGAGCTGGCGGTGGCAGTCATAGCTCTGACAGAACTGCCCCATGTTCTGTCTCTTGGCTTCTGAAAATAACTTGTCTATCCCAAGTGACTGTACTACCAGGTGTTTATAGGTGCAGCCATTAGCTTGGTTATTGGAGGTGGGGGCGGGGATCAAGAGAGAGGTAGAGACAGAGTGAGTTGGGCTGGAGGAAGATTGGGGAACCTCTTTATTGGTTGGCCGATGAGCCAAGGACTTGGAGTCGGTGGAGATGAGAGAGAGGCAAGCCAGGCTCTGCTCCTTTCACTCTGCAGACTGGGAACAATCTGTCTTTTCTTTGGGAAACAGCAAAGGGGCAAAAGCGTGTTTCAGGACCACATGCCCATTCTCTACTGGAAGAGCTTGCAGAACTCTGGAGATGGGTGGCCAGGTCGGGGCAGGTTCTGGGAGGAAAACAGCAATGACCCAGGGTACAATAGTATCCCACCAAAACCTATTTCAAATTTTCCATGGTGGAATCTTTACTGTGGGGTAAAGAGTCTGACCCTGTCTCCTCTTCTTTCTCTCTATACACACACATACACATATATAATATATATAATGCAAATATATATTGTTTTTTCAATGTGTGCATATATAGAAAGGGTTTCTTTAAATTAAGATATGAATACAACACACACACACACACACACACACACAAGCAGACTTATCATTGTTAGTTAAAGACCACCTTGGCCAATGTTTCTAAGTACTCATGGACCCAGAGGGTGACCTATGGACTTCAAGAAGACACCTTTTACTTCAACCTGCAATAAGGGAATGAGCATAACACTTGTCTGCTTGCATGCCATGTGCATTTTCCAAGGGAAAAGTCTGCAGTTTTCATTGTATTTTCAAGGAAATAATGGTTCCTAAAAAGTTAAGATGTCAGTCGGCGGTGGTGGCGCACGCCTTTAATCCCAGCACTCGGGAGGCAGAGGCAGGCGGATCTCTGTGAGTTCGAGACCAGCCTGGTCTACAAGAGCTAGTTTCAGGACAGCCTCCAAAGCCACAGAGGAACCCTGTCTCAAAAAACGAAAAAAAGAAAAAAAAATTAATATGTCTGCTCCTTCAACCTGATCATGCTGTAGGTGAGGAAACCAATTGCTTGCTCTTTATTTACTTGGTTTATTGAGACAGAATCTCTTTCTACAGTCCTGGCTGTCCCAGAACTGGATATAGACCTGGCTGGTCTTGAACTCACAGAGATCTTTCTGCCTCTGCTTCTAGAGTGCTGGGTTTAAAGGTGTGAGCCACCATGCCCAACTGCTGCTGCTTCCTCTTCTCCTTCCTTTCTCCCCCTCCTCTTTTTTGTCTTGACATAGGGTCTCACTCTGAAGACCAGGATAGCCCAAACTCACTATCCTCCTGTCTCTGCCTTCCAAGTAATGTTCATCAAACACTTGCTTTAATTGAGCATTTTGCTTTTTCCTTTCCTTCTTTCTTCCTTCCTTCCTTCCTTTCTTTTTTTTTTTTTTTTTTTTTTCTATTTCTGAAATAGGGTCTCACTATGTAGCTCTGACTGTTCTGAAACTTACTGTGTAGATCAGGCTGACCTTGAACTCACAGAGATCTGCCTGCCTTTGCTTCCCAAGTCCTGGGACTAAAGGTGTGTGTCACCATGGCCGGCTTATTTGGATGTTTTCTAAGATATGATATGTTACTTTTATTTGTCTTTACAATAACCACATAGAGTTGTAATAAAGGAACTGGGGCATAAACATTAAGCACTCCCTCTAAATGGCTGAGGCAGGACATGAAGCCAGGTCCTCTGACTCCAGAGGCCAAGGTTGCTCTGGAACTGGGGTGTGGTTCTGAGCATCTGTACTGCAGAGCTCAAATTTTAGCATCCATCATAATGACAGGGGAGCTGATGGACACTCTTGAGCTGGCTTCTGATTCAGTCGGTCTGGGTGACTTCCTAGGACCCCATACCGGGAGTTCCAAGTGAATCTGCTGCTCTAGGAACAACGCATGGAGAACCAGCACCCTCCTGTTTACTGAGAGGGAGAAATGAGTGGAGGGAAGAGACGTGATTCTTTTATTGCCTGTGTTTGTGTGTGCGTATATGTGTATAATGCACATGTGTGTGTATAACATGTGTGTGTATAATGTGTATGTGTGTATAGTGTATATGTGTGTGTATGATGTGTATGTGTGTGTATAATATGTATGTGTGTATATAATGTGTATATGTGTGTGATGTGTATGTGTGTGCACGCATGTGTGTGTATGATGTGTATATGTGTGTATAATGTGATTATGTGTGTAATGTGTATGTATAATGTAAATGTATGTCTGTGTGTGATGCATATGGGTGTGTGTAATGTGTATGTATGTATGTATGTATGTAATGTGTATATGTGTGTGTAATGTATATGTGTGTTCATGGGCACATTCATGTCACAACATACATGTGGAGGTCAAAGGACACCCTCACATTTTGGTCATCTCCTTCCACCTTGTTTGAGACAAAAGTATCTTTCTTCCCTGTAGTGCTTGCCAGGCTAACTTCCCCTCAAGCCCTGGGGAGTAGTCACCCCCCACATCTCCTCATGCACTCTGGGATTATAGGCATGCACATTACTGTAGTTACAGAAATACATGCCTGTGCCTGGCTTTTCCTGGGGTCTGGGGCTCTGAACTCAGGCAGTCAGGCTTGTTCAGCAAGCTCTCTCACCTCAGCTCTAACCCTTCTCACCCCACAAGTGGCTCTTGGTGTCACCTGGACTATGGTAATGTCCCACCTTGGCTCCTGTCCTCTGCTATCCTGTAGTCATCTCCTCTCTTGGGCACAACTAGCTCTTGTCATATCTCACCTCTTCCCTAAGTTCTCTGTCTACCTCCTGTTGTCCCGGGCACTATGAGTAGAAATTTCTGCAAAGATGAGCTGGTTCAAATCCTCAGAGTCTGGTGACCACTCAGTACACTGGCTGTGAGCTTTGCATTTTGTTTCGTTTTCACACAGATCAACGTGGCTGGTTGCTAGACAGGGCAGGAAACCACTTGGAGTGTCATTCAAGGCTCTGATTGGCACCATCTGCCTTTCCAGTCCCTGTGTCAATGCTCAGCATCCTAAGTGCCAAGCCACATGTGCCCAGTTTCCTGCACCTACCTCGTCCTTTCTCACTGGCCTGTTTTCATGCTAGCTTTTAGTCCAGATTGTTCAGTCCAATTGCCACCTCTTCCGTAAAGTCTTTGACATCTGCTTGTCTCCAATTGCTTCCCCTCCAAGCTTCCCCAAGATAATCCTTTGCTTTGTACCTTTCCTGATTTCTGTATTCTGCCACAATTGGCTGGAGTCCCTATTTTATTTTCTACTGAACTGTTAGCTTTGAGATCACGTGACCATTTCCTATAGCAAGCTCTCACTTCCCACCGTAGGTCCCTTCCAAGTAGACAGAGGATCTAGATAAATGCCACAGACTTTTGTACTGGTGCACTGGGAAAGCAAAGATGAAAATGTGTCTTTCCTATCCCCAAGCTGCTTGAGGCTCCCACCAGTCTGATCCATGCCCAGAGAACCACAGAAGCCAATGGTTATTTTGGGCAGGGAGATAAAAGTCACAGAGGGCCCTGTTGGCCAGGGGAGTCCAAGCAGAAGCCGTTGAAGCAGAAGGCTGTGTTTACACACAGGCATTTTCTCTACCCAGCCTGGCCTGGTACAAGTAGATGGGAACACCCAGACGTTGCTGCCTGGCTGCCTTGGAAAGCTGGGATTAGGCGGTGGTGCAGCGGCTGGTTTGGCCGTCTGGTCTCTGCAGATGGATGGATGAGGAGAAGGTTGCAAAGACTGCAGAGCAGCGCCAGCTTGTGCAAATGGAGTATTGGCTGGGTGGTCCCAGGGTGGAGACTGGGAGGCAAGCACATATTTGAAAGCAGAGCGATGGGCAGAAGGTGAATTTTTGTTTGTCCTGGCTTGGTAGTTCATGAGGTTTTCAGATCAGCTCTTATTTGAATGCAGAGATGACTGGAAAGAAATAAAGAAACATCTTGCTATTCTGAGACCCTCATGCTCAAGAGCATTTCACAACCCCCAAATCTTGAGCTTATAGAAAACATTTCCCCCCAAACTTCTTTCTTAGGCTTTTAATTCCAGCACTTGGGAGGCAGAAGCAGGCAGATCTCTGTGAGTTCAAAGCCAGACTAGTCTACACAGTGAGTTCCAAGACAGGCTTCAAAGCTACACAGTGAGATCCTGTCTCAAAACCAAAACCAAAACAAAAGCCACCTTTCCAGAGCTTGGGAGATAGTTTTTTTTTTTGTCTTGTTTTAAAAATAAGTCTGGCACAGTATCCCCTGCTTGTAATCTCAGCACCAGGGAGCAAGAAGAGACAGGTAGACCCTGGGGACTGTGAGAGATCCTGCTGCGAAAACAAGCAAGGTGGACAGTGTCTTTAGGGCAGCCAAGGCTGCCCTTTGTCACTGCACCTTCATACACCTGCACGCACAATAAACTTCCTCATTGAAGTTATAATGTAGATACAAAAAATGCACACCAGTGCATCACAAATTGGCACGTACTCTTGTGTGATTGTCTCTCTCTCTCTCTTTTTTTAAAGATTTTATTTATTTATTATGTATACAACATTCTGCTTCCATGTATATCTGCACACCAGAAGAGGGCACCAGATCTCATAACGGATGGTTGTTGAGCCATCATGTGGTTGCTGGGAATTGAACTCAGGACCTCTGGAAGAGCAGTCGGTGCTCTTAACCTCTGAGTCATCTCTCCAGCCCTGTGTGGTTGTCTCTTGTCTCAGCATTTCCACAGTATATTTGTGCTCAGTCAGATGAGTTCAGGGTCACGAGGGGACAAGCTCCAGGTTTAGGTATATGTGAGGCTGTATCTTGGGATAGGGTTCCCTATCCATTATCAAAGGAACACGGCACTAGTGTTCCTGTAAAATCCTGTAAAATCCCCTGTAAAATCAAGGTGGATATGTGATTTCTACCTTACAGGGTAGTGAGAGATTTAAGATGGAAAATGGAGGCAAATTGCTGGGCACCATGCCAGCCTGTAACTGGGGATCCTAACACTCTGCAGAGATGATGCTGATGGGTAGTGACGGCCGCAGCCTCATCTCATGCCTGGACCAACAGGCACACAGACAGCTCTTCTCCTATTGCCCCTCCCCCCTGCAGCCTCTATGTGATGCTCTCTGAGATCTCCTCTGACTGCAAGGAACCCGTGATGCCACCACAACAAAACCTCAGCTGACACTTCGGGCTCCTGATGGCAGGCTGGGTGGCAGCCTGTTTCCAGTGGGAACTGGGCCACATTTTTCATATTCAGGCCCTCCCTAGCATAGTTCCCAGACTCCTGGAGGAGGGCAGATTTCCCAGGCAGTGGCTGCAAGCATCGAGCCCCAGAAGGAACTGTAGCCAAGGTGAAATTGAGATGACAGAACTCATCCTCAGCGGTGTCCTGACATTCTGGCGAACTCCTGACTCCCTTGCTTCCTGACCTTTGGCTCTGGGATGAGGGTGACCATACTGTGCTCACTTGACCACCAAGAAGGACCTCTCATAAAGCTATGATGTGTCAAGAGGTTCTGAAAGTCACATAACCCAGGGCCAGCAGGCAGAGTACTGGCAGGAGGGGAAAAGGTCAATGTTGTGTCTAGCTGTGGGGTTTGTTGCAGAGAGGAGAGGGTGAGGAGGGACTTCCTGGGCTACTCAGGACATCCTGACTAGAAGAATGGCCACGGGAAAGGGAAAGATCATCCAGGCAGAGGAAAAGGCACCCGTGAAAGCAAGCTTGTGGCCACACTGTACCCTGGGGACCCAGAGCCGTCAGTGTGACAGAGCCAGTCACACAGCTTCTGAGACTGAAGCTGAGGCACCAAGGAGAGATCGGGCTGGCAAAGGTCTCGAGAGTCAAGCTGAAGTGAGTACTCTCATCAGAGAATGGGTGCTGCTAAGGGCTCTGCACTCAGAAGGAGAGCAGAGTCTGCCCCAGATGTGGCCCTGGAGGCCAGCAAGAATAGTCATTTTTCCAATGGCCGGGCGTTGGTGGTGCACACCTTTAATCCCAGCACTCGGGAGGCAGAGGCAGGCAGATCTCTGTGAGTTCGAGTCCAGCCTGGTCTCCAGAGCGAGTGCCAGGATAGGCTCCAAAGCTACACAGAGAAACCCTGTCTCGAAAAACAAAAGAAAGAAAAAAAAAGAAAAGAATAGTCAGTTTTCCATGCCACGGGCATGTCCAGCTCTGTCCAGGGCTTGGTTGTGGGTACCAACATGGCAGTGGAGGACAAGCTTCTTGCCTGTGAGAAGAAGCAGTGTTGTTAAGTCAGAGTGCCTCTTCAACAACTGAGACTGGAATTCAGAAGTGGAGATGGGAGGAGGCAAGGATGTGGCAGGCAGAGAAGGCAGTGCTAGGCTGGGTGGAGCATGGATGGAGGAAGCAGAGAGGGAGTGTGTGAGGTGAGGGTGGGGTGGCTTTCCTTGAAGGAATGTCCTTGGAAGGAATGCAGTCTTGAGGATATGTGGATTTGTACTACAGTACAAGGGCACTGTAGAGGTAGCGGGGCGGGGTGGGGGGTCTCACCTGTGTAGTAGGAGAGAGCATCTGAGTTGCCAGGTCCCTTTGTGGCTAATGTCTTCTCATCCTGTAGCAATGCTAAAAGAGAGTGCCCATAGCACCCCAGGTTCAGGCAGGTCAAGGCTTTGCCAAGGTCTCAGAGCTCCTGTACTGAAGAGTACCCCCATGTTGAACCAGCCCTTCTTCACAGGGGCAGCTGTGCTCTTCACCGTGCTGCATTAGCTATGGACTAGTTAGTGCTTTACACTCACAGGCCGCCATGCAGCTGCGGGGAATCAGCAGCAGTCTACACCAGACTCTGTGGGAGCATGCAGTTCCCAATCTAGGCCAAGGTTCAAGGGGAGGTGAGACCCTTGGGGACTGCATTTGGGGGAGGCTCTCTAGTGAAGTGGAGAGGAAAGAAGGCAGGGAGCAGCTGGCAGGGAGGGTCCATCTAACCCTGCCTTCTTTCGCTGGGACCCAGCGGCCCCGCTGTGCCGTCCATGAGTGCCAGCAGTGAGGGAGAGCTGCCTTGCCAGGCTCAGAGCTTCCCAAGCCCACATGGGACATGCTGCTTTGGAAAGTTTGGCTCCAGTAGCTTCCTCCCTCTGGCCCAGCTCTCAGCTGCCTGGGGCTTAGCTCAGCCCACCCAGGCCCTGCTGCCCTCTGGGGCCAGAGCCGGATATCTTGCAGATCTCTTGCCCTGAAATACCCTCTTTGTGTGACCTCTGTTTTAATCCAGTGTGTCTTAGCTGCCCCCTCCTCCAAGGTCCCTTTTCTCATCTCCATGGGCTCTGTTAGAACTTCAGAGGATCTAAGTCCGTATTGACCAAAGGAAACAGTATGAGCCACATGTGCAAGTCATACATGCAATTAAAAAGGCAAAAAAGCAGCTTGCACATGCTTTTAGTCCCAGCACTTGAGAAGCTAAGGTGGGAGGGTTCCTTGAGTGCAGGAGTTCAACTCCAGTCTGTTGGGCAACATAGTAAGACTTTATGGCAAAACAACAACAAAAACCTATAATAAAACAAAGAGAACCTTGGGCTGGAGAGATGGCTCAGAGGTTAAGAGCACCAACTGCTCTTCCAGGGGTCCTGAGTTCAATTCCCAGCAACCACATGGTGGCTCACAACCATCTATAATGAGATCTGGTGCTCTCTTCTGGTGTGCAGATATATATGGAAGCAGAATGTTGTAAACACAATAAATTGATAAATTCTTTTTTTTTTTTTTAAAGAACCAAATTGGTTGTGGTGCATGTGAGAGGCACAGGGGATGGATGTCTGTGAGTCTGAGGCCAGCCTAGTTAGCCCAGCCACTGGGTTCAGTGAAAAGACCCTGTCTGAAAAAGATCAGGTGGACAGCACCTGATGTTTTTCACATGCACTCACATACATGTACACACAAATGTGCATCTGACATGCTACATACACACAAAGCCAGGCCTGGTATTATAGCTTAGGGACAGAGTTGTCTAGCATGCCCAAGGTCCTGGGTTGGCTTCCTAGCCGCCCCCCCCCCCACAATGACATTATTCTAATGTGATTTTATTTAATCTAATACATTTATAATTTGTAATTAATTTTTTGAGATATTAGCTCAGGCTAGCCTTGAACTTCTGATTCTTCTGCCTCCTTCTTTCAAGTGCTGGGATCCCATATCGACGTGCCTGGTCTCAATAATATTAATACAAAAATTATTGAGACATGTAACATTCTATTTAATTTTAGTACTCAGACTTCAAAATCCACCATCTGTCTTATATTTACTGCAAGTTTCCATCTGTACGTTCCGGGGAGTTGAGAGCCACCTGTAGCCAGCGGGTTCCACATTGATTAGTGTAGACCTTAAGGCCAGGGGGACTCAGTCTCTGAGGGTTGAAGCTCCGGGTTTGGCATCAGCTGGCTCTGGTGGTCACATTCTTGTCCTGCCATGTGTCAGCGAGATGAGCTTTGGCAAGTCATCAGTCCTCCGAGCCTCAGTCACTTCAGCTGTAAAAGGGATTAGTAAATTCAGGGCTGGAGAATTGTTCTGGGGATTAATCACATGAATGTGTGTCTAGTGCCAGGCTCAGGAAGTACTCTGTGAGTGGCAGAATGGTTAATCTGTGGTACCCTCCCATGTGCTGGCGTGTGTGTTGTCCTCACCCACTGGACCATTTTGCATTCAAGGTCACACTCCTCAGTTCTTCCTTCTCTGGTGTCCAGGGCTGGCCTCGGTGTAAATGTCACTGTTTACTGAGGGAAAGATGTGGGGTCCAGCACTGAGAACAACTCTCACCCCTCCCCGTTCCCCCAGCGGGCCCAAAAGCCCTGTGTGATGGAATCCCTAGACCCCTAACTACCTGGGGGTAAGTAGCTTTGGCAAGTTCTGCTTTACTCAGGGCCTGAGTTCCTCCTCTGGAAGGTCAAAAGGTGTTGGAGAAGTTCTGTCTGATGTTTGGTGGAGTCTCTGGCTCTCCAATAGTCTTGGAAGCCTGGGGCTGATGCTGTGTGCTCTGCCTTCCCTGTGTCCTGGCTTTTGTAGATCTTGGACTTTAATACCTTCAAGTTCCCTTATTTTTAAAATGTAAGAGAAGAGACTTTCTCCTCCTCCTTAGGCAGAGCAGAGAGGAAGTTCAAGTACCCCGCCCTCCCTTTTCTGGGAGCCTCGACTGAACTCCCATTACAGCATCCCAGGGACTGATGTGTAGCCGGGAGGCTCAGAGGGGTCAAACAACCTGTGCAAGTTAAAGAGAAGGGAGAGACAGAACCAGGGCTGGAAGCAGACTAATTCACATCTAACGACATGATGCAATGGGCTCTTTTCTTACCAGGATCCCCATGTTTCTCCATGGAGGCTTTCATGAGGCATGGTGGTGTTGAATCAATCCCATGCCTCAGTTGCCCTGCTTGGGGAATGGAAGCAGAAAAGTAAGGGTAGTGATTTCAACAGTGCCTGTAGAACCATGCATTCTTTAGAGTCCCCATGCAGTCTCTTGTTTGTAGTTTCTCTGAAAAAAATTATGTGGGGAAAGTGGAAGGGGCCTGGTCCAGAGAGTCCATATTACTGTGTAGAGTGACCTTGGCCAAATCACTTACTACTCTAGGCCTTGGCTACTTATTTATAAATGGGGGAGGCAGGGAGGAATGCCATTAACTCAAATGGTGCTGTGAAATTAAGTACTTTGCAAATTGGAAAGTGCTAATAGTAAAAATAGAAAATAATCCCAGAAGATAATGGTTAAAAAATAATAGCAACAGAAACAAACATCATTCTAGAAGCAGTCCAACTTTCACTGTGTTGCCGCTAACAGGAAGTGAATTGGGCCCTTTGGGTATGAATCCAAAATGAAGTCTGGGAATATCCGGCTTTGGTCCTGAAGTAGCCCGGGCTTTCCTGGGAAAGTGAGAGGCTCCATGTGGCCTAGGAGGCTGGGAACCAGACTCTGCCCCAGGGGAGGGCTGGGGATGGTAGTGATGTATGGGGAGGGGGGTGTCTGGGAAAGAGTTAAACTGTGAGGAATGAGAGGGCCTTGGCTTTGTAGTCTTGGGAGCTTGTGGTTGAGAAAGGAGAAAAGGAAAGGTTATCTTGGAAGCAAATGCTGAGAGGCAGACAGTGGAGGGTGGTCCTCTCCACAAACATGCCCACAGAGCAGCAAGCTCCTCTGATGTCACTCCTGAGTTTGGCAGATTGTTCCAGTCGCTAATTCAAATAAACACTGAACTCAAATAGTGTGTACTCTTGAGGGTCAGTGATTTGCTCACAGAGACCCTGCTAAGGACCCGTGTGAGGCTTCCTGTGTGAGGGCAGCCAGGAGATAAGGTCTGGCTTGAGTGAATCTCTTTTCCACCTCTTCTCTGGGGCGGCGGCGGCGGCGGCAGGGGGGGGGGTTGCTAGTGTCATTCTGCTCTTGCCCACTCCTGAGACTAGTGGGTAGCAGGCAGCATCAGGGTCCTAGGAGCTAGCTCTTGAAGCAGCAGATGGCAGGAGAAGGCCTGGTTGGTGGGAGAGCAAAGGATTCCCTAAGGAGTGCTGGGAGAGAGCATAGCTTACAAAGTTCCCAATTTGGGGCTATGATCTAGTGTTACCTGAAAGAGAGGGGTTGGGAGGGGGTGTGGGACAAGCTGAGCAGAGATGGTACACACACACACACACACACACACACACACACACACACACACACACACACACACACACACCGTGAAGATAACACTGACATGACTGCAGTGTGTTTGGGTGGGTAGATGACAGAGTGCTCACACCACATCTGGGTAGCTTCACAGTTTCAGGATGTCCAGTACTATGGCCCAGAACAGTGGCCTGCACATAGTAGGTATGCAAGATGACAGGAAGAATGAACTAAGGGCTGAGCTTGCCTGGTGATGTTTAGGACTGAGGGTCACATGGGTTACCATTTTAGAACTATGGTAGCAGTCTTCGGTGACCATGTCTGAGTCGCTGCTATCTCTCCCAGGCCTTCCCCACAAAACTGGGGCCCAGAGACAGACAGGTTTAGTCCAAATCTAATTCTTTCTTTAGTAATTCACAAACTACAGCCAGGAGCATGGCAGCAACGGGCCAAGGGTACTTGCTGAACCAGTTGCAGAACTAGATTGGAACCCAGGCCCTCTATTTTCCGGGGTGCTCTGTGGCTGCCAAAGGCTTGGATAAGAGGGAGGTGTCCTGGTGGAACTGGCTTTTTGAGTTGTAACAGTGCTGCTGGAGGGGAGGAGCAGGGTTTTGCTTGGCTTTAAGCCATGACCTCGGTGGCCCCTTCTTAGAACTTGGCTGCACACATCACGGTGTGTCCTTATATATAGTAAACATCTTCATACAGGTCCAACCCCTACAGGGTTCCTTCGCTGTTACTTTACTGTCATGGTCACAGAGGCGCGTAGGTACCGGGGCACACACACACACCCAGGGGACACTCAAGCCCGGATGATTCCCGGAGGGCAGTTGCCATGCGGGTGCCCTATTGGGAGAGGAACGCCACATCCCCGGCGGGTTCTGCCCGGCGCTGGGCTGCAGGGGAACGAGAAAGGGATCTGCAGGGGAATGAAGGGGATCCGACTCCGTGGGACGTGGGACGGGAGGCCCACAGAGGCTGAGTCATCTCTTCTGAGTCAGGGATCCTCCTCCTTTTTCTCCCCTCCCCCCTCTCTCTGAGCCCCCACTAGGGCTTGGCCCAGCGAGCCCGCGAGCGAGCGAGCGAGCGAGCTAGCGATCGAGAAGGACGGCTGTCCAGGGCCCGGGTGGAGACGGCCACCTCGGCCCGCCGTGGACCGCGGGTGGCGGGGACAGGAGAAAGGGCGGGGAAGGCAAGGCAGGCAGCCGAGGAGGCGGAGGCAGGGGTTGGGCGCCGCTAGCGAGGAGGCAGGCTCGCGGCCGCCCCTGGGCTGGGCACGGAGGCCGCGGCGGGGGCGGGCCGCGCGGCGGGCGCCAGGCCCGGGGCTGTGGGCACGGTGCCCAGCCCCCGGCGCACGCCGACCGCCGCGGCCGCCGCCGCTGCTGCAGTCGGCATCCATCAGCAGGCGGGGGTGTCGCGGAACAGGCTGCTCCGCAGAGCCCGCCCGCGCCGCCCCGCCCCGCGGCCTGCGGGCCCGGAGGAGCCGAGGGGATCGGCCCTCGCCCAGCCGGTCCGAGATGGGGACCCCCAGGCTCAGGTAGGCATGTGGCGACCGGTGATCAGGTGGCATGGGAGACCCGGGTATGCTACATCTATGCCCAGCCTCCAGCCCTCTAGGAGGAGAGGGGGGCGAGATTAGGAGCTCAGTCTGAAGGCTGTTGGCCCCCTTGGCTAATGTGGGGGAGACCTTTGCTCCCTCTGCAGCCTCTTCAGTGCCAGAAGTCAGAGGTGTCGGCTGGCACCTTGGTGTAGCATGAGCCATTGCTGGGCGATGGGCTCAGGAAGCTGGCCCGCTCTGTTCTGGAGAGCCACCCCAGCTGTCTCCTTTGGTTCTCTGGTCTTCTCTAGGTTTTCTGATGCTAGAGGTTGGCTGCTTGGGGTGTTCTTGGTATCATCCTCATCTGCTGGTTACAGACTCCTTTCCCACTTGCACTGGCTTCCTATCCCTCCTCCTTCCCCTCCCTGAGCTGGGTGTATGAACCTTATTCCCAGGACCTCTGAGGATTCAGACTGGCATTGTCCTGCGGGTAGTTGTAACCCCTAATGAGAGGTAGATGCCTGGAACCTTCACACTTGGAGAGGTTGAGTCCCTAAGAGGCTGGGGTCTTGGGGACAGGTATTTGTTGGGTGCTGAAGCCACTGACTGGCTACATGGGCCAGAGACACCATAGGGTCTTGGAAAAGCTAATCAAGCATCGGGAAAACATTCTGAGGCTGCTGCCTCTCTAGGGGCCGGCCATGGCTCTTGCTTCTTTCTTCCTCTGGAGCTCTGTGATGCATTGGCGGGGGAGAATACTAACCACGTGTTCCTATCATCACTCTGGATTGGCATGTCACCTCTCCTGCACCCCAAGGTGGGAGTGTGAAAGGGCTGGCTTTGAGGCCTCTCTGGAGATGGGCAGGGGTCATCTGCTCCATCAGTCTGACCTTTGTGAGCCTTAGCAGTTGGATGGTGGCCCCAGAGGCGCCTGTTCCAGGCTAGGGTGTGTAAACTAGAGATGCTACGTGCCTGCTTCCCATCCATGACTTGTGTGGTAGAGGCAGCTTGCGCCAGCTTCTACTCAGTCATGGTGGCCCAGAGAGGCCCTGCCAGTCATGGAGCTAGCTGTTGTTGGTTAGCCTGGAGTCCCACTTGCCCAGAAACTGATGTGTAAAACTTACAGTCCCGAGGATTTGGGGGACACCTAGAAGTAGTCTTGGAGGAGGCCACTGGGTAGGGCTTTACTCCTGTTGAAACATCCCCTGGGCCTGTGGTAATGCTCTGGGCCCAGCTCTGTGAGTTCTTTGAAGGGGTTCTTTGGAAGGAGTCCACATGGAACAAGGCTGGGGTCTGTGGTTCTCACTGAGTTAATATAGAAAGGGAGGTAAAGGTAGAACTGAAGACTGACTTGTCCAAGGTCACACAGCTGCTGATTGAGAGAGCCAGTGCTAATGTGTCAGGACTTAAACTCTTTGATTAAGGCTTCTTCCTTGCCCAAAGGCCTGCTTTCTGGCTACGGTGGTGGTTGGTCCATAGAAGGCACTCAGCCAGGGGCTGTGTATTAAAGGTTGGAGGCCCCTTTTGGAGAGCCCTCACATTGCCCCTAGCTCTTCCTTTCCCCATGAGGTGAACAGTGGAGGCCAGGTCATAACCGGCCTTGGGTCCTCATGGAGTATACAGAATGGAAAGGACTTTGGGGGGTCCAGAGAGATTCTGGGCCTGAGCTGGCAGGGGCAGTAGAAAAGGTCACTTGACTGGACAAATGGCAATGGGAAGGACCTCTGTTAGCTCCAGCCTCACACTTCTGTGGGCCGCTGTCTAGATTTCTTTGCACTCTATTAAAGGGAGATGATCGTCTCATCCTGGAGCAATGACTGCACTATCAGGGAGATGGTGTTTACTGAGCACTTAATATGTGGCATGCCCCAATAAGTGCTTTGTGCCTTCTCCCAGCAGCCAGTCCTGTTAGATAATATTAGACACTTTTGACAGATGCATGGAGGTCACACAGCTGGAAAGTGTGGGGCTATAGGAGTCCAGAGGCTCTGCCTTTACCTGGGACAGTGTTTGAGAGCACCTGGTTAGTGTCCAGTTGAACTCGGTAATTAGCTGGTAGACCAGGACCAGTTCAGATAGAAAAGCCCATGCGCTGAGTCTGACAGTGAGGCCAGGGGTAGCTGTGTGGCCTGGATGCTACCAATGCCTCGAGGAGTAGGGTCAAAGAAGTATGAGTGGGAGGGGTTGGCATTGGCCTTCTGCTTGCTAGCTGGCCCTGTCACTTGCCCCCTGCTACATTTGGTAGAACTCCAGAGGCCAGAAACCACACAGAGGAAATGTTGAAGCACTGGCTGGGACAGTATCCCCGTCAGCAGGGACCTGTGCCTGGCTGGGGGTGGCAGCAAGCTGGCCCTGCTTTTTTTGTAGGAAGGAGACTTATGGATAAGAATAGCAACAGCTAACATTTATTGAGCTCTTACTACATGCCAGGAACTATTTTCATGTCTTACGTGTACAACTCCTACATTCCTCACAAAACCCTGTGAGGTAGCAATTTTTCTTCTCCCCACTTTGTAGATCACTTTATAGGCTTACTGAAGGAAGCTAAAGGGTGGGAGAGGCAGCGTGGGTCAGAGCCACTTCCCAGAGCTTATATGGGCAGCCAGCCTGTACCTGGAGGTCATCTTCAGTTGTTTTTTGTTTTGTTTTGTTTTGTTTTGTTTTCTCACATGGAAGCAGTCATCCAACCAGATGCATGACATTCCTCAGAAGTCTCAGTTCTAAGCTGGGCATGGGTACATGCCTGTAATAGCAGCACCTGGGAGGCTGAGGCAGGAGGACTGCCATAAGTTTGAGGTCATATTGGGATGCAGAATGAGCTCCTAGCCATCCAGCATTAAGTCACATAGTGAGATTCTGTCACAAAAGAAAGAAAGAAAGAAAGAAAAGAACAAAAAAGAAAGGGCCAGCAAGATGGCTTAGTGAGCACAAGTGCTTGCCACACAAGCCTGATGATCTGGGTCCATCTACAGTAGAGGGAGGGACTAACCCTCAAGGTTGTCCTTTGACTGCCGTGCACATGCCATGGTGTACATACCCACATCCACAATTGCACATGTGTGCATACTTGAGCGTGCGCGCGCGCACACACACACACACACACACACACACACACACACACACACTAATAATGATAAATACAATTTTAAAAATTTAAAAGTTCAGGGCTGGAGAGAGGGCTCAGAGGTTAAGAGAACTGGTTGCTCTTCCAGAGGTCCTGAGTTCAATTCCCAGCAATCACATGGTGGCTCACAACCATCTGTAATGAGATCTGGTGCCCTCTTCTGGTGTGCAGATATACATGGAAGCAGAATATTGTATACATAATAAATAAAATCTTTAATTTTTTAAAAAAGTTCAGAGAGATGGCTTAGTGACTGTTTGCTGCTCTGGCAAAGGACCGGAATTCATTCCTAGCACTCACATTGGGTGTTACAGCCTGTAAATCCATCTGCAGGGGACCTGGCATTCCCTTCTGACTTCTGAGGGTACACACACGCGCACACACACACACACACACACACACACACAAACACACACACACACACCCCTCTCTAAAAATCTGAGCAAGTCATGGATGACAGAGTCTTTCTGGCTCCAGATGTAAGAGGAGACTATAGTGTCTGCCCATTTTGATGCTCAGGGAAGGGCTTCAAGAAGAGCTGGGCCCTTAGTCCAGACACTAATGCTAGGTAACAGTTTGAACGTTGTAGGGAGCGGAGGGAAATGGATGCCTTTGAAGAAGAGCAGGTGACACCGTGTGCAGGACACAGAGTCCAGGGAGGGCCCAAGGAGCTGAGACGTGACTCAGAAAGGCGGCTTGTGCTTTCGTCTCTGAGCAAGCTCTTGAGTTCACTCTGCTCAGTACCAGCTCTGTGGCACTGGCAGCATCACTTAGATGGTTTGGGCTTCATTTTCTTCATTTGTAAAACGTGGCTGTGGGACCCTCGTGGTGGTTATTACATAAAGGCTCTCCATGGTGTTGGCACATCGCAGCAACTCTAGGAGGGTTTTTCCTGTATCCCTTCTGTCTCTTAAATGTCAGGCTGAGGTATTTGGGCTGGACGTGAGCCGGGAGGTTCTGAGGACCTTTGGAAGGATTTGGCCTGCAGAGGAGTGTGGTAGGATGGTGTTTGGGGAAGGTCTCTTTGGCAAGTGTGTGGCCCACAAAGAAGGGGCAGACTGTGACCTTGCAGAGAAGCCTCCTCTTGGAGCCTTGGTCTGGGAAGGGAAGAAGGGTGAAACTGCACTAAGATGTCCCCTCTGTGGGATGGCGTGTGACTTGCTAGGTTGAGGGGGGAACAGTGTGGGGGTGCAGATTGGGGTTGGGGAGAACCATGGGGAATTCATCTTGAGGCTTGGTGAGACAGAGAAGGGCTGGTCTCCTGTCAGTCATTCCGTGGGCTGGGCAGCGTCTTATTTGAGCATCTGGCTTTTTTCTTTTGAATGAATTCCTTTGGATAAATCCCCATCAGAGCTCATCTATAATAGCAGCAAATTGGGACTAAATGTCCCACAATAGGAAGATGATTGAGAGCGTTTGGAACATACACTGGATAAAATAATATGCAGTGGCGAACAGCCGCTCATCCCCTCCTCTCGGAGCATGAAGCTGGCTGCTGCAGAGCCCCTTGCACCCTTTGTGTGTGTGTTGTTTATGATTGCCCAGTGCTAGAGATGATGTGGCTTCCTTCCTTCTGTGAATGAAGAGGTAAAGGCTTGCCTCGGTCTGCCTTGAGGGTGGGATTTGTGTTTCATGCCTTGCAATGTCATTGGCATGTTGCTCTGTGAACAGAAATGCTTTGGCTGGTAGAAAAGTGAAGAGTGGGAGTGAATTGTTCAAGGTCATGTACTTTTTAAACTTCATTTTTAATTTTTAAAGAAGACTTATTTCTATTTTATTGTTTGGTTGTTTTGTCTGCGTGTATGTCTGTATACAACACAGACATAAAAGTAGAGGCCAGAAGAGGGAGACAGATGCCCTGGAACTGGAGTTACAGGTGCTTGTGAGCTGCCAAGTGGGGACTATGAATTAAAATCTAGTCCTCCGGAAGAGCAGCCAGTGCTCTTAACAACTGGGGCGTCCTTGAAGCTCTCATTTATTTGTTTGTTTGTGTATGTGTGTGTTTATTTGTGACTCTGAGTGTGTGTGTGTCTGTGTGTGTGTGCGCGTGCATGCGTGCACGCACATGCACGTGGAGGTCAGAGGATGACCTTTGAGAATTGGCTCTCTCCACCACGTGGGTTCTGGGGATGGCGGGCAGGGGCTTGGACCTGGAGGTAAGCAACTTCACCCCTTGAGCCATCAACTCATGCAAGTCACCGCCTCTATTTACCACATTCTTCTCATTCCTTGACTGACATCAAGTTGTATCCCTCTAAACCCACTGTAACTAGAAAAAAATCCTATGTGGAAAATTCACTGAACACACTGAACCTGCGAGTTGAGCAGCACAGTATAGCATTGAGCAGGCTGTTCGCCCTCATCATCAAAGGGCTGACTTGGAGCTGGAACTCACTGGTGCTTCACCTAGCCTTCCCAGAGGGCACCCTATTGCATGATTGCTAGCTCAGGGATAGAAAGTATGGTTTTACTAAACGCATATTGCTTTCACATCTTTGTAAAGCCAAAAAATCATGCACCGAGAACCGTCTATAGTAGTGAGGAAAAGATACCATGTAAGGACTTGGGACTCTCGAAGAACAGGGCTGAAGTCTTATTTCTACTTTTACCAGCTGCAAGAGTTTGGGGAATCAGTTAATCTCACCTTTAATGTGGATAGTCCACAAACCTGCTTTTGAGATTGTTAGACTACATGATCTAAAGCATAGAAAGTCTTAGATGTTAGCTTGTCCATAAAGCACCACACTGAGGAACTCATAACATAAAGGTATTTCTGAGACTGTTGATGTTAAACAGCAAAATCCCACAAAACCCACCAGCATCCAGATTACAATGGCATAAAATTGGGTGGATTATTAGAGACACAGATTGGAAGAAATCAAGCAGAAATGGAGTCACACGAGTACAATGAAAACTAAGATTTATTCAAACAAATCTTTCTTTAATGTTATACTACTACTTCTCAGCTTTCTTTTTAAGAAGCTCTCTCTCTCCTCCGCCCCCTCTCTCTGTGTGTGTGATTTGTGTGAGGGCAGACACACAAATGTCACAGGAGTGGAGGTCAGAGGACACCTTACAGGAGATGCTTCTCACCTCCCACTTGCTTTGAGGCAGAGTCTCTTTTCTTTCTTCTGCTTGGTCTGTGAACTTCCAGGAGACTCTCTGATCTCTGCCTCTCACTTCACAGATTCAAAGTGCTATGACTGGCTTATTATATGGGCTCTAGAGACCCAAACTCAGGCCATTAGGCTCTTGTGGCAAGTGCTTTTACTCACTGAGCCACCTGTCCACCACCTTAACTGGGTTTGCTGTGTTTTTTTTTAAACTTAAAAGATTTTTTTATTTACCATTCCAGCCTAATAAAATGTATACAGTAAAAAGGTAATGCTGTCCCTGGGAGAAGATATATGTAACATAACTCCCTGGGATGTATTAATGCCTCCTTTAGACTAATGTGTGAAAGGCCAAGACTTAATGAGATAAACTGACCAAGGATATATGAAAACAATTCACTAATGCAAAAACTCAGTTGTTATGGAATATTAATTGAAGAGGTTTTATTTGTTTATGTTGTGAAACATTTGTTTAGTGATGCAAAGATGTGTTACATTCTATGTTGCATTTGTTTCACTCTCTGAATCTGTGTTACTTTTCCTGGCTAAACCACCTGATTGGTCTAATAACCAGCTGAATGGCCAATAGTGAGGCAGGAGAAAGGCTAGGTGGGGATGGCAGATATAGAGAACAAATATGAGGAGAAATCTGGAAAGAGAAGATGGAGGAGCAAAAGGAGGAGAGGAGGAATTCAGGGGCCAGCCAAGGAGTAAGAAAGAAAAGATATACAGATATCTTTTGCCCAGAAGCAAAAGATAGACAGGATAATTTAAGTTAACAAAATCTGGCTAGAAATAAGCCAAGCTAAGGCCAGGAGTTCATAAGAAATAATAAGCCTCTCTCTCTCTCTCTCTCTCTCTCTCTCTCTCTCTCTCTCTCTCTCTGTGTGTGTGTGTGTGTGTGTGTCTGTCTGTCTGTCTGTCTGTCTGTCTGTCTGTCTTTCTCTCTTTCTCATGTGTATTTATTTGGGATGATGTGTTGTTTTAAGTTTCAAAAAGTTAATGATTCAACCCAGTTTTACCTTCTATCTTTACGTGGGTTCCATGGATAGAACCTAGTTGTCAGGCTTGCAAATGCTTTTTCCAGCCGAGCTGGCTTCCTGGCCTCTTAGTTTAATTACAACGATGGTCCCTGGAGGTGGCTCAGCTATGTAAAGGAACTTGTCCCCAAACCTGATGCGTTTCATTCCCAGGACCCACTTGACGGAAGTTAGTGACAATCAGTTCCAAAAACAACCTGGATTTCCACTTGTGGGCCATGACATGCACACTCACCCACACACACAAATAAGTAAGTAAATATAATTTTAAAAAGACATCTAAAAAATCGTAGTGATTCAAAAGCGTGTTCTCATCTTCCCCACTGTAATCCTGCTCTGTGGAAGTAGCCAGACAACCTAAATCCTCCTAGCGGATTTTCTGTATTAGGATAAGGGCATGGACAGGATTACTGTTTTGTAATTAGCATTTTAATTGAACTATTTATTGTTATTTTCATGTGTATAAATAAGATGTGACTCACACATTTTCCTATCTGTGGACAGAGCAATCACAGAGACATGCTTTATGGTGGCTTTCATGGGTAAATCCCAGCTCACCTGCCCAGCCTCCTGTTGATGGGCTTTCCAAGTTGTTTCTAGTTTTGCCCTGTTCTCAACAAGCCAACTCTATTGGTGTTTAAGCAATCTCTAAGAATCAAGTGAAGAGAAAAAAAAGTAGAAACTGCAAGGCCATGGGTTTCCTTTGAAGATCGGTTGCTTTTCCTTCTTCCTGCTTCCACTTGAGAACCTGTCCCTATCACCCTCAAAGTGGGGAGATATCCCAGGGAGACTCCATCTTTCTCTTATCATCTGTGACAGGCTCAACTTCTCTTAGGATGCTGTAAGTTGTTCTCTTACCTGTGCCCTTAGTGTCCTTGAACAACTTTTCCTTTCTCTGGACTTGAGTTTGTCCATCTGTGTGGTAGGGATGCCTTTCTGATCATAGCTACTGCTGCCACCAGCATCTATCTGCTGTGTGAATACTGTGCCAGGGTGAGCTTGGGGCTGAGTGGGCTTTAGGTTGTTTCATTCTCACTAAAAGCCTTTGATGTATCAGGGCATTATTCCCATTTTACCCGCTCACACCGGTTTTCAGAGAGGCTAAATAATGTGTCCAAGGTCATACAACCTGTGGAGCTGTGACCCCCCAGCTCTGTCTCTGTTTTTCACTCTATGCCCTGTCAACTAACCCCCTCTCATTGGTGAGATCCAAGCAAAATGTTAATCTGAAAGAATATTCTAGTGGGGCCATGAAGATAATCCTATCTCCCAGGAGGCTGAGGCAGGATGACACGAAGGTCAGGGACAGTCTCATCTTCATATTGAAACCTTGACTCAGACAAATAAATCAACAAATCGATTCTTTGAAATGTAAAATGCCCCACTCGGCACACACTCGCACACGTGCGTGCGTGCGTGTGTGCGTGCATGTGTATGTGTGTGTGTTCTTGAGTTTCTATGTCCAGGGCAGCAGCAGTTTTGGCTCTGTGGTTTACAGCAAGTTAGAGGTCATGAGATGTAGCAGGATAGAGGGAGAAAGAGCACTGGGCTTTGAGCCAGCAGACCTAGGTCCAGGCCTGGCTGTACTCAAGCAGACTAGCTGTATGACCTTGGCCATCTGATCCAGCCTGGGGAGTAAACCCTCTGCCCAGTATGGCCCTAGCCTGGATGGATGAGGTACAGGCCTGAAAGACTTTCAGATAGCCTGACAAAGGAGGTCTTGGCTGCCTCCTGCAGTGTCAGTGTGGTTCAAGAGGGAGACATCTTTCCTCTTTGATGTCCTTACTTTGCAGATCAAGGCTGCCACGTGGACCCGGTTCACACTGGCACATCAGTCTGGCTCCTTGGTAGCCTGTGAAACTTTTGGACAGAAAGGCATGCTGGCAGGTGGTGGCCTTGTTGTGTCTTTTGATTTTGTTTAATGCAGTTCTTGTGGGTACCACAGGCCTTTGACAAATTGTCATCTCCCCATGCCGAGTTTAGAACTGAGTACTCACCCGTAAGGATGGCAGAAGACTCAGATCCTTTTAGACCATGTGGGTCTGGCTCAGACAGAACACAGTCTGCACCCTCCCATTCTTTCATTCACGCCCTTCCAGTGTGACTGGAGGAAGCCAGTGCCCAGCCCTGGGGAAAACCCTGTGGGATGGAGCACCGCTGTCAGAAGAGAGAGAAAGCCTCTGAGGGGGGCACTTCTGATGTTTTCTTTTCTAACTTCTCAAGCAGTACACGTTCATAGTGGGGAAATGGAAGCACAGGCAAAGCTAAAAACCCTGTGTTTCCTTCTCCGAGGGAATGCCAGCATTAACAGGTTGGCATTAACAAAGGTAAGGATGTTGAATACCTCTGGACCACTTACTGTGGGATTTGACATCGCTTAGTGCTTTATGAATGCCATCCGAGCCCAGCTCCACATTTACAAAAGGAGAAATCGAGGCACTGAGGAGGAGTTGTTAGAGACTTGCTGAAGGTGTCCTGCTGACCATCTAAGCTCTGTAGACTGTGCTACCTCTTTCCAGCTGCTCCCCACCCCCTGCCGTGCCCCAGCACCAAATGGGAGCTGGACTATGGGTGGAAGCAGAATCCCACTGGATGCTTAAGCTACATAGGTGCTAACCCAGGGGAGAGGAGAGTTAAGGGAACCTGCAGGTGCTGAGACAACCATACAGCAAGGACAGAAATTGGTTTCATTCCTCTGCCCAGATGAGCCAAAGGAGGGAAGAGGGTCACTTGAGCTTCATGATGGCTGGAGCAGGGCAGGGAGCTGCAAAGTTGTCGCCACCTGCCACAATGAAGGGAACTAGGGAAGGCAGCTTACACGCTATATCTCTCCTGCCTTCCTACCAAACCCTCCAGAATCAGCAGGCCTGGGAGCTTGAGGGACAGTTCAGTGGGCTAGCCTCCTGTCATGCATACACAGTATGGATCTGGAAGTACAAATGCGGCCACCAATCTGGGAGGCATTGTGGCCAGGGAGTAGGAGAGAGGTGTCCCTTCACAAAGGAAGACGTCTGGGTGGCTGTTGAAAACATGCACCTGAGATGCTTGGGATTTTGGTTGTCTCTTGCCTCTACCACCCCGTTTCTTGGGTTTGTCCCTCTTTCCTATCTCCCCTTCTACCTTCCTCCTTTCTCTCCTCTCCTTTCTCTCCCCTCCACTGCTTCTTCTACTCCTGGGTCAGAGTCCCCTAAGCAAAATTGTCTGGTGTCACCAGTGTCTCAGATTTAGAAGAGACAGCCTCACCGTTTAGTGGGTGACTGCTCATGTTTTCTTGAGCACGCTGAGATGTACTTCTCTGACATACTGCGATTGCCCTGCCTGTATTGTTGGGCTCTAACTTTCCTATGACAGTCTCTGTACTCTTGTATTGCCGTGGTGTTGCTTAGGTGTGAGTGAGAGGCATGTGAGGAAACAGAAACAGGAAGTGGCTTGCCTGGAGGCTTGTCAGGTAGGAAATGGCAGCCTTGAAATGAAAACTACTGGTTCAGATTCTGTTGTTGTTATTTTCAAGATATCGTTTCTCTGTGACTTTTGGAGGCTGTCCTGGAACTAGCTCTTGTAGACCAGGCTGGTCTCCAATTCATAGAGATCCGCCTGCCTCTGCCTCCCAAGTGCTGGAACTAAAGGCGTGCACCACCTCTGCCCCACTCTGGTCCAGATTCTGAATGTCACTCTTCCCAAGGGATTTGCCTATCTGTCTAGAGAAGTCTGTCCTTTGCCAGTTTCACCCCTGCAAAAAATGAGTGTCCACTGAGCTCCCCTGGACTGAGGATGCTGAAATGCTATATAATAAGACCTTTGAAATCGTAGCGATCTGGCCCAATGTATGTCCTTGCACAAATCACTTTCTTGGCAGCTGTGGGTTCTCATCAGTGCGGTAAGGAGGATAGAGACAGGAGCTTGGGTAAGAAATCCTGTGTTTCAGGTCTGGTAAATCAGAGGAGAGGCTGCCTGGCTAGGAGCCATGGAGGCTCCTGAGGTGAATGCAGCCTGGGGATTCTGGCACTGTTACCAGCTGTGTGATCTTGGGCAAAGTTACTTAAGTTTTCTGCTTCATTTTTTTTCCATTTGGAAAATGGAGATCATAAGAGTGCTTGTTACAGGCTATTGTAAAGATTAGCTACACAAACTCGATAGATCAATGCCTGGCACACAGCAGACTATGAATGTTAACTTTGTACAATTTTAATTTTTCCTGTTTTGTTTTGAGGCAGTCTCACTAAACAGCCTAGGCTAGCCTTGAACTTCGTATCATCCTGCCTCTACCACCTGAATCCACATGGGACTCTGTTTAGTTTTGAGGTGGGGTCTTGAAGTTGCTCAGGCTGGTCTTGAACTTTACCATACATCTCACTCTATGTTTATAGTTACTTATCAAAAGTTGCACTAAGGCCTAGAAATAAAGTTGAATGAGACAGAGATCTTTATAGAGTTCATATTCTAGAGGAGAAATAGAAATAAATAAATGAATCAATAAGTGCTAAGTTCAGTTTGGGATGATATCTTTAAAAAACCATTGGAAAAACAGACAAATAAAAGTATTTAAAATAACACAGGCATAAACAAGTTAGCATGCTGTAACCATGGAAAGTTAGGGAGACACAATTTAGATAAGGCAGACAAAGAGCATACTTCAGGTAAAAGTTGCCCTGCCAAGAGAGGGGACAAAGTCATTGTTCCTGCACAGGGAAGACAAAGCCCAGATGTAGGGACAGACACTCCTGCACAGTGGAAGCACAGACAGACAGACAGACAGACAGACAGATAGACAGACAGAAGCTGGAATGACAGGCTTGCAGTAGAGAAGAGTCAGTCAGCTGGTAGGTGTGAAAGCCGATGCTAGAAAGCTGGGCAGGGGCCTGTAGCTTGGTGAGGAGGGTGTGCCTCTTATTTTGATGGGAAGTCAGAGTTGCTTTGGGTTTTGCTTGTTGAACAAGGGGTCACTATGTTGCCCAAGCTGGTCTTGAACTAAGATTCTCCTGTCTCAGCCTCCTGAGGGGTTGGATCTCTCTCTCTCTCTCTCTCTCTCTCTCTCTCTCTCTCTCTCTCTCTCTCTCTCACACACACACACACACTCTCTCTCTCTCTCTCTCTCTCTCTCTCTCTCTCTCTCTCTCTCTCTCTCTCTCTCTCTCCATTACCACCGGAGGTTTTAATGAGGGCATCCAACTAGAATTCTGATTCCTGTGGCTGCTCTTGGAGAATAAATCCTAGGAATGACTGCAGAGAGACCCTGTGTCAATCAGGTTTGGACTCGGGCAGTAGCTAGGGCAATTGAGAAAATGATCAAATCTGATGACTGTCCTTGTAGATGCTGACTCATGCTGGCCTCGAGTAGAAGGTTAACCAGATGTCAGTTGATTCATTTTAAAGAGGCGGTACAGCTGCCAGGCCAAGTGGATACTGCCTCAGCTGAAGAGATAGCTCCCTGCAGGCCGTCCAGATGTGAGGTTTAGAGCAAGTGAAGGCTGCTTAGTGGTCCTGCAATGTTGCAGAGCCCTGGATGCTGGCATCCTGCTGAGCCAGCCTCAGCCAGGGCTCACAGGGCCCCTCTCCAGACATTGGTGGTGTGGGCCCTGTAAGCATTCACATTCTGGCTGACCTTTCTCTTTTCTAATCCTGTGTGTTTGCCCCTCATGTGTTGGTGTCACCAGTCTGGCCTTGCTGGCTGGCCTTTGTCTTGTGCAGCATTCTCTTTCTGCCTCTGTTCTGGGCAGACATGCCTGTGCTCCGTTCACCGTTGTGCTGGGAGGGGTCTGTGAATGATGGGACATCTTTAGCCTAGGCCTGCTCCATGGTGGGAGTCCTGTCCTCCTATACTAGTCCCTGACACCTCTGACTTTTGTAAGGCTGCCTGCCTGGCCCTGGGTCCTGCTCTCCTCTCCGTCAGCCAGTCCCTCCTGCAAGGTGGTCTGGAGCTCCGTTTGCTTTTGTTTTTTGAGGTGTCAGAGCATCAAGGACTGGCCCTTTGCCCACAGGGTGACTCAGCCCAAGTGCCCTCCCTGCCTCTGTCTCCCTAAATGTTTCAACTCCACTTCTACCCCCTACCTTAGAAGTCTTCTTTGAGAACCAAGGCCACGCTCTGGGTCCCCAGGTCCCCAGCTCTTGTGCAAGGCTAAAACACACCCTGGTGGACCTACTTGCACCCTGGTGGACATCACTTGCAGGCATCTCCAGGGGACAGCACCGTCCTCCTTTGCAGATATCTCCAGGGACAGCACCATCCTATCACTGCAGTGAGCTCCATGGGGACCGGCTGTGCTTCCCCCAGGGTCCCTCACTGTGCCCAGTCTGGCCTGGCCACCCAGCAGCTCTGCCAGACTGTGCTGTCCTGAGCCTGAGCAAGAACTATGTCCACGTGACAAGGCCTGCTGTGTCAGAAGCCACAGCCCAGTTCTTGGCTCCCTTTCTATGGCCTTGTCAGAGACAATGCTGTTATCCTTGGGCTTGTCAAAGAAAGATTTTTATTGTTAAAATTTTTTAAATGTTATTTTTATTTTAATTAATAAAATTTTAAAATAGGCTTAAACAGGATTTATTGATCTCATCCTGTTATCTGAAGCCATGTGTGTCTGAGAAAAATGTTTTTTTTAACCTCTAGGTTTTATGTGTGTGTATCTATCTGTCTGTCTGTCTATCTATCTATCTATCTATCTATCTATCTATCTGAGTCCAGATCTTTCTGTGTACTCACTACATAATGCAGGCTGGCCTCAAACTCATAGCAGTCCTCCTGCCACAGCCTTCTCCTAGCACAGTGCTAGGATTACACAGGACATGAGCTTTCATACCTGGCTAACCTCAAGTTTTACCGCAATCATTTAAAGCTCTAGATTCCGGCATGGCAACAGGTTAGGGGTACACATCTTTTATCTGCCAGCACATAGGAGGCAGAGACAAAGTCAAGTTGATCTCTGAATTTGAGGCCAGCTTGGTCTATATAGCAAGTTTTGAGTCAACCAGATATAGAAGGGGGTTGAGGGCAGAGAAAGAGAAAGAAAGAAAAGGAAGGGAAATCCAGGCGTGGCCAAAAAAGGGGGAACAGGGGCTGGAGAAATGGCTCAGCAGTTAAGAGCACTGGCTGTTCTTCCAGAGGTCTTGGGTTCAATTCCCAGCAACCACATGGTGGCTCACAACCATCTTCAATGAGATCTGGCATCCTCTTCTTGACTTCAGGCATATATACAGACAGAACACTGCATACAAAATAAATAAATAAAATTTAAAAAGAAAAAAAAAAAAAAGGAGGATCAGCCCAAGATCAAGATCACATGGGCATGGTAACACGTCATTGAAGTCCCAGCTGCTTGGGAGGATGAGGGAGGAAGATCACTTGAGGCCAGGTGTTGAGGCCAGGCTTGAGACCAGAGCCTGGTCTCAAGCAAGTTACAGTTAAATAGAAGGAAAATGTTAGTCTGTTCTGCCACACACAGCTAACCATAGCTGACACTTAGCTGAGATGACCATCTTAGATGCCATTTGACTTTCCAGGATATGTCCTGACCAGTCCATCATAAGTTGAAAACAAATATATGCCTTATTATTCCCGTTTTATTCATTGTATAATATAGACAATTAAGACTTCTCAAACGGACACAGTGGCAGACCAGAACTAAAAGTAAGAAATCCTTATTCTCAGAGAGGCTGTCAAAGCCCGAGGGCATGTATTCTTGAGAATGTTTTTCATTTGTTTGTCTGTTTTTGTTTTGTTTTCAAAACAGGGTTTCTCCATATAACAGCATTGGCTGTTCTGGAACTCACAGGCTGACCTTGAACTCACAGAGATCCACCTGCCTTTGCCTCCCAAGTGCTGGGATTAAAGGCTTGTGACACCACTGCCTGGCGAGGTTTGTTTTGAGAATTAGGAACTGTCAGGACACTCGGGGTGAAAGTAAGTCAGCCTGATGTGGTATAGATAAGGAGATGCTTTGGTATTTAGGAACAAAATAACAACTCTAAAAAGTTGTACTGAAATTTAAAATCCCTAGAAACGGTGTACTGAGTTTTCAATTCTCTGCATTTTAATAAGTTTATTTGTACACTATGCAGTCTAGGCAATTTTAACATGCAATCTTGAAACACATCCACCAAAGGAGATATAATTGCCACTCATAGATGAAGAAATGAGGATGTCGTGATGATTGGAAAAAGAATAAGTGGCTGATGTATCTGGAGAATGTGGTACAGTTTTCATGGAAGTCCCACAGGGCTTTTGTTTGTTTTTGGCCAATGCCATCCAGTCTTTGTCTTCCAAGGGTCCATTCTTATCACCACACCAACATTACGTATTACCACAACAGTACCCACTGAGTACTCTTCACTTCTTGTTTCCAGTAGATGTGACCCTTGACCCTGGGAGGAATAACACAGTGAACACAGCACAGCGCTGAAAGAGCCAAGTGTGTGTGGGGTGTGTGTGTGTGGTCAACAGCAAATCAGTGCCGACAATGCTTGCCAAAGACGTGCAGGGAAAAGAATGTCCGATGGGGTTGTAGAAGTGTGCAGACCTTCTGGTGGGGAGATGGCCGGGAAAGGCTTCCTGGAGGAAGAGGGAGCAGTTAAACCACATGCATATTTAGGGAAGGATACAGCCTAGACAGAAGGCTTGAGGAAGGGCTGGGTCACGCCATGAAGGTAACGGACCTGGAGGTCTATTTCAGAGCAATGCACTTCCTTCTTTACCTTGTGCAGAAGTGTTATGCAAGGAGGTAGCTGCCGATTCACGGGGAGTGCTGAGACGAATTTGAGGAGAAAGATGAAATGAAGGAGTTTGAAATTTTAATGCAGGAAATGAAGAGCTGTCAGTTAAGCTGGAAGGTGGGCATGGGGCTGGCGGCAGCAATTCCAGGCAAGCTCAGATGTTTCTATTCCTGGCTGAAGCTTTGAATACCGGCGGTTATTCTCTTTTCTTTTCTAATGGGGGCTGGGGTCCCCAGCATTTATTTACCTAGCTGGTGTTCAGCCTGGACCTAGGCCATTTCTCCTTTGAGGAGGTTAGGTTGGGCTCTTTGCTGAGGTAGTTGAGTGCCAGGGAGAGAAAATGGGCCTGCAGTTAAGATCTGGAGAGTTAAGCAACCAACGGGGAAGAGAATGGGCTAGAAGCTAAGCCCACTGGCTGAGGAAGTGACTGTCACTCAAATCCTGTTAGTCTTACTGTGACAGAAGTGACATAGACTAGTTATTTCTCAAAAAGTGCCCAGCTCCTCCTATCTGTGGCACTGGCTACCAGATACTCTGCAGGGAAATTTGGGGGCATTCACCTAAGATTGTTTTCCTAGCTGTTTCCAGGAAGAACAGAGGACACAGGAGGGGAGGAGTGGATGTACCCCTGGGGCTGCCTGGACATCACGTCACAGCAGAAAATGTCCACAGAAGTCTTTGGGCCTTTAAAAAATACTTTCAAATGTTTATTATTTGTGCGTATTTGCCATGTGTGTTGGTGATGGTGGAGGAAGTCAGAGGTCCCTCCCCAACCCACAGCTGGCTGGAGTTCCAGGCATCTCTGAATTACCTGATATGGGTGCTGGGAATTGAACTCAGGTCCTAGTCCCTCTCCAGGAGGCTGTTGGTTGAAGAGGAGGACCTTCCCCTACTAGAACCTCCAAACAAGCTCTCAAGGTCTATTTAAATGCAAAATTATTTAAAGCAGTCTTGCCTATTGACCCCGTGTGATGTGAGGGCTGGACTTTCTCAAGCACAGGCCTAGGGAAGGTCCAGGGCTCAGCAGTCAGGACTCAGTTTGACCCTGCATGGGCTCGGAACTCCCTCAGAGCAGCTGTTGTGCCGTGTCCAGAGCTCACGTGAGTGCTGAAGTGTCTTTATATAGCTGGCTTGAAGTTGTCCCTCTGCTCCTTAAGATGAGGGTAATGGCTGGAAGAGAGCCTCTCTGAGTGGAGTGAAGGAAGCCATGTGACCAGTCTCACTTCCTCCCCACCTGGCTGCCCAACAGCAGCACTGGGAACATGCACACCTCCTGTTTGCGCTGCCGTCCTCAGCTCATGAGGACTTCCGTGTGGGCCCCCTGGGTGGAGGACGCCTGTGGCCTGTTTGTGGCCCTAGGCTCCCCTGTAGTCTGCCTAGTGCCCTTTGCTCTGGGCTAGTGCAGTGCCCATGGGACTGCAGGGGGGTACAAAGAATACAAAGGATGGAAGGAATGGTCAGGGTGCTTACCCAGTGTGTGTGAGGCCCTGGATTCCACCCCCAACCCCTCCACAAATTTGAATAAGTAAATAAATTAAAATGTTTTGCTTCCTTTAATATGGTTTGGTTTTGGGTTTTTTGAGACAGGTCTCATTTTGTAGCCTAGGCTGGCCTCAGACTTGTGCTAATCCTCCTGCCTCAGCTTCCCACATGTTGGTGATACAGATGTGATACAGCACAGCTGACATAAAGAAATAAATGGAAGTGTGAGTCCCGGAGCATGTGGGCGGCTCAGAGAGTTCAGTGTGCCTGTCTGTCTGAGGCCTTCCACGGTGGATGGTGGAGGAAAGGCTCCCACCAGGCCTTGTGTGGATCTTTCTCATATTCTATGATACAATGAACTTAGAGGAAGGGTCTAGACTAAAAAGTGATGGTTCCTGAAAAGTTTCTACACCCCATAAGCCTCTCCGCCCATGCAGCAATCCAAATCAGACCAAATCAAATGGAATTAGAAAAAGTCGACCTTTAATGGATATAGTGCTCCTGGATGGCCTTCTAGCCCCCTAGAGAGGAGATGGGAAGGGGAGACTGGAAAAATCACGAGTCTGTTTTCTGGGGGACAGTTTAAATACCCTGTGAGAGTGATCTTGAGTATCTCTGTGGAAGGGGCCATCATTTGTCAGGCTTTCTGAGATGCAGCAGGGTTTAGAGGGAGATGGGGGAAGAAGCTTGGGTGGAACTTCTACCATAACATTCCAGATTCTTTGGGTATATGGATGCCAGGGGGCTGGGGTGAAGCTTTCACCATAACAGTTCCTACCCATTTCTCTCACTCTGTTTGAATATGTGTGTGTGTGTGTGTGTGTGTGTGTGTGTGATGAATGAGTGCTTTTGCCTTTAAAACAAAACAAAGTTACAATAAATATACTTATTACAAATACCCAAGTGTTGGATGTGATGGCAAATACCTGGAAACCATCACTAGGGAGCCTGAGACAGAAGGATCAAGAAGAGTTCAAGGCCTCAGCTGTTGAGGTGGCTTAGTGAATAAAAGTGCATGTCCCACAACCCTGAAGACCCGAGTTGGATCCCCAGAACCCGTCATGGAAGGAGATCAAATCCTGAAAAGCTGTGCTCCACACTCATGTCATGTGCACACATGCAACAACAACAATTAGTGCCAGCATGGACTACATAGTGAGTTCAAGGCTAGTGTGGGCTGTGTGGCGAGACCTTGTCTCAAAAACAAAAAAGATCCAAGAAGTCCAAAGTGTCTAGTGTAGAAATGATACTCCCCTCTTATCCCTCCCATCCCTGTAGGTCTTTTCCTTTTCCTTTAACTTTCCTTAACAGTGGCAAGTGTCCTTCATGACCTCTTTCTTACTGGATGAATAAAACATGAAGCCACACTGTTAGACTGCTGTCTTCAGCACCTGGCCAATTCCAGCAGAATAGCTGGACAGTGGCCCTTCCTTTTCCCTGGCATCTCATTTAGTGTTTCAAAGGGGAAACTTAAGGACCCCCTGTCCCAGAGATATCCCCCTAAGTCCCTCAGTCTGTGGGTGAGTCCCAGAGAGGTGAGGTGGCACATTTGTGGTAGACAGACTGAGCCCTGCCACCCTGAGCATTCCATGGGCAGCACGGTGTGTTTTCTACCGATGTCTACCTGTTTTGATCCATGGAACTCCATCTTGATAACATCTTGTGAAGCTGGGGCTGCTGCTGGTGTGTGTGTGTGTGTGTATGTGTGTGTGTGTGTGTGTGTGTGTGTGTGTGTGTGATTGCAGCTGGGGAAGTGAAGGAGTTGCAACCCCAGGCTTTCTCACTTTGCATTCAGTGCATCCTGCATTAACTAAGGGGCTGTCATGTGCCAGGTGTAGGGGGTGGGAGAGCCAGCCTGGCCAGGGCCTTGCTGGCACCCTGTGCAGAGCAAAGGGCCCTAGAGAGACCCTCATCATCCTTAGAAAGGGTGCAGATCCCAGGTCTGGACCATGAGGGAGGTCTGGGTTTCTATGTAAGTGTGGACACAGAGGGAAGGAGGCCTAAGACTTCCTCTGGGGCCACTAGGCCTCCCCCTTCTCGCGCCTCTCTTTCCTTTGCCCCCACTCCCCACTTCCTCCTCTCTGGTTCTTTGTCTGTTTGTCCATCTGTCCCACACCGCGTGCGGTTCCTGCCCCCCTCGCTGTCACAGTATTATCCTTCCCCCATCACACGCTTTCCTTCATTCCAATGCAGGCGTGCTAGTCACCATGACAACAGAGACAGGCCCCGATTCTGAGGTGAAGAAGGCTCAAGAGGAGACTCCACAGCAGCCTGAGGCTGCTGCAGCCGTGACCACCCCGGTGACCCCCGCAGGCCATAGCCACCCGGAGACCAACTCCAATGAGAAGCATCTGCCCCAACAGGACACGAGGCCTGCTGAACAGGTGTGTACTGGGGCCTGGGATGTCCCTCTTCCCACCCCACTAGTCCCCTTGGTCCAATTCTTAGGGCCCTAGTGTTTTCTCAGCAGGGAAGGAAAAGGGAGATATAGCTACATTCATGACTCTAGGCTGTGGCATGACGGTCATTTTACACTTAATTCACCAGTCCCCAGAGGGGAGCTGTCATTGCCCCTGTTTTATGTTGAGAGGGTCTGTGGCTCACTGTGGTGTACCCAGATCCCCAAAGTCACATAGTAATAAAGAGACATAGGTAGAGGTCAGGCCCAGAACCGATTCCAGATACAGTCCTGCCAACTTTAGTCTCCTGTCTTTTCACTCAAGCCTGGCAAACCTGGTGAGACCCTGACAAAACTCCTCCCCGGAAGACTCTAGGAGACTGAAGGACATACTGAGCCCTCCCTAATTCATGGCAGGTCCAGAGAGGCCAGGACTTGGCCACACTCTTGGAGGGAGCCGGCTCTTTCCTTCATTGCAATCGCCACAGCTCTCAGCCTCTTGCTAGACCATGTGACAGTTAAGATGGGACAGAGCAGTCAGATGCCCTGGTGAGTCACATGCTGTTCTAGGGAGAGGTACAGGGCAGCTTGGTGGTGACGCTAGTTCTCTGGACTGCTCCTGTCCCCTGAGGCTGTCCACAGTAGCAGTAGTCTGTAGGCAGACAGACCCCTCCGCTCACATGGAAAATCGCATCTCTACCCATGTACACCAACCATAGCCCCCAGCCACCTGAAGGTCTTGGAAAAAGTAGTACTTCATCTTGGCCTCAGCCACCCAGTTACTTCCTGTTGCTTCAAGTTTGCTGACTTCTTTCCTTGTGGGTCCCACAGAGCCTAGATATGGAGGATAAAGACTACTGTGAGGCCGATGGCCTGTCGGAGAGGACCACGCCCAGTAAGGCCCAGAAGTCACCCCAGAAGATTGCCAAGAAGTTCAAGAGTGCCATCTGCCGAGTCACTCTGCTCGATGCCTCTGAGTACGAGTGTGAGGTGGAGGTAGGGAGCACCCAGTGCCATATGCCCTACCCCAGGCTGGCTGGCCTCAGTGCCGGGCTAGCTCCTGTGTGTCCTGAGTCCAAGCCAAATCAGAGGAGGACCAACTGTGATGTTCAGAGGGCTGGGTTGGCCTGGCACTCCCTTGTACAGATGGCGACACCACGGTCCAGAAAGGGTCATCACTATTGCAAACCAAATTAAGACCCAACACAGACTGGCACCAGGAAAAGGTGTCTCAGGATGTCTGTGCCTTGGTAAGAATGTCACCATTTAAGGGCTGATAAGCAGGGCTGACAGAAGGATGTCACACTGTGATTCTAAGTTTCAGGCTATCTTCTGGATAATATGTGCATGTGTGCGTGCGTGTGTGCGTGCACGCGCGTGCACACACACACACACACACACACACACACACACACACACACACACACCTCACTTGGCATCTTCTCTTCCTCTCACCCCCAAGCCTTAGGCTTTCAGCTTCTTCTCTTGATTTCTGTCAAGGAGAAATCTCCAACATGCTCCCAAGCAGATATGTGGTCTTAGGAAGACCCTGGCGGGGCTTGTGAGGGAGACCTAGGTGAGGTGGACATTAGAGACTTGGACAGTGATGCCAGGTGGCAGGCGTGCTGAGGTCCTGCCCAGCCACTAGGAGGCTCACGGGAGCTCTTTCTTTGTCCAGGAGAAGCTGTGTCAGCCCCCAGCCCCCACCTGCAGGTGCACCAGCCTCACGGTAGCTCTTCTCTCTCCCTCAGAAGCACGGCCGGGGTCAGGTGCTGTTTGACCTGGTCTGTGAGCACCTCAACCTCCTGGAGAAGGACTACTTCGGTCTGACCTTCTGTGATGCTGACAGCCAGAAGGTACCTGGCTAGGGGTCTGCTGTGGCGGGTGGGAAGGGAGGCAGTCCTACAGACCTCTGTGTGTACATCAGCTGCCCTAACCACTCAGTTCTCTGACCCAACTCCACGCCCCCAGTCTTTTCTAAGGTGCTCCCAGACAGGTACCTAGAAAGCTATGATGTGTCTGTCTGGGTTCCCTGGGAACAGAGCAGTCCTCAACCAATGCCTGGGCAGGGTGGTGGTGGTGGGGCAGGCTGCCTCACTTTCCTTCTAGCTGTAGCTGCAGTACCTGGCCACTGTGGTTGTCTCAGGGCAATGCCAGCCCTGAAGCCATGACCAAACCCTGCTGGGAATCCAGGCCTCACTCCCTAGTGCCAAGTAAATAGATTGAGGCAAGAATGTTCCCCCATGATAGTCTGTGGCTGGCCACTTCCAGGTAGTCATCTCTCCCAGTCCCACTCTGCCCACTCCTTCATCTCCCTTCTAAAGGATGAATCTTCGATTCTCTTCCAGAATTGGCTGGACCCCTCCAAGGAAATCAAGAAGCAGATCCGGAGTGAGTACTTGCTTGTGGCTGGGTTGTGTGGATGGGTGGGCAGGGCTTGGCTCTAGTGCTCCCACCTACTTTGGAATGTGCTCCTGGGTCCCCTACTCCTTTGCCACGCATGCAGGTCTTAGAGAAGGCAGGGTAGGAATGATATAGACATTATTTTATAGGTAACAAGTCTGAGGCCCAGGCAACAGATGACATCACAGAGCCACACTGAAAATTAGTACAGACACTGTAAATGCATTCAGGAGATCACCTTTGCAGAGTCTTCTGGGTCCTGGGGACAAACAGAGGAGCTGGAAAGAGCTAGCCTTCTGTCCAAGGATGGTGTAGTAACTAACAACCCTTAACTCAGGTCTGCAGTCTGACATAAGGTCACAGAGCCAAGTGCTGGCAGAGCCAGTCTTGAGCCCTGGCCTTCGTCTTGTTCTCTTTTCAATGCCTGGGGAGGTAGCAGATGACAGGTCAGCAGCTTGTCTTTTCTGGCCCAGAGAGAAGCCTGTTAGGAGGTATGAGAAAGCTTTCAAATGGTGGAAGGAGGAGGTTGGTAGCCTCAGCAAATAGGCCTGCAGTAGGTGAAGAACATTTCTGTCTCCTTCCCAGGCCCCACACACCCTGGATATGCTTGGGCTCTTCAGGGTTTTGCTCCCTGGCCCCTGGCTGGGAAGCTGTAGCTGAGTCTGTTGCCATGACAGCAGGCATCTGGTCCAGGGAAGCCAGCTGACTCTACAGGAGGAGGCTTGAGGAGATTTTCCTATAGGTTCCTGACAGTTGGTGACAAAGAGGCAGGCACATAGGCAGAGCCTATTTCTGTGGGTCAGCAGGATTCTAGGGCTGAATTGTAGGCCGTCTTCTAGTGTGGCAGCCCTGCTGGGAGACGGGCCTCTCATGCCTTGAAAGAATTGCTACAGACACAGGCAGCCAAGTTGCAGAGTTTAATAAAGCCTGGAAAAGAGAGGCAGCCAGGCTGAATGACCAGGCCCTAGGGTCATTCCCCAGAGCAATCCTAGAGACCCTGTCTTGTTACATAGACTGTTGTTCCTATGACAGCTCAAGCTATGGCCTTCACATGGCCTTGATCCTTAGGAGGTGCCTCCCCTAGAGGACTGGGGAATTTGCCTCAGTAGGCAAAGAGCCTGCCGCCTAAGCATGAGGACCTGAGTTCAGATTCTCAGCACCGAGTAGAGCCAGTAGAGCACCACACATTTGTAACACAGGTAAATTCTAGGGGCTTGCTGTCCAGCCAGTCTAGCCACACTGATAAGCTCCAAGTTCAATGAGAAACTAGTTTCAGAAAATTAGGTGAAAGTGGATGACTCAGCACTTGAGCAATGTAGGAAATACTTATTGGATGCAGGTGCAATAAAGAGAAAAAAAAAGGACATGAATGTGAAAAGGAGACATGTTGGGGTATCGGGGAAGTATGGACGGATATGATCAAGATACATGGTATATATGTATGAAATTGTCAAGAATAAGAGATGGCTTGGTGGTTAAAAGCACTTGCTGCTCTTTCAGAGGACCTGGGGTTGATTCCCAGCACCCACCATCTGTGACTTCTGTTTCGGGGGAATCTGATGCCCTTTTGTTGTCTCTACAGGCACTGCATGTGTGCATTTAATACACAGGCAAAACCCTTAGATGTATAAAATAAAAATAAGTCTTTCAAAATAATAACAACAGCTGGGCTGTGGTGGTACATGCCTTTAATCCCAGCACTTAGGAGGCAAAGGCAGGTGGATCTCTGTGAGTTCAAGGCCAGACTGGTCTACAGAGTGAGTTCCAGGACAGCCGGGTCTTCATAGAGAAACCCTGTCTCAAAAAACAAAACAACAGCAATACTACTACTAGTAGTAATATGGTAGATAGCATTAGAGGAAGACATCAACCTCTGGCCTCCACATGTACATAAGCAAGCAATACACACACACACACACACACACACACACACACACACACACACACACACACATGTCTGCACGCCCATGCATGTGCCTTTTTCTATTAGAGCTTTGTCTTTGTCCCAGTCTCTGAAATGCCCATCTGTTCACCCCAGCCCTGTCCTTTGGGACTGCAAAGGAGCAATTTTGCCTCCTTCCTGTTGTTGGTCACATCCCCTCACTCTTGATGGTGGCTTCATGAGCCCTTGTACCCCAGGCTTCTGAGATAGGTATCTCTCCCCTCTAGCCTCATTGCCTGTCATCTAAGATACCTTGGACAGTTCTCTGAGTCGCTGATTGTTCTTGGCAAGTGGACTAACCATTCCTGCCTCATGAGCGGCCAGTGACAGCAAAGTGACACACCCTTAGACATTGCCAGACACGATGGCTGTTTTCTTCTGGACACAGCCTGGATTTAAATTCTAGCTCAATTCCCACTTCTTGTGCTTTGTAACTGTTCCATGCCTCAGTTTCCTCCTGTAAAATGGGGTCATGATAACGCAGCTTTGGGATTGCTGAGAGGGTAAAACGGGGTACGACACTCACACAGTGCCTGCTCCAGTGCACTCAGCATGCACCAGCTCTGAGCACTGCTCACGGGCACTGCTTTTCTTCCTGACACGGGGCTTGTGTCCCTTGAAGCTTTCTAAGGAGTCTTTGTGATTAAGAGCCTGGGCTCTGGGGTCAGATGACTGAGTTTGGAAACCTGTTCTCTGTTACCAATTAGTTGCTCGATCCTTAAAATCTTTGTCCATGAAAAGGAAACTCAGCTTGGGAAGGTTGCTCACTGGCAGAGTGATTGCCTGGCATGCCCATGGCCTTGGGTTTGATCATGAGTGCTGGAAAAAAAACCCAAACAACAACAACAAAACCAACCAACCAATCACGAAAAACCTTACTCTTGGGGTGACTATGAAATTTAAGTTTCTATGCTGGTGGGGAAAGCTGGTCACCTTTGTTATTTAGGCTTCCATGTTCTCAAAATTGTATTTTAGTGAAGCAATTCAGTGCATACATGTGGCATGCAGGGTAACTTTTCTTTCTTTTTATCTTCTTTTCCATTGTTAGCTCTCAGCTCTCCCAAGAAATGGATTTTATTATGTGTGGTGTGTGTGTGCATGTGCATGTATGTGTATGTGATGTGTGTGTGTGTGACGTGTGCATGTGTGTGTGTGATATGTGCGTGTGTTGTGTGATGTGTGTGTGTGTACCACAGCATACATATGGAGGTCAGAGGACAATTCTCAGGAGTTTCTTCTTACACTGTACTCAGGTCGTCAAACTTTCATGGCAGGTGCTTTTACCCCTTGAGCCACCTCGATGGCCTACTTCCAAGTCTGTTAGCCTGGGCCTCAGTTTCCTTATCCATCAAATGGGAATGATGCTCCAGGACTGGATTGTCCCAGAGAGGGAAATCTATGGAAGATTGCTCCCAGGCTAGGGCATCAGGGACAGCCACCAGGATGACGCAGCCTCTCTGACCTTTCTTGCCTTTCCCTCTTAGGCAGCCCCTGGAACTTTGCCTTCACAGTCAAGTTCTACCCTCCTGACCCTGCCCAGCTGACAGAAGACATCACAAGGTGAGGACCATGGAGAGAGGGATAGATGCGCTGGTCCTGTGGAACTGTGTGTGGCCCAGGCATGATGGCTCTGGGAGATGCTGGAGGCTCTGGGAGATGCTGGAGGCTCTGGGAGATGCTGGAGGCTCTGGAAGATGCTGGAGGCTCTGGGAGATGCTGGAGGCTCTGGGAGATGCTGGAGGCTCTGGGAGGTGGAGGCTCTGGCAGATGGAGGCTCTGGGAGATGGAGGCTCTGTATTTTAGGGGTAGCAAATGTAGATGCCTTTCCCAGACAGACCATCTCAAGAAAGTAGAGAACATGAGGAAAGCAGGATCCACATGCAGCTGACTTTAACCCCAGAGAAGGTGCCAGAGGGGTCCCTGGAGTCCATGAAAAGGACAGGTGTATCTAAAATGGTTGTTGTGGTCTAGCAGCATAGCTCATCAGACTCGTGCTGCACAAGCCTGGCACCTTGAGTTCAATCCCTGGAATGTATGTAAAAATAGAAGGAGAAATCATTGCCACAGAGTTGTCCTCTGACCTCTACATACATGTCCTAGCATCACTACCTCCTTCCCTCCCACCACACACACATACACACACACACACACACACACACACACACACACACACACACACACACACTGCTAATATATTTTTAATAATTAAAACGATTGCTATCAGGCTCTGGGAAGTCACTGGCCTGTGGGAATTGGGCCTGAAAGTTGAGTGAAGTCAGATATTTAGGTATTTGTGTTGGAAAAACAATACTTTTTAAATCTTGACAGTGAATACAAGCTTTTTGTAACCCACTCTCTGTGGGTCAGGTAACCTGGCACATGTGGTCTGAGGTTCTGTATGGAACACCAATTTGTGGTGTTGAGAAGGGAGGAAGAGAGGCTTGCATGTGTGGGAGTTTCGTGTCCTCTGTGCAGTTGGGCGTGTGGAGATGAAAGGAGGCGTGTGAGCCCCATGGAGACCACCTGGGCTGCCAGGGTGGAACATGGGCCACATAGGTTCAAGTGGCCTGAGGGATTGTCAGTAGGGACAGCATCCTTCCGGGTGGGAGCTTGTGTGGGCTCATCCTGCCTCTGGAAAGTGGAGCAGGGGGAAGCCCCTCCCTTTAAGTCCTGTCAAAAACATGGCCTCTTTACATGACACCCACTCTGGCGCCATTCACATTATGGGCCTTGCACCCAATAAGACATGGGCTTGGAAGCTGCCCTCCCTCTCTCCCACTGGGCCCTTTTCTTTTTCTTTTTTCTTTTGTTCAAGTACTGGGGCTTGAACCCAGGACCTTGTACATGCTAGACAAGCACTCACCCTCTTTTTATTTAAAAGATTTTAATATTTACTTTTTTTTAAAGATTTTATTTATTTATTATGTATACAACATTCTGCTTCCATGTATATCTGCACACCAGAAGAGGGCACCAGATCTCATTACAGATGGTTGTGAGCCACCATGTGGTTGCTGGGAATTGAACTCAGGACCTCAGGAAGAGCAGTCAGTGCTCTTAACCTCTGAGCCATCTCTCCAGCCCAGTATTTACTTTTCTTTATGTGTACATGTCTATGTGAGGGTATGCCACATGTGTTGGTAGGTGCCTATAGAGGCCAGAAGTGGGTTTCAGGTCACCTGGAGCTAGCAATTCAGGCAGTTGTGAATCACCCTACATGGGCTATGGGAACAGAACCCAGGTCCTTTGGAAAAGCAGTATGTGCTCTTAACCACTGAGCCATCTTCCCAGTGCCACTTTTTAAGAAATTCTGAGACAGTCTCACTAAGTTTCCTGGGCTGGCTTTGAACTTCTGACCCTCCTGCCCAGCCTTTTTAGTCTGAAGTTATAGGCCTGTACAGCCAGACCTGGATATCAGATCTATTTTTAATGCTTGATATGCCCATTGACTAAGCAATATATCAATTTCAAGATGCTGTCTCTGGCCTTGGGAGAGACGGCAGATGTTCCTGTGATACAGCAGGGCCCAGGCCGTGGCTTCGTTAGCCCCACTCTGGACTCTGAGATCTGCTTGGGGCCAAGGTGACAGCAGCCATATCCAAATCCAGAGCTTCAGGCCAGCACAGCCTCCAGGGTGTGTCCTTGGTGCCAGACCCTGGATCTCGGGCTTCCAGGGACACCAGGAAGAAGGTTAGTCCTGTCCAGCACAGATGGCTCCAGAAGGTAGGGTCGTAGGAGCAGCTGATTTAGTCAAAAATAGTGAAGCCCAAAATAAACTGGTCAGAATGACAAATTGATTGAAATGAAGGATTGGCTGGAGTGCTGGGAATGACTTTTGAATTTTTAGACTCTTGAACAAAATGTCACAGGCCCATGCTGGACTCCTGTGATGTGTGAGTGGTGGCGGATGGCTGCACGTGGCCATTTCCAGGGCTTTGCTTCCAACTTTGAAATAATGTCACAGAGCACTAAAAATTCTACTAAGTCAAGTCACTTTGAAGGAAGAGACTTGGCAGTTAGGAAAACATTGGCAAAACATGGCAGAAAGGGCAAGGAGACAGCTCTGGCTGATGATGAAGCAGCCTGTGCCTTACTTCGGTGAATAGTGGCTGCAGAAGCGCAAATAGCTTAAATGGTAAACCATCAAACTGGTGGCTGGAAATGCTTCTCTAGACCAATTTGGCTTTTAAACAATTCACTTAGGGCTGGAGGCAGAAGAAAGTTTGGGGAGAGGGCCAGCAAGATGATTGAGCAGGTAAAGGTACTTTCCTCCAAGCCTAATGACTTGAGCTTGATCCCTAGGACCCAAATGGTAAAAAAAGAGAATCTATTTCCAAAGTTGTCCTCTGACCTCTGCACACTCTGTAACCTGCACATGCTTCCTTTCCTCCTTACACAAACTCCCTCCCTCTCTCCCTTCCTTCCTTCCTTCCTTCCTTCCTTCCTTCCTTCCTTCCTTCCTTCCTTCCTCCTTCCTTTCTTTCTGAGAATATATTAACTTGTAGGGCGGGCAGGCAATGCAGTTCAGTTGGTAGAGGGCTTGCCTGGCATGTAGGGAGCCCTGGATTCCATCCCCAACACGGCAAAAAAGGTGTGGTTCATGCCTATCATCCCATCACTTGGGAGACTGAGGTGGGAGGGTTACTTTGAGTTAAGCAGTGGTACCCTGTGAAAAAGAAAACACAGAACATACTAGATTTCATAAGTTTTTGCATGCCTATAATCCCAGCACTTGGAAGGTGGAGGATTCATAATCAAGAACATCCTGGGATATATGATGAGTTCCAGGCCAGCCTGGGCTACATAGTGAAACCCTATCTCAAAACCAACCAATTGGGCTAAGGAGGCGGTTCAGTGGGTAAAGTGCTTGCACACAAGTATGTAGCTGAGTTTGAATCCCCCGAGCCTATGCGAAAGGACAGATGTGGTAATATGTGTGTAATCTTAGTGCTCCTATGCTGAGGAAGTCGAGACGGGAGAAACCTCAGAAGCTCCAGGGCCACCTAAGTGGTATACACAGAATCAAACAGCAAAAAGACCCTGCCTCAAACAAGGTGGTAGGCAAGGATCAATAAACAAGATTGCTCTTTGGGGCTGGAGAGATGGCTAAGAGCACTTGTTCTCACAGAGGACCCAGGTTTAGTTCCCAGTACCCACATGGTGGCTCATGAACATCTATCTGTCTGTAACTCCAGTGTCAGGGGATCTGACATCTTCTTCTGATCCCCATGGGCACCAGGCACGTACATTGTACACACACATACATGCCGGCAGAACATTCACTCATATACAATAAAATATATAATGCTAAAAAAATTGTCCTCTGGCCAGGCAGTAGTGGCACATGCCTTTAATCCCAGCATTCAGGAGGCAGAGGCAGGTGGATCTCTGTGAGTTCAAGGCCAACCTGGTCTACAGAGAGAGTTTCAGGACAGCCAGGGTTACACAGAGAAACCCTGTCTTGAAACACCAGGAAAAAAAAAAACTTCTCTCAGACTCCTCCACACACACCATGGTACTTGCACACACATACATGCACACTTACACAAAACAAACCAACCAACAAAAACAAATAAAACTACAAGTCATCTCCCGCCACCCCCCAACCCTCCCCTCCCCCCTCCCAAGGACCAAACCAGTAGTAGTCCTGTTGAGCTTGGAAATGAATTATATAAATCCCAGAAATTCTCTTAGAATAGAAAAAAAAATCCTCAAATTCAGAAATGAACAAAAATGCTGGAAGTCCCATGGCATGTCTCAAAACCTGTTCATAGAACACACCCACTCACCGGCAATGAATGCCAGTGTCTGTGGGTGCCATTTTCCCTGGAGCTGATTTTGTTTGGTTCTAACAGCCTAGCTGTCAGGGTCTGGGCCACCTGGAAGTGTAGACCCATGCCCACCTCTTTCCCTGCCTCTAGGTATTACCTGTGCCTGCAGCTCAGGGCAGACATCATCACAGGCCGGCTGCCCTGCTCCTTTGTCACGCATGCCCTGCTGGGCTCCTATGCCGTGCAGGCGGAGCTGGGTGACTACGATGCCGAGGAGCACATGGGCAACTATGTCAGTGAGCTCCGCTTTGCCCCAAACCAGACCCGGGAGCTGGAGGAGAGGATCATGGAGCTGCACAAGACGTACAGGTGAGCGAGCCTGGCGGCCCGCTGGCTGCGGCCCACCTTTCAGGTTGAAGGGCTAGGCCCTGAATGCTGTGTCTTACATATGCCACCGCTCCTAACACGAAGTGCCTGCCAACAGGTCATTTCTATGAGGTGAGAATAACTGGGACCATCTGTATGACTGCAAGTGGCCACTTGGACCTCAACTTCTTGAGTTCCTGTGTGGGTAAAATTCCCTGTCCCAAGCCTCTGGGGATCAGTTTTTCTGTTACTCAGTTATAATAATGGCGGCATGCCTCTGGGGAAGGGTACTGATGTAGTTGTTTGGGCAAAAAAAATCCCAAATTTAAATGCAGATGCCAAACCTGACTGTGCCTCTTTCTAAGCAGGGAGTGCCGACAGGTCGTTTTACTTCACTGTGCTTTGGTGTGTTCACCCATTCAGCATGGTGCTGGTCAACATGCCCCATGGGGTTATTAAGGAGGCCACACAGCAAATATTAAAGCCACGTGACATGTGGGCTGAGTGTCGCTATCCATCAATTGGAGCATTTGTGTTGTTGATTGCAGACTTTGTTGAGTTGTTGATTGCATATTTGTTGAGCTGTTGATTGAATACTTTGTTCTGGAGTTAGAAGATAATTGGCCAGATGTGTGATTGTGGGCTAGCTGCTGAACCTCTGTAAGCCCCATTTTCACCTATAAATACACAGGCTGAGATGATGAGTGTTGCTCAGCCGCTGGTTTTGGGACAGCAGAATTCATCATGTGGGATATTAAGCTTCCTTGGGCTGCAGACATTGAATGAATGCCCGTATTACCCTTAAGCAATTGCTGCAGTCCGCTGCCGTTTCTCAGTGCCTGCTCTGCAGAGAACACTACCTACCCCTGGATCAAAATAATCTATCGGCCCTTTTCAGCCAGAAGTGCTTTGGTCAAGCTCAAGGTTGTTATAAGAACCTGATGTGAAAGTACATTCTAAGGGCACCGTGCTGCCCCTGTGGGAAGGACTCTGACGATATTATCTCATCCCTATGCAAGGAGGGAGTGGGGAGGGCTGTGCACTGTGGGCTGCATCTGGAGAGGAGAGTCATGACCAGATATGATGAGTTCATATGTGGGGATGAGCCTGCTAGGTGTGATGGATGCTGGGCCAAAGATGGCAAATAAATGCTCTCAGAGATTTGCACACCAGCCCTGCTGGGTTCATACTGACTGCCATGGAGTCATGCTGAGTAAGACACATGTGGTCATGGCCACCAGACACAGAATGAGGGTGCCATGCCTACTGTCTGCTGTCCCTGCCTGTCCTAGATAGCAGGTGCCCTGGGGATTTGTAAGAGTGATAATTCTTAGAAAGACAGATCAATAGATCAATATGTGCTTGCTCATCCACCCACAGTGGTCATCATAACTCTTTGAACTAAGGCACATTGACAGCTGGCATCTGTGAATTCCACACAGGATCTCCAAGGTCGACAGGGTGGTAGAAATGGAGTCCAGAGACTGCAAAAGACAGATTGGAGCCACATTGCTTAGAGTTAAATCCAGACCCTGCTGTTATTTAATAGCGGTATGCTCTTCAGTGAGCTCATGACTCTCCCCCGGCACTGGCTTCCTCATCTGAGAGCAATACCTGCTCTACAGAGTGTATAGGCCAAAAGGCTGCATATATGTCAAGTGCCTGAAACAGGAGGGAACGCCATAGTCCTTGATGGTATTTTCTGTGAGTGTAACCTGCAGCCTGAGCTCCCTGGCAGCCAGAGCGAAGATGGAGCTTGATTCCTAACACAACCCATTAGACAGGAGCTGAGGACCTGTTTCTGAGGGGAGACTAAGTGGCACCTGAAACTGTCATCTTCTGAGGGTGGTGTGAGGAGCCCTTGGGTGATTGTAATGAACACCATCTTCATTAGTGGTCTTCCAGCCATGAGAAGAAGGATGTTTGAACTTCATACTTAGTTTGGTGGGAACTGAGACAAAAATCCTAACTCCCAGTCTAGCCCTTGTCTGCTTCACAGACAGAACAAGACTGGACCTGAGTGTTGTAGAAGACGGGCTTGGTGGACTGAAGTAGAGGGGCTCTCAGTCCTGTCCTGAGGGCAGAGGAGAGGGCCTAGGGCAAGGCTCAGCCACCTACCTTTCTGGAATGGCCAGTTCTGATGGTGATGCCTGCAACCAGTGGGACTCACACTGGGCCTTTGCCATGTCCACAATCATACTTTCTTTCCTCAGGGGCATGACCCCTGGAGAGGCAGAGATCCACTTCCTGGAGAACGCCAAGAAGCTGTCCATGTATGGGGTTGATTTGCACCATGCTAAGGTACCACTGAGTCCCCACAAGCCAGCACCTTAGGAGGTTCCTGGGGTAGCTCCTCCAGAGTTAGTGTCTCAGCTGCTTCGCCTCCAACTCGGAACCTTTGGTTCTCCTTTCTCAAAGTTAATAATCTTTTATTCTCTCAAACCTTTATCATTGCCCCCTTGAATTCAATTTCCTCACAAACCTAGTAGTTTGTGCCACAACTAGATTGGATACGTGTGAGATATAGGCTGAGGCCTTAGCTTATTTCTGTCACACTAGTGTGTGGCACATGGCCTGCCGTGAGTGTGTTCCTAAATGTTTGTTGAGTGGATGAGTGATTGACAGAGCAAGAAGAAGCTAGTGGTGAGTCGATGACTAAGTGACAGAGAGAATGTCTAGATGACTATGGGGAATATTAGTCGAGGGACTGCAGCCTGCCCCCAGGAGCTTATTACAAGTGGAGCAGGGTGGTAGCAGGCTGTCCCTGCCTGGCTCCAAACACTCATTCCGTGCTTTCTCCTTGTGCAGGACTCTGAGGGCATCGATATCATGCTGGGTGTCTGTGCCAATGGCCTGCTCATCTACCGGGACCGCCTGAGAATCAACCGTTTTGCCTGGCCCAAGATTCTCAAAATCTCCTACAAGAGGAGTAACTTCTACATCAAGATCCGGCCTGGGGAGGTGAGCCTGGCCCCAAACCCACTCTCTTCACTCACCTCCCTGTCTTAAGGTTTCTATTGCTGTGAACAGACACCATGACCGTGACAGCATTTAAGTGAGGTGGCTTGCTTACAGTTTCAGAGGTTCAGTCCATTATCATGGCGGGGAGCATGGCAGTGTGTAGGCAGACGTGGTGCTGGCTACATCTTGATATGCGGGTCACAGGAAGTTGACTGATACACTGGGAGCTATTCTGGTCATAGGAAACCTTAAAGCCCACCCCCACATTGACACACTTCCTCTAACAAGGCCATACCTACTCCAAAAAAGCCACACCTCCTAGTAGTGCCACTTCCTATGAGATTATGGGGGCCAATTATATTCAAACTACCACACCCCACACTACTGGGGGAATGACTGAACCTAATAGAGTGGACCCCAGCAGCTGGCCTGGGTTTTTTTTACCCAGGAAACATGAACAAGGTTCCAGGGTTCCTGGAAGATGGATCTCCCTCTTCCCTGCCTCCCTACATAGACTACATACCCTGGACATATGACCCCACATTTTGTTTATTTATTTGTCTGTGTGTATGCACATGCATGCACATACATGTACATTTTGCCATGGTGCACATGTGGAGGCCAGAGGTCGTCAGGTCCTGTGGACAGTTTGCTGCAGCCAGTTTCTCATTCCAGCGTATCAGTCCTGGGATGGAACTCAGGTTGTCAGGCAAATGGCTTATCTGCTGAGCCATCTTGCCAGCCCTGTGTTTTCAAGCAGCATGTGCCTGTCAACATGTGCACTCACACACATACTTTATGAGCAAACATAGGACAACCACATGGATTCAGGCTACACCGCAAAGTCAATACATGTCTGTCTTTGTTCACAGATTTGCCTATGTGTAGTAGTCCACTGTGTCTGTCCACCATGACATGCACAGGCACGTGGCAACACACGGGATATACACAGAGGCACACACCCATTCCTCCTACCCTTTTACTGCAGAGTCCCATCAAAATCCCTTTTGATTCTATTGCTGGAGTAACCATGCCCCTCCTGGCGCTCCTCACCACTGTGCCTGCCACAGCAGCCACTGTTTGTCACCCATATTTCTACATGGTCCCTTTCACTGACCTCCCTGCCTCTTTCCCTTACATCAGCTCCTGCCAACCACTGCCATCTCCTGCACACACACACCAGCCTCTGTCACTGGAACAGAACACCCAATATCATCTGCCATAGCGAAGAAAGGCTTGCTTTGGCTCACAGTTTGGGAGGGTTAGTCCGTGTTTGGTTAGCTCCTTGACTTTGGGACATGGACAAGTGGTACATCATAACAGGAGGACATGAAGGGGTAGAGTGACCCCGCCATGCTCCAGGTATAGAGTAACTAAGGAGTACAAAGGCATGGCATTTGAGGGCATACACCAGTGTCCTAAGAACTCCCAGTAGGCCCCACTTCTTAAAAGATTACCTTACCTTCCAAATGCACCACACAGGGCTGAAGTGTTTAACCCCTTTGCCTTTGGGGACATTGTGGGTCCTGGCTACCGCTATCCTTCCAGTCACAGCATAAAGTTCATGTATATGGTGAGCAGCCCTTTCTCACTGCTACACCCAAGCCTGCCCAGATCTTTCGTTCCCCTCATAGCTCTTACCCATATCTGCAATGATCTTATTTATTTTATTTTGTTCTTTTTTCATGTGTGTGGTTGTATTTGAGTGTATGTGTGGTGTGTACATGAGTGTGTGTGTGTGTGCATGAGTGCATTTATATATGTGTGGTGTGTATCTGAGTGTGTGTATCGATCAATGTGTGTGTAGTTTGTACGTGAGTGTGTGTTTGGGTGTGTACATGAGTGTGTGTGTGGTGTACCTGAGTGTGTGTATCAGTGTGTGCGGTGTGTACATGAGTGTATGTGTGGTATGTGGTGTGTATATGAGTGTGTGTTTGGTATGTGGTGTGTATATGAGTGTGTGTTTGGGTGTGTACATGAGTGTATATGTGTGGGTGTGTACTTGTGTCTGTGAGAGTGTGTACATGATTGTGTGATATGTCTATGAATGTGTGTGTGGTGTGTACATGAATGTGCATGTGTGATGTGTATATGAGTGTGTTTGTGTGTCTGTGTATGTATGTGTTCAGGTGGGGACCCAAGGTTGATGTTAGAGCACCCTCAATCATTCTTCCATCTTATTCAGTGAGGCAGGGTCACAGGCAAAGCCAGAGCTCACCAATATAGCTAGTCTAGCTAGCCTGATTGCCCTAGGGATCCTACATCTTCCCCTTCTGGGACTGCAATTACAGGTGGCCTGCCACACCCATCTGGCCTTTTACATAGGTTCTGGGGACTTGAACTCAGGTCCTCATGCTTGCAAGGCAAGCATTTCACCACTGAGCCATCTCCCCAGCCCTGTTTAATTATTCTCCTATTCCCTAGACTCAAGTGTGTTGATCCCTCCAGTGTCTCCAGTGGTTAGCACTGGAGGACCTGTCACAGAAAAGGGCTAAGTCTGCCCTGTTTACATGCATGGACAGGCTGAAGTTGCACCTTTGTGAGGAGAGGGTGAGTAATGGGCTGGTGGCCAGTGTGGCCCGGCCTCACCTCTAACCCACCTTCTTGGCTTCCCAGTACGAGCAGTTTGAGAGCACCATCGGCTTCAAGCTCCCTAACCACCGCTCAGCCAAGCGGCTGTGGAAGGTCTGCATTGAGCACCACACCTTCTTCCGGTAAGCTGCCCTGGCTGGGGTGAGGGGAATAAGAGCCTGTGAGGTTCAGGGGAGTAGGAAAAAATACCCCACCCTTCCCCAAGTCTCCCTTTCTGGACTGTGAGGTATTGCCGTTGGTGGGACGCTGGAATGAAAAGCCTGCTGCGGTCTGATTTTGGGTCTGACCATGCAGACCAGATCCCCATTCCTCATCTCCATTGCTCTGTTCTAGGCTGGTGTCCCCAGAGCCCCCACCCAAGGGCTTTCTGGTGATGGGCTCCAAGTTCCGGTACAGTGGGAGGACCCAGGCACAGACCCGCCAGGCCAGTGCCCTCATTGACCGGCCTGCCCCCTTCTTTGAGCGATCCTCCAGCAAGCGATACACCATGTCCCGCAGCCTTGATGGAGGTATGGCCCATACTGGAGCTGGGGTTAGAGTGGTCCTCAGGAGAGGCAAGGTATGCGAACATGGCAGGTCTACAGAACAAACATGGTAGTTGTGGTAGACATTCCCAAGGTCATTTGCACCAGACGTGGCGATCTGACAAGCACCCCTGCTCCCGGGCAGTGCTAGGTCAGCTCTGTCCCCCCAGGATGTGACATGAACTCCAGGACTTCTTTGGGTTGTGACCTTGTGGGGTCCCAGGTTCTGCCATCTAATTTTCTGGGCCTTTGCCTAAGAAGCTCAGCAGTGCACAGGTTGACATTCTGCCAGAGAGTGACATCGTGTGGTTTACATGAAGGAGAGAGGTCTTACCATTCCTATGCCAGAGCTAAATGGATCCTAGCCTGGAGGGAAAGGAGGTTAGCCCAGAGCTGGGGCGGGGGCTTGTCAGGGGAGCAGAACCCTGGACTCTAACCTGAAGGTTGGATTTCTTGTGTTGACATCCTGAAAGGACACCTATGGGACCTTCTCCTCTTTGAGCCTCAACGTATCCTCAGTCAAATGGAGGTCATATTCCCAGGCTAGCCCACAACACAGTGCAATGCAAGTTAAGCTAGGCAGTGAGCAGGAATTGGCACTTTGCAGAGGAAAATAGCCCTGAAAGGAAAGGCAAATTGGCATCTCTTTTTAATGGTGGCCAACCCGAAAGATAATGGGTGTGCTCTGGTTGTCATCATGATGGGTTTTTGAAGCCTTTTTCCTACTAAGGCTCAGTCTGCAACACTTTGGGTTGTACCCAGGGCCTGGTGCAGTCTCTAAGCCCACCCTTCTTCTGTTTAGAAAAATGTTTGAAAATTGTGGCAAGAGAGATAGACATTACAGGGATCCCGTTGAATTCTTGTTAACTCACAGAGAAAGCAAGCCATTTGAAGCTGCTACTTGTCACTTACAAAAGCTAGTCTCATGATATCTGGGTATTGCTAGATAATGATATATTGGGAATTGCCCAAGGATCACAATATATACAGCAGTGTTTGCTAGATCAGCATGGATGGAAGGTTTACTCTGGGCCTGACACTCTCCAAAGTAATTTTATGCATTAGTTTATTGAGTCCTTACCTCATCTTTCTGACATAGATACTACTTAATGATGAGGAAACTGAGGCCCAGAGGGATTGTGTAATTTACCACTATCACGCAGCCAGGAAGGGTTGGATTTCAGACACTAGCGCTGTAGAAAGGTAGGAAGGAGCCCACGGACGGGAAGTAGCTTTGTGACTCTCCAGCTATGGACCAGGCTGAGCAGTGGGGAAGGCTGGGCAGTGGGGAACACTGGGCAGTGGGCTGCAGTGGGAAGGCTGGGCAGTGAGTGGGTTGCGGTGGGGAACACTGGGTATTTGGCTGCAGTGGGGAAGGCTGGGCAGTGGGTTGCAGTGGGAAGGCTGGGCAGTGGGGAACACTGGGCAGTGGGTTGCAGTGGGAACACTGGGCAGTGGGTTGCAGTGGGAAGGCTGGGCACCGGGGAACACTGGGCAGTGGGTTGCAGTGGTGAGGGCTGGGCAGTGGGGAACACTAGGCAGTGGGTTGCAGTGGGGAAAGCTGGGCACCGGGGAACACTGGGCAGTGGGTTGCAGTGGGAACACTGGGCAGTAGGCTGCAGTGGGAACACTGGGCAGTGGGCTGCAGTGGGAACACTGGGCAGTGGGTTGCAGTGGGAACGCTGGGCAGTAGGCTGCAGTGGGAAGGCTGAGCAGTGGGTTGCAGTGGGAACACTGGGCAGTAGGCTGCAGTGGGAAGGTTGGGCAGTGGGTTGCAGTGGGAACACTGGGCAGTGGGTTGCAGTGGGAAGGTTGGGCAGTGGCTGGATTTCACACTGTGCATAAGGAGGTGCCTCACAAAGACACTCCACCACCTCTGCCCACTTTAGCGGAGTTCTCCCGCCCTGCCTCAGTCAGTGAGAATCATGATGCAGGGCCTGACGGTGACAAGCGGGAAGATGATGCTGAGTCAGGGGGACGGCGATCAGAGGCTGAAGAAGGAGAGGTCAGGACCCCCACAAAGATCAAGGAGCTGAAGGTAGGAGCCCACTGGGTTGCCGTGTATCCTGTTCTCAGGGGACCTGGTTGGTGGCCTGAGGCCTAGACTTAGCCTTGGCCTCCATGTGTCCTAATCGTATCCAAGCACTCTTGCTGTGGAGTCACCTTGGACAGGACCTTGACCTTGGGAAGTATTCCACTGGACATGCAGAGTAGGGTGCATGTTGCGGGTGCTTACTTCCTGGGAAACTCAGGAACCCTCACCCCTGTTTCTTACTCCTGTATCCCCGTTAATTGTGGTCTGGCTCCATGTCTCCTCTCCTCCCCTGTGCATGATCGGGTCACCAGTGTGAAGTGTAAGTGTGTCCTTTCCTGCAGCCCCCCCCCCCCCCCGACACTGTAGATACCCATCCCCAGTGTATATATGCGCACATGCCCCTGCAGCCCCCCACGGCCCCCCGACACTGCAGATACCCCACCCCAGTGTATACAGGCGAATGCCCCTGCAGCCCCCCACAGCCCAGCCTCACCTTCACACCTCCGCACCCCAGCCTTGGACTCTTGCACAGATATGATGATCACATGTTCACATGCACAGGCTTGGCCACTCATAGGCCAGGCATGGGTCTTGGCATTGCTGAGCTGTCCTTTTCTGCCATGTAGTTCTGCAGTGTGAACACAGGCCCCCTCTCACATGTTCACTGTTACAAGCAGCAGGAAACACCAGACACACACCAACCTGTGACTGTGCTTTCCCCTCTTGGACTCCAGGCCCTCGGCCTCTCCTTTGCCTTCCTACCCCATGCCTTCCTCTGACGACCCCATTACCTGTTATTACCTTAGCAGCTCTCCTGGCCCACACTGAATGGTGGGATTGGGTCTGAGTGCACAGGGCTACCTTGCTGGACCAGGCTAGTTGTAGTGTCTCTAATCTGTTTATTCTACTGACCCTGCTGGTTCCTTTCCCTCCTGCCTTATCCTACCAGCCGGAGCAGGAAACCACGCCAAGACACAAGCAGGAGGTACTGCATGGACCCATGTCTCCCTCCATAGGCATTCATTTGTCACCATCTCGCTCTGTCCCCAGCTCATGTCCCTGGCACCACCTCAGCTTCAGCTTCATTTCTGCCCACTTCTACACTCTCTTTTCCATTATTTCCCTTTCTGCTCACTGCCCTCCCCATTGAGCTCATGTCTTCAGCTCCCAGGTCAGGTTCTAGTCCCATCCGCGTGCCCCGCCCTCCACCCAGCGGCACTCTTTGCTAGGCCTGGTGGTCTTTGCTTGCCTCCCCACCCCCCCCCACCCCCCACTTGTGTGCTTTCATTTAGCTCCTCTTTCCACTCCCACCCTCCCCTTCCTTAGATTCATCTCCTCCCCAACAGCACTGTTTGGCCACACCTACATCTCATCTGCGCTTTTTGTATCTCTTGACAACCAGATGTGAGGGTGGGGCCTGGGTGGGGAAGGAGGAGTCCCCAGAGCACATCTGCATCTGCTCAGACTCCAGTCCCACCGCCCTCCTGAGCGGGCTGCTTGCTGATGCCTCCCTGGACACCTCCTCTCATCTCTTCTCTCATCTTCCTATTCAGTGACGACATCAGCCTCTGCCTCCTGATCCCACTTCCACCTCACAGTGTCCAGGTCTCTCTGGAGATGCAGTTTGTTCTTGGGCTGCTGAGAGCAGGCCACAGTTAGGGCCCAGCCATGGCATCTAGACACTCCAATTTCTGGGGGCACAATTTACACAGGGCCAGCAGGCCCATTTGGGATCATCTCGGGTTAAGACCCACTCACCATTGAAGCCTGTTCTCACCCCCTGTACAAACCCACTTGACCTCTCAGATACACACGGTCTGTGGTCAGCTTAGCCTGGGAGGGAGGCCTGAGGTCCAGTCAGGTGTCTGGGGAGAAAGCAAAGCCTCACTGGGATTCTTCCTGTGTGGCTTTCTTCCTGAGAAGAACCCAGGGGAAGAGTCTAGCCCTACCCAAGCATAAGCTTATCTTCCAGGTAGTTCTCAAATAGCCTTGCAGATAGTCTTTGGGCTGCCAGCACTCTTTCTCTCCCAGAAGCAGGCAGATGAGCAACACTGGCTTATCCTCACTAGGCCCAAGCAGACTGCTCCATCTGTACCTCTGGTGTGGACTCAGGTGTCATATTAATGAGGAGCACACCTGGGACTCCAGCTCTCCCTGACTCATCCTGATCCGGTCCTTGAAGCTCGACGCTTCTCCCTCACCTCTAGTTTCTCACCCCACGTGAGCTCTCACTGCCACCCCGGCCAGCACCCTGGTCTCGCTGATGGCATCTGACTCTGTCTGCTTTTAGAGAGTGAGGACTCAGAAGACATCTGGGAGGTTCTGTGATGGAGAAGGCAGCAGCCTATGGCACAGAGGGCTACATAGTCTTTCCTGGCCCCAAATAGGGGAACAGGGCCGGTTTTTTCTGGACTACCCAGCTTAGGCATATCTTTCTCCCAGGCCTCCACAGGGCCTGAGCAGTTGGATGGGGGCTCACAAGAGCCTAGACTGAACATATTAAGTGCAGTGGTTCAAGTCTTGAGCAGAGGTAGGAGCCAGAATTCAAGGGAGTTCTGGGAATCCAGCCAGCAAGCCTGTGCAGCTCAGAGAACACACCATGGGCTTCTCACCTTGGTGCATGCTGCCTGCTATGCCTGGATAAACAGGAAAGTCATCTGTGTGTCTCACTCCATCTGGGCTCAGAGCACAACGGGAACTCACCCAGATTTGAGGGCTGAGTGGAGTTGAATGTTCCGGGGTAAGGCAGGCAGGGGAGAAGAGGGGGTGACTTTGCTAGACTATCCTCTTTGTCGTTCAGGTGCTCCGTGCCCCTGGTCAGTGGTCTCTTGGCTCCTTGGGTTGTTATGAGGGTGACAGTGTTGGGATGGGATGGTGGAGAGTGCTGAGTCTAGTCTCCCTGTGCCTAGTTCTTGGACAAGCCAGAGGATGTCCTGTTGAAGCACCAGGCCAGCATCAATGAGCTCAAGAGGACCCTGAAGGAGCCCAACAGCAAACTGATCCACCGGGATCGAGATTGGGAGCGTGAGCGCAGGCTGCCCTCGTCACCCGCCTCCCCCTCCCCCAAGGGCACCCCTGAGAAAGCCAGTGAGGTAGGTATTCTGCTGAAGCCCTCAACAGGGATCTTGGGTAAAGAGGCACAGGGTAGGGGTAGGGGGCTAAGTATATTTTTACATTCATCCGCCATACAAATATGTACCTGTCGCTGCCTTAGGCTTGTGGGTTGGGCAGGCAGGTTATGCTGAGAGGGTCAAATCCACTAACCACCGGGTCCTAGGGACCATCTGAAAACATCGAAAACCTACAAAAACTCCTGGTAACTCGGTGTATTCCCCTTCAGTCAAGCAAAGAAAAATGGGGAAAGTGTTCTTATTAAAGTGTGCAGGTTCTAGGACCGCATGTGGGGCCCACTAAAGCAGCTGTTTGCCAGGAAAGCCCTGGAACGGGCCTTTGAAACAAGTATCCTAGGCAAGTCTCTTACATATTCAACTTTGAGAATCCCGGAAGCTCTACACAGGAACCAGCCCCCTTGGAGCTTATGGGACAGTACAGGGGAAACACCGTCCTTGCTGGAAGAATTCTAGTGTTGTGAGTCCCCCATACAAATCAGACCACTCCCGAGGCTTTCCCAGAAGGACCCCATATGTCCTACCCTCCAGGTGGAAATGTGGGGGTACTTTCTCAATTGAAGAAGAAATGATTTGGGAAAATCTTGTATTTATACTCCCAAGCTATTATTTTTAGCACTTGCTGAACCTTGACAGGATTTACCCCAGTTTCAGTGTCGGTATCTTCCCCCTTGAGCTGTTGCTCACTGGTCACCAGATTGATTGTGGTCTAAACTTAGGCTCCTAGTTCCATTACCTGTCAGCTGGAGGACTCTGGCTTGTTACTTCATTTCCCTGAGGCCCTGTTAGGCAGAGATGTTTATAGGGATGTCATAAGGGTCAGATGGGGTAATGCCTGGGGAGGGACCACATGGTCAGCATGCTGTCTGGTGTGAGCTACTTGGTGTTCCACTCAGCCTTACAGATCTCCAAATCAAAGCTGGAAGGACCCTGGGAATCCTCTCTGTTCAAAGACCTGCTTTTACTGAGTGAGACTCAGAGAGACAAAGACTGACTCAGCGTGATAGCTATGCTTGTTCACATCATTGTGCTTGTCATGAATTCATAGCCGTGTGTAGACCAAATCTCGTGAAGACCAGGTATTGTCAGCTGTATGCGTGCTTTCTCTCCAGTGCTTTGGACATTGGTGACACAGCCAGGATTTAATTCGTAGAGAGTTGATTGAACTAGTCCTTGCCACCAGACAGCAGAGGGTTTTCCTTGTGAGGTATAAACTCCTGAGACAGCTGTGATTCCATTGCTGCCAAAGTCACACAGCTAGGGATGCTTTGTGGGGCATTGAAGGCTGGTACCTTGAGAGAAGATAAATCTCTGCACCCACTTAATCATTGTGACATGACATTGTCATCTGCACATGTATCGATCATCTTTTGTAGTTACCGGGGTGTACATGTCAGCGGTTGGACAGGCCTCTGAGGACTTTCTGTGGTCCCAGCACAACCAAGACCTCAGACTGAACTGTGGTTGTGATGTAGTGAGCTGGTTCACAGCACTCTCCTCTCCACCCATCATTCCCTAGGGAAAGACTCGGCCAGAGTAACTTCTAACAGTCCTGAGATGGGTCAGGTCTTGGCCTAGGTGCAACTGAGGTGAGATGTAGAAGGTACCCAGAGAAAGGAGCAGTAAGTAGATGAATGCAGGTCAGCTAGGACCTGGAACTGGGGGTGTGCCCCACCTGCTGGTGACAACTGGAGCTGCCAGCAGAGGGACCTTATTAAAGATGGAGGCTGTCCCAGCTGCCACCTCCTTAGCCCTGAAAACTAGCTACCACTCCTGGGAAGTACAGGAGCCTACCTTGGAGTTATAAACCATTTAGAACTGTTCTTTATGTCCCTTGGCATTTATGGGTTCTTGAAGATTTTCAAAATGGGAAGAGCCATAGACAAGGACTCGTCTCTGTCCTTGGGTGTAACACTATATCACCTCTGTAAGCCTCCTCGAATAGGCCATCTGAAAGAGGACCAGAATGTCATTCCATTAGGAGGTCATTGGCAAGGCTAACCGAAACAATGAAGATGGAAGGTCATTGTCCTCTAGGAAGAGTTGATGGTTATGGGACCACTGCTGAAGGTGACTAGAATCCCTGGCCCAATATGGCTCCATGGAAGACCCTTTGAGGGCATACCACCCAGAACTCCCTTAGCCATCTCAAAGCTTGAGTCCTACCCAAGCCAAGGGAAAGCAGAAAGAACTTGAACAATTCCCACTGAGCAAACCCAGGTTTTAGTTTGAAAGACAATTGTGTTGGTGGTGTAGGTGTGTGTGTGTGTTTGTGTGGGTGTGTACACTTATCCATCACACATGTATGTGTATATGCATTCATGTGGGGGCCAGAGGTTGACACTAGGTATCTTCCTCGGTCACTCTATTTTTTATTATATTTTTATTTATTTGTGTGTGTGTGTGTGTGTGTGTGTGTGTGTGTGTGTGTGTGTGTGTGTGTGTGTGTATGTGGAGGTCAGAGGACAACTTTTGAGAATCTCTCCTTCTTCCATGTGGGTCCTGGGGATTGAACTTAGGTTTTTAGGCTTGGCAACAGGCACTTTTACCCACTGAGCCATCTTGCAAACCCCTCCACTTTACTTTTTGAGGCAAGGCCTCTCACTGAGTGTAGAGCTCATGGACTCAACTAGACTGGCCAATCAGGACTCAAGCTTTGAGATGGCTAAGGGATCAGCCTGTCTCCACCTCCCCAAAGCTAGGATTACAGATGTATGCTGCAACACACATGTGTGCTGGCTTTTTTCACAAGTGCTGGGGATCCGAACCCAAATCCTCATGCCTGTACAAGAACTTTATTAATTATGGCATTGCCTCAGCTTTTCAAGGACAACTTTTAAAAGCTTTGAACCATAGTCTAAGCCCATGACACCTCAGGCAGGCTTGAAGTCAGAGTCTAACTATGGGATTCCAGATTCCCTTGAGTGTTAGTGGCATGAGACACTGGCCAAAAGCCACAGGATTGCCCCTCCCTATCTCCCCTCTAGGGGAGGCTCCTTCCTGACTGAATCTGTGAACTAACAAAACAATGTGGGGCCTATAAAGCTGGATTATTTACAGACTGTGTGTGTCTCTCCTGTTCTCTCTCTCTCTCTCTCTCTCTCTCTCTCTCTCTCTCTCTCTCTCTAATTTCTCTTTTCCTTTCTCCCTCCCTCCCTTTCCTCCGGCCCTGGGCCTCCCCTGCAGGCCCAGAGGACCCAGGACACTTCTCAGCAGGACTTGGTACCTGGAACGGCAGCAGGCTTGGAAGTGTTCACTCAGAAAAGCCTCGCAGCATCTCCTGAGGTTACTGTCTTTACTTCCCCACATCCCTTCCTCCTGGGCCTCCAGCCCATCCCTGTCCACCCTCTAGGATCTTAAGGAAACCCTTTCCCTAGGGTGAGGGGAATAGGCCAAACTCTGCCATGGAGAAGAGAACAGGGGTGGCCCATATTGTCCCGTGTTATAAATAGCAAGTGTCCCCATCCCAGGGATCCATGAAGGGCCAGCCCCTCCCTCATCATCTGTTTCTTACCAGGAAGGACAGACCACAGCTATACCCAGAAAGACAGAACTGGTTGCCTCTATCTCAAAAGGGGCAAAGATATGATCCTCTCTAGAGGCAGGCTCTAACCCTTAGCTTGAGTGTCTTGGCCCTTGAGTGTGTCCTGCCCTGAGATCTTGGCTGTGTTGAGAAGCCTGACTGTAGTCTATGGGTGGCTAGTTAGGGCATGGTATTACATCCTTCCCTGCTTCCAGCTATCTAAACCCATCTGGGACATTGATCTGAGTCTCCAGTCAGGCAAAGGTTGACATCTTCCTACCAAAATTACCCTTCTAAGTGAGGAGGGCATCATTTGTTTGTCCAGAAGAGCAGGTCGAGTGTTCTTGGGTTTCCTGTGGCCCTGTGTAGATGCTAGGGATGGAATCCCCACATCCCACCCCAGCCCCACACTGGGATTGTGTAGCCTGTTGAGTTGGGAATCAGCTGACTTGGGAAACATCCTTCATGTAGCCTCTGCTCTGTCTGTTGGTGTGGCTTGTGAGGACATAGACTTTTTCCTTCTACAGAGAAAACTTGTGTAGCTGCTGTGAGTGTGTGGTCAGTGTAGGAGGGAGGGTCATCAGCAAGCGTAACACAAGGGAAATACAAACCAAAGCTCTCCCTGAAGTCTTCTTCCATGGAAAACTAAAAGCAAACCTGTCAGTGTTCTCTCTTGAGGTCAGTGAGACAGGAGCCAACAGCATCCCAGAGTTAGGGACATGGTGATGTCCTAGTGTCTGGAGATGCTCTTAGAAACAAGGATGGTGTCTATGGGGAGTGAGTCAAGCTGTGCACCTTTTATCAGTGGCCTGTCACAGAACAGCCTCACTGTTCTGTCTACAGTCATCAACAGGATCATTCATTCATTCCATCTTTCATTCCCACCTCCCTACTCCCTTCCCTTTCCCCTCCCTCCGCCTTATTCTTTCCTCCATAAGGTCTTTTCACATTGCCCTGACTGGACTCAAATTCGTGGTTCTCCTCCTTTGGCCCCACAAGTGCTGGGCCAAAGTCTGCTCTTCTGATAAGTTGCCTGTGAGCTTCCTCTTGCTTCCTGGTGGCCACAGACCTGCTCTGCAGCCTCCCTGAGGACACCCCTCACCCTCAGGAGACTGAACACCTTCCCTCTGCACCTCTTCCAACAGTTTCTCCTAGGGTGTGGGTTCCAGAGAGCCCCCTTCCTGAACCCCAAATGTAATCCAGAGTTTCAGGTGGGGCCTGAACAGCCAAGGACCAGGGGAGCCACCCTCTGAAGTTTCTTCTTGTCTGGCATGAAGCAGAGCTGTCCCCTTCTCCCACCCCTGTGGCTGGAGCAGAAACAGTGCCATCAGATGGCGGGAGGACCTCTAAGCAAGGCACTGAAGAACCAGGGACTCAGGGGAGAGAACAGCACGAGGGCTGGCCTATCTGCAGATACCCTAGCGTTGCCCTGTCTTGTGATGAGGGCTAGATGTGGCTTTACACGTGCCAGCAAAGGTGTCCTTTTCTTTTCGTAAATCCCAACCGGGCCCCACATATCCTTAACTGTTGCTTTTTAGCAGTAGAGCCCTTGTTTCTTCCCTCACCACCACGCTGTGGGATCTTCTGCAAATCTCCTCATTGGGAGCCTTGGTTTCCCCTTCTGAAACAAAGTTGCCAATTGGAGTAAATTTAATTATGTAGACGAGGGCTGGCGCTGCCTGGCGTCTATCTAAACATTACCATGTGTTTTCCCTTCTCTGCCTCTAGAATCTTTCCAGTCTGTGCCAGCTTCCACCCCCACACACCATTGCTCATCTAGCCTATTTGCTAGATAGGGTTGGAGTGGGACTATTCCAGGAGGGACCTCCTTGGCCAACTTTGACCACCATGACTAGGCTGATAATGGTAGAAGCTGAAATAGAAGCACCTGGCATAGCTTGCTTCCCAAGGAGATGAGAAGGGTCCTTACGCCGCAGGCTAGCAGAACTTGTCCCTCTGAGGGTTCAGGCACACATACCTGAAGCAACATCTCAGAAAGCTAGGCCAGACTGCGTCTGGACTCCCTTCCTCTGATCTCTTACTGGTAAGATTCTGTTAATGATGTCAGATTCCCTGACCTAGGAAAACGGGTTTGTAGTATTCCCTTGATCCTTCCAGAGCTTATGGGTGTGGCCGACTCATTGCCAAGTCACAAGCTGAAAAGGAGTCCAAGGTCATGTAAGCCTCTGGTCTCCTGCCTCTGGGAGGAGTGGCAGGCTCACCTGTCAAGGAGGCAGTATTGGTAGGGTGGGAAGGTTAAACTTTAAAGAAGCTCTGTGACTAGGTGGTCGAATTGCTTTCCTCCCCTAGGCCTATATTTGGAAGATGATTTCCATGCCTGCATCGTGAAGGCTGTGACTTCAAAGGAAAGAGGGAGCTTAAGGCTGTGGGGCCATGCAGGACTGCAGCTTCACCAGGGCTGTTCGGTCTTACACAGTTATTAAAAGATGGACTTCTGATGAGATTTTGTGGGGAGAAAGTATTCTGTGGTCCCAAGACTAAAATCCCAATGGTCTTACTGCTGTTAATGATTCGAGAAACCCATCCTTACCTCTAAGCTGTTGGAAACCGGTAGGGCTGTTCTGTGAAATCTGATAGTGTCAGGCTCTGTCTCTTTTGCTCTATGATGATGTTGCCTGTGGTCTTTTTCTTCTGTAGTTCTTTTCTATTCTTCTGGTCAGTTCTTTTCTATTCTTTCCATGGGCTTTTGTTAGAATTCTCCAAGGATTGGTCTTAAAATCATTTCTTTTGGGCAGAACTCCAAAGTGTTCAGGTTGCTTAAGCCATCGCTTCAAAGGGTGCTAACCTGTCTGTTTTGGTATCATTGCTGTTGATCTGTTTCCTTCCCCAAAGCCCTTGTGGTCCTGGTTTAGGGTGGGGCCTGTGAAAGACAGCTCACTGTTTTCCCTCAGCTTGACATCAGATCCCAATTGGCATCTGTGTTTCAAGGTCAGCAAAGAGCTCAGGCATCAAAAAGCAGCCATTGTTTTCCTGGCTCTTACATCAACAATGGTTGCAACCATGCCATTGGCCTCCTCTAGACCTCAGTTTCCCCCGAAAGGAGATGATACTGGATGTCTTTGGAGCTCTTTTGGCTCAACATCCAGAGATTCCTTGTGATGTGCGTGCTGACAGTGGGAAATACTCAGTTACAAGAGGAAGAGGAAGAGGAAGAGGAAGGCCTGGCCGCCTGTGGATCTCCCTTTTCCCATTGTTCCTGGGGAGGCAGAAGACCCTGTCCCACTATATTGGAATTAGTGATTGAAGAGGGTCAGTCAATTGCTTGGGGATCTTAGTGGGAAAAAGAACTTTGACAATGATGATGGGTTTTGTCACCCCTTTCTGTCCCTGGCCAGTTCCTAGGACATATAGTCCCAGTGTCAAACCTTTTGGTGGTAGATTGGTCCCTTCTTATAGAGGGAAGAGGCCATCCCTTCAGGTGCCTGCTATTTCATGTTAACTCTTCTTGCTCCAATTGAAACACAGGGCTCAGAGCATTGGGTATTTATAGAAAGAGTATACACTAGGCCAGAAGAACTTGGCCTCCTAACAGTGGCCCCCACACAACGGGAAGAAAGTGAGGCAGGCCTTGCTGAGATCCTTGCTGATGGCAGACTCTCCAAGGTAGACATTCTGGTGGACAAGTTCAAAGTTGAAGTGGCCACAGAAGAAGCAGTAGGAGCCAGAAGAGCAAGCACCCAACAGCAAGGGAAGATGATTGCAAGCCCAGAAGACTCTGAGATAATGGAAGAGGAAGGCGTGTGTGTCAAGGGAGGTCCCAGAGAGGCTGCCCAAGCTGCAGGCTTCTCATCAACAGACAAGCTTTTCCAGGGCTCCAAGCTCAAGACTAGGAGCCACTGCATCTCAGATGGCCAGCTGGAGAGCCAAGTAGAGCTGAGCAAGGGGCTGGAGGGGCTCCAGACTTGGGGAAGACCTCCGGCTACAGGGGTTGGGCCAGTGTGGGGAGAAGTTCTTTCTCCTGCATCAGACAAGGGAGGACTCCAGTCCTTCCTGTTGGATCCAGCCCAGGCAGAAGCCAGAGCTGACTCAAGTGATGAGACTGACACCTCCTTCGCAGAGAGGAGTTTCTATCTAAACTATGGAGAGAAAGACGCTGAAGACCAAGCTCTCTCCCTACCCTCAGACGACAGAGAAGAGCACCTGGATGCCCGTCCTGGAGATAGGACCTGGATGGCACTGGCAGGGGAGCACACGGAGCTCTCAGCCCCGAGGGGTTCTGCCCCAGGATCCAGCCGGAATAAAGATGAAACCCTTATGGCTTCCTCAGAGGAAGAAGCCTGGTCCCCCAGGGACCATGGGAGGCCTAGTGACCTGCAGGAAGCTGCTGTGGGGCAGACTTTTGATGAGGGCTGGGAAGGAGCTCAGCAAAGGCTGGAAGGAGAGCTGATCTACCCAATGGCTGGGGTAGCTGGAGATGAGGAGGCCCCCATGAGTGTAGATTGGATGGGGGAGACTGAGAAAAGTCCTCCTGCAAGAATGAAGAAGTACCCTCCTGGTGGAGGAGGAGGGGTGCACTTAGATGCCCAGGCTTGTGCGCTTCTGAGGACCATCCCTCCTCATGTTAGGAAGCCAGTCAGGCCAGACCAAAGCAGCTTTCTGCCCAAAGAGAAGAGGGCAGTTTCCACTCAGGCTGTAGAACCCAAGACAGAGGGTGGAGAGGAAGTCATCCTGCTGCCAGCCTCCTCCAGTCACATCAAGGTTCTGGCAGCTGTGGAGGACCCTTCTCAAAGCCCAGTCTCTCCTGGGTCAGGGAAGCCTTCGCTGTTTGGGGATCCCTTTGGAGATCAGTTCCCTGTAGTTCTCAAACACTCCCATCTTCCTGAAGAGAGTCCTGTGCCCAAGGATACACGAGGTTCACGCAAAGCACCTCCAGTTGCCAGCAAGAAGCCCAGAGTTGTCCCTGAAGGAACCGAGGGACCTGCATTCCTGGGGTTTGTGTTCCCTTCAGGAAAGCAAAAGGAGACTTCACTCCAGGCTGAGGACCAAGGGAGTTCCCAGGAAGATATTAGCAAGACCTCAGTGGCTAACAAGATTCGGATATTTGAGACCCATGGAGCAGAGACTTGCCGAGCCAGTCAGGGTGAAATGAGGGCCCTTCCACATGAGCTGCCTCCAGAGGCCTCACCAGGGCAGGTAGAACATCAGAAAAATAGGCTTCTAGACCTGGGCTTTGTCCAATTCCAGCCCCCTGGGGATTTGGCCAGTCCCAAAGTTGCATATTCTTCTGTCGTGCCTCTGGCTACCCAGCACCATTGGGAGGGCACCTCTACTACCGCCCACCAAGAAAGATGCTCAGAACCAGAGCTCGTGTCCCCTGATTCAGGCTGTGAAACCACGCTGGAGGAAGCCACCGGGGTAACTGGCCACGTGAGCCCCCACCCCCACCAAGTCCCCGTTTGTGGGACCTGACTGCATGCTGTGTAGCTTCTTAGAGGCATGTGTGCGTGCCCCCTCGCCATTCCTGCAATGATGCTGCTCCTTCATCCCTAGAAGTTCTTCTCCTACATGGTCCTGAGAGAGCCCAGGCTGAAAGACGGAGCCATCTGCTTAGCCCTTGTTAGCTGTTAGATCCCCCAGCCTTTGGTGTGAACTTCTGTCCAGAGGGTCACACAATGGCCACAGAGAAGGCACCACCACCAGCAGCAAATTACATACTTGCTTTGCCTTGCTCGTCCCACCTGCTAGATTCCTCCCTCTCTTGCTTGGCTTATCCAATGATCTTTCTTCATCCTTTCCCGCCCCTGGTATCCTTGTGGAAGCTGGCAATCCAGAGGTTTCCTCCACTCTGCTTCCCTCTCTAGTTTCTTTCTTCCTCCTTAAGACTAACTGTCTTCTCTAATCCAGAACAAGTCCGGAGATGCGGGCAGGGAAGAGAAGAGCTTCTTCAGCCTCTTAACACCAAACCCCCCTGGGAAGGGGGGGCGCCTGAGATTCGCCAGCCCTCCGGGCCCTCAGGTCTCTGCAGTCCCTCTGCCTCGATGACTTGGTCATCTTCATCCGGCTGGGATGCATCATTCCCTAGACTCTCACCTGCTCTAGTAGCGAACCCCCTGTGGCTGTTCACACTCTGGCTTGTCTGGAATGTATTCCTCACACCTCTCAACCTTCCAGAACCTGGCCAAGTGGAGGCTGGTTAACAAATGAATCTCTGAATCACACTGAACCTCCAGAGCCTGAAGCTGAGTGTTTTTCAAAACATTTTGTGGGTGTTAGATTGGTCTAAAAAAAAAAAGTCACAAACCAAACCAAAACAAAACAAAAAAAGAACAAACAACAACAAAAAAACATGTGGTGTTTGATCCTTGACAGGCCAGTTGAGAGGTATGTATTTAGGACAAAGTTTGCTGGTTCTCCTTGGGCATTGCCTTGGCCTGCTGTTGTCAATTACACTGATGGGGTCAGAACTTCCTTTCCCATGGTTGCCATAGAGTTCAAGGTGGCACTGGTGTGGCTCCCAGGAAGCTGGAGTCTGGAGGGCCTGGGTCAGTATTTCTCCTTCCCCTAGTTGATGCTGACCCCCCCGTGCCCCCTGCAGAGACTCAGTGCAATTGACAGGCTGCTGGCTTCTTCTGTGTTCCTCAAGCTCCCGGCTCCAGCCTCTCTGCCTCCTCTCCTGGGTTCCCTCGAATCCCTGACCTCCTTCCTCAGTTTACCTCTCAATGCCTCCTGCACGGATGGGCCTGTGGTCCAGGTCTCCATCCCTGCCTCTTGCACAATGCCGCTTCTGATAGGCTTTGGATCCTAGCCTTGGAGGGGCCTCCTGTCCAGAGCTAGCTGGAAGGATGTCAGCTTGCTTTGCCGTCCATGTGAGACCCTCGAAGGAGCATCTTGGCTCTGAGAAGTTTTCGTTTTGTTTTCTTTTGTGCTAGATTCTGAGGAAACCTTTCTGGGGCGTGTTTTTTCATTTCCTGACCTTTCATTTCCAAATGTTCCAAACCTAGAGATTTCTTCTGACATTCACTCTTTTGACCTCTTTCTCTCTCCCTACCCCATGTCCCCATTTCCCTGGTTTTATCTGGCCATAGAGAGCAGGGCTGAGGGAGGGCTCGGAGGAGAAAGTCAAACCACCACGTCCTCGTGCCCCAGAGAGTGACACAGGAGATGAGGACCAGGACCAGGAGAGGGACGCGGTATTCTTGAAGGACAACCACCTGGCCATCGAGCGCAAGTGCTCAAGCATAACAGTCAGCTCCACATCCAGCCTGGAGGCCGAGGTGGACTTCACGGTTATCGGCGACTACCACGGCAGCGCCTTCGAAGACTTCTCCCGAAGCCTCCCTGAGCTCGACCGTGATAAGAGCGACTCTGAGACAGAAGGCCTGGTGTTCTCTCGGGATCTCAAGGGGCCCTCCAGCCAAGAGGATGAGTCTGGGGGCATCGAGGACAGCCCGGATCGAGGGGCCTGCTCCACCCCAGAAATGCCCCAGTTTGAGGTACAGTGGAGCTTCATGGAGATCCAGTCCAACAGACCACTGCATGTTCAGAGGGCCCTGGGCCCTGTGTGAGAAGACCAGCCATCAGCTGCAGCCTGAAGCTCTGTCTGGTGTTGCATGACTGCCCCTCCGTAGAACAGCATGGTCTGCAACCGCATGTTTGCTGTGTCGGTTCACCCCTAACACATGCTCCATGGTGTTTTAACCCTATGACCCCCATCACTTGCTGAGGTCAAGTGATGCCAGTCTTACTAAGGATTCCTTGGTCCCTTGCCTGTGTTGCATGGCACACACCGAGAGCATGTATCTATGGACTCCCGAGGCTCCTACAGCTGGTCTGAAACCTGAGTAGTTTCTCTTGATTCAGGCCAGGGCTTTTTACTGGGGCCCGAAGAGGAGGCCGTTATTTAAACCCATCGGGCCCTGAGACCGTGGGGTGGCAATGGACACTCTAAGAAAAGAGAAGACACAGCCTTTGGGGAGGAGGCAGGGCCAGCATCTGGGCTTCTCTGCTTTGTGGCCCCCTTGACTTTCAGAAACTCACCCTTTCCCTTTACCTCTAGCTGAATCCTCCCACCCTCTCTCCCTCCCGCTCTTCACCTCCCCTCCCTCCCTTCTTCCCTCCCTCCCTCCCTCCTGTCTCCCAGGCAGTGACTACCAGCTCATCCATCCAGGGCTCTTACTCCACGCTGTACCTCTAGGTGGAAGACTTGTCAACCCTTTCTGTGCCTCACAGTGACCCAGGACAAAGCTCATGCATCCCTTCTCTATGCTTTTCTGGCCACCTGGGTGGCAGTACTGTCCCCACCACATCCTGCTCTGTCCTGCCATACTTTGGCTCTAACCTTCCCCAGCACAGTCAGGACAATGGCTGGTGGCTCTGCCCTCCCGCCAGGTGGCAACTATTGTAAGGCAGTTTCACACTCAACACTAATGGATGATTAATTAAATGAGTGGCTAAATCATAGGATTCTGGAAGAATCCTTCCTTTCTGCCTCTTTCTTCCAACTACATGACAAGCTAGATTCCATTCATCAAACCTACAGTGGGTAAAGCCATGAACTAGGCCTAAGAGAAGACAAAAAATGACCATGTGGCTTGAGATGCCTAGAGTACGGTTTGTAAGCTGGTGGCCCTGGGCCACATGCAGCCAACTGATGTGTTTTCTCTGACTTTAATTTAAAAACCACGACATTACATTTCCTTATATAATAAATAAGTAAAACAGAGGCTATGATAAAAGCCTGAGAGGAATAATTTCACATCATTTCCATCTCTCGGCCAGCTAGCCTCCTCGCCTGTTTCCTTCTGCCGCCTGGCCATGCTTGTAATTATTGCCATGCTTGTAATTCTTGCTTTGAACAGCAGTTTGCATGAAGTGGCCAAAAGGTGGAGGCACTATGTGTGTAAGGAAACTCTGAGCATATAATTTAGCCATCCTTTTAGTACAGCCTCAAAAAGACCCCGGGGCATGGGGTCAGGCTTTCCTCATGCTGGGGGTGACTTTGGCTGCTCTTGCACCAGTTGCCTGTGAACAGGAGTGTGTGTCTGGGCTTGAGTTTTCAAGTGTCCCCTTCATGTCCCCATAGTCCGTGAAAGCAGAGACTATGACCGTCAGCAGTCTGGCAATCAGAAAGAAGATTGAGCCAGAGGCCATGCTGCAGAGCAGAGTCTCCACTGCAGACAGCACCCAGGTAACCAGTGCCCCCATCTGTAAATGGGGATGACCCAGTATCCTTCCTCCCGAGAGTGTTCAGCACTCATGGCTAATGGGTTAGGACCATGGCTTTCAGGTGGCTCGACAGGTGGAGAGAGAAGGAGAAATCTCAGTCACTATTTGGTCAGAACAGCTCTCCTGGGTCATTTCTTATGCATGGAGGTTCCACATTAGATTGGCAAGATGAAGAAACCAAGGTCAAATGACTAAAGTGTCTGTATTTGTTAGCCAGAGCTCACTTGCACCCTGGGAAAGCTGGCCTATCTGGACACAGCACACAGCTTCATACATACTTCCCATGTATCCTCTGTGGGTCTTCAGATTTGAAGATTTATAGATCTGAGTTTATGGTCTGAGAGATTGCCCCCTGGTTTTTCTCACCTAGAAAGGCTACAATGCTCAGCCCCTTCTCCTGGTGGCCAATTTTTGTCTTAGCTGAAATAAGGGCTGAGCAGGTTGATTGGTCAGTGGCACAGCCTTAGCCTGGGTTCCACCCCCAGCACAAACAACCTGAAATATGACACAAAGTAACACAAGCAACTGTAATTTCCAGAATTTTTTTTCTCCTACTGTTACAGCATGCTAACGGCTGTGCAGGTGTCCAGTACCACTAAAGCATCATGAACTGGACCACCTTGGACAAGCTGCTTGTCTTTTCTCTGACTTGCTGTGTTTTAGTAACTTTTTAAAGCTTAAAGTAAAAAGAAACCAAAAATTACCCCAAATCCCATAACCTGGCAGCTCTTGTCCTCAAAACATCAAAATGTCAAAAGACTGGATGACACTATTCTTGGGCTGTGTCCTGGGGGAGAAAAAGGCATATGCCAACACAGATGCTTACATCTGTTTATACTTAAAATTATTAGAGAAAAGTGACCATTGACTCTTACCCCACACCCTTTTTGCGATCAAGTAGTTTAGAACTTACTCATTTGCACCTCTTTCTGTCTCTGTCTCTGTCTGTCACTCCCTCTGTCTGTCTCTGTCTCTGTGTCTCTCTCTCCCCATGAGACAGGGTCCCTGCCAGGTATCCCAGGCTGGCCTCAAACTTTACTGTGCAGCTGAGGATGACCTTGAACTTCTGATCCCCCTGCTTCTACTTCCCCTGTGCTGGGATTACAGGTCGCACCACCATACCTAGTTTTGGGTTGTTTTTTTTTTAAATGGAAGCTGGACTCAAGCCCAAGCTACATGCATGCTAAGCAAGCACTCTACCAACTGTGCTACACACCCAGCCCTGTGTCCACTATTCTGAGTCCTCTTAGGAAGCATATCCTAATCTGTGTTTATCTCCCGTCACTGGACCCTGGGGGGGGGGTATCTTTCCCAGTATTTAATGCTGTAGTAAAGTTTCCTTGTTCATATTTCTTGGTGAACCTTTAAAAGTACCAATTTCTGTTGCTGTGGTAAAACAACACGACCAAAAGGAACTTGGGGAGGAAAGGGTTTATTCCAGTTTACAGCTCTCAGGTCACTGAGGGCAGTTAAGGCAGGAACTCCAGCCGGGAACCTGGAGACAGGAACTGAAGCAGAGGCCACAGAGATGTGCCACTTACTGGTTGCTCCTCATGCCTTGCTCAGCCTGCTTCTTTTGTTTTGGTTTTTCAAAACAGGGTTTCTCTGTGTAACCCTGGCTGTTCTGGAACTCGCTCTGTAGAATCAGGCTGAACTCTCAGAGATCCGCCTGCCTCTGTCTCCTGAGGGCTGGGATTAAAGGTGTGTGCCACCACCGCCCAGCTTCAGCCTGCTTTCTCCTACCATCTGGGGCCATCTACCCGAGGACGGTACTGCCTCCAGTGATCTGGGGCCTCTCACACCCATCATTAGTCAAGAATGCCTGGCAGACTTGTCTACAGGCCAGTCTAGTGGAGGCATCTTCCCAACCGAGAATCCCTTTCCCCAAATGACTCTAGCTTGTGTCTAACCAGTGTGACATTATAGGGTAACTTCTGTGGATTACCATCAGCTGCCCAATAGGATGGTTGAAATGAAGCCTTTGAAAAACCTTGAGGCCCCTCTGCAATGCTCTGCACCACCCCAGTGAATGCCCACTCAGGAAGCCTGCCACTTTGTAACTGGGAATGCTACAAGCCAGGTGTCAGGTGTGGTCCTGTCATCTCTAACGCTGCCTCCTCTGCCTTACAGGTTGACGGGGGTGCCCCTGTGGGAAAAGACTTCATGACGACTCCCCCCTGCATCACCACAGAGACCATCTCCACCACCATGGTAAGTGGGACCAGAAGGCTCCTCTCTCTGACCCACCCCTCGTACCCCACCCCCCAACAGCCAGAACTTAGCAGCTGTTTCAGAAAGTCCTCAGCTGCCCTCACAGTGGTGAGACAGATGACCAGATTCCTGTTTTCTGGTACCTTGGCTGCTCTTGTACATATTGTCAGTCTTTGGTTTGCCAAATTGGATAATGTGGGGAATGGGGTCCCGGAGTCTCAGTTATCTGGGCCATCCCAGCCATGCAGGAGTAGAGGGAGGGTGGAATGGTCTGATTCTTAGCATGCAGGAATCTTGCAATACCAGGTGACTCTTACGGGCAGGTGGATGATTAGCCTGAAGGCCCCCACCCCACCTCTATCCTCCAGCAAACCTGCTCCAGTCAGCCGCAGTTTCTTGTATCTTATTTTCTCACTGTGACCAGTAGATGGTAGCAGTGAACCTGGGTTGGAAACTCGGGTGTTTTGGACATGTCTAAGGGTCCTTGCAGATTTTGCTATTTATTTGCTATGTGACCAGTAAAGAAAAGTCTTTGGCCTCAAATGTCCTTGTCTGTAAAATAGGAGTCATCCCCATTCTGTGTGGCTCACAGCTGCTTCTGAGACTCTAGATCAGTGGTTCTCAACCTTCCTGACACTGAGACCTTTTAATATGGGTCCTCATGTTGTGGTGACCCCAACCATAAAATTATTTCATTGCTACTTCATAACTGTAAAGTTTCTACTGTTATGAATCGTAATGTAAATATCTGACATGCAGAATATCTATTATGTGACCCTTGTTGGGGGGTCATGACTCATGGGTTGAGAACCACTACTCTAGAGGCCTTAACAACAAAATAGAACAGACAGCATTCTGCTCACAGGTTGTAGTGTCAGGCAGTCTCATGAGAAATTTGACCTTTGGATTATGAACTATGGTTATCACTGTTCTTTCTTTGACATCCTTTATAAATGAAAAAACAAGTTCAGGGGATAAAGCGGTGAACCCAAGGTCACATGACCAATAAATACCAGTTTAGCCTCAGGCATTCTGACACAGGAAGTCTCAGTTTCATTGTCAGTCTCTGCCCCTGTCCTGACCTGTGTGAACATCGGCTTTATGGGTCTGGGGCTACCGAATGTAGTGATGCCGGATCCAGATATTTCTTGAGCTAGTGAGAGTTATTTTTGAATGACTTCCATTGTCTGACCTCTGACCTCTGACCTCTGACCTCTGACCTCTACCGGAGAAGATAATTTCACTAAGTCAGGGTCCTCTGCAGGTGGGTTTTAAGTAAACAGACCCTAGGATCAGTAAACCTGAACTCGTCACCAGAGGGCGCACGTTTTCCTCATCAGTCAGTTCTTTCTTGCTCTGAGGCACTGAGATATTTGTAAGGCTAAATTTAAATTTGTCTTTATGGTGAGTAGACAGTTATTTCATTCATTTCCTCATTCATTCATTCATCCATCCATTTGTTGGGAAAACATTGATGAGTGTCTACAGTCTGCCTAGCCCAGGGACCCTGCAGAAGCTCCACTGCCTACCGGGATTCATTTATTCAGTTGTCATCACAGTGCCTGTCCTGCATGTAGGTCTTGGGCACACAGTGATGGCAAGTCACCCAACCCTCTCTAAGCCTTCACTTCCACTTCTGTAAAGTGGGGTGGGGGCAATACAGCACAAGCCTTAAAGGGTTCCTGTGAGCATGAGCAAGGCCCCTGTGCAAAGCCCCCAAGCACAGCCTGGACTTAGTGGCTCCAGTTGTCCCCTGCTGCTGCTGCTGCCTCTCTCCTGCCCTCATGGAACAGTGCAACAGGGTTACCCTAGGGACCACTGGGATGAAAGTATGAGGGACACCTCTGCTAGGAGGATCTGGGGAAGGTGTCACCTAGTCAGGGACAGTTGGGCTGTTGAGTGAGGTGTGGTCACAGGAGAAGGCTTCCAGCTGTGGAGAGCAGGTGTAAGGGCAGGAAGCACAGCTGGCTGTTAGATGTGTACAGGAAGCAGGGCGGGGCGGGGGGCTGCAGAAGGGCTGGGCCAGAGCTTGAATTGTTTCCAGTGCCATGTAGGATGCTTTAACTTTGTCCTGGAGGCAACATTGGGCTGGTGCTTTTTAGAGTCAAAGCATGTCAATAGCTGCATTTGTCAGTTAGGTTATCCTCTTATGTGGAGTGTGGCCTGGAACAAAGATTCCTTCCTCCTTCTTTGCCTTCCTCTTTCCTGCTTCTTCCTTTCCATTAATAAATATTTATTGAACACCCACGATGTGAAGTACTGTGCCAGGCACTGTAATCCAGCCCTGGAGGACACAGCATCTCTAGTCCTGGGGCCCACGTGAGGCCAAAAGAGAAGGTGGGAACCTGTCTGAGGGCTGGCTGGTATCTAGCTGGGGCACTGCCAGGGTTCAAGAAGGCAGATGCAGCAGAGAGTTAGGGATTGGAGATCCTGGGGCAGGAAAGAGCAGTGTGTGGCTACTGGTAGGACGTTCAGGTGACAAGACAGATGGACTGGGGACAGTGTTTACTGGCCAGTGGTTCTTGCAGTATGGTCCTAGGTGTCTGCATTAAAGGCACATTCCCCCACCCTGCTCCTAAGCTCCTAATTCAAAAACCTGAGGAAGCCTTGCAGTCTGTGTTCACAAGCCCTCCAGGTGATGCCCCTAAGGGTAGTGTGAGGGGAGTGTGATGCTTGTGAGTTAGGTTCAAGCAGCCAGGTCTACTGCATATCTGGCCAGTGTGAGGCACCTATGGGGTGTTTCCAGGGAAAGGCTCAGGAGACAATTGATTTTGAAGATTTAAGGTTCAAGAAAGATCTGAGCTACAGGTAGGATAGGAGACTGTGGCATCAATGAGGCAATACAATTCCCTAGGTATCTGAGGGTAGAGATAGGAGAGTTGCCTTGCCCAGGTAGGGAAACTGCTTCTTTGATGGTAGATGGGACTAGCTATGGATACAGCCACGGCCCTAAACCAGAGAGAGAAAACACTCCTAGAAATGGCCTTTATAGTCTGGGATCCAAGATGTTGTAGAGAATATGCCTCAGGATGGTGTGCCAAGTGACCTGGTCACCAACACTCAGGGCAGGAGCAGGTGTAGCACAGACTCCGTCCTCCCCCCCATGCTCCGGCAGGAAGAGAGTGGTCCAGGTCCTTGCCATGCACAGACCCAAGACTGGGGTCCATTTAGCTGAGACAGTGCATAGCAAAGCTGAGCTGGAGACTATGCAAAAGTGAGACAGCAGGGAGAGCCTTAGTGTCCCCTTGGCCAACTGCAGAACAACAAGTCAAGTGACAGAATCAGAATAAGACCAGGGGAGCTGGCTCAAGAGTGACAGTTCCAAGGACAGAGTGGTGGTTCAGACTATAACCGCCTAGCAGCCTTGGAGGCTGCCGAGCGTGGAGTTAACTCCTGGTTCCACCACTGTCTTGCTGCAGGACTTGAACAAGCCACATACTATAGTTTTCCCTTCTGTGTGTCCTCTGCAGAATAGGACTGCTGCCAAGGATTGCCTTCAGTGCTCTCGAAGGTTAAATGAGGTCTCATGCATGCACATACCTAGCTGGATACCTAGAGTCTAGCAGGGACTGGAAGAACATACATGATTCATTCACCTGCACTCCCGCATTCACCAACAGCTTTTGGTTTACAAAGCCCTTTCCCTATTCTCCTCATAAGGGCTCCCTTTTTCACAGACAGTAGGGAAGAAGTGGCTCTGCCTCAAGGTGCACAGCAGGTCCACGACAAGACCCTGGACGACCCAACTCCTTTTAATGCTTCCAGAGAGCAATGCCATAGCTTGTTCACCTTGGCATCCCCAGTAGCGGGGATTCAGTAGATGTTTGTTGAGTGAGAATGTGAGCAAGCGTGCAAGTGTGTGTGGGATTGAGCAAGTGAGGGCTGAATGAATGCCTCAGCTCTCTGCTTCTGTGTTGCTTCTCAACACCGTGGTGATGATAACCACATGGTCACATGCCCTGGCTATCCTGGAGGCCTACTGACCTGAGACCTGGCCATCTGAGCACTATTGTCTCCCCAGGAGAACAGTCTCAAGTCCGGGAAGGGGGCAGCTGCCATGATCCCAGGCCCACAGACGGTGGCCACGGAAATCCGTTCTCTTTCACCGGTAAGTAGGCAGGACCAGCTCAGGTTAGGGGACTCAGAACTGAGCATGCGGGCACACAGCCACAGCAAGAGCGATGAGGTGCTCAGGACTATTTCAGATGCCCACAGGCTCCTAAGGTGCCCATCAGTACCCCCCCACACACATGTAATCAAAGCATTGGTATTGGGGCTGGGGGTAAACAGGACACTGGAGCACACTTCCGCACTTATGTAAGTACACACACACACACACACACACACACACACACACACACACACACACAACTGGTGCATTAGCTTGTAGAGCAGGAGGAGCAAGGAACTTGGAGTCCAGAGGCTTGGGTTCTAGGCCGGGCTCTGTTGGTGGCTGTCCCACCAGTGACACTGAGTCGTCACTGAGGTCTTTCCGGTGCTTTCATTCTGTTTGTTGTTCTCAGTGTCTAGTCCAGAGAAAGCATGTTCCTGCTTGTAACAGGATGAGGGCCTGGAGGGCTCGGTCTGTGACCTGATTTCCATCTGGTCATTCTTCTAGTAGTCTTCCATTCTAGGTTGTCATTAGGACTCTGGGACTTAGGGATTTCAAGTTCTAAGAGTTATAGATCTCTGGGTTTGGGAATATTCTAGGTCTAGAGTTGGAAAGATTTTGGTTTTCTTGTATCAGAATGAATGGTTCAAAGCACCTTGGCTTCCATGCTTCACCTTCAGGGGCCCTGCTTATCCCTGGAAAAGTTTCCCTAGCCCCATCCACCCCTTCAGAGCCCAGTGCCCTGACCTGACCCCTGGGGTGGGGGTGGTTATATTCTGCAGATCATCGGGAAAGATGTCCTCACCAGCACCTACGGCGCCACTGCGGAAACCCTCTCAACATCCACCACCACCCATGTCACCAAAGTGAGTAGCAGCAGGTTCCCGGGCCCCAGCGGGCTATAGGTGGGAAGGTCATTGCCATGCTGGCCCCTGGCTCCTCATTCCCTAAGAGGGGACCTTTGCCAGTGTGCAGTGTGTTGCCCTGTGCTACTGTTGTTTGGGAGTAGGTCTAGCACACAGCATTGGCAGCTAGTCTGTGGGGTCAGATGTCCTCCTCCAAAGTAATTGTGAACAATTTTGTTTGCATCTTGCAGGCCTTGAGAGCCAGGAAAATTCAGAAGGGTGATGTGCAGGAAGCTCCCCAAAGTCAGGAAGTGCCATTTGGAAAAAGTTACTGTTTGCCAGGCCTGGTAGTACAAGCCCCTAGCCCCAGCTACTTAGAAAGCTGACATGGGACTGAAAAGTTCAGGCCAGCCTGGCAACTTAGTGGGGCCCTGCTTCAAAATAAAAAGTAAAGAGGGCTGGAGATATTTCTCAATGGTATAGTCTTTGCCTAGCAAAGGTTTAATCCTTATCAGTCATTGCACAGTCCTCCCTGCCCTCCCACCCACCCAAACATAAAACCTGAGAGACTAGGGTTTGAGTCGGGTCCTGGGCCTCACTACAGAGTGCCTGAGGATAGAGGAGCAGAGACACTGTATGTTTACTTCTTTGTTAAGCAAATGTTAGTGAGCTGGACTCCCGCTGCTGGAGGAGACTTAGGTGAGGTGTGTTTGCAGGAAACCAGGATGAGGCTGCTGGAGGAGACTTAGGTGAGGTGTGTTTGCAGGAAACCAGGAAGCGGTGTGCAGACAGGGGACTGGGAAGTCAGGATGCACAGGCGCGGAAGTACTGATAGGGGTAGATGAGAGCTGCACCAGGCCCTGGGGCTAATTTGACTGTGGAGGATCTTAGTCACAAGAAAATGTTAACTTAGGTAGTGACTCAGAGAAAATAGGCTCACTGGAGCTGGGATGAGGCTCAGCAGCCGGGTCTGTCTGATGTGCACAGTGTGCTGGGTTTGATCCCCAGCAAAGCAAGGAAAGAAAGGAGGTAGAGGGGCAGGGAGGTAGAGGAAGCAGAGTTGTCAGTACCCCATGAGAACTAAGGCCTGGGGGTGAGGGCTAGGGGGGTGGTTGGGGACAGAGGAGGGAGGCATTCCTAGAGGGTACTGGCTATGACAGCCAAGGAAGTAAGAAAGGCTTAGAAGGAGGATGTAGCAAGTCCACAGATGAGTGGCCAGGGAAAACAGGAGAGGCCCAGCTGTGGCTGGAGGCCTGAGGAGCCAGGCTGAGCCTGGGGGATTGAGTTGAAGGTCCAGCTGACCCAATGAAGTGAAAGTCTGGTTGGTAACACTTTCCCTTTGTCCACACTACACAAGGCCCTGCCTGCAACCTTGTAGCTTTGGCACCTTGTCATATTTCCCAGGAAGCAACCTCTCAAAAAACCCGAGAGAGCAGCATGGGCTTCTCTGCTGGTTTTATGGGACCGCCTCACATGGCACACCCCACAGTGTATGGCTCAGGAAACTCCTCTGTACCTCACCACCCAGGGGCCCCCTCTGCTCACCCTTGCCTACCTCCAGCTAGTCTTTCCTCGTCACATCCTCCTTGGACATGCCTAACAGTTAGGCTCTGCCCCATCCTCTACTTGGAAGCCCGACTCCTTGAGAAAACAGTAGAGGTAACAAAGTATCTTTGTAAGATTGTTCCAAGTCATTTAAGGTAGAACCTTGTCACCATTCACATTTCATTCATGTGTTCATTCAGCAGATCTGCATTCAGCACCGTCAGGTGAGATTGGGAAAGGTGCTGGGTGAGGAGGGGATACTGAGGTGATAAAATTCGAGCCCCACTCCCCAGGGCTTAAAGCCTGGAGAGGTGAGCAAGGCCATGTGCACATAGGTCAGCCTCATGCAGAGGCCCCAAAGCGTGAGAGATGCAGACTCAGTGTTTGGGGAGGGCCTGGACCGGGTGCCTTGGGACTCTGCCAACCAGGGAGCAGCATCTGAGCTGGGTGTAGGAGACATAAATGAGACAGTTTGGTAGCTAGGGAGTGGTGACAACCTGGCAGGAGCTACTGTCTGAAGTCCTCAGCCTAGAAAGAGAATGCTGAGGAGGACAGGAAAGAGGTGAACTCCTGGCTCTCAGCTTGGTCAGGCGACTGAGGCTGAGGTGTGTAGGTCTGTCACAGCAGACCTAAGAGGGACCCCGCCTTTCTCTCCCCTGCCCTCTCCTTTTCTCCCCACAGACTGTGAAGGGAGGGTTCTCTGAGACAAGGATTGAGAAGCGAATCATCATTACTGGGGATGAAGATGTCGATCAAGACCAGGTATGGGACAAGGGACAGCGTTTCCAGGGCACACCCCAGTATCCAGTCCCTCCCTTCCCCCCGTAATGGTGACGGGCAGAGAAGGCATCCACCCCCTGCTGACGCCCAAGAAGGGGCACTGAATGAGGACTGGAAGATTCAAACTCTAGTCTTATCTTCTGTTTGACTTGGCCCCTCCTGGACTTCAGTTTCCCCAGCTGTGCAGTAGGGGCTTGTGTTCAGTTTCTCTCCTAGTCACTGTTCCATGGTGCCTCACTATGCTTGCTGTTCTGCCCACCAGGCCCTGGCTTTGGCCATCAAGGAAGCCAAACTACAGCATCCAGACATGCTGGTAACCAAAGCCGTTGTCTACAGAGAAACAGACCCATCCCCGGAGGAGAGGGACAAGAAGCCACAAGTACGGTTCTGGGGCTCAGCAGAGTGGGAGGGAGGAGGGAGCAGTAAAAAGAGTCCTAGAAGCCAGGTGGTGGTGGTACACACCTTTAACCTCATACTTGGAAGGCAGAGGCAGACAGGCCTCTGAGTTCAAGGCCAGCCTGGTCTACAGGACAGCCAGGGATGCACAGAGAAACCCTGTGTTCCTCTGGGAGGGGGCAGGGGAACGATTCTTGGAGAGTAGTTTCCATTAAGAGCCCAGGTGGCTTGATTGATAGTGCAGGTGGGACCCTCAGCTGCCTGACTTGTGGCGCTAAAGAGAGAGACAGTGGCCTGCTTTAGACCAAAGGAATGAGGGAGGGAAGATGGTGTCTTGGTTTCTTTAGAGTTCCATGCCCTGAGTCCAAAAAAGTAAGTCCACAAGTGGCAAGGAGAGGGTGCTGAGAATCCACAGGGGGGCTGTGGTAAATGAGACTCTAGCCAGTCTGGGTGCTGTATTCCCATCCCTGAGTCTCTGTCTCCATCAGGGTCATGAGATGTTACTAAGGGAATGTAATGCCTAGGACCTTTGTCCCATCTGTTTTGTTTGACTTACAAACCCAGGACTTCTCAGGCACTCTAGGCCCAGACTCCTGGGGACCCCATCTTTCTATTTCATTGAAGGCCAATAAGGTGTTAAATAATACAGTGCTGGGACATACTGGGCTTCTCACAGCCTGTCCTGGGGAGGGTTCTTCTGCCTCTTTGGAAGTTTGCTGAATTTTATCAGACACAGAAGACAAAAATCTCACAGACATGGGAAGTACCTACTGTGCGACTCCATCTACTGGAAGTGAATGGCAAGCAAAATTTTAATTCTTTTGGGAATAAAAGTAGAATACTGCTACCTCTAGAATGTGCCAGTGAAGAACTATAATGACACTTTGTAGTGAATGTTTCCATCTGGGTGGGCTACATGAAGATAAAACTTTTTAGGGCTGGGGGTTTAACCTAACTATAGAGCCTCTGTGTAGCTTGAGTGAGGCACCAGGATCCATCCTCACCACTCCGCCCCCAGGAAAAGTTGAGCTCTTATTGCTCTTAGGCCTGTGTACAGCTGAGACATTACAGTGCCATGGGAAAACGCCCACCTCAAAGGCTCCACAAATAGCAGCTGGTCACCTCTTTGCCCTTTCGTGAGTCAGTACAAGAATCCTCTTCCTTTGAGTGCTTTCTTCTGAGATGGAGAAGTGTTGAAACATTTTCCTGACATTTGAAAGGATGCTGACTAGGGTCTAGCCCAGTCTCATCTGAAAGAACTTCTGTAGTGGTGGCAGTGTTGTTCCTGTGTGGTCCAATATGGCAACCACTGCCAAATGTGGCTATTGAGCACTTGAAATGGCTCAGCCAAGATGAGATGTGCTTTAAGGGTAAATGTGTGTATGATTTTGAAGATTTAGCATGAAAAAAAGAGTCAGCTAATTTTAATACTTATGAAATGAAAAAGGATATGTTGAATTAAGTAATATGGTGGATAGAGGTTTTGTTTCATTTGTTTTTGTTGGAGGCAGGGTCTCATATAACCTAGTTTGCCCTTGAATTTACTTTGTAACCAAGGATGACCTTGAGCTCCTAATTCTTCTGCCTATACACCTCTAGTGTTGAAATTACAGGCACCACCACTCCTGGTGTTATGCGTGCCAGAAACCAAGGTATTTGCACACTAGGCAAGCATTCTACTAACTTAACTGTATTCCCAGGCCCTTTTGTTTTTTTAAGGCAATGGAGATCAAACTCTAGGACTTGGCACATACTAGCAAGTATTGTACTACACCCCCAGGTTCCCAAACATATTATTAAAAATGAGTTTCACATGTATCTTGGTCACTGTTCTATTGCTGTGAAGTTGACCATGGCAACTCTTATAAAAGAAAGCATTTAATTGGGGCTGGCTTACAGTTTCAGAGGTTCAGTCCATTATCATCATGATGGGAAGCATGGCAGTAGGCATGGTGCTGGAGAAGTAGTTGAGAGCTACATCCTGTTCCAAAGATGGTGGGGGGGAAGGAAGAGAGACTGGGCCCAGTATGGGCTTTTGAAACCTCAAAGCCCACCCACAGTGACACCAGCAAGGCCACACCTACTCCAACAAATCCACACCTCCTAATCCTTTTAATATTTTCAAATAGTTCCACTCCCCAGTGACTAAACATTCGAATATATGGGGGGGCCTATGGAGGCCATTACGATTCAAACCATCACATACTTTTGCTTTTTATTAAGTTAAAATTTAGAATGTAAGTGTTGGGGAAATAGTGTAGTTTGCAAAGTATTTGCCAGGCAATTATAGGACTTGAGTTTAAGCCCCAGAACTCACCTTTAGAAAGCTGGCAATATAGTGCCAGGGAGGCAGAGACAGGCAGGTGCCTGGGGCCTGCTGGACAGCCCCAGCTGGTTTGGCCTTGGTGAGCTCCAGGTTGGGAAGAGACACTGCCTCACACAAACAAACAGACAAAAACCAATGTAGACAGATAAGTCACAGCACTGGAAGTTGACCTCTGGTTTAAACATGCACATGCATTCATGTGTACCTTACACACAGATATGCACATACATGCACACACGCATACACACATTAAGAATTTAAAATTTGAATATTAAAATTTCCTATTTATCTAGATAAATTTAGAAAAGTAGAAATATCTGTTTTGTTTTGGTTTGTTTTTTTGAGACAGGGTTTCTCTCTAGCTCTGGCTGTCCTGGAACTAGCTCTGTAGACCAAGCTGGCCTGCCCCTGCCTCCTGAGTGCTGGAATTAAAGGTGTGCACTACCACTGCCCAGCTGAAATACCTAAGAATTTTAATAGTGATGTCTAGAAAATTATTTACTAGGAAAGTAAATCCCATACAAGATTCACATTCTATTTCCATAGTATACTCTGACCTAGAAGGAGAGGAGAGGAAGTTAGTCATGGTAAAGCCATCTTGTCACCGCCACTCAGACTTCCATGCAGATTGTTGGCACCCCGGTGTCTTCAGTCATCTGATTCCTCTTCCCGCATCTTAACATGGTGGAGAGTAGGTTACTTGTCATGTTAGTGCAGAGTTGATGACATCCCCTGGGGAAGCTGCCTGAGAAGACTTGTCACAGTCTGATCTGGATTGGCTGAGCGGGGACCTGGAACTTCTACTGCCCAAGAATTACTATTTATTTACACACTGGTCCGTATGAAGTCCCCTTGTAGCCCGATGTAGAAGCCATGGTGCTAGGAGCTCTGTGCTGTAGCTCTGTAGCCATTCTGCTGATCAATGGCTCGGTTTCTTCCACTAGGGGGACTCAGTTTCGTCACTTGTAAAGTGAAGAGCCGAAGCAGGCACCCTTTCACGTTGCATCCTCTGTGCTGTCCTGGGGTGTCACACTCAACCATGTTTTCCCCAGAGGTTCTTTTCAGCCAGGACCCCAGGTTCTCTGTTGCCTTTCTTCTCCAGCCTCCATACCTTACCTGCCTCACCCTGCTGTCTCCAGCGTCACCCCCGCTGTTCCCCGACATCAGCTCTTCTGTTCCCCGTGCTGTTTCATTCCCTCTTCTTCATTTCTTTGTTTAATGCCATCATCCCCAAGCACCGTGGTGTACCCGTATTTTCTCTTCTGTAAAGATCCACTTTGTAAGCCAGGCGTTGGTGGCGCACGCCTTTAATCCCAGCACTCGGTAGGCAGAGGCAGGCGGATCTCTGTGAGTTCGAGGCCAGCCTGGTCTCCAGAGCGAGTGCCAGGATAGGCTCCAAAGCTACACAGAGAAACCCTGTCTCGAAAAATCAAAAAAAAAAAAAAAGATCCACTTTGTGTTGTCTTGGAGAGCCAGAAGTCTCTCTTTTTCCTCCTCTTTTCACATGCTTTAGGAGCCACCCCAGACTCTCAGTGAAGTCACCCCACTAATTCTGGAGAGAGGTCTTGTTTCCTAAGGTGCTTGAAAAACACTGGCTTAATGGATAGATGCATCTTGGTACCCCACAGAAGAACCCTGTAGTCCTTCAACCCTGAATTCAAATCTCAAGCTCTCCTCTTTTTGTTCTCTCTCTACCCTTTTTCGGAGATATGTTTTGCCATATGTCCCAGGCTGCCCTTGATCTCAGTATCTTCCTTCCTGACCTTCCTAAGAGCTGAGATTCCAGGCAGGAACGATACACCCAGCTTCAAGTCCTCCCATCATCAGCTCTATGACCATAAGAAGTTATTTGACCCTGGCATCCTGTGTTTTCTTACCAGCTAACGGGTACCGGCAATCCTAGTAGTAGTATCCATTGCTCTTATTCGTGGGGATGCTTATGCTGTGCCAGGTGCAGGCTTCATACTGTCTGTTCATTCATTCATTTTACAAGTGAGGAAACAGATGCTCAGAGACCATAACTGGCTTGCCCAAAGCTATGGTGCTGGGAACAGGATGAACTGGTTAGAGGCAAACCTAATGTGTTAGACTCCAGAGCCACCTGTGTTCATCACCATGCTGACTTCCCCTAGTCTCTGTCTCATGGAGATCATACATGAATGGTAATTCCCATAGTGCCTAGCATACTGTAAGAGTTCCATAACAGGTAAGCCAGTCACTACTGTTAGTCATGGTAGGCTATCAGTGGCTGTCCTAAACCAAGAAGAATGAATGGTTGTGCACAGTATTATTTAGGTCCCCCTGGCCCATCCCCCTCAGAGAGGATCTGTCTCCTGAACACTGCCACCAAGAGGACAGCACTCACCTGGCTGCCTAGAGCTTCTTCACCTTCCCAGGGTTACCTGGGGGGTGGGGGGGTTGACCTATTTCAAAATAGAAACCTTGGGTTCTCACCTTCACCCTGCCACTGACTTGCTAAGCCATTAACCTTCTAGGCATCACTTTTCCTCTCATCAAACGACCCAAGAAGGACTCTTTATAACACTTTGATTGTACTTGATCCTAGTGGGTGACAAGAGTCAGGAATGCTGTTCCATGTAAAAATGGTTTTGAGTAGTTGCAATAGTGAAGGTAGGTAAATGGTAGCCCTTGCTGTTGGCAAGATGGGGGCAAGGGCTATGATGAAGCAAGGAAAGCAACAAGGCATTTACTTATTCAGCATTCCTATACACGAGCCCCCCTCTGTGGTGCCTCTGACCCGTGAAAGGCAGGTCCCATTTTATAGAGAAATTGACACAGGTTTAGAGAAGTTGAGGCACTTGCCCACAGTTACAGAGCAGACAGGTCAGAGGGTGGGATTTGAACTCGGGAAGTGTGGCTGCAGAGTTAGCACTCTAAACTGTAGTTCTATAGGTAACCCTTAGTTGGAATCAGACCCTGTTGTTTTTCTTTAAGCACTGCTGTCTGGTGTTTAATCTCTAGGCCATAGTAGGTCCATGGGGAGCAGAAGACCTGTAGCCAGGGTGAAACAGCCTCAGAACTGAGAAGAGCAAAGGAGAAAAGTAAAATGATGGTGACTGGGGCATGTTCCCATTAAAGGACCATCGAAAAGATTTTCAGAGCAAAGTACAGAGCATTGCCTCCTCAGGAGCAAGCAGGCAAACACACATGGAGTCTGGAGTTAGGTTCCTTTGTGTCATTCCTTAGCTGTCACAAGTAAGCTGTGTAGCCTTGGATAAGTCACCCTTTCTCTCTGGGCCACCATACAGGGTAAAGGGTAGCTAAAAGAACCGCTTGCCCTGTGTTTAAAGGCGAGTGGCTAAAGTAACTAATTTCTCTTATCTTCCTTCCTTTGTACCCACCACCCCATTCTCCTGCCTCTGGCACCCAGGAATCCTGACCTCCGTGAAGAGATGCTGGCGTGTCTGGTCCAACCCAAGCCAGAGAACCATTAAGAAGGGGCCTTCATTCTGGATTCTCCGACAACACCAACATCCCAGCTGTGACATACTGTCACTGATGAGAGACTGGGAAGGGAAAGCATATATATATATATATATATAGATATATATAGATATAGATATATATCAGGAAACACCGCGTCCTTGCACTGCTGCTGGGGCTGGCGGAGCAGTCAGCTGATGGCAACAACCAACATCTGCAACAACCTTCATTTCCTTTGCAGACCAATTGAATTGGTGGGAATTTTTTTTTTTTTTCAGGAAGATATGTAACAATCGTAATCTCTCGCTCTCCCACCCCTTTCTCCTGCCAAACTACAAAAGCAGACCACAATGATTGTAGATGTCCCCTTGAGCCCTGGCTGCACACACTCCAGGATGGATGAGTACCCTGTTCGTTCTCCAGCCTCTCTGTCGCTCCCTCTAATGCAAAGGAAGAAACAAAATAAGATCACGTAGCCAAGCAAGAGAAGTCACAGCAGCAAGACACACACACAGTCAACTATTTTCCAGGAAGGAAAGAATGGAAGTCTCCAACTTGGAGGAGGAGTGAGAGGAACACTTGATTGTTATTTCTGGGTCTTGACACTGGGCTGCCAAACCCCCTCTCTGTTCTTCTGCCTCCCTGCTTCCCCCTTGACTTCTACTCATCTTGTCTCCATTTTCTGTCTCAGCTCCCTCCTGCCTCTCTCCCCGACCCTCCTCTTCTGTGTCCTGGTCCTGCTGAGGGCCACTGCAGATGACTCTCATTGGAAGAAAAAGAGACTACAAGAGCAAAAGGAAGCCATGGGAAGGGAAGTAGACATTGTATGTTTCCGGTTTCTCTTGACGGAGGTGCAGCTCATAGGAGATTGTATGACTGTGATTTTAAGTTATGTATATTACATGTAACAGGAAACAGATATTAAAATAAACTGTGCTGGTAAGTATGCAGCTGACATTTTCAAGTTATAATTACCTGACTGTGATGTATCCCAAGGTTCCTAGATCTTGCCAAACTGGCCCAGCCGAGGACACTGAACTCTGGGTGTGGCCGGCTTCCAGTAGCGCTGCAGATTCAGTGTAGTGAAACTGTGTGTGGTGTTTGTAACTGGGTGATTGGTGGGGAGACTGGGGGGCCCTTCATGGAGAGGTGAGGGTTTGGCCAGAAGGAAGCAACACAGATGTAGTTCCGAACATGCCAGGCCAAGATGCCTTCTCCCTCAGCAGTAGCTGTCAGGACCCTGTGCTCAGGACTCTGCTGCTGAGGTCATAGGCCAGTCCTCCTACCTCCAGGGGGCTTGCCTTGGTTTTCAGTCCTCTCTTTCTGTTTTACTATTACCAGGGTCTTTGTTTTGGTTTGTATTCCGCCATGTCTCTCCCTGCTCTTCACCACCTTGTCACAATGAATCCCTTGTCTTAAGGGAAGTGGTATCCTGGCCGAGGTAAAAAGCAATGGCTCTAACCTGGTTTTCTGAAACGCCCAGCCAGTCTTCCCCCTATGCCACTTCCATCATGTGAATCATGCTCTTTTTCCTGAGCTAAAGTAGCCATGATAAAGAGGCCATGAATACAGGGAAGGCCATGACAGGCCCATACTGCATTTCCAAAGGCCTCACCTATCCCAGAACAATAGCAAGTACGAGGAAGTATTGCCCACTGGCTCCCTCTACATTAAACCCTGGCTTGCAAGACTGCTGTCAGTCGGTATCCAAGGTCAGAAATGGCCTCAAGATGACAGGAGCCCTTGGAGAAAACTCCACCACAAGCTTGGCATTACACTCTGGCATATGCAAGCTTCTTCTGGCTTGCTTGCCACAAGCAATGTCCCTTTCTAAGGGAAAATGTCCTACAGCAGTCCCAATTCACTTCCTAGTCCTGCTAAGGCAGTTCATATATTTATTCAGCAAATGTTTATGGGTTGCCCATTTGTGCCAGGCTCTGTTTTCAAGGTGGAAGGAGAAGCATGAAAGGGAAGGGGGGCCCTGGGAAGCCATTAGACAAGCCTATCCCTAACCATACCTGGCTCATTTCAGAACTTCTCCACTCCTCCATCTGATAAGACATTACCTGGAAATGTCTCAGAGGGTCCAGGCTAGATGTGCCCTCTGGGCTTGCTTATTAGTTGCTCCTACAATGTACACCTTACCTATTTACAGGTGCTGGCCAGACACAGGGCAAGAAGCCAGAATAGCTTTCCTCTGTGGCAGCTGAGAAGTAGAGCCAGGCTCTTAGATTGTAGAGTCAGCCATATGCCCCTGGTGCAGTCTAGTAGCCCACTCCAGTGTGACAGAGCATTTTCTCTGCTCCAGGATCTTTGTCCATTCTTGATGGAGAAGTCACAGAACCTCCTGCCCGCCCCTTTACTACATGCAAGCTCCTGCTGCTTCTGAGCCAAGAGCAGGAATGGCTCTATCCCCTTGGAATTGGGCTCAGGCCTCACCTGCCTCTGCAGGAACTCCTGTCCTGCACACACTGGACATACATACCTCAAAGGGAGGATCTTTGTTGGGAGGGTTGCAACTGCCCTGAATGTGGGCTACAAGGCAAGGATGAAATGACCGGGCCTAGCTTGTGGGATGTTAGAATTTGGGAGATACTCACAACACGGATGTTTTGACCTTCCCCCCCCCACCCCAGAGAGGCAGTCAGCACCCTGCCCAGGGAGGAGGGGATTTGCAAAGCTAAAATCTAGGGCACTGTTTCCTCCCCATCCTCCATTCCATAGAGAATAAGGATATTCGTTGTCTCGTCTGCCTTCAACCTATTTTCTTTTCTTTATTTTTTTTCTTTTTCTTGTGTGTGTGTGTGTGTATGTGTGTGTGTGTGTGTGTGTCTGTGTCATCTTCTCTGTGGCACCTCTCTATCCAGGAGGCCAGGTAGTAGAGTGGGAAAAGCCTCAGAGAGCAGTCAGAGTTCTGGGTGACCATCTCACCATGCAACATTGGGCTACTCCATCCCACTGAATTAAACGAGCAGGGCAACTAGTTGCAGTCTGAGCCGTTTTCCCACTCTGTGTCTCACACACCTTTATTTTCCCGACTTTTACTTTCTATGGATCTTTTCCATGTGAGGGTACAGGGAGTACCAGGACCTGTTTCGGTTTTTGAACCCTGCAAGCACATACCAAGACTGGCCTGAGATTGCATGAGCAACATCACTCTAAATATATATTTTTTTCAGAAGCACCTTACCAACCAGCTGCACTGCTGTCCTGTTCCTTTTCACTCTTCCCTCTCTTCTCTCTTGTCCCCGCGCTCCCCCACCTCAGTGCTCCGTGCTGTGTGTGTGCTCTCTGTTCTTGTATACTCAATAAAAGTGAAATAAATGTGTTTGATGCTGAACCATGGACTCCCTCAGCCTCCCTTCTCTCCTCTGACCTTGGCTGCTGGTACCAGTTGATACAGAACTGGCGTGGAGACATTGCAATGTAGGACACTTTTCTTTTGTTTCGGGCACACCATATAGCCCTAGCCTGGAACTCAAAGAAATTCTCCTGCCTCTACCTTCCTAGGCTGAGATTAAAGGCGTGTACCAAGCCAGGCTCTAATGTAGAACAATTTTAATTTGTTAGGCTGGAGCTCCTCTGTGGGTTCAGTGGCACACAGGGCAGAGCCCTTGCTGGTCAGGGGCTCTCAGGCCACTGGAGGAAACAATGAGACAGGAAAGACTGGTTAGAGGGATCAGTGCTAGGAAGGAAACACAGGGGAAGCAGTGGAGGTCACTGGAGGGGTCCCTTTAACAAGGCCAAAGGTGAGAGTGTAGTTCCGTGGTGGAATGTGTGCTTAGCACGTGCAGGGCTCTGTTTGGGATTCCTGGCACCACAAAGGGAAAAACAGTGGTTAGCCAGTTAAGGACCTCCCTACGGAGGTCATTTTAGAATAAAGAGAAAGATCCAATAAGGTGAAAATCTTGAATAAGAACTCTCTAGGCAGAGGGGACAGTAAGTATGTGAGCCCTACGACCTGGAGCGTGGAAATGTAGCATAATCCATCTGAAAGAAAAGCAAACCCCCTGTCTGGGAGCCTTGTGGAAAATGTGCCCAGCAATCCTGTCACATGTGCTCCACAGCCTCATGCCACCCATCCCATTAGTGACAACTTTTCTTTAAAGGAACTTTGAAAACATTTAAGAGAGGAAGTTAGGGGACCAGCAAGATGACTCAGCAGGGAAAGATTTAGCCAAAGCACTCGCCACCATGCCTGACAACCTGAGTTCAATCTCCAGGCCCTTCATGGTGGAAGGAGAGTCTGAGTCCTGCAAGTTGTCCTCTGATCTTTACATGCACATCCTGGTACAAACGCTTTCCTAGACAGACAGACAGACAGACAGACAGACAGACAGACAGACAGACAGACAGACACACACACACACACACACACACACACACACACACACACACACGCACCACAAAATGTTAAAAAAAAAATAATAGAGCTGGGGATGTAGCTTGCCTCGCATGTACTAGGCCCTAGATTCAACACAACAGTACTACAAAAATTAATAATTTAGCCAGGCAGTGGTGGTGCATGCCTTTAATCCCAGTATCCAGGAAACAGAGACAGGTGGATCTCTGTGAGTTCAAGGCCAGCCTGATCTACAGAGCGAGTGCCAGGACAGCCAAATCTACACAGAGAAACCTTGTCTCCAAAACAAAACAAAATAATTTAAAAAATAATTACAAAGGTAAATAACTAGTGCCACTTGACAAAGAAAAGACTGTCCGCAGAAATAAATGGAAAGGGCTGGGAGAGTATATTGAGTATGCTGGGGTGAGGGAGGTAAGTATAGTACTTGCCTGGCATGCACAGAGCTTACATCTGAAAGAAAGCAATGTGTAAAGATTAAAATTAAAATCATAATTATGTAAAATCTAAGTGTATTCCTTGGGTTACCTAAGGTATACATTCTGCATTTTCCATTTTATCCTGTCAAGAAAAACACCCAGGTCACCCTTCTATATCACTCCAAATCTCACAAAACAGGTCTTTTTGTTTTGTTTTTCAAGACAGGGTTTTCCATGTAGCCCTGGCTGTCCTGGAACTTACTCTGTGGACCAGGCTGGCCTCAAACTCAGAGATCCACCTGCCTCTGCCTCCCGAGTGCTGGGATTAAAGACATGTGCCACTGCTGCCGACTAAACAAGTCTTTTTTCCACATATATTTACTTTTCAGAGTCAAAATCATTCATACATACCATCCTAAATACTTTTTAAAACTTACACTCTTAACATTTTCCTTTCATTTCAAATACTAAGTATTACTGATTTTCTCTGTAAAGCCAGATCATTACATGATACAAAGGCCACAGTGACAGGCTGGAGAGATAGCTCAGCCATTAAAGGTTAGGCTCACAACCAAAAAGGCCACAGTGACAAAAACCCACTCTTCTTCACAGTCCTATCTATTGTGAAAGGCAATACCTTCAAGGAGCTCTGTGAATGTGTTTCAGAACTTTCCTTGTAGGTTTCTTTTAATGGTGATGACTTTTAGGATCCTGGAATAGGACTTGGTTTACAAACATTAGGACTCCACACCTCCTGGACCTATAAAACTAGTCTCTCTGCTTCCAGGGAATAACTGCGGTAGTTCATCTAAATCAATGTATTTCTCAGCTTGGGTTAAAGAGGGTGATGAAGCAATTTCTAGAGACATTTTTGTGTCACGGTTGCCCAGTGTTCTATGGATTGGAGCCTGGGTTTGCTGCTAAACTTCTTCCAATGCACAGAACAGCTGTCTTCAACAAGAATTACCTGGCCCCATATACCAATGGGTAAGAAATTGTGATTTGGATGAACATGGTTCACAAAGTTGGAGTCCCAGGCTACCATCTTCATATCCTATAACTTTTGTGTCCAGTGTTAAATGCCCTGAGTCTCTGAAAAGACAGTGAAGCCACCTGGAACATGAAGCCCAGAGACCTTACCACAGAACTCAGCTCTGAAGATGGCTGAGGGGAGGGGAGGAAGTCAGCTGCTACATAAAAAGAAACGGAACTGACAGGGTGGGTTGAGACTGACGTGTCTGATTGTGAACATCGCCTCTGACCAACCTCGTGGCAGCCCAGTGTGCTTAACCACGGTTGCCCCATGCAGCCTGGTCTGAGATGATTCAACCTCTTAAGAGATGAACTGTGAAACTGTGAGTGGGACAGATTGATGGACTCAGCAGTCCCTGGGGAAGATGACAGACAAGGAACAGCAGCAGCACAGGGACCAGAGTTCCAGCTAGATCATGTTTTACATCCCAGTCCTGTACTCTCTGGGTCTGTAGCCCCTCTTTGAACCTTGGCTTTCTCTTTTGTAGACTGAGAATGCGAATTACCAAATTTTCATCTCCATCCTGGGTCATTTTTCTCTCTGAGGATTGTAGCACCAGCAGTAAGACACATTTAGCAGCAAGGGAGACTTATTCTTGGTTAGGAACAGAAATTGAAGACAAATTCAAATCAACTTGTTGACCAATTGGGGTTAGGAAGATACAGATAACATGCCAAAGAAAAGAGGCTAGTAAAGGGGCCAGGGCACTCATTACCTTTACAGGAATGGCAGGGGCTTTCCAGGGATTTGGACACTGCTTTTATGGTTTCTTTTAGTTGACAACTGTCATGATGCTGGAATATGGTGCTTAAAAGGCAGCTGGACGATAATGAAGTCACAGGTTGTTTGTCTTTTGCTCTGTCAGCCATCTTAGATTTCAACAGGTTTTGGCAAACTCACCTGAAGAAGAGATTGGCAGCCTTTAAAAATCCTATCTTCAAAGATAAACAAGATTATCAGGTAGGTAAAATCAACAGTACAAGACTGGGGGAGTGTCACACATTGGCTATGGTTCGTGTAAAGATTAGAAACAGTGGTCTAGTGGCTTACCTATAAATTTTGGTGCTGTTTAGCTAGCTCTCACCATCACAAAGGGCATTTCTTTGCAATATATGACATATATCTCCTAGTGGCTCTGGGACCTAGCACAAGGCCAGACCACAAATAGTCACTTACTATACTACATTATTGTTATTAGTAATTAACACACAATATTATCTAAGATAGCTAACTATGGGCTACGTTCTAAAGAAACTGTGAAGAAAAAAACAGGCAGGTTTCCTTACTCGGTGTGCATTTATAGCATGTCTGTCGTATTCTGTTAGGCTTGCAAGACACTGTTGGGTATTCTGGGTGATCATTGCCAGACAGACTGCTGCGGTGAGTGTTGAAGGAACTGTTCTCCCTTCAGGCAGATGCCTTGGTTTCTGAAACTCTGCCTAGGGATGAGTGTGTCTAGAAGCTGGGACTGGGTGGTAACCGGGCATCTTTGACATTGTGATGTGGCATAGTGATGTGGTTAAAGAGTGCCAACCGTGACTGAGCCAGTTTAACTGTGGCTACTGGGTACCGACACCCGGACCACGCTTTGATGCCCATGTCTGCTTGAGACCAAAGGACTGTGGCTGGTGAGTATGTTTCTGGAAGGGGAAAGTTTAAATAAGTGCATAGTTTAAATAAAATTGTTATCCACAATTCAAGCGGTAAAATGAAACAACAAGAAGAAAATGCAGTGCTTTATTGGGAGGAACCTGCAAGTACGGGCCATTTCTTCTGTGACCTGGGGCTCCCCCGGACCACTTTTTCCGTAACACCTATCCGTTGCCAAAGCCGCCGAACTTCCGTCCCGTTTCCGCGGAGCGGACCGTGAGGCTATGTGGTGAGTGTCGGCTCTTGATACTTCTTTCGTCCTGTGGTTTCGTTGTGTGTGGCCGGGTCACCTGGCTTCTTGACGCAGAATCGCGCAGTGCAGTTAATTAGGCCCGTGACTCCGAGCCGGCCGAGTTTGTGGGTTTGTGGGCTGGTGTCTCAGGAGGCCTCTCTCTCTCTGAAAACCCGTCACCCGGGACACCGTGAGCAGGCATCCTGGGGGCCCACGAAGTAACTTTTTTTTTCCCCTTTAACTGTAGAGCTTGGGGACCAGAGACCTTATCCTCACTCGATCTGGTTCTACCCTCCTCTCTGCGTGGCTTCCGGTAAGTCACCGTCCTCCTGGCTTTATTTAAGTGAATATTAATTTTATTAAATAAAACTTAAAAGCATCGTGTATGTGCTAGGGATGTAGTACTCAAGTCTTGTGGTTATGACAGCCCGTACTCAAGCACACAAAGTTACACACCTATCACTGGAATAGACCGACGACAAGGCACCCAGAGTATAATCACAGAACACTGGACCGTCAGGGAGACTTTAATAAAGTCAGGAAAATAATTTGGCAAAGTGCCGTGGATAGTTTTCTCTGGTTTGAGAGTCAGAAAGAAGCCTTTGTGGCCGGACCAGTCCTTGGGAGTTGGGTGGTATTAAACAACCTGAAGGATTGCCAAGGGTAATTCTTGCAGAGTTTTTGGGGCCATAGTAAGAGTTTTATGTTGTCCAAAGCCACATGAGACGTTGGAGAGAGTGCACATTGAGGAACATCCCCTCTCTGGGCTTGGGAGGTGGTGAATAGGGTGAGGAGGTGTCTGTGTGTTGCAGGATGATGAAGAATGCATCCCATTTGTATGTTTCACATGTTGTTGACTGTGAACTACAGTCTCAAAGACTTTCACAGTGTGACCATGTGTGCATATAAGCACAGGTCTTCAAGGAATCATACCCATCCTTATTACTTGTGGCATTCTGATAGCTTAAAAATTCTGGTTTTGGCCTGGTGTTTGCTGGTGCACGCCTTTAATCCCAGCACTTGGGAGGCAGAGGCAGGTGGGTCTCTCTGAGTTCAAGGCCAGCCTGGTGTACAGAGCGAGTTCCAGGACAGGCTCCAAAGCTACAGAGAAACCCTGTCTTCAGAACCATCCCCTTCCCCCCCCCAAAAAAAAAAAATTCTGTTTTTGGTGCTGGAGAGATGACTTGGTGGTTAAGAGTCCTGCCTGCTCTTCCAGAGGACCTGGACTTGGTTCCTGCCACCCTCATGGTGCTCACTCACAACCATCTCCAACTTCAGGTTCAGGGACTTCAGCATGCTCTTCTAGCCTCTGTGTGACTTTTTTCATTATTTCAGATTAGCTGTGTTTCTAAAACTGATTTCTTAACTCAAGTTATGGTTTGCAGTTTGAAAAAAGTGCTGATTTAGAGAGTCATTTCTCATGTTTTTAAAGACAAAGTGTGCTCCTAACATTTTTTTGTAAAAAGGATTTTTTTTCATGTGTTGTTTTAAAGAGTAAACAGAATTAAGCACTTGATTTTAATGTTTGTGAATTTTGAGGTCATATTGTGTACCTCTGTGTAAAATGAGGATAACTGGTAGTCTGGAGTCTTACTCTGCAGATATTTCTGTTGGGGTCCAGTAAAGACCTTGCATAGTGCAGGTAATCTGAGTGCTTGCAGTTGGATTAGTAACTTAGTAGTAAAAGTTGAAGTAGTTGATTGGCCACAATTTGTTCAGAGGCAGTGTCTGCTACAGACTTCTGTTTCTAATATTGTGTGTATGTGAGTTCGTGATGAGGTGACATTATGTGTGGCCAGCACGTACAGGTTAGACAACTTTGTGGATTCTCTTTTCTCCTTCCACTTTTATGTGGGTTCTGGCCACCAAAGTGAGATTGTCAGGGTTACAAGGCAAGTGCCTTTACACATTGAGCCATTTGCCAGCACTCTGACCCTCACTTTGTTTTTAATCATAGTGTTTATAGGGAATTTAAATGTGGGCAAAATGAAGAATCTAGGCTCCTCCTCAAATACTTACTGTCAGCCTGCCATATCAATCTCTTCTGGATGAATTGTGGCTCTTTGGGAAGTTGTTGGTTCCCTGGACTGTAGGTGTTTTTGTTTTGTGCTTGCTTGTTTGCTTGTTTGCAAGGCAGTGTCTTGTGTATGTGTTCCAGGCTGGCCTCAAATTCACTATGTAGCTGAGATCAGTGTTAAACTTCTGATCTTCCTGCCTCTACCTCCCATAGATGGTTTTCTTGTGGTTCTACATTTCCTTGGTGCATATTAAACAAACTCTGTACTTGCTGAGCCATGTTCCCACCAGCTGTTTGTTCTTATTTATTATTTCTGAGGTCGTCTCTAGCAATCAGAGATGACCTTGAACTCCTGATTCTTCTGCCTCCATCCCCCAACAGTTGGGAATAAAGATGTGTACCACTGTGCCCTGCTAGGTTGTTTTTAAACAAGGGGACCAATCCCTTATTTTCCCCCATTTCAACTAGGTTTTTGATGAGTTTGAAAAGCTCTCTATTCCTCAAACTTTTTGCTAATTTTAGATGCTCTTGGGAAATTTGAAAACAGATTTAGTTTGGACATCCTTGACAGAGCTTATGGTAATCTGTGGTAACAGGTTTTAGGTGGAATTGTAGCATAAAATGATTTTAGCATAGTTCTAGTTTAAAATGGGCCATGTGTGTGTTTTGCACTCTTACCCTCTGTTCTGAGAAGGACTTGAGTGCGGATTCTAAGTGTGCAGTGGACACAGATGTCCACTGTGTTGGCAGTCAGGCTTTCATTTTGGCACTGTGTGACCTTGAGCGTATCACCTCTCTGTAAATGGTGCCTCTGGTGGTGGAATGAAGACTCTTGCTTCTTAAATCAAATCCCCCAAATCTCTTTGACCCTGATTTTCTTAGAGAGATGCGGGGTTAGACAGATGTTAACAGATGCACGGTTGCCATGAGGGTTAAGGGAGTTAATTCTATCAGGATGGAATTCAATGTGACATCTAGAGAATGTACAAGAAATGAAGTAGCCTTTCCCCATGTTCTGGTCAGCTCATTCTCTCTTCTCTCTTCTCTCTGCTGTTCTAGAAGACAAGAAAGAGAACTGCTTTTGGTTACCTACCACTGGCCCCATGGCATCCATGCAGATGGATCCTGAGCTAGCCAAGCAACTCTTCTTTGAAGGAGCCACTGTGGTCATTCTGAACATGCCCAAGGGGACAGAGTTTGGTATTGACTACAACTCCTGGGAGGTGGGGCCCAAGTTCCGGGGTGTGAAGATGATCCCTCCTGGCATCCACTTCCTTCACTACAGCTCTGTGGACAAGGCCAATCCCAGGGAGGTGGGCCCTCGGATGGGCTTCTTTCTTAGCCTGAAGCAGCGGGGACTGACAGTCCTGCGTTGGAACGCCGTTCAGGAAGAAGTAGACTTGTCTCCAGCTCCAGAGGCTGAAGTAGAAGCTATGAGAGCCAATCTCCCTGAGCTAGACCAGTTTCTGGGACCTTACCCCTATGCTACACTCAAGAAATGGATCTCACTCACCAGCTTCATCAATGAGGCCACCATGGAGAAGCTGCAGCCCGAGAGCCGGCAGATTTGTGCCTTCTCAGACGTGTTGCCTGTGCTTTCCATGAAGCACACCAAGGACAGGGTGGAGCAGAATCTACCCCTCTGTGGTACTGAGTGCAAAAGCTACCAGGAGGGTTTAGCTCGGCTGCCTGAGATGAAGCCCAGGGCTGGGACAGAGATCCGCTTCTCAGAGTTGCCGGCTCAGATGTTCCCAGCAGGTGCCACACCAGCAGAGATCACCAGGCACAGCATGGACTTGAGCTATGCCCTCGAGACTGTGCTCAGCAAACAGTTCCCTTGCAATCCCCAGGATGTACTCGGTAAGAAGGAACTAGGCTCTTAGGGGAGAATGCTGGTGGCTGTATTTTAGAATAGAGGCTCATCTTGGGTTATCTTTTCTCTTTTTCCTGTGTATTTCTTTAGATTTCACTTGTCTTTTTTGTTTTATTTTATTTCGAGACAGGGTTTCACTGTAGCTTTGGAGGCTGTCCTGGCACTCTCTCTGGAGACCAGGCTGGCCGCAGACTCACAGAGATCAGCCTGCCTCTGCCTCCCAAGTGCTAGGATTAAAGACGTGTACCACCAACACCGGGCTATTATATTTCAGTCTTTTAAATTTCAGTTACATTCTAGGAGTACATGTGATTTTTATAGAAGCAAATTTTATAGATTATTATTATATAATTATTATAAATTATTATATAATTTTATAGATTAAAGAGTTTTGTTTTAAGATGTGCTGTATTTCCACGTCACTGCTCACCTGTTCAGTGTTCAGAGCAACAGAGCCAGTTCTCAGTGGTCACTCCTTAAGATGCTTCTCTTTTTCTGTTATAAATAAGCCTAATAAGCAAGCTTAGGGTTGGACTGTGTGTGTTGCCAGATTTTGCCTCCTTACCAGGTGGTAGGAAGTTGTTCATCACCTTTGACAGCACTCAGCATGGTTTCTTGGTGAAGGCCTCTTCAATTCAGTGGTTGAAAAGTGGCATCTCATTTCTATTTCTTGAATACCAATGACAGCAATCATTTGTTTTTCTGTTTGTGTGTGTTCATACATTTGCCACATATGGAGGTCAAAGGTCAGCCCTTCAGGTGTCATTTCTTAAGCACTACTAACCTTTTTCTTTTGAGACAGGTTCTCTTATTGACCTAGAACTCTCCAGGTAGACTAGACTAACTGGTCAGGAGACCCCAAGCATCTTCCTGTCTCTGCCTTTCCAGGGCTAGGATTGTGAGCCCTACACCACCACTCCAGGTTTTTAATTTGGGTTCTGGGACCTGACCCTAGGCTGTGTGCTTGCAGGACAAGTACTTTACTGATTAAGCATCTCCCCTGCCCTGTTACACCTTTAACTCCTGTCCTTACCTTTTTATAAATTGTCCAGGGCATTTACATAATTTCCTGTCGGTGGAGGTTGGTGAGAAGGTTGCTTATAGACCTTTTTATAGCCTTAGCTGAACTGATGATACAATAGAGATTTTAATGGGTACATCTTAATGCATGACATAGTAATATAAATTTAATTAGTGTAATTAATCTAAATTTCTCTGTGTAACAGCCCTAGCTGTCCTGGAACTAGCTCTTGTAGACCAGGCTGGCCTCTAACTCACAGAGATCCGCCTGCTTCTGCCTCCCAAGTGCTGGGATTAAAGGCGTGCGCCACCACTGCCTGACTGATTCATTCTTTTTATGGCTCATATATACTTAGCTTAAATTTATGGCTACCTTTGAAGCCAGGGAGAATGTGTCTGGTGAGTCAATGTGAGTGTGTTCATTTATTTAGAGCCAAGGTCTTGCTTTGCAACCCTGCATGGCCTAATACTTGCAGTGGCAGTGGTCCCGCCCCCAAGTGCTGGGATTACAGATCGAATCACTGCATCTAGCTCAGGTATAGTTTATCTGGCAGGCAGACCCCTGTTGCTTGCACACATGTACAGTGGCTTCTGGATTGTCAGGTCTTTGTTGGAGACAGGAATCAGAGATTCAAATAGGACCTGACATTTTAGCTGGGTGGTGGTGGCACAGGTGGAGGCAGAGGCAGGCGGATCTCTGTGAGTTCGAGACCAGCCTGGTCTATAAGAGCTACTTCCAGGACAGCCTCCAAAGCCACAGAAAAACCCTGTCTCGAAAAAACCACAAAAAAAAAACAAAAAAACAAACTGGCATTTTAAGTACTACTTTATGTCCCATGTTATTTTTTTTATGTCCCATATTATTCTAAGTGTTTAACAGGCACTGTAGTAAGTAATTTACTCTTCATTATAACTCTCAAATAAGGAAATGGACACATAAGTAGATTATGAAATTTGCCTTAGGTCACACCACGTCTAAGTAGTAGAGCTGGGATTTGAATACAGGCTCTTTGGCTTCAAAGCCCATGCTCTTAGCCATTAGTCTGCTCAGAGATGATATCAGAGCCCTGTGATTAAATAAACAAAACTAAGCTGACTGGTAATAAGAACTTAGGAATTTCCTGCTGTGGGAAGTGTTCCTACCCAGCATCAAATCTGTTATAGCTTTCCATCATTCAAAACATTAATTATATGATCTTTGGCATGCCCTTGGCCTCATCTTAAAACGAGGGAAATACTGCCTTCTCTGATGACCTAGAGGAATTGGACTAAGGACAGAGCATGGTGTATGATGCAGCTTCTCACCAGCCCTAGAGTGGGTCATGTCATCTGGAAGCTTAGAATACTAGCCACTAAGAGGTGACCATTTCAGTGACATGGAAATGCTAAAAGCTGGTTGTAAAATACTATGCTTTGATCTTGTTCTTAGAAATTCTTGAGTCCATCATCTCTACTTAACCAAATCTCTGAGTTGACAAGTGGGCACTTTTACTTACTTTCTTTTTGTAAATTTTAGGGTTTATTATATTATCTTTAATTGTGTGTGTCTGTCTGTCTGTCTGTCTGTCTGTCTGTCTGTGTCTGTCTGTGTCTGTCTGTGTCTGTGTGGTATGTATATGTGGGTATGTGTCTGAGTACAGGTGCACACAGAGACCAGACGAGGATATCAGCTCTCCTGCAGCTGGAGTCACAGATAGTTTAAGATGCCTGTAGTGGGGGGCTGGAGAGATGGCTCAGAGGTTAAGAGCATTGACTGCTCTTCCAGAGGTCCTGAGTTCAATCCCAGCAACCACATGGTGGCTCACAACCATCCGTTATGAGATCTGGTGCCCTCTCCTGGTGTGCAGATATACATGGAAGCAGAATGTTGTATGCATAATAAATAAATAAAATCTTTAAAAAAAAAAAAGTAGTGGGTGCTGGGAACTGAACTTGGGTCCTCTGGAAGAGCAGCAAATACTCTTAACCCCTGAGCCACCACCTCTCTAGCTCTGGGCAGCTTTGCTTTCAATGAGATTTGTTAGTAATTCTGAGGAGTAGATTTAGGGTCCCCCTCCTAAAATGTCAGGTGTGTGGTAGTACTACTGCTTCTCTTTTGACCATTGTTGTATAAATACCTAGCCACAGTTTGGTGTCCCATGGTTTGAAGTTTTAGCAGTTTAGCAAATATTTTCTGAGTGCTTGTTGAATGCAGAATCCCATCCTAAGTTCTGTTGGAGTGACAAGGGGACAAGGCTCCCTGCTGCTAAGGTCTAGTGTAAATGATGGCATTGTAAATCATGTAGGGAAGTGTCAGCTGGTATGCCTTGCTGTGAGGAATTTAGCTCTTCTCTGTATCTCTTAGGTGAATTGCAGTTTGCCTTTGTGTGCTTCCTGCTGGGCAATGTGTACGAGGCATTTGAGCACTGGAAGAGGCTCCTGAACCTTCTGTGTCGGTCGGAAGCAGCCATGGTAAAGCACCATACCCTGTACGTCAGCCTCATCTCCATCCTGTACCACCAGCTCGGTGAGATCCCTGCTGACTTCTTTGTGGACATTGTCTCCCAGGACAACTTCCTCACCAGCACCTTACAGGTGAGAGACTGTCAGCTGGAAGGCACCCATGTGACAGCACCCTCAGGAGGGTCACCTTTTTCTTTCTTGCTGTTTTTCCATGACCCTGAGATTTCTTGAGTTTGTTTTTTTTTTTTTTAATTAGAAGCAAGATTGTTTTACATGTCAATCCTAGTCTGTCCCCCCCCCCCCACTTCTAGGCTCAGGGAGTATCCCTCTAATCCCTCTATGTGGGATGGGCTCCCAAAGTCCATTCCGATGCTAGGGATAAGTAGTAATCTACTACAAGAGACCCCATAGATTTCCGAGGCATCCTCACTGACACCCACGTTCATGGGGTCTGGATCAGTTTCATGCTGGTTTCCCAGTGATCAGTCTGGGGACCAAGAGCTCCCCCTTGTTCAGGTCAGCTGTTTCTGTGGGTTTCTCCAGCCTGGTCTGGACTCCTTCACTCTTCACTCCTCCCTCTCTGCAACTGGATTCCAGGAGTTCAGCTCAGTGTTTAGCTGTGAGTATCTGCATCTGCTTCCATCAACTGCTGGATGAAGGCTATAAGATGGCATATAAGTTAATCATCAATCTCATTATCAGGGGAGGGCATTTAAGGTAGCCTCTCCTCTGTTGCTTAGATTGTTAGTTGGTGTCATCCTTGTAGATCACCAGACATTTCCCTAATGCCTTCTTGAGAGTTTTGAGTGTACTTCCTAACCTTGAGATGTTTCCTGGTTCTCTTTCTACTGTGTTGAAAGTGCCTCTGTGCCAGAGATCCTCTCTCTGACCTAGCACTGGGTACTTAGAATTTGAATCCTTTCCATCACTTGGGGCTACCTATTACCAGTTTTTCATTGCTATCAGGAAATAACTGAGGCAGTCTACTTTGAAATAAAAGGGTTTATTTATGAGACAGGGTTTCTCGGTAGCTTTGGAGGCTGTCCTGGAACTCTCTTTGAAGACCACGCTGTCGTCAAACTCACAGAGATCTGACTGCCTCTGCCTCCCGAGTGCTGGGATTAAAGGCATGTACCACCACCTCTCAGCTAATTTATTTTTTATTTCTTAAATTTAGTGTTTGCCATGGGATGCTTGTGTAGGTCAGAGCACAGTTGTGTGAGTCACATGAGTTCTGAAGACTGAACTCGGGTCATCATGCTTGCAGCCCCAGCAGAGGTTTATTTAGCTCATAGTTTTGGAGGCTTAGAGCGCAAGTCCTGGTGGCCCTACTGGTGACAACCTCTTTGAAGAACCCCACTATTGGTTCATTAATCCTTCCCAAGAACACTGTCCCAGGTGAGCTAAGAACCTCTCACCAGGCCCCGCCCCTTAGCATCACCAAACACATGGAGCTTCCAAGGCATGAACCATGGGGATAGATAAACCACAGCTAACCCAGAGCACCAGTGCAGACAGCTCCAGGTCTCGCTGAAGCTGTGAGTTGTTGCAACCTAGTGAGGCAGTTTTGAAGCTTGTTATTCCCAAAGAAACATCTGCAGCTCCTTAGATCTCATTTAAGCATTAAAGTAACTTTGATTTCCTGTTCAAACAAAATGTGGCAGTTTCTGCAGAGATTCTCTGACAGAAAAAGTGAAATTTGCTTTTAACTTGGCAATTAAATTTTCATTATGGGTGGTAATTAGGAAGGAGCTTCAAACAACTTAGAATCTTCATCCTGTGCTATTTCCTTCCCTGGCAAACAGATTAGTTTCCTTTATGTACTTGGGACAGCCTCTGTTACTCAAGTATAGCAGAGGCAGAAACAGCCAGTTGTCCATTTCCATAGCTTCTGTAGTGTGATGCCCCAAAAGGCCTGGTCCATGTAAGATGTTCCTCACTTACCTCTCATCCCCACCCACAAAAGAAACTAATATTTGTTAATGCCTGTTGGGTAGCAGACACCATATCAAGTATGTTATATATGTCTAAGTTACTGTGATAAAATAGCCCAACAAAAGCAACTTACAGGAGAATAGTATTTCATAGTGGTAGGGTAGTGACCGAAGCAGGAGTTTGCATTGCACCCACAGTTCAGAAGCAGAGAGCAGTGAAAGCCTCTGTTTAACCCACTAGCTTCTCTTTATATATTCCAAGATCCCAGCCTAGGGATTGGTGGGTGGATCTGTACGCCTCAGTTAATCTAGTCAACCAAGTCCCTACAGGCATGCCCAGAGACCCTTCTCCTAGCTGATTCTCAATCCATCTTATCAGGTTGGCAGTTGAGATGAACCATCACGTGGGCTTCCTGGAACCCTGTTGGACAGACCAAATCATTTTTATTTTTCAAATAAAAAAAATTAGATAGGTTAAATTATTGACTTAACTTCAAACTAGAAAGTGGAAGTCAGGATTTGCATAGAAGCTTGGAACTTGGTTTGGCACTTGTACTTTTTTCCCCAAGGTACTGAATGCAGAATAGATCTCCACCTACCCAGCCCCCCAAAATCCTGTTGTTGTTGTTTCTCAGAGGCAGAGAACACTTTTCCAAAATTGCCATGCTATTGAAGAGTCTCTGTAATTGGGCAGTGGGCAGTTGCCTGGAATTCTGGCATTTGGAGGACTTGTGCAGATTGTGGTGATATATCTGTCAAGTGATTGCTGAGCCTGGCATGTTCTACCTCAGAAGAATTAAACTGCCCTTTCCTGTTCTTCCTGCTTAGAAAAAATTATTTATTTATTATGTATACAGTGTTCTGCCCAGGCCAGAAGAGGGCACCAGATCTCATTACAGATGGTTGTGAGCCACCATGTGGGTTGCTGGGAATTGAACTCAGGACCTCTGGAAGAGCAGCCAGTGCTCTTAATCTCTGAGCCATCCCTCCAGCCCCACCCCCCTCTTCTGTTCTTTATAGAACAGAGAAGTTAAATCTGTGTTCCTCCTCCATGGGGCCCCTCACAGAGTCCCTGGGCTGCCAGGCATTGTGAGGAGTTGTCAACTGCTCACTGGCCTCCACTGGTGGCTGCAGCCTTGGGGAACAGTGCAGTCTAGGAAATGATGTACCACCCTCATGATGTGAGGGGATTCTGTCACACAAGCTCAGGAAGACCATGGTGTTTCTGGCTTGTGCTGCAACAGGGATCTCAAAAATACCAAGGGTCCAGCTAGATTGCCTGATGCCCATGTGGGTTGTGAAGTGCTGATGGTTTGAAATTTTCTCTGGACAAGGTATTTGATGTCATGTGGTTTGTTTGGTTTTTTGTTTTGTTTTTAGACAAGCTCTAGGTCCAGCTGGCTTCAAATTCCCTTTGTAGCCAAGTATGACCTTGAATTTCAGATCCTCTGTTACCCACTTCCCAAGTCCTGGGATTACAGGTGTATACCAAATACTCCCAGTTTAAGTGGCAGTGAAGATAAAACCCAGGAGCTCACACTCCACTGTCTGAGCTATACCAGCTGACGTCATTATTTGAAAATGTTCAGGACATGCATGTGTCTTTAAATAGTACACTAGTAAAAGCATCCTTACACACATCATTCATTCCACTGCAGTTGTTGAGGAATAAAGACTTCTTAGCTGGGTGGTGGTGGTGATGCACAAAATTAATCCCAGCACTCAGGAGGCAGAGGCAGGCAGATCTCTGTGAGTTTGAGTCCAGCCTGGTCTACAGAGCAAGTTCCAGGATAGGCTCCAAAGCTACACAGAGAAACTTTGTTTAAAAAAAAAAAGAAGACTTAGCTGGGGTTCCTGTCTTCAAGGATTTATTGATTTAGGAGTTATTGACTGAGCACTTACTGTATACAAGATTTTGTTCTAGACGTGAGAATATTACCGAAGAAGAGTGTCAGAGGCCCTGACAGAAGGAAGTAAAGAGATGAATTAACTAAAGAATTCCAAATAGTGGTGTTAGACAAGGCTTACCTGCTCTTGTACCTTGTGCTAGGCTGGGCTTTTTGGTCTCTCCTAGACTACATCAGAGTTTGTCAGCCTCCATGCCTACCTTGTTAAACCATCTGCTTCCCACACTGTGGCTTCTGTTGCTCTGATCCGATTTCTCTGTGGCTACCCTATTGCCTAGGAAATTTAAATGTGCCAGCTTTGGCCCCAAGGCTGTGTTCCTTGGCTCTTAGCCTGCTCCTGGCTGCTGTTTCCTCCTGTCAAGGTAGTGTCAGTGGTCTTGTGGTCTGCTCACAGCAAGTTCCCAGACAGTCCATGCTGTTTCCCTCTTTCTTTCTTTTTTTTTTTCTTTTGAGATGGGATCTTGCTTTGTTTTTGAGGCCAGCTTTGAACTCCTGGGCACAAGTGATTCTAGCAGTCTAAACAACCTGAACTATACACATGAACACTGTGCCAAGACTTCCTTTGTTTTAGTCGTAAAAGCACATCATTTGAGTTCAGTTTCCTCTTAGCACATTTGAAAATGTTCAAAGCAGCATTAACTGTAAGCATGTTTTCCAGAATGCTCTCTGGAACCTCATGTAACGGAAACTTTACACCCATATTTCATGCCTCTGGACTGAACCTGATTCTCTACAGCCGGTCATGTCCTTGCCCAAACTCCCTCTATGTGAGACCATCCCTTAACTCTGCTCCCTTCTAGTGTCCTAGCTTGCTCTGTACTTGCCACTAGCATACTGCAAGGCTTATGTGTCTTGAAGTTAATACAGCATTCCCCACATAGCCATAAGCCTGCATTTTTTTCCCTCATTGGTTATTTTCAACACCTAGCATTTGACCTGTGTTACTGTTTGTTTTTTTACATGTAAATCATTTATGATTCCTTTGGCAGTGTAAATATATGCATAAACAATAAAGTCTAACAAAGGGCATTTGATACATCAATGAGAAAATGGTGGATTCTGGCTGGGGGAGTTAATACTTGAGGGGCTTTAGGGTTTCTGGAATAGCTTTATGTGAGGAACATTGGTATTTCATTTTTTGGATTTTTGTTGTTGTTGTTTTTGGAGACAGGGTTTCTCTGTGAAGCTTTGGAGCCTGTCCTGGAACTCAGTATGTAGACCAGTATGTAGGCCTGGAACTCACAGAGATCCGCCTGCCTCTGCCTCCTGAATGCTGGGATTAAAGGCGTCTGCCACCACTGCCTGGCTGACATTGTTATTTCAAAAGACACAGTGTGGACTAGGATATTATAAAACTTTTTTTAAAAAAATGTCTTGGCAGTGAGAATCCTATCCTCCACGCAGAAGCACTCACTTGGGGCGTTTGTGACTGAATGAATCAGACCTTAAAAGCTTCCTCAGCTTGCTGCCCGCTCTCTCCCCAGCTAGTCAAGTGGAGCTGGCTTCCTTGCTTAGGAGTATAAAGGTCTACTATCCGTGGAGAGGGACTGGGGTGTGTGTGTGTGTGTGTGTGTGTGAGAGAGAGAGAGAGAGAGAGGGAGAGGGAGAGGGAGAGGGAGAGGGAGAGAGTACACAGTTAAAGGCATTAAAGACAGCCATATTAGCTTGCATAAAATCAGAGCTAAATGACCTCAGCCATTGATTTTTTTTCCCAAGTGAGATACTTGAATAAATGCCACTTTATTTTACAAATCTCTTGGATTTAGCTTGAATAAAAATGATTTTCCTTACAAATTTTTTTTCTTTTTTTCATTTAAAGTAACTTAACTCACCATAATTTGTTTAAAGTCAATGAAAAGATAATCTGGAATTAGTAGTGTGTTGGAAAGAGTTATGTACAAGATAAGGATTCTAACTGCCAATTGCATAGTATTTAGGCATATAGTCACATAACCCATGGTGTTTGGAGATCTTGTTGTTTTTTATATCTGTAGATGCATTCCAAGCAAGTTTCATGCCTTATTACTATTCTGGGCGTCATCTCTAACAATTATATCTATAGGGGTTTTTTGTTTGTTTGCTTTCTTATTTTTGAGATAGGTGGAGTCTTATGTATCTCATGCTAGCCTCAAACTCACATGATGTTTAGTTTGTGGTCCTTCTGCTTCTACCTCCTAAGTCCTAGGTTTAGTGGCATGTGCCACCATATTCAGGTAACGTGGTGCTGGGGTCTAGGACTTTGTACTTGTGAGGGATGTACTCTACCAACTGAGCTATAATTTTTTTTATAATAATGTCTATAATGCTTTTATCATAAACTTCTTAAAAAATTTATGTGTAAGGGTATTTTGTCTGCATGTATGTTTCTGTACCATTTCATGCCTAGGGCCCCGTGGAGACCAGAAGAGGATGTCAGATTCTTTGGAACTGAGTTGCGGACTGTTGTGAGCTACCATGTGTGTTCTGGGAATCAAACCCAGATCCTGTGGAAGAGCAGCCAGTGGTCTTAACCATTGAGGCATCTTTCCAATTCCATATCATAAACATTTCTAATAGAAAAGTTTATGTACCTCCTCCTGCCTTTAATTGTGCCTTTTGTATGCATTGTCTTATTTAGTCCTCAATCCAATGCAGGAAGTTAGGTGTACAGTTCCATCATGTAGATGGTACAGGCCTTGTGCTCTTGTCCACACTCACAGAACAAGGGATGCCTGACCTGAGACTTAGAGCTATATACATAGTTCCTATATATAATTATACTCCACATGAAACAGCCCAAATTTTCTGAACTGACCTCAGAAGGCATGATTCCAGGCTGGTGAGACAGCTCAGCAGGTTAAGGTGTTTGCCACCAAGCCTGTTGACTTAAGTTTGACCCCAGGACCCCACATGTAAAGAGAAAACTGACTCCTGCAAGTTGTCTTCTGACCTTCACATGCTTGCTGTGTGCACATGTAAATCAAATAAATGTAACTTATAAAAGAAAAATTTAAAGAAGACAGGTGTGCTGGTACACACCTTTAATCCCAGGCAGAGACGGGATCTCTATGAGTTCAAGGTCAGCCTGGTCTATAGAGCACATCCAGGACAGCTAGGCCTATACATCTCAAAAAAAAACAAACAAAAAAACCAAGTTCCTGGTCAATCAGTACTATACAGAGAGCCTGTCTTAAAAGAAGACGTGATTCCTGGTACCTTCACTTTCTTGCTCATTACTGCAGTTGTGTGGTCATGCCTTTAAAATGGCTTCAGTTACAATGATAACAGAGTGTCCTGGTCAGTTTCATTTGTAATTCAGTCACTTGAGGATTTTTGCTTTTTAAATAAGTTTTCTTTGTTTGCTTGTTTTTTGTTTGTTTATTTGCCTAGCCAAAAAATTTAGGATAAGATAGGCTTGGCTGCCTTCTCTGATATTTTACTTTCTTGGTGTGACTTGACTGTGTGAACTGCAGTCACTAACCTTTGTTGTTGTTTTTTTAATGGCTTTTTTTGGTTGTTTAAGATTTTATTTATTTATTTATTTATTTATTTATTTATTATGTATACAGTCTTCTGCCCGCATGCCAGCAGAGGGTACCAGATCTCATTCAAGGTGGTTGTGAGCCACCATGTGGTTGCCGGGAATTGAACTCAGGACCTCTGGAAGAGCAGTTAGTGCTCTTAACCACTGAGCCATCTCTCCAGCCTCTAACCTTTGTTTTTTAAAAGCTTTTGTGTTTATGACTAGAGATTTTCTGTTTTATTTATTTAATTTCATAATAGACTTAATGATTAAAGTGTTGGTACTTTTTTCTGTATTTGAAGAAAAACATGTAGTGACCATGATTTATTTATTTATTTATTTTTAATTTTTCTTTTTTTTAAAGATTTTATTTATTTATTATGTATACAACATTCTGCTTCCATGTATATCTGCATATCAGAAGAGGGCACCAGATCTCATAGCGGATGGTTGTGAGCCACCATGTGGTTGCTGGGAATTGAACTCAGGACCTTTGGAAGAGCAGTCAGTGCTCTTAACCTCTGAGCTATCTCTCCAGCCCCCGACCATGATTTATTTTTATTTATTTGGGTTTTGGGTGTGTTGCTATTGTTTTGAGACAGGGTCTCACTATGTTAGCCTAGACTGGCCTGGAACTTACTCTATAGATCAGGGTTGCCTTGAACTACAGATCCACCTGCCTCTGCCTCCCTAGTGCTGGGATTAAATTCATGTACCACTACCTCGCCTGCCCCCCCCTTAAATAAATGCATTTATTTGCAACATGTGATCTTTTTAAAAAATACAAGATTAGAGCCAGGTGGTGGTGGCACACACCTTTAATCCCAGTACTTGGGAGGCAGAGGCAGGTGGATCTCTGTGAGTACGAGGCCAGCCTGGTCTACAGAGCTACACAGACAACCCTAACTTAAAAAAAAAAAAAAAAAAAAAAAAAATCCAAGATAATGAACCAAAATTAGATAATTCATTTTTTCATGGTGTTAGAAATCTTTACTTGATTTTACCTTAGGGAATAAAGTAACTAGATGATTACTAAATTTTTTAAAGAAAACAGAATTAATGTGAAAATAACCAGGATAAATTACTGCCTGAATAAATACACCCTTGGCCCCGGCAGGAGGGAGGGTCACTGAAAATTGAGCCCATGGCCTCACCTATGCTAGGCAAGCACTGTGTCACTAAGCTATAGCCCTAGTCCTGACTAAATACCTTTTAGACAGCTTTTCTGAATTGTTTTTGAAATATCAAGCAGGGGATAGTACACATACCTGCCGTCCCAGCACTTAGGAGCAAGGCTGAAGCAGAATTGAGACAAGACCACACAGTAAATTCAAGGCCTTTCTAAACTGTACTGAGACAGTGACTCAAGAAAAACCAAATTAATTATTAAGTTTGTAAAACTATAAAAAAAAGTAGGTGGTAGAGGCAAGGAGTGAGGAGAGGGGAGGGAAGAGGAAGAGGAAGGAAGAAAGAAGAAGGAAGAGGAGGGTTTGACAGTCCAAGGACAACACCAGAGCCTTTCTAAGGGTGACCAACCTGTTCTGAAATGTAAATGTGATACCTCAGCAAATCCAGAGGCTTCCTGGCTGAGAACTAGATTCTAGAAGAAAACCCTGTAGCAATGTGTAATCATTTCCTGGCTTCATGGTTATGTGTATTTACCCAAGTAAGTCAAGCAGAGCAGTGGGGGCATTTAATTGTATGTAAAGCACACATGCTCAGTAAAATTGACTTTTAAAAATGAAAGTCATGTGATCTGTGGTCCAGGTTCTGGAGACCTGGGGCAGTTACAGAAGCACCCCACAGGGCAGGACCAAAAGTTCAGTATCAAGGATGTATTTACTGTGTCAAGACAGAAGAAGGTGGTAGTGGAGAAATGATAAGATTGACCATCCCTGCTTGGCCAGACATGCTGAGCACGGTGTGGTGACCCAGCGTCCTCATCTGTAAAATGGGATCAGTGATATCCTGTCCTCTAACCTGCTGGGTTTGTAGTAAAGATTTAATTGACAAGTTAAAGGACAAAATACTTTTCAAATTAGAAGCTTTTTTTTTTTAAGGAAAAAAAAAAGGGGCTTTGCTTGTACCCACTTCTAGTTGCTTTTACTCTCAGGAATATTAAGAAGGTAGGTGGGGAAGGTGGGTGATGACTCTGAGCGCAGCTTGTTCCAGCCTTTCACTTCCGGCTATTGCTAAGTGCAATACAAATCTGTGTGTTGTACTTCCACACAGTGTAAGTGTTGGTGAGCATCCTGTGGACCCTGACTGCCCGGCTGAGTGGTGTGCTGTGTTGGATTCACTGTGATTGGGATGCATTCCCTGCTCTTTAAGGCATGGGCCACTGTGACATAAGACAATGTGAGAGTGCCCAACACTAAATGAACAGACTTCAGAGCAGCTCAGTTTAGCTCGGGCCTTTGCAAGAGTCACAGAAGCCAGCAGCATTCTGGGGCCTGGTGTGCAGCTCATCTCTAGGATAAACCTTTTCTCCAGCAGCATCACATAATGAAAAATTATTTCGTGCCAGGGACTGTGCAAAAGATCCAAAAATAAATTTTCTTTGAGCCTGCAGTTGTCTTCATTCTTCTGGGCATTAAATAAGTTCTGTGTTAGAATACCAGAAGTGCAGAATGCAGGTATGAGAGAGCCACTGTTTAGGATTGCTTCACTCTTGGATGAGATCAGCAGTAAACAGCCTGTCGTGTCAGTATTATTGAGGCGACAGATGAGGTAGCCTGGGCTCAGGGAAGCACAGAGGAGTTTTTATTTCCAGGACCACACAGCCCCTCCAGGGAGTTCCTGCTCTGCTTGCTGTTGCGGCTGTGCTCCCCACTCCTGTGTTCTTCAGTCGGTTCCCTGGTTAAGCCAAATCCTGTAACACTCACCACCTGCCCATCTCCAGTCACTGCCTCTGCGCCATTCCTGCAGCTCATAGAGAATGGCTTTGAACAAAGGCTGCTGAGGATGAACCTCACCTCTCTGCTAACAGACTGGAAGCTGGTGTTGCCACTTGGAATCAGCTGCAGAGTGTAACTGTTGCCTTTGTCAGCAAGCTTCCTGGGACTCTGTGTCCTCCATAGTGGTGTATGGGCCAGCGACAACCTGAGTGCACTGAATCAAAGAGTTGTTTGTGCCCTGTGGCCATGTCTGGTGTAGGCCTGTAGGCTAAAAGGTGGCAGACAAAAAACTATGTATTCCCTTTTAGGTAATTGAACAGCTTTCTACCCCATGTCCACAAAGTACACATTCTGAGCTGTGTGTGTGGTGGCTCGTGCCTTTAATTCCAGCACTTGGGAGGGAGGGGCAGGCTGATCTCTGAGCTCAAGGCTAGGCAAGTCGGGGCTACATGGTAAGACCTTATCTCAAAAAAAATTAATTAAAAATGAATAATAAAACCACATTTTGGTATGTCTTTCTCAGAGCATGGTGGGAGTACAGTTTGCCTGAAATTTTTGCCGACAGTGAGGTAATTTAAGAAGTAGTGGGCTTCAGGGCGGTGGTGGTACACACCTTTAATCCCTGCACTTGGGAGGCAGAGATAGGCTGATCTCAGTGAGTTTGAGGCCAATCTGGTCTACAAAGTGAGTTCCAGGACAGCTAGGACTGTTATACAGAGAAACCCTGTCTCAAAAAGAAGAAGAAAGAAAGGAAGGAACGAAGGAAGGAAAGAAGAAGAAGAATGGGCTTGTTGTTCTTAGAAGGAACTGAAATGGCCTTTCAAATGTGTTAAAAAAAAGTCTTTCTGTTCCTCTCCCCATGTTTGTATTAGCTGAAACAGTTCATGGGCAAATCAAAATAATGGCTCAATATCTAGAATGTATGGAGACCTATTATAACTCAACAATTGAACAGCCCAACTTAAAAACAGGCAAAGGACTTGAGTAGATATTTGGTCAAAGAAAATATACAAATGACTAATAACCTCATAAAAATGTGTTTAACATCATTAGAGAACTGCAAATCAAAATTACAATGAGATACTACCCAAACCTGTCAGAATGGATTGTTCAAAGTAAGTAAAGCCAAGAAGTGTTGAGCAGGCTGCAGAGAAACTGGATCCTGTATTCTGCTGGGCCTGATGTACTGTGGTCCAGCTGCTGTGGAAACAGTGCCCAGTAAAGCAGAGTTGCCATAAGGTTTAGCAGTTCCTTCTGGATCTGCACCCAAAGATCTGTAAGCAAGGACTGGAGTATTTGTACAGCTATATTCATGGCAGATTTATTCCCAGTGACTAAAATACAGACAGCCCAAATGGCTATTGAGAGGTGAATGGCAAACAGAATGTGGACTACTAGAGGCTAAAGAGGTTGATTAGGGATTAATTGCAGAGGATCTGAGTTCAGCTCCCAGCATCCATGTGAGACATCTCATGGCCGCCAACAACTCTGGCTCCAGGGCATCCAACACCACCTCCTGGCCTCTGCAGGCACCTACATGAGTATAAACATCATCAGACACAGAGGCACAAGGATACACATAAATAAAAATTTTGAAAACCTCTTTAAGTGTGTGTGTGTGTGATATGTGTATATAAAGATGTGAGCTGGGGATGGTGGCATGCACATTTAATCCCAGCACTCGGGAGGCAGAGGCAGGGGGAATCGCTGTGAGTTCGAGGCTAGCCTGGTCTACAAAGTGAGTTCTGGGACAGCCAGAGGTGTTACACAAAGGAATCCTGTCTGAAAACCAAACAAATAGATATGAAAGAGAGACAGAGTATACAATCATGCCTACTTGAAAGTGTGAACTGGGGCTGGGGAGGCATAGGGGGCAGGGTCTGACTATGTAGCCCAGGCTGGCCTTGAGCTTGAATTTCCTCTGCCTCAGCTTCCTGAGTGCTGGAATTACAGGTGTGCGCCACCATGTCTAGCTCTACTGTTTAGTTTTGGATTTTGAAGACAGGGTTTGACTGTGTAGCCCTGGCTGTCCTGGAACTCACTTTGTAAACCAGGCTGGCCTCGAACTCACAGAGATTCCCCCTGCCTCTAGATGTGTGCTACCACCAACTGGCTACTGTTTAGTTTTGAAAAGAAAGGAGATTAGGATGGATGTTACAATGTGGATGAACCTTGAAGATATGCTAAGTGAAATAAGCCAGCCACAAAAGGACAGATACTCTATGCTTCCTCTTCCATGAGGTTCCTAGCCTAGTCAGATTCATAAAGACAGAGAGTAGAAGAGTGTTTCTAGAGGCCAGGGGAAGGAAATGATAGGGAATTGGTGTTTCATGGGTAGAATTTCTATTGGAGAAGATGAGAGTTTCTAAAGATGAGTGTTGGTGATGGTTTCGGGATGGGAATGCACTTATTGCCACTGGCTCATCACTTAAAAATAGTTTAAATGGTAGCTATCTATTTTACCACAATTTAAACGATGGTAATTTTTTTTTAATGAACATTAAAGACAGCTTTTAGGAGGAATAGAAGCCTCAAACTGGTATTCTATGGCCCACTTAGAAGATTAGAGCAGCAATTCAGCCTTGTTTGCTGAGGGCATGTGACTTTATGGGATTCAAGGGCTTATGTGTCTCCCCGAACTTCTTTACACCAACTGGTATAACTATCTTTTCTTCTGTGTTAGCCCAGGTGCCTTATAGACCTTAACACAACCCCACCCCCAACTGGTGGGGCTGTAGTGGTAACTCTGGTGGCCTTACTTTCATGGAGCATCTATACACAGCATGGTAATTTTCCATTCCAATCCCATCCCAATGTGTTTTTTCTTGGTTGGGGGCGGGGGCCATAGCAGTTGTCCTGTAACTGTGCTCTGATCTACTGCCCCAGAGAGCTTAACACTAGGAGGAAATTTCCAGAGCTTTCTTGGTCCCCTATTCTCAGGAGTAACTTATACTCTGTTCTCTGTAGGTTTTCTTTTCTTCTGCCTGCAGTATTGCTGTGGATGCCACCCTGAGGAAGAAAGCGGAAAAGTTCCAAGCCCACCTGACGAAGAAGTTCCGCTGGGACTTTGCTTCAGAGCCAGAGGATTGTGCCCCAGTGGTGGTGGAACTCCCTGAGGGCATCGAAACTGGCTAACTGCAAATCCTCAAGCCAGGGAGACCCTTCCCACATGGCTACTGCCCGGTGTCTCTGCTCATCCGTCTTCCTGGGATCCTCCAGCATAGCGATCCAGGCAGGTCCTGTAAAGATGGAGCCAGGATCCCTCTTCACCAGTAAATACATTCCTTTGTTGCAAAAGCAAGATATTGTGGTTTCCTTTAGCCTGGCCCTGGCACTTAATTTCAGAAAAAGGCCCTTGTAGAGTGTCCAGATGAAACCTGCCCAACAACAGTCTAATTCCTTCTACAACGAGAAAAAAAAAAAAAAAAAAAAACTTAAGTCTAAAAGACTATGCTTAGTCCATAGCTGGTTAAAGGAAGAAAGAAGAAACCTGCTCCATCCCAGGGTCTGAGGGGTTAGTCGGTGAATTGTTAAGTTAAATGTAGGTTTGAAGTCGAATGTGGTTTGTACAGAATTTCTGCCTTCTCCTTGTTAAGTGGAAGGATACCTGCTGAAAAATGGGCCACTGAGCTCTCAGGAGCCCAGCCTGGGGAAGGGCGGCAGCAAGGAAGAGGGTGTGCTGAGTCTGACAAGTGGTCAGCTTCAGCTTCCTCTCCAAGGCCTCTTCAGCCTAGAGGCCCCAGGGGTTAATACCCTGGAATTGGCCCTGGTCTTGGCACTTCCATCCGAAGCCTCACACCATGACTTTTTCTGATGACATGGAATTCAACAACGAAAGGAAAGGCGCTGGTCAATGCTTCTTAGGTCCTGTTAAAGGCGGGGCCTGTGCTTCTGCACCATGGAAATGGCTGGGTAGCTTAGCTTCCCAGCGTCACATTTCTGGTATTAGGGAGTCTTGAGGGCACACCCATTGTGCTGTGTGGGCAGAGTTCTGCCTCAAGAAGGGCTCCCAGGCCCTCCACCCTGACCTCAGGTGGCTTGCTGTGCTCTGGGATCCCAGTGCTGTCCTCTTCCATCCTCAAGCTCCCAGCAGGTCTCTGAATGGGAACCCTGCTGCTAAGACTTTTGGTTCCTCTTGTTTCCTTGGAGATGTTTTCCAAGAGCAGAATGTACATTAAAGTCTTTGAGTTGGGACTAATCCCCCTGTGTGAGTCTCTAACAGCTAATCTCCCTGTTTCCAAAGTAGCCAGGCTGCTGGCCATAGACAACCCATCTACCTGCAGAGCGCCCAGGAGACCCAGTTCAGCCCTGCAGTCTCTGGAGAAGGCAGGCAGACAGCTTGGCCTCTGTTTCCAGTGAGACAGATAGATACACCCTGTCACTCTCTATTAACCTGAACTTTCACCCTGTGGGAAATGGCTGTTTCTTTTGCTCAAAGCCCACTCATCAGAACTATCTGGGGAATGTGTTCAAAGTGCAGATCCCAAGAAATGAAGTTCTGATGCATGCTGCAGCATGGATGAACCCTGTGCCCGGAGCTGGGGAAATGGCCCGCTGTGTAAGTGCTTGCTGGACATGAGTGAGGACCTCAGATCCCCAGAATTCCTGTAAAAAGCCAGTGCACAGCTGTCATCCCAGTGCTGCAGAGGCAGGAGCGCCACAGAGGGCTTTCTGAACAGCCAGTCTAAGCGAATTGGTAAGCCCCAGGTTCAGTGAAAGACCCTGTCTCAAAAATAAAATGGAAAGTGAAGAAGACACCCAGTGTCAACCTCTGACCTCCACACACTTGTACACAAATGTACCTAACACATATACCACACATTCACAAACATGGAAATAACATGTGCTGAGGGCAGGAGACCTAACAGCAAGCATTCTACATGGGCAATATCCAGAGTAGGCAAATCAGAGGGGAGAAACAAAAGGACCCCCAGCGGTGTACACTTTGAAACAGTGGTTTGTGGTATGATGCTTGTGAAAGTACAAATTCCCATCTTACTCCACAGGCTTCGGGGGCTTGAGTTCTGACGTACACTCAGTTTTGAGTGACGTTTTTATGCAGTAACACATCATACTTGATGCCCAGAGCACCTCTGGAACAAAATTTGTCTCGCACTGTCATTGTGAAGGTAGCACCTTGAGGTTGGATCATTCCCCGAGTGTCGCTGTGTCTCCCCAGATGTCCCTCTTTATATACAAGAGTAGTTGCTGTTTGAAAGCACTGTTCTCTTATCTCACTTAATCCTCACAGCAGTGTGCAGCGAGTCTATAACTGTCAGTTATCCCCGTTTGACTTGTATGAAAATGAGCTCAGAGAGCATCACTTTTCTAGGGCCACAGAGCAGCAGGCATTGAGTGTTACGATAAATCTTTCTGCCAAAAGCTGCCTGAGCCCCACCGCCACGTGTGTGCTTTACGCCAGCCACCTGCCCGAGTTAGGCCCAAATGAATACACAGAAACTTGTATTAGGTTCAAAGCTGCTTGGCCAATGACTAGGACTTCTCATCTGTTAGCTCAGTCTTAATTATATGTTATAAGACTTATCGGACGCCTTAATGGCGTCCCTCCTTGTTGGTGGATCACATTGTGCCACAGGAGCAGAGGGGAAAGAGGGCCCGTCCTGTTTCTCCTTCGCTTAAATATGAGTCTCCTTGCTATGTCACTTCCTGCCTGGATCAGCACTTCTCTACTACATTTCCCAGAATCCTCTTTGACTCCTAGTCCCGTCTATTTGCTGTCTCATTGGCCAAAGTATTTTATTTAACAATTAAAAAGATAAACCTACACAGAAGTACTTCCCCCATCATCTCCTCTTTTCTGTCTAAATAAAAAGGATAACTTATCTTTTATAATAACTGAAGAAAACTATAACCATAACTATCTGTCTTCAACTCTATCAAAGACCACAGAAGGATAATATATAAACTCTAGAATTAACAGAGACATCTCACTACCTGGACAGTCACTCAAAGTTTCTCTGTAACATTGGGGCATCCATCTTCGATGCCCATCCTCCTTTCTGACGTAATTGGTGTGCCAGGAGCAGTTGTGTCTCACTGCCAAGAAAAATCCGAAACCATTTAATTGCCATATTTCTGTAGGTCTTTGAAAGGTTTGAAGAATATCTAACCATCTCAAATATATCTCTATATGTCTAGAAAACCTAACTAATCTAATTATAAGTTCTGACTATTAATAGGTAAAAGATCTGTATAAACACAATACCTAAACAAGAGGAAACATATACATATCACAAAATTGACCTTAAAGTTGTATCAATAAATGAAAATCTATACCATTGCAAAGTATTCATTCCTATATCCTATTCCCCTTTTCTTTCTTTAAAAAGAGATTGACTATGCTCATTATCATTTATAACTAACCCCATTTAAATGAAAACAAACATTTATAAACAATATTTTGGGATATGGGTGTCGTTCTTTCTAAACTGCTTCCTGCTGATTGGGGGCAATGTTCATACCATGGGGATCATGATAAAACATAGAAACCTGACCAAGTCCTTGTTTTTGTAGTCTGTAAGGCTGTATCGTCTCAGCTTCAGGGGGTCTTGCTTGATCAAACCATATTAGTCTGGAAGGAATCCACAGCTTTTGATTTTCTGTGGAAATACAAGCAAAACCTTTCTTTCGAAGTAGCCTGTCCTTAAACGCAAATCCTGAAGTTAGAGCATTTTTAAAATGTATAACTTGGATTAATTTAGCAGCATTTATAATCAAATGTATTTTAGCAGCAGTAATTCTTTCCTCGGCAATCAACAATTTAAAGACAACAATATGGCATATAGTATCCAGATTCTCTGTGTATTTTCCATCTCTAGGTGGCTTTTTTACTATTCTACTTTTACTTCCTTTTGTTTCTTTTTTCCCGAGACAGAGTTTCTCTGTGGAAATCCGCCTGCCTCTGCTTCCTTTAGCAAATCCTACCGGCGTTGGCCACCACAACCGGCTACTCTATTTCCTCCTGTTACTTTTTCTCTCACAAGCCTACATATATTTTTAAATGTAGTGTAAACCTTTAGAGGTTTTTTTTTTTTTTTCATCTGGATCTGTCTTTATCATATCGGGAGTGCCGAGTCCAATGCCCAAGAGCGCCAGGACGGCGCGAGCATATGGAAGCTGCTCCAATGCCTCTCCGCGGCCCGACAGGGCAGGCTGTGGCGGCAGGTTTTTCTCTTTCTCTGGAAACCCTGGGGCATGGGGTCATCCCGCTCCCTGACACCATTATTGAGGACAACAGTCAAGCCTGTGCTCACTGGTATCTGCACGGCTCTGATTTACCCTCACTGCCCTTTTTGTCTAGGGCAGCCTTCCCTCTACCCCTGTCCCCGGGTCCAGGCCTTGGCTTTCTGACTAGCAGCTATGTGACCTTGGACAAACTGGTTTGGGGGCCTAAGTCTCCTTATATAGAAGAGAGTTAGTTGGATTTAGGAGTTCTGATACAAAATTTTCAGGATCCTCCAAGTATTAAAAGTTGCTTGGTCTTGTGTTGTTTTACAAGTTGGGAAGGGAAATTACATTCATACAAGGCAGTATGTCTGCGGCATGAAACAACAGGTCTCTTGTTTGAAGCAGAAATGATAGAATGTTGGGTCTTTGCATGTCCCAGTTGACAATCCTGTGTGTGTGTGTGTGTGTGTGTGTGTGTGTTTACATGTGTATGGAGGTCAGAGAACAACCCTGATTGATTTTCTTCAGCCATCCTGTTTGATGAACAAAGAATCTGAAAACAAGCTAATTATTATTTAATGCTTGTATTTATGAAAGAGAAGCCGTTGAAGTAGAGTCACCATGGCTGGTCTCAGAGCTCTTTTTCAGTTTCAACACATCCAGAAGTAAAGCTATTAGCAAGACCTGGCCTGGTTTTCCAATCTCAAATGCAGGCCTCCTGGTGTCTGGCTCGTATTTGCAAGGCGAGGTTAGCCTATTAACAAAATCAGCAGCAGCAAACACTTGCCAACCCCTCCTGCCAGCCCGGTGACAAGCCCTTCTTTCTCGGAGCCTAGATCTAACCGCTTACCATTTGAGTAGTGGAACAGTTCCCTGCCGTTGATTGCCTCTTACCATCAGTAATTATGTCCCCAACGTCATCCCTTGTAAATATTATTTAATATTCCCAGGGCACTGTGACATGCTGGTCTCTAGCTAATCAGACATTGGCTTGACTGAGATGCAACCCCTGCTGAAGTGACTGGAAACAGCCAAAGTCAAAACCAACACTGAATCACACCTGCAGATTCAAAGCAAAACATGATGGCAACAGTCACCTGAGCTGCCCAGGAATCCCAGAGCCCTTGTGGTCCTTAATAGTCTCCATTTCCTTTTGACCAGACATCCCAGATCTTATGTCTCCCTCCCCTGGGCAGGATTAGTCACATTCGACCCAGCTGGACCTTTCTTGGTATGAAGTGGCCAAGGTCTGGGTCCTGGTACTTCCTCCCCCAAAGCCCTGGGCTGCTGCTATAATGTGCTGCTGCGATGTGAGATGAGAGCCAGAAATCAAGCCTGTTGCCAGGGCTGTGTGCTCACCGTCCACGCTGGCCAGACCTACTCCATCCTGGTTCACTGTGGCAGTCCATGCTCAGGGCCCAGGGAGATCAGCCTCTGTTCCCCAGCAACACCTCTCAGCTGTCTTATACCCAGGACCTGCCAGAGTCCATGGGTCCCCCCCGTCTTGGATCTTTGGCTTCTTCCTTCCCCTCTGTCACTTCCCCAAATGTTTACTGGATGCTGACAGACTTACATCTTGAAAGTAAACCTGAAAGAAATGCCGGGCCTTCACCAGAGAGCAGGCAGGGTGAGGGCAACGTGGGAGAAGGCAGAAGAGGTGTGCATGCTGAGTGAGCATCGTGGGGACCTGTGGAAGAGGCCAGAGGCACAGTCAGCCCACCAGCCCTTCACCCGTGCGCGCCACACCCCAGGGCTTCCCTCCCAGTATGGGGAGTAGATAGGTAGCAGAGGGCTGGGGGAACAGGGTAAGAGGAATTAAGGCCTAGCAGGGTGAGCAGAGGTTCTTTCATTTGAATGGGCTAATTTTTGAGCAAAGATCAGGGAGGATCAAGTGAGGTGTCTGGAGGACACTTTCTAGGCCGAAAGAGAAGAAGACAGGCCCGGGGACCCGGTGAAGATTAGTATGAGGAGAGTGGAATGCCCAAAGTGGGGAATGGTAGCAGGAATGTGGTTGGAGGGGACCAGACTGCCCCTGGCTCAAAGGGCCGCTTGTTGTAGTTGAGGTGTTTAGGTAGAAGAGAGACGTGGCCTGACTTGGGTTTTGACAGCACTGCCAGCCGTTGTGCTGGACACAACTGTAGTGGGTAGGGTGGAAGCAGGGAAACCTTGGAGGAGCTATCCAGGTGAGAGGTGATCCTGGTGGCCCAACCAGGGTGCCAGCAGCACTCACTCCACCTGCTCTGTGTCTTGATTCAGGTACAGGAAGACTGGGCACCCCCAGAAGGCCAGTCACCCCAATTTCTCCCATGTCACACACTACCTCTGTTATCTGCTCTCCTAACCTCCCCGTGGACTCTGACAGCCCTTCTGATTCTCACAGATCTGTGTGGAAAGTGGGGCGGTGGGGAGTGTTGTGATGTCTGTCCCAGGTCTGGGGACAGGATGGCAGTGGGGGACTCAGGATGGTTCTGTTAAGAAGCACTAGGTAAGCCAGGCCCCTATAGGCTGTGGTCACACCTGTGTGGATGTCCCTGAGGGACTAACAGTTAAGAGTGGGTGCATGCTTCCTGGTCAGCAGCCACTCAGGCATTTCTACTGGTAACCGGAACTAGCATGTGTTAGGACCCCGCTCACTGGACACTGCCCTGGGGCCTTAACCTCCTGTCCTCAGTCTAGGCATCAGAGCTTGAGGGACAGTGTCCTCCTTCCTTGCACAGAGAAGGGAGCCAAAGTCAAAGCAGCAAGGGCATGTCCTGTCAGCCACCTGCCCTGCCACTCTCCAGCACTCCTTAGTAGAGAAAGGACGGTGATCTGTGATGTATCCTCAGAGTTCCTGAGGCCCTCAGCCTGACAGTGCCCGTGCTGTCACTTGGCAAGGTGGGAGGCAGACGCCCAGCTTCTTGCTCTTGTTTCACACCAGACTCTGTCCATATCCCATACCCACTGATGGCACAGTGGACCAGACACAGGAGGAGGGAACAGCTTCAGACCCAGAGAAAGCACTGTTTGCCCTGTCCCTGTGGACCTTGGCCTACCAGGGGGCTGCCTAGGCTGGAATGCCCAGCATGGAAGCCTCTCCTCCCACTGGCCTTGTCCCACCAGAGCAGCTGGAGAGTTTTGCAGAAGACTTTTACTTCAGAGAAAGATGCTACCTGATGAGGGATAAATTACTCTCTATTGCTGACAGAAGACACTGTGGTCAAAGTGGCTTCTAGAAGGAAGGACTGATGTGAACTTAGGGTTCTGGATGGAGAAGCTCACCACCACCTCTATAAGCAGGGAAGAGGGAGTAAATTGGGAATGACATGTGGCTCTTGAAACCTCAAAGCCCACCCACTGACACACTTCCTCCTGCCACACCTCCTAAACATCCTCAGTGCCACCAACTAGAGACCAAATATTCAAATTCTGGAGACCATCAGGGATATCTCATTCAAGCCACAACAAGGGGCTTCTGAGGGCTGAGCCAATGACCAGAGGTTAGCATCCCCTCCGCCGCTGCTCAACAAGGCAAGCTCTGGTGTTCCAATTAGAGCAGCCTGAGCTGGGGAACAGGCTGTGGCAATGACAGGAGCCCAAGGGATTCTCTATCTGAAGAAGGCTGTATGTTCTTCATCCTCTTGGAAAGTGCCATTTGTACATTTTTCTACTGGTGTCTCTGAGTGGTTTTGAAAATATGCACTCACCTTATAAATGTCCTTTTATTTATGTATTTATTTTGAGACAGGGTCTCACTAAGTAGCCCTGGCTGGTCTGGAACTCACTATGTAGACCAGACTGGCCTCAAACTCATAGAGATCCACCTGTCTCTGCCTCTGTCTCCCAAGTGCTGGGATTAAAGATATACACCACTAAGTCCAGCATGAAATAGCTTAATATTGTAAATATAAGTGCCAGTTACTTTGCAATTTTGTGACATTTGTAAATACATGCTTTGCTTTATGCCACATGTCAAGATTTACCTTTTGATCTTATTTTTTCCATTACCTTAATGCCTGAAAGTCCATTTCTATCTCAAGATGAAATGCACACTAACCTATATTTTGTTCTAGTTTTTCCCAATGCTATTCTTTTTCTTTTGCCACAGTAAAAACCCTGTCCCCACAGCCCTGCTCTGTCCAGCCGCCATGCTGCCTCACACTCGGGTCTGTTCTCCATTGTTTCCTCCCTACATTTAAAGTCAATCACAGTGTCCCAGATCTCCAGCCTGTCTTTTCCTCGGCCACCAAGGGCTCCTCACAAACTTCTGCCGTCCCCTCATGGCATTTACAGTCCAAGTACACACAGTCAGCCCTTGGGCCTGCGGGCGGAGGTGTGCAGCCCTCCTGATGCTTTCCCATGTCCTGCTCTAAGTGGGTAACTACTATATTGAGTGGAAGACATTCTCTCCCTCCCTCGTCTCATCTCCTCCTCATGTCTCCACAAAGACCCTCAGAGTGTCCAGTATCCAGTGACTGCTGTTACTTCAGGCTATCAGCTCATTTCACCAGATTAACTTGGATTGATAGTATGAAGCCAGGTGGCCTCTTCCATGGTATGCTCCCTTTAGAAGGTGCCAAAAGACCCCAGGGTTTCATGCCACCAAAAGCCTCTCAATTGGCTAATTGTCCCCATAACAGAAAGCCCTGTACCTGAGTTGCATTTAAGTCCCACACATAAGGAAGCTGAGCCAAGAGAGGGCAAGAAAGAACTAACAGCATTGGAGCACCAGGATTCATTCAGCCCTGTCTGCAGCCGACAAACCCAGGCTTCCTTCTGCATGAGCCAACACAACACACCTCTTAATTTAAGCCCCTTTGTAACAGCCTTGCAGAAATCCCATCTCTGGAGGAAGGATCGGTGAGATGTGCTGACTGGCACTCTCATCCAGGGTGGCACCGAGCAGAAAAATTCTTCCTCAAGGCAAAGGAGCCTGACCTCAGGAGAGAGGTGAACAGGGATGAATGGTGAGCAGCCTGGAGTCTCACCCTATGCATGGTTAAGCTGCAATCCCAAGAGGGAAAACAACTTTGTCATGTGGTGAGCATGAATTGTTTCCTGCCTATGCAGATGCAGAGCTCAAACTCTCCCATCAGCAGCCTGGACAGTGCCGCCAGGCACTGTGCCAGCTCTGGAGGGCTTAGTGGCTATTGATCTGTTGTTTTTGGCTATGCTATCTGGACACTTTCTGTGCTGCCACATAGGTGCCTGTGCACCAAAGGAGAACTGGGCCGAGGCACCAAGACAGCGGCTGCTCTTCCCGATTCGTTGGCCACTATAGGGAAGGCCAGCAGCAGCAGGCCAGGACTAGCCCTCGAAGAGTGCTCCCTCAATGCCAGCGGCAGACCCAGAGGCACTAAGGAACTCTCTAGTGTTCATACAGGAAGAGTTGAGTCACATGCTTGGGGGAGCCTACATCAGTCCAGCTTCACTGCCCAAGGTCTTAACCCCTGCATCCAGGGATGTAAATTTCAACGCCAACTGGGGTTCAGCAGGCCAGGCAGGTGGGTGGAGGGCCCTGTGAGGACAGGGAGCGACCACACCACTAACCTCCACTCCACCCAGGACAACCTGTTAAAGGCGAATTCCTGAGAGCTTTTAGTTTTTCAAGAGAAGCTGGGAATCTGGGTTTTTATGTGAAACTTCTCTATTTTTAAATGTTGGCAACAAATTGAGATATAAAAAAAAAAATCACTGTGCAAGCCAACCAAAACCTCATTTGTAAGGCAGTGGGTTGCTACTTTCTGCCTAACTCTATGCTCTTCCTGTAGTGTCCATCTGTCTGTCCTCCCTGTAGTGTCCATCAGGAGGACAGGCTTTCCTGGTTCTCAGTCAATCCACCTCTGGCCTGCCCTGGCACCCATTTGCTTCTGTGTATGTTCTAGAGGCCTGCCTACACCACGAACAGTGGTGGAGCAGAGTCTCTAGGACAGGGTCTCCTGGGCAGGGCTAGGAGAGCTGGTTTCTCAGGAAAGTAAACTGAGGAGTCAGTGGGGCAGTTTCTGTGGCTCTACCCCACAGTTCTCAGGAAGGAAGGGTCATCAGTGGCACTTGTTCCTGTCCCTTGTTAAGCCACAGGCAAGCGCACCTTGCCACACCAGTGCTGCTCATTGCTATGTGGCTTGCCAGAGGAAACAGGTGTTAGGATGTGAGCCCAGCCTGGTCCTGCTGATAGTGCTGGGGAGATGCCTGAGCCTCTGAGGCTTCGGCCTTCCACTGTACAATGGGAGTTGAAACAGCTCTTAGGATAAGCAGCAAGAACCAACTGTGTACAGAAAGCAAAACATGCTGTATACAGGTGGCTAGGCTGAATTCCGAGGCCTTGGTGGGACTCCTGGACTCAGATCCTCAGATTCTGTCTGTCTGTCTGTCTGTGTGTCTTCCTTTCTTTCTTTTTTCTTTTTCTTTTTTTGGATGGAGTCTCACTATGTAACTCTCAACTGTCCTGGAACTCACAATGGAGGCCAGGCTGGGCTTGAAATCATAGAGATCTGCCTGCCTCTGCCTCCTAAGTGTGGAGTTTAAAGCCATTCACCACCATGCCTAGCTCAGTCTGGTCACACTTTCTCAGGTCACACTGCACCTTAGATACCTGTCTGAAGAGGCTGGGAGTGAGCATGGGGAACTGGCCATTACAGTTCTGTGGGACCAAAGATAGACCCAAGATGACAGAACCAGCTCCCTCAGTGACCGCTGGGGCAGTGCTGGCCATAGTGCAAAAGGCCAGGTGAGGCTTAGTCTCATCTGCTTCCTATCTCCCAGGGGGCAGATAGGGTCTCAAGGGCACTGTGTGAGAAGGGGTATGTGCTAAGGTTCTCAGGGTACCACTGTGGGGAGGACCCCATGACTCTCATGATTCGCTGATGCAGGCAATTGATCATAGAGCTCTTCTGTTCCAGGGAAGTACCCAGGCAGCCATGGCCAACTATGGAAGGAAGCTGCCCTAGCAAATGTCTCTCTTCTCTCATCTCAGAAGTGGGGAGATGAGCCCAGATTTGGCACAGGCTATAGCTGAAGTCACTCTGCACACTTGTTCCAGGGCCAGAGTCCAAGCTATTCCCCATTCAGATTGGTTGCTGCTGCCAGGCTAGAGCCCAGGCCTGTGAGATAAGGCTATCTTATGTGCAAAGTCCTGGAGCTCATCCAAACTACCCCAAGACAGGACCTTCTGCTCTCACCAGAAGCTGCAGCCCTATGCTCATGTTGGAAGCTTGAGCCTACACAATCCAGGGCCTCCTCCCAGTGTCCCTAAAGGGGCTAGGGTTCTCTGTAAAAGCAGGAGCATTGGCTCTGCCTCCAGCTCCCATCAACCCCTACCTCCATTTCTGAGAACTACGAGTACCCCTTCCCCAGGAGCAGGAGACCCTCGTAGCTCTTCAGTGTAGTGGGCAGAGTCTGGATCTGTGCACGGGGACACACTGAGCTACGGCAATAAACATACCCTGAGTGGGCTCTGTACTCTGGGAGCGGGGGCCTGGCTAGAATGAGGAGCTGTGCTTGCTTCATTTCTGTCCCACAGCCCTGAGATCTGTGTCCAGTTCAGAGGAGAATAAGCAAATGGTTCACCAAATAATATCCTAGCAGCAGCTTCAGTCAGGTTCCTGTGTGTGCTAACTCTTAGCATAGGAGCAGCCTTGTGCTATAGAGGGGCCCACACCCTCCCCACACCTATTCATCTGCCTGTGCATCCTGGTTTACAGTTCTTTCTAGAGCCCAGGATTGCCCTCTAGTTTGAGCCAGTTCTAGCCAGGACAGCCAGCTTCAGACATCCCCAGCATCCATGACTGGGCCCCTGGCAGAATGGTCTTTCTCAACCTCTTCCTATGTCTGGTACTTAACCTCCCTGGAAATGGTCAAGGTTTAGCTTTGGGGACTTTAGAGGGCAAGGCTTAGACTTAGGGTGAAGACATGAGAGTTCACCTACAGCCTTAGAATGGGGTAAACACGATTGTCAAGGCTGCCTCTCAGAATGGATGAGCTCTAGGTTCTCAGTGGTGTGCATGTAAAACCCAGAGCCTAATGGACTTACAGATGTTCACTGGAAAAGCAACCTTTCTTGCTTGTAGCTGAGAGGTTGATCCAGTTTTAAAGTCACAAACCTTTCTGGAACATTCCCCCCAAGTCGTTCTCAACAGCAGTGTTAGCAGACCCAGTTCAAGACAGAGGAAAGGGGTACCCAGAGGCTGAAGGCCAGTGGTTTGTGAGAACTCAGTAGGCTTAGGACCAGGGACCCAAGAACTGAGCTTCTTTCTTCAGAGGCTTTACCGGTCTTCCATGGATGAAGGCCACAGCTAATGTAAGACCAAATCCAGCCCAAGAGTTGCCTACAATCAATCTGGATACGGGGTCTAGCCCTGAGCTAGGAGCCAGGACAAGATAGTGTGGGAACTGGAAGCTACAGATTAACTCACCTAGAGCAGATAGCTCTGCAAGGAGCCTGGAACCCTGAAGGCCCAAACACCCAACCCAGAAGAAGGGCGAGAGTCACTGTGGAACACTGCTTTCTACACACTGTTTCTTCTCAGGCTCCATAGTGCTCTGCCTCTCACACCTGCTCCAGAGAGACACTGTAGCACTCACAGGCCAGCCCAGGCAGCACCCACATCCAAATCACACAGGTGAGCTGTGCAAGTTATACAGACAGATGCACACCTCCCAGAGTCACTTGCACTCACCGTGTTCTGGAAGGTCCTATCATAAAGATATTTCCTCCTTCTTCTCATGGCCAGTCCTGCCCATGGGTTGCTGGGACCCCCGGCTGCCTGAAGGCAAAGTCCAGTGCTTCCAGAGGTATCTTGCCTGGTCCTGGCATCTTAGATCTGTCAACTTGGGCATCCACCGAGCCGATGAGACTCTCTGCTCGTCATCTAGAAGACAGGCACAAACATAGTAGGAACCCTAGCAGTTCTTTGTTCCCATAGACCCTGCTCCTCAGTAAACAGATGTTGGGGTGAGTTTGGCCTAAAGTGGTGAGCTGGTGGCTTGTCACTTTGTATATACAAAGGGTACCTTCTCGGGGAATGGGGAGGCTTGGCCTTCTATGTCTAAGCTAGGAAAGATATCCCTAAACCCCTGATTCAGCTAGAGATGGTCTTTGATTATTTAAGGGATTTATTTATTTATTTATTTATTTATTTATTTATTTATTTATTGCTGTCTCATGTGTGTTCCAGGCTGGCTGGAACTCACTAAGTACCTGAGGACGACCTTGAACTTCTGATCCTCCTATCTCTACCTTTGGAGTACTGGAATCACAGGCACTCAGCACTACACCCAGTTTTGTTGGTTTGTTTTGTTTTTTGAGACAGGGTTTCTCTGTGTAGCCTGTAACTCACTCTATAGACCAGGCTGTCTTTGAACTTAGAGATCCTTCTGCCTCTGCCTCTGCCTCTGCCTCTGCCTCTGCCTCTGCCTCTGCCTCTGCCTCTGCCTCCCCAGTGCTGGGATTAAAGATGTGCACCACCATGCCTGGCCCATTATACCCAGTTTTATTGGTTTGTTTTGAGACAGGGTCTCAATACATACACTAGGCTAGCCTCAAATTGCTATGTCCTCCTGGCTCAACCTCCCAAGTACTGGGATTTACAGGCTGCACCTCGGCAGCTCAGGCAAGCACAGGCAGCAGCTGCTTTGCTAGGGCTAGCTCCAAATCCTAGCGATTTCATGTCAGTGCATTCTCAAGCCACAGTGTACTGAAACTAGAAGCTCTTGGCAGCATATATTAGACTCTCTACGACCTCAAAGCAGAAACGTCAGAATCTCCAGGCTGTACAGAGGCCTTGGAGAAATCTGGTCCAGCTGCCTTTCTAAGATAGTCCAAGAAGCCAGGAGCCTCCAGTGGGAAGAGAACTTGGATTCCATTCCAGTCCCATCTGAGAAAAGAGGAAAATGAGGCTCGGAGAGGCTGACTGAAGGGTGCAGGGCTGCACAAGTCAGAGGAGGCCTTGAGCCTCTGGTCTTGGCCTCGCTGGCTTAGACTCAGCCTCTCTCTAGAGGCCTGGAGGGAATGTGGGAGATGGAAGAGGAAGTATTTGGGCTAAAACAAGGACTTTCTGGAGAGCTGTTTTTGAAAAACCAAACCCAAAAGAAAAACGGGAAAGCAGTGGCTTCCCTTATTTTCCACCCGCCTTCCTCTGGGCGCTCACTCTGCAGCTCTCACGGCCTCCAGCTCTGTTCGCAAGCTGCTTCCAGCCGCCCACGGGCTTCCTAAAAACGGTCTCTGCAAGCTAATTCCAGAGGGTGAATGGCAGAGAGTGCCCGTGGGGAGGGGCGCTGCCTCGGCTGGCGCAGGCGCAGGTGCAGGGCACCTCCACGGAAGCCCTGACCCCTCCCAGAGGCGCCAGCCTCCTCCATCCTGGAGGAGTACAAGGTCCTGCCTCTGCAGCACAAGACACAACCTCTTGGTGTAGTTATTCTCCTTCTTAAAAATAACTTATGAAAATTATGTTTTAAGACATAGTCATCATAAAATAAACAGGAAGGCAAAAAGAAAAAAATAAGTAAATGAGCCTGCTGAATGAAGCGGCATCTAAACATCTCCAGGCTTTGGACCAAGCCCATATACAGACGGGCGGATCCCGTACATGATGTTCTGAAGCCTGCTTTGCCTTGCAGTCATGCATCGTGCCCATCTTTCCTGGTCAACAATCGCAGTTCTTCAACGTGACTTTCGGGGACTGTGTGGCATCCGGCGTATGACTATGCCACTCTCTGTTCAACCAATCTATAGCATTGGAAATTGCAGTGTGTGTCCTAAATATTTCTTTAGGATAACTTCCTGGAATTGGAATTATGGGTCAGAGGACACCTCCCCCATGAGTGTGTGTGTGTGTGTGTGGGGGGGTGTCCTGTGTACTTCCCTTTTTTTATAGTGACCATATAATGATTATGTAACAAAGAAAAATCAGCTGGTTTCAGTGGCATCCACCTATAATCCAACTATTTGGGACACTGAGACAGGGGGACTGTTTGAGCTCAGGAGTTTAAGCAGAGGTTAAACAACATATTGAGACCCTGTCTCAAAATGAAAAAAAAAGTTAGAAAATACTGATCAGGGAAAGCCCATACATTTTTGCAAATCTTTTTTTGTTTTGTTTTGTTTTTTCAAGACAGGGTTTCTCTCTAGCCCTGGCCATCCTGGAACTCACTCTGTAGACCAGGCTGGCCTTGAACTCAGAGATCTGCTTGCTTCTGCCTCCAGACTTCTAAGATTAAGGGTGTGCACCACCACTGCCTGGCTCATTTCTCCAAATCTTAATACCATGATGTGGTTAATTATTCTGCTGTGAAGCTCCCTGGTGTGTGTGCGTGTGTGTGTGTGTGTGTGTGTGTGTGTGTGTGTGTGTGTGTGTGTGTGAGAGAGAGAGAGAGAGAGAGAGAGAGAGAGAGAGAGACTGTGTGTGTGACTACATGTGTGTGAAACTGTGTGTGAGAGAGAGACTGTGTTTGTGTGATTGTATGTGTGTGTGTGTGAGAGAGAGACTGTGACTGTGTGTGTGTGACTCTGTGTGTGTGTGACTCTGTGTGTGTGAGAGAGAGACTATGTGTGTGACTGTGTGTGTGTGGGGGGGACTGTGTGTGTGTGAGAGACTATGTGTGTGTGACTGTGTGTGTGTGTGTGTGTGTGTGTGTGACTGTGTGTGTGTGTGGGGGGACTGTGTGTGTGTGGGGGACTGTGTGTGTGAGAGACTATGTGTGTGTGACTGTGTGTGTGTGTGGGGGGACTGTGTGTGTGTGTGGGGACTGTGTGTGTGAGAGACTATGTGTGTGTGACTGTGTGTGTGTGGGGGACTGTGTGTGTGAGAGACTATGTGTGTGTGAGAGACTATGTGTGTGTGACTGTGTGTGTGTGTGTGTGTGTGTGTGTGTGTGTGTGTGTGTGACTGTGTGTGTGTGGGGGGACTGTGTGTGTGAGAGACTATGTGTGTGTGACTGTGTGTGTGTGGGGGACTGTGTGTGTGAGAGACTATGTGTGTGTGAGAGACTATGTGTGTGTGACTGTGTGTGTGTGTGTGTGTGTGTGTGTGTGTGTGTGTGTGTGACTGTGTGTGTGGGGGGGGACTGTGTGTGTGAGAGACTATGTGTGTGTGACTGTGTGTGTGTGAGTGTGCATGCATGCATGTAGCAGGATTGCACTATGCACGCTTCATAAACTTTGAATGTGAGTGTGCTCGGGTCAGTAGATTGGCAACCCCCAGCATCACTTTATTGGCTGCAGAATTGTGCTGTGCGCTTACCCTGGCATAACCACTCTCCTTGTTGGGAACTAGACTTCTTATTTTGCAGAAGTATAAATAGCTTGCTAATGAACGTGCCTGGAGAAGCATCTTTGTTTTTGTCCACTCCTCTTCTTAGGCTCTATGCCCATGACACACTGGATCAAGGAATTTTTCTACTGAAGACCTTCCCCGAGGTCTGCCAGAAGTGTCTGTGACAGCTATTGGAACTGGGAGAGCAAGGCTTCCAGCAGGTGCCACACTCCCTCTGGCTGACACAGCCCCTTTGCAGTTTCCCAGGGCCCTCCATTTTTGACCTGATCAGCAGAGCTCAGGACAGTCCCAATGCCAATCATAGTGCACAGGTGTGATGACAAACGAGGCCAAGCAGGTCCAGGCGCTGGCTGGAGACAGGCCCTGTGTTAATCAGACTTTGGCGCTTATATCTATCTTTGTGTTCCTCCTGGCATTTTTGTGTTTGCTCAGACCCTCTGGAGTCATCCAGCCAGTCCTTGTGAGATAGGGGGATGTCATCAAGATTGGAGCCTCCTTCCTTCCCCACACCTAGGGAAGCATCTAGGAAGAGCTCTCTGCTCCCCAGCCAGGTTCTCCTCTGTCACTTGATTCCCCTGTCCCTTGATTCAAGCCGGTTCTCTCTCCTGGCCTCTTTCCTTCAGAGACTCTGCTCCGGGGCTGCTGGGAATAGGGGAGAGACGGGAGGACAATGGTGTAGCTTCTTCTTCAGACACCCACCTGAGCCCAGGTGTGACCATGCAGGCAGAGTAGCTTCACTTTATTCACCAGGGGAGATAGAGGGACTTAGAAAAAGGACTAAAAGACACCCTTGGGCCCTTCAGCCAGGAGTAGGCATGGAGAGCATGGCACTTAACTGGGGTCAAACAATAAAAGAATTAATAGTCAGCACTTAGGAGTTCCCAATACTTGTGTGGTGCTGGTGCCTGAAACGGCCCTTGCTTTCAGTCTCAAGAGGCAGGCGCTCCATTTCACAGATGGAGACGCAGAGGGGGAAGTCACTAGCCTGAGGTCTCAGCCAGCAGGTGGCAGAGCTGGATTTAGAGCCTGCGATTGTCACCTAGAGCCACAATTCTACTCTGGCTTTCTATCTTTCCAGCCACCCTTGGCTTCCTAAAACCTCTCCTCTGGCCTGGATCGGGACCCACCTTGTGTGAACTGAGAGACACAGGGTGCCCGTGAGCCACTGTCTGAATCCAATCAAGCTCACTCCCTAAGGCCAGCGTTCCAGGGACCCTCTGTGACTAGAGTAAGTGCTAGCAAGGTGGTTCTGCAGAGTGAGTGGGCAGGACAGTCCCCAGCCAGAGGTGGGATGCAGCTGAGCAGTAGTGACACAGCAGCCAGGAATGCGGTTCAGAAAGACCAGAAGCTGTAGAGCCACTGCCAGCTGTGAGCTCTGTGTGCCTCTGAGCTTCACTGTCCCCACCAATAAAGAGATGACAGGGACCTTCTTCCCTTTGTGAGTGCTGTGGAACCCTGCAACTGCTGTCACCCAAGGACACCATCAGCATTTGACCCTTTCTGGCCTGAAGTGGCCCTTTTCCAACTCCATCGCTCTGGATGCCACTGACAAACAGCCTGACAGTATCAGTCCCCTCCAGTCTACACCCACTCTACACCGTCCCTGGCCCAGCCCATCCCTGGCTGCTGTTCTTAGTCCCTCCCCATATCACTCATCTCCAGGCGGTTTTCCCTCCTAAACTCACTCTGTGTCTCCATAGGAACAGAGCAGGGGGATGGGGAGGGTCCTCCCCCACGGAAGGGAACTTCATCTGGGGGTGGCTGGGAGTGGCTGGCTGGCAGCGCCCGGTGGAGCTTCCCCCACTGTCCCCTCCCCCCCCAGACCCCTCTATGAACAGCATGTTCCTCCGACTGTTATTTTTAATGCATTTTATCCTGATGCTTAATTTATCCTGCATTGTGATCTGATTTAGCCAAGAGCACTCAGCACTGGGCCTGCATAATCATGAGGCAGTTCATTCATGCTGCCCTGAGGACGTCAGGTAGGCAGCAATGGACAGAGGCCTGGATCCCGGGATCTCACTGCAGCAAAGGCTGCCGTGGGCTAGATGTTAAGTGCCCAGGCTGCAGCTAGGCAGGCTGTGAGTGCAAGTACCCTGTGTGCTTGGGAATGCCACTGCACCCAGGATCTGGAGCCAAAGTAGATTTAACCCCTTCCCTGCCACGGCTGAAGAGGATGTGTTACCTGTCGCGGTAGCAGGGGCCAGCGTGCCCATTGAAGGATCAGAGGGGATCGGAGGGTTGTGTGGGTACAAGTGTGTGCTCACGTATGTGTTTATGCATGTGCAGGAGAGAGGTCAACCTCAGGGGCCATTCCTCAAGAACCATCCACCTTGCTTTTTGTCAGGGTCTCTCATCATCGGCCTGGAGCATGCAAGCTGGCTGGCCAGTGAGCCCTAGGGATTAGGGTGACAAGGTGCTGGCACGCCCCATCTGGATTTTTTTTTTTTTTTTTTTTTTTTTTTTTTTTTGCGTAGGTTCTGGAGATTGAACTTAGAGTCTCACACTCGCACAGCAAGTGCTTTACTGACTGAGTCATCTCCTCAGCCCCAGAGTGGTTTGCTTGATACATTTCACTGTCACCATGACAGTTACTATTGAGCAGTGGTTCCTCGTGGGGGTTTAGGCTTTACAAAGATGGAACAAGATGACATGAATACTTGGGAATGTGAGGGACACGATGAATCCCAGGAGGAGAGAGCCTCAGTTTGTCAGCCATCCCAAAGCAGGATCAAAGGGTCCTGCCTCTGCAGCTCACACTGTGTGTACAGGTAGAGGAAGGAAGAGAGCCACACTGCCCTGGCCTCCTGGTTACTGTACAGAAAGCAGCATGGGCTCTGCTGAGCTACATCAACACTAGAGGGCTAGCAAGAGCAGGCAGTTTTTCTGTCAGGTGCCTGAGACCCTGGCAGAGTACCTTCAAGGGCTCGAGGCAGTAGAGGAGGTCAGACTTTCAATCAGGAATAAGGAAATCAGCCAGGCGGTGGTGGTGCACACCTTTAATCCCAGCACTCAGGAGGCAGAAGCAGGCAAACCTCTGAGTTCAAGGCTAGGATGGTCTACAGAGTTCCAGGACAGCCAGAGCTACACAGAGAAACCCTGTCTTGAACGCCCTCCCACCCCGCACTGTTCCCCGCGCATGCGCGCATGTGTGTGTGCGCGCGCGACACCAAAAAAGAATACCAGCAGCTGCTCTTGGCCATTTACAGGGTTCCCATCACTGTCTTGGTGAATCTTCATGGCCACGGCATGAGAGAGCAGCTGCTTTCTCAATTGCAGATGGAGGCCTGAGGTGCAGAGAACAAAGGGCTGGATTACAGGCTAAGTCCATGGACTTGTGATCAGAATACCTTTAGTACATTTTCAGTGTGCCCTCAGCCTGCTGTTCTCTGTGCCTCAGTGGCATCACCCACATTTCAGGAACACTGTGTTCTAGTAAGAAAGTCTAGAAGGAAAAAGTGATTCCTCAGAATGTGAGAGCAAGAAGTGGGTTCAGGAGCACCGGTTAGCACCATGGACATTGCTAAACTCTGTGGATTTATTGCCTCAGGCAGACCTCACAGCCATACTTAAAAGCCACAGAGTGCTAAATATTAGATATTATTCTCTATCTTCAGCCTTGTTCTATAAAGCATTCAAGAGACAAGTGTCCTCAACATCATCTTTGTTGTCATTGCCGTGTGTCACTGTCCACCCTGCTGTGCAGAGCTGGTCCTTAGGAAAGCACAGGAAGGTATGCAGCTTCCATTCACACATGGATACTAAGAGGCGAGGAGGAGGCTGGGCTCCTGGAGCAGATATCAAGATGGCCGCTGTAGGGAGACACCCTAGCCCCGCCCAATAGTCCTGGGACAGGTAGCAGGTGGACCCGGGACTCGCCCATAAGGGCGTGGTGAAGGAAAGCCGGGGTGACGTAGGGGAGCTTCTTAAGGGGCTGCACGTGGGGACCCTGGCCCTTTTGTTGGCCACGCTGGCTGGGTTCTATAACCTAGCTCTGGCCTGTGTTTTACCTTGGTGTCTTCTGGAATAAAGAGACCATAATCCTACAGGCCGCAGACTCTTTCTCAATGGGACACAGCCTGGGTGTCCCTAGAAAGTTCTTTGCTCTTGTCATTTGGGAAGCTTTGGCACTTTAGAAACCAGAGGGGCCTAGAGCCTGCAGCCTACTAAATGTGGACTAGGGTACAGAGGCTGCCGCTGAAGACCCCATGGATATTTAAGGTCTTCATTACCTCTACACTGGTTCCACCCTCATTCTTGTCCGGATCTGCGGCTTTTTCCAAGAGTTAATCAAGTAATCCCCGGAGCCCAGGAGTCTCCAAATGATTGACTTTGAACACAATCAACAGTGAGTTGAGTCTGACTGTCATCCCACCCACTTACAGAAACACAATCTCTGGAGCTCACAGAGCTGGAGCCTCTCTCACCTTCAAACACACACACAGGAGTAACTGAGTCACCTACCCGAGAGCAGCCCGAGTTCCACGCCACAGCCACCCTGGTGGTCCTCACCCTCTGCTTGGCTCGGTGTCTGTGACTCTATCTGGCTCTGCCTGAGTGCAGTAGGCCTAGAGTCTCCAGAACAGAGAGCCCACAACCCCCATCCCAGAGGGCTGGTAGGGCCGTCCCCTCTAGGTGGGACAGTCATCTACAGAAGTGGCTTACACATTAGCTTCCCTTCTTCTCCTGGCTTCCTCCTTCTCCGAAGTTAATTAACCACTTGCACCAAACCCTCAGCTCAGGGCTAGCATTTGGAAACCCAAGCTGAGACCCTCCCTCAAACTCCATGCTTTATTGCTCTAACACACATTCTTTTTTTCACTGCATTTATTTATTATGTATGTGGGGGGGGGTACACAGAGTGACGTCTACATGTGTAGAGGCCATGTGGGTCCAATGGGCAAAGTAAAGGCAGATAGCAGGGAGCCAGTTTCTCCCCCAACTCCTTGTCAGGAGTCAGGTGCAAATCCTGAGCTGAGGATTCTGTTTTGAACCAGGGAGGTGCTGATTTGTCTTTGAAGTCACTGGGTAAGTACCTACTGTGTACTGAAGATTTAGAAACGTAAGAATAGGTGTACTTGGTCTGGGATTACCAAGAGCTTACCAAGGAAGAGATATTTGTCAACCTCCGTTGAGGTTTGAGGTGTGCTCAGGAGAACCTCACAGGATGGACCCATTCTGTTCTCTAAGACACACCATGAAGCCCTGTGTGGGTGGAAGAGGCGGAGAGAGGTAACATTTACTAAACTCTGAGTGGGTGCCTCTCATCTTTTACCTCATGTCTTTTCATAAGAAGTCCATGAAGTGGGAGCCATTGGTGTCCCCACCACATGGAAGAGGTCCAGAAGAGTGATGTAACCTACAAGATCACAGAGCTGGGAGTGGCAAAGCTGGGCTTCAAGAACCTAGATCTGTCACATTCCTAACCCCCAATACTATTTTTTCCCCTCAAATCAGACCAAGGTCTGTGGCTTTTGTCTTAAACACCCACTGAGTGAACCAGTTTTAAAGAGAACAAACCTTGGAAGCAAACCAGGCCAGGCTCACAGCAAGCCTTTACCTGGGTCTAGCTCCTGTAGGGAAGCCCTGCTCCTCAGCAGGGGCTGAGCCTGGCCTGTGACCTGCCTGCAGGAATACAGGACACCCAGAGCTGCCCTCATTTCATCCCAAAGGGTTAGAGGGGGGCTGGATGGGAACCCTGCTGTCTTTGTTCATGGGTCTCAGATATGGACTGATTCAAGGCTTCAGAAAGCCCCAGGCTCAGACATATACCACGACCTAGCCAGAGGTCGCCAAGGCAGGGCCTGACTGATGACAGAAGGGTGTTCCTGCTCCCGTCAAAAATGGGGACAGACTGGGGCTTTGTTGGAAAGGTTCTTGCCTAGTGTACCCCAAACCCTGGGCTCCACCTCCAGCGCTGCATAAACCCAGATATGTAACACACACCTGATACCCAACACTCAGAAGGTGGAGGCAGGAGGATCAGAAGTTCAAGGTCACCCTTGATTACATAACAAGTTAGATGCCAGCCTGGGAAGTGTGAAACCCAGTCTCAAAATGACAATAATGCTTAGTGCTGTAAACAAACCATCCAGTGTGCTCTCTGACTCAGTGTTCATACATTCAGGCAGGGCACAAAGAAGACCTGTGCTCATTCGTGGTTTCTGACCTGGGCAGACTCAGTAACCAGAGTGACTTGATGCTGGAGTCAATGGTGTCTCTTCACCCAGTGCCTGACAGTTCAGACCTCAACCTGGCTGCCAGCCTAACAGCACCACGACCCTGAGGCTGTCTCTTTCTCAGGAGGGCTAGTTTGAGCTTTACAGCATGGTGGTTGAGCTACAAGAGCAAGAGACCCAGGAGCACCAAGTGTGAGCTGTCTTTATGATCTGACCTTGGAAATCACATGGCCACATTACTTCTGCCATAGTCACAGCTCACACAAATGACACAGATCTCCTCTCAGTGGGACAGCAGGTAGAACTAGAGCTACCACTGTGGACTTCTTTGGTCACCTTATTTTCTACAAATGTAAAACGACCATTGAAGTCAGCAGGTGGCAGTTGGCATCAAACTTGGGCCACGTGGGTGAGCAGGGACCTCGAGGGAGGGAGCCGTGCCGAAGAGGTCAACAGACTGATTAGATGCAGCATGGCTACAGGACTGCAGTAGCAAGGCACAGCTGTGCTGGAAGGGACTGAGGCTTCGTTTGTTTGTCTCCACCATTCATTCCTGTCACCCACCTGCTACCCACTCAGTCACCCAGCCTTCAGCCTGTCACTTACCCTGCCTCACCTACACGTCTCAGTTACTTCTGTTGTAACTCAGTTCACTCAGCTGTAAGCTATGTCAACAACCCTCACAGAACTACTTGAAGAGTCAATTAGCCAGTAGATAGGAAGTGTGCAGCGTGGTCCCCACTATATAGTAAGTACTCTGAGTATTAGTACTCGGAGTGTTACTGCTATGTGAGTGTTTGGTACTCAGTGAATGTTACTTAATATTATCACCGATGAATATTGCTATTCATCTTCCTTTTTGCTTGTTTGTTTTTTCAAGACAGGGTTTCTCTGTGTGGCCCTGGCTGGCCTGAACTTCACTCTGTAGACCAGGCTGGCCTCAAACTCAGAGGTCTACTCTGTCTCCCGAGTGCTGGGTGTGTGCCACTTCTACCCAGCTTCATCTTCAGATTTATTGGTACATTTATCTATCCACCTGTAGGGGTTTGAAAGAAATGCCCCCCCAAGGGAGTAGCACTATTAGGAGGTGTGGCTTTGTCAGCGTGGGTGTGGCCTTGTTGGAGGAAGTGTATCACTGCGGAGACGGACGTTGAGGTCTCATATATATTCAAACCATGCCCAGTGTCTCAGATCACTTCCTGTTGCTTGCAAGTCAAGATGTAGAACGCTCAGCTCCTTCTCCAGCACCATGTCTGCCTGAACACCGCCATGTCCCACCATGATGATAATGGAGTAAACCTCTGAAAATGTAAGTGACCCAATTAAAATCTTTCCTTTATAAGAATTGCTGTAGTCTATAAAATAAGATTGTTTCTAATTTAAATAAAATTTATATATAAAAAAAGAATTGCTGTAGTCACGGTGTCTCTTCAAAACAGTAGAAACCCTAAGACACCGTGCTCTCTTATATTTACCTTTTATTTATTCAGCACTTCAGCTGAATCAGATGGACATTTAATTAGTATGAATTTGACAGTATTCATTGTGAAAAACCAATTTAAAAGGCATAGCTAGGGCCAGGTGTGGTGGCACACACCTTTAATCCCAGCACTTAGGAGGCAGAGGCAGGCAGACCTCTGTGAGTTCAAGACCAGCCTGGTCTATAGAGTTCATTCCAGGACAGCCAGGGCTACAAAGAGAAACTCTGATTTAAAAGACAAAAACAACAACAACAACAAGTCAGAGCTGGCTCAATTAGGCACAAGCCTAATGATCCAGGTTCGATCCCCAGGACCCACAGAGTAGGAGGAGAGAACCAACTCCCGTAACTTGTCTTCTCACTTCCATGCATGCACCGCGGCACACGCATATCCACGTGTCCACATGCATATGCACACACACACGCTAAATAAGTAAATGTAAAAATTACAAATTGTTTTTTTAAGTCAAAACTATTGGAACACATGTCTACATAAAGCTAGGGAAGCACTTGGAAAGCATCAGGCAGGCTTCAGAATCACAGACTTTTAAACTCAGCATTAAGCATGGAGTGCTTGCCTTAAGCACACCCAGAAGAAGGGCTTGCCAGGAAGAACATGACGTCAGAGAGATAGGAGGGGGTGCTGAGGAGACATCAAGGAGAGCAGAAAGGCACAAGGGATGTAGGTCCAGAGAAGCGGTCCAAGTGGCTCTGAGGACCTGAGGACCAGCTGAGGGAGCAGACTTCATTCCACAGGCAGGGACAGTTACAGAAGTGCAAGGCTGTCACAGAGAGAGGCTTTAAAGTAAGAGCCATGGAGAACTGAGCACCAGTACTTGGGGGACATTTCCCCACTCTGGGTTTGAGAACCTCAAAATATTGCCTCATAGGTTAGGAGTCAAAGAGGCAGATGACACCACCACCAGTGGCCAATTAGTGGCCTTAGGTGCTGCCTGGCACAGAAAAGGGCTGCTCGCTGGCCAGAAGGTCTTCAGATCTCTGTCTTTGGCATGCTATGGCTTGACTGTGAGCTATCGAGGCTGTTTGCAGTGTGTTGTTTGTCCTTACATTTTCTAAATGCCATTTTGGAGTTCAATTCCTGAATCTGAGGACTATTATTTTCAAGCAGTTCTGGAAAGTTCTCTCAATACTTCCTCTGCCTGATTCTCTCTAGGGTCTAGAGACATTAAATAAACATTGTTAGGCTTTTTTTTTTTTTTTTTTTTTGCCTATCCTCCATGTACATTCAAAACCAATCTCTTTCTGTCTCTGTTTCTGTCTCTGTCTCTGTCCCTCCTTTTTCTCTGTCTTCCTTCCCTCTCCTCTCCTCCTTTTCTCTCCCTTCCATGTTACATTCTTTTCACATTTCAGATCACGTTTTGCTGTTCACTAGACACTCACCTGCTGTTTAACCTTTCAGAGTATTACGTCATCAATTATGTTTTTTATTTCTGAAGCACAGTTTGCTCTTTGTGCAGTCTCCTGCTTCTTGCTTGTTGTTGCAGCTTCCTATATTATTTCTCTAGATAGACTGAATGTATTTATTTATTTTACATGCTGGATCCTCCAGGGCCAATACTGGAGGTCTTGGGGAATCTGACCCTTTGTCTTGTGTTTTTCTGTCTAGCCTAAGATGGCTGTGTGTGTGTGTGTGTGTGTGTGTGTGTGTGTGTGTGTGTGTGTGTGTGTGTTGCTTTGAATTTAATTTTGCTTCCCAGTTAGACCTGTACCTCTGGGAACTCACTGAAAACAGCACTGGTATTTGGGAGAGAGTTGATTTTGCTTCTGTTGGGCACCTGGGAATATCAAGAACTTCATTTTCATGTTTTTCACACTTACAACAATTGAATTGTATCTTACAAAAAGTTAAACCCACAAGTCTTGAGCTCCAGAATCAGCTCAAGTCTTAGCTGGAGAGATAGAAAATTAGCACAATGTTTGCCATGCAAGAGTAAAGACCTGAATTTGATCTCTAACACTGATAAACCAATACCCAGCACCAACAAAGCAAAGACAGGAGTGTCCCTGCAGCTCACTGACCAACCGACCTAGCTTATTTGGAGAGACCCAGGTCTCTGTCTCTAAAACAAACAAAAAGAAAACAAGAGGTGGCTGGGAAGATGTCTCAGTGGATAAGATCATTTGCTACACAAACACAAGGACCCAAGTTCATAGCCTCAGCACCCATGTAAAAAGCTGAGGGTGATTATGTATGCCTGTGATCCCTTCTACTGGGATGGTGGGGTAGAGACAAGAGGTGGCCGGGGTTTGCTGGCTTCCAGCCTACTCCAGGTCCTATGACAGAGCCTGTCTCAAAGAAATGATGTAGAGAAAAATAGAGCAGGACACTCAACGAATCGTTGGCTTCTACACACATGAAATGTTAGACAATAGGACTGTGCAGTAGTTTATGTGGTGTATTTGTTGTGTATATGTGTGTATGAGTGCGTGCACCTACACATATTTGTGTACGCTACACATGTATAACAGTGCCCGCACTGTGCACACACACACAGAGTGAACATCTAAGGAATGACACACAGGTCAATCTCTGGTCTTCATATACCTGTACACATGCACACTCATCCATATACATGAACACATACATAATATATAAGACTTACAAGCACACTTTGATGAATATTTGACAAAATATTTAATTTGGTATTATGGGAAACATAGTAAGGTGAATTAATAGTTTTCCTCCATAGGATCTCACTGTGTAGCCCAAACTTACCCTGAACCCAGGACTCACCTGTCTTATCCTTGTGATCCCGGGGTTACAGGTGGGCACCACCACACCTGGCAAAGTACATTGATTTTGAATGTACATTATAATATGTGTGCATGTGTGTAACTCTCATCTAAATTAAGAGAGAATTCTTAGCAGGCAAAGGAAATCTCTTTTATCCAGAGAGGAAACCACTGTTCTAATGGATACCGATTTACTGATCTTCTATGAAATGATATGTAAATAGGATTGTGTAGTATTGTGTATGTGGGTATTTGAGTATGTATGTGTGCGTGAGTGTGGTGTGTGTGTGTGTGTGTGTGTGTGTGTGTGTGTGTGAGAGAGAGAGAGAGAGAGAGAGAGAGAGAGAGAGAGAGAGAGACCTGGACCAGAAGATCGTTTCTCAGTGACAGATTCCTGAGAGACAGGGGGTCAGAGAATGGAAGATAGGAAAGCTGGGGTCAGGAGATTTTGCCCATGCTGTGTCTTATGCCAAAGCACGTTCTGGTTTAGGACAAGGACCTATGTTCCTTCTCCATACATCAGGGCCTCGAGGAGAGCCTCACATCAGCCTGGCTCCCAGCATGTTTATGTGGCTATGTTTATATATGTATTTGTGTGTGTGTGTGTGTGTTTATGTTGTATTTGGATGTGCTTGCTTATACAGGTGTGTGGTGTGGAGGCCAGCGGTCAGGGTCAGTTGTTCTCCTCAGGAGCTTCTCTACTTGGGTTTTTGAGACAAAGTCTTCCACTGAGCTTGGAGTTCGCTAATTTATGTAGACTGGCTGGCCTGAAAGTTCAACTGCTGCTGCTTGGGCTGGGGTTATAGGCACACACACCCTAGCCCTTCAGGGGTTGTGGGAATCTGGACTCAGTCTGTCATGTGATGGGGAATGTACTGCTGTGTATGTTTATCTTATTGATTGTTAAATAAAATACCGTTTGGCCAATGAGACAGCAAGTTAGACGGAACTAGGAGTCAAAGAGGATTCTGGGAAATGTAGTAGAGAAGTGCTGATCCAGGCAGGAAGTGACATAGCAAGGAGACTCATATTTAAGCGAAGGAGAAACAGGAAGGGCCCCTTTTTCCCGTTTGCCTCCTCCAGTGGCAAGACGTGATCCACCGACAAGGAGGGACGCCAATAAGGTGTCCGATAAGATAAGTCTTATAAAATATATAGATTTATGATAATTAAGACTGAGCTAACAGATGAGAATCCTAGTCATTGGCCAAGCAGCTTTGTAACTAATACAAGTTTCTGTGTATTTATTTGGGCCTAACTCGGGCAGGCTGCTGGCATAAAGCATACACGTGGCCGTGGGGCTCAGCGGCTTTTGGCGGAAAGATTTATTGTAACAGTCATGCTTGCACAGTGAGCATGGGTGATGGGAATCTGGACTCAGTGAGCTATCTCTCAGCCCACCATGCAGCATTCCTTACCCTGGTACTCTGTGAGAGTCACTCATGCGTCTTCCATCCTTGTTTCTGAACACCGTCCACCACATGAACACACTGCAGTTCTTTGATACTGTCTCCTGTTGATGGACATTTGGTAGTTTCCAGCTTGTCACTATTACAAATAAAGCTTCCCTGAAGTTCTGGACAGGGAAGCACAGGACTTCTTTTTCTTGGGTAAATACCCAGGAAATCACCTGGAAATGGAGTCCATGGATGCTGGCTAGGATGTTGCCAATATTTTCTCAGGTGGCCATGGCAAATTCCTGAGATTTTCAAGGGCTCTGTGTCCTCACTGGCATTTGCCATGGCCAGTTTTTAATTCTTGTCATTCTGATGAGACTGTAATGGGATTTAATTGTGGTTGTAATTTGTATTTTCTGGTAATAATGGCATGAAACTGTTTTTTTTGCACAGGTTGGTGACACTGACCAATTTGATTTGTGTTCATGTCTGCCCCCTTCCCCTTTCCACAAATTTAGGATTAATTGGAATTCTCTGGAAAAGTAAAGTATCTCCTTTTCCCATCTGTGACTCTACCAGCCTCAATGGGACAGTGGTGTGCTTCTCAGGCCATTAGAAGATCTGCTGTGTGGCACTGTCACATTTCCAGACCAGAAACTTCAACTGCAGCCAGTGCCGAGCCACTAACTGAACAGTTTACAACATCTGCACACATTGAATAAATGGCTCCTGCGCGCCTGGAAGGGGCAGCTCCAGGCCACCATTGAGTCTGGGGCAGAGCCTCTAATGAAACTAATTGATATTTCTGCAGCAAAACACGTAAATATTCATACTAATTGGCATAAAACGGTTTCATATCCATCGAGGTCAGATCTTTGCCTACAAATGAGTCAACCACCAATTAACTGCAAAGGAACCTTCTGCCTACAGGGATCCTTGGGTTTCACTCTGCAGGAGAAGGATGGTGAGTCTGCGTCACTCTGCAGATTTGGGGTAACCGGAAAATCCTCTCAAGGTTTTGTGCATAGTGGTGAAAATGATTTTGAATGAAATGGTCTCCAAGGTCTCTTCGAAATCCATAGCCAAACTGTTGAGAAATAGACTGGGCCTATGATCCCAGCACTGGGTGTGTGTGTGGGGGGGGCAAGGCATGAGGATCAAAGGTTGAAGGCTGGCTTCATGAATAATAAAAACCCAGAGAGATATTGGGGTTCAAACTGAAGGTCAGAAAAGCAAAGCAGTCAACCACTAGAGAGTTCTTCCCTCTACCAAGGCTGAGGCAATCCTGTCCTCAGCAGGACTGCAGACTGAATACACTGAACTCCTGTCCCCTCCTGCCTTATATTCCTCTCTAGTGCTGGGATTAAAGGCGTGTAACCACCACTGCCTGGCCTGTATGGCTGACTAGTGTGGCTAGCTTTGTATTCTGATCTTCAGGCAAACTTTATTTGTTATATTATAAACAAAGTATCACCACAAGCTTCAGCCATTAGGGAGTTCAAGGTCAATCCAGGTCACATAAGTCCCTGTCTTAAAGACAAAACAAATCAGCAGTCGCAGTGGCTGAGGGGAGGGTATCACTTTCTTCAGTGTGTAGTTACTGACAAGTTGCAAACTGAGGTTATTGAAGAAATGGGTTTCTGATCCCTTTGCTGCTGCTGGTGGGGGCTTTGTTGTACCCAGGACCCTGTTCATATCTCTAAGCAGCCAGTAGAGGAAGTTTTTAGTGGCATAACTGAGTGCCAAGGTGGCTGCCCTTCTTTCCACCTTGCTCATCCAAGCCTGTCAGATCACCGTGCCTGGCCTCTAGAACTTTCGATGTTTTGGGTTTTGTATCTAGATCTATATTCACTGTGAATTACTTTTTGTATGGTATTCAAGATTTCATTTTTTTGTATGGGTATCTGGTTTTGACAGCTCCTACCCCTCTGCCCCATTTCAGAAGAGCCTCACTAGCCAGGTTGTGGGTCTGATCTGGTACTCTATTCTGCACCCCGAATTTTTGGACTGTTGCTTCACTTGTCTACTTACTGTAGTTGGTTTCCTGTGTGCCAATGTGTGTTTGCAGGTACACATGCTTATCCCAGAGTGTGTAGAGACCACGGGGTCTATGTTGTGTTGATTTTTACTGCTCACCATCTTATTTTTTCTGAGACAGGGTCTCTCAGTGGACCCGGAGCTCACTGAGTGGCTAGATTGGCTGAGCTGTGAGTTTCTTTGCCTCCTAGCACTGATATTATAAGAGTGTGCTGTGTGCCTGGCTTCTTATGTGGAGTTGCAGATCCAGACCCTTGTGCTTGCACAGCAGCCCCATTACCCTCTGAACCATCTCCCTAGCCTGCTGTGGGATGATCCCTCTGTATGCTGTGAATATGCATCACTCTCATTGGTTAATAAAAAGCTGTTTGGTCTATAGCAAGGCAAGATAAAGTTAAGCAGGACAATCAAACTAGGACTCAGATGAAGAAGGGCTTAGTCAGGAGAGATGTCAGCGAGCCACCCAAGAAGCAAGAGGATCGGTAAAGCCATGAGCCATGTAGCAATGCATAGAGTAATAAAAATGAGTTAATTTAAAAGTAAGAGCTAATTAGTAATAAGCCTGAGCTATTGGCCAAGCACTTTTGTACTTAATATAAGCTTTTGTGTGTTTACTTGGGACCAGATGGTCAGGACAGGAAAACTCTGCCTCTGTCTACACCAGCCCTGACTGTAATACGTGTTTGCATTTTAAATTTCATCTTGCAATGATAGTAGATTTCATGTGATCTGGGATGGAAAACAGTGCTTCCATGTTTTCTTCACCAACTGGCTCCCTAAGATCCTGCACACCCACTGCATGACATCACACCCAGGATGGGGACACAATGGGGACTACTGGCCTTACTCAGTGTCTCCAGATCTGCATGTACTGGTTTTGCACCTAGGTACACGTGTGCTTCCTCCTGTTACCCGTAACCCCTGGTCATCACCAACCCATCCTCTGCTTCTATGATTTTGTCATTTCAAAATGCTACATTAAGTGGGAACAGAACATATCAATTTTGTCCTTTTTAAGATTGTTGTAAATTCCCTTGAGAGCCATATTTCTAATGGTGAATGTATCTGTGTTCACTCCTTTTTTTTTTGCCAAGTAATATTTCTTTTTAAATTTTTTTTCACTTTTTTTTTTTTGAGTCAGGGTCTGATACGACAGCCCTGGTTGATCTTGAGCTTGTAGCAACTCTCTGCCTCAGCCTCCTGAATGCTGAGATTATAGACATGAGGCATTATCTGGCCATATATCCTACACTAGCCTCAAATGCTGTGTTCTATGGTAATTGTATGATTACTTTTTTGTTGTTTTTTTCAAGATAGGGTTTCTCTGTATAACAGCCTTGGCTGTCCTAGAACTCACAGAGATCCACCTGCCTCTGCCTCCCGAATGGAGGGATCAAAGATGTGTGCCACTTCTCCTGACTTGCTTAATTATTTTTAAGAGACTTTTTTATGTATGTGTGTCTGATGCTAAGGATGCCCAGAGTCTCCACATGCCAGGTATGCTCTCAAACACTGAGCTGCAGCCCCAGCTGTTTAAGTTCATAGAGTTGATTAAAAGATACAGTGTTTCCAATATCCTGTCCTTCCTGTGTGGATGGTCCCACTTGTTACAAATGGACACTTGATACTTAGTTGACACCCAGAATCCAAGGTTTACATATGTTTCACTGCGAGTGTGGTGCATTCCCTGAATCTGACAGATTCCTGGATGACCTACATGTACCATTGTACTATTAAATGGACAATGATCACTGCCCTAAAAATACTTCACGGTTGTCCAGCTTATCCGTCCCTTTCCCCCAACCTCTGGTCACCACTGGTTTTGTTCTTGTCTCTGTGGTTTTGTTTTCTCCAGATTGACATATGGTTAGAAACACATAGTGCAAAGCCTTCTTGGGGGCATGTTTTCACTCAGTTATAGACATTGCAGACTCCACCAAGTCTGACTTTTATGGCTAGATCCTTCCCCTTCTAGTGCTGAATACTGTTCCACTGATTGGCTGTGCTGTGGCTTTCTTGGTCATTCCTTCATTGAAAAACATCTTGTTTGCCTCCCATTTTGGGCATTCATAGGCAGTCAACATTCATGCACGGTTTTCTTCGTGGACATGTTTTATCCCTGTGGCTCATACCAAGGGCACAGTTGCTGGGTTACATGGGAAGTCTGTGTTCTGTTTTGTGAGAAGCCACCTAACTATCCTCCCAAAGTGACTTACCACTTAGTCTTCTCATCAGCTGTGGATGTTCCCTCGGCATCACATCCTGGCCAGCATCTGGCAGCAGTATTTTTGATTTCTGTCATTCTGACAGACATGTCTGTAGAGGTAGATGGCATTGTCATGTTGATTTGTAGTCACTGAACAAATATGGTACTGAACAGCTCTCATGTGTCTACAGCCTGCCATCTGTGTGTCTTTTGGTGGGGTCACTGTTAAGATTTTGCCTATTTAAAAACATCAGGGGAGGGGCCAGAGTGGTGCACGGGGCTTTAATCCCAACCCTTGGGAGGCAGAGGCAGGTGGATCTCTGTGAGTTCAAGGCCAGTCTGGTCTACATACTGTTTGTCCCCCCCCCCCCCCGAAAAAAAAGTAGAAGGAACAGTGAGATGACTCAGCGGGTAAAGGCACTTGCCCCCATGTCTGATGCCTGTGTTTGATCCAAGGAATCCATGTGGTGAAAGGAGAGAACTAGCTCCTGAGGTGATGTATTATTTGTGATTTAATAAAGCTTGCCTGCGGGTTCAGAATGCAAAGCTAGCCACAAGCCATAGAGCTAGGGAGTGGTGGCACACACCTTTAATGCCAGGACTCAGAAGACAGGCAGATGGATCTCTGTTAGTTCAAGGCCGTACTGAACTACCTGAAATTGATCCAGTCCTAAAGAGAAACATCTCAAACAAAGGTGATCTCAGCACTTGGGATCACACACCTTTTTTTTTTTTTTTTTTTTTTTTGGTTTTCGAGACAGGGTTTGTCTGTGGCTTTGGAGGCTGTCCTGGAACTAGCTCTTGTAGACCAGGCTAGTCTTGAACTCACAGAGATCTGCCTGCCTCTGCCTCCCAAGTGCAGGGATTGAAGGCGTGCACCACCAACGCCCGCCTGGCTAGGGATTACACACCTTTAATCCCAGCACTAGGGAGGTATAAAGGGAAGAAGCAAAGGGTCTCATGTGGAGATTTAGTTTCCTGACAGGGAGAGCTATTGTCTCTGAGGATTCACACAAGGAGCATTGCACTCTGAGGATTTGTGGAGGCAGGAACATTCTTTCAGTCTGAGGTACAGATAAGAGCTAGTGGCTAAGTGCTTTGCTTATCTGACCATCAGCCTGAACCCCATTATCTATCTCCCTCAAGTTGTCTTCTGACTACCACATACTCATGGTGGTACACTGACCCCCCCCCATACACATTAAATAAATGAAAGCAATCTTAAAAAAAAAGTTGGGCTCAGAAAAATGGCTCAAAAGGTAAAAGTACTTGCCGTGAAAGCTTGAGTCCTTGGAGGATCCCTGGAATCTCTTAACTCCTGAGCCATCTTGACACCCCCTAAATTCACTTAAATTTTCATATATATATATGATGTATGGGTGCTGTATGTCTCATACATATGTGCATGTCTTTGTTCGTGGATATTCATATAGAGTGTGGGCACACATGCCATGGGACACTTGTGAAAGTCAGGGGACAACCTTGGCTGTCAGTCTTCAATCTTCCACCATTCTTGTTTTACTTGGGGTCTCTTGCTGTTCACTGATGCTAGGCCAGGCTAGCTGGCCCGTGAGCATCTGGGGATTCCCCTGCCTCTGCCACCAGTTTTTGTCATAGGTATCCTACGGTTCCAGATACACACTACCAAGTCTGCATCCAGACTTCCATGGGTTCTGGGGATTCAAACTCTGATCCTGTGCTTATACGACAAGCACTTCATCTACCATTTCCCCAGACCCTCAGTTCACTTTTTAAATGCTGATGTTTTACAAATTCTTTAAAATTTTTCCACATGTACAATGTCACCTTTGAAAACTTGTATTTTTTTCTCCCTCTGTTCCAATTTGCACATTTTCTTGCCTTATTTCATTAACTATCACACAACACTGAATAAGTATAGTGATGGGACACTATTCACGTAGAGGGAAAGCATTCTGCTTCCCACTGATGAGTGTAATGTGGGCTGGAGGCTTTCATAGATGCTCTCTATAAAATCCCTAGTATACTAACAATTTTTAAATTATTAATAGGTGCAGAATTTTACCAAATATTCCTACGTTTCTTGAAATCATTACTTTTAGGCCATTCCATTAAGATGGTGAATTAGGGATACTGAGAGGGCTCAGTGGGTAAAGGTATTGATCAGCTCCAAGCCTGACAACCTGGGATCTGCATGACAGGAGGGAACCAGTTCCTGCAAGTCAGCCTCTGAGCGCCACATGTGCCCTCTGTATCACATCAATAAATACACATGTAACTTAAAAAAAGTTTTAAGTGTTTTGAGCATGGTGGTACATGCTCAATCCCAGCATTCTCAAGGCAAAGATAGGCAGATCTCTGCGTTCAAGGCTAGCCTGCTCTACAGGTCAAGTTAAATAAATAAATTAATTAATAATAATAAGTAAGTCAGTAAAATTGAAGTGGTGAGTTATGTTTCTTTTTGAATGGCAGACAAGTTTTGCATTCCTGGGATACATCATATCCAGCCATGATGTATTATCATTTTCCATATTGCTAGAATTGCCAATATTAACATTTTCTTCAGTATTTTTGCATCTTCATTCATGGAGGTGCTAGCTTGTAATGTCCAGCACTTGGTGAACAGCTTGGGCTGAACTCAGACACCGAGTCATGAGGTATTTGCCCTTCCTTTTTTCCAGAGGAATTTGTTCTCTGGGGAACTTTATTCTCTGAAGTCTGGGGAGGTCGGCCAGTAAGGCTTCCTGCTCTTAGTCTTTCTTCATGAGAAGGTTTTAACTCACAAATTTAATTCCTTTACTAGATATAGAGCTATTTGATATTTAAATTTCTTTTAAAATCCATTTTAGTATGTCACGCTTTTTTAGGAATGTCTGTATCAATTAAACTATTCAGTTTCTGCCATAAAGATGCTTGTGGTCTTTCTTACTAGCTTTTAAATGTCTGTAGCAGCTGTAGTGATGTCCTTCCTTTATTTATCAGGTTTACAACTTACATTCGATTTTGTATTCTCCTTCTCCCTTCCCCTCCTCTCCCTCTGCTCCTCAGAACCAACTTTTGTGTATGTGAGACAAGGTCTCACTATGTAGCCCTGGTTAGCCTGGAACCCACTATGTAGGTCAAGCCAGCCTTGCCCTTGTGGAACAATTCCTACTTCTGCCTCCCGAGGGCTGGGATTAGAGGCATGCACCACCACATGTAGCTTCAGTTTGAATATTTTAAAACCATACTTAAAAACTCAGGGCATGAAGCTGAGTAAGGGCCCGTTTCCAGCTTCTTGGGAGATATATTTCTTTAATCTCACCTAAGCCCAAGGCTTAGACAGACTGATCTACCTCTGTAGGGTGTAATTTCCTGAGAATCCACCCTTTCATTGGCGTTATAGTCTTTCTTGAGTCCATAGTTCGTGCAGGGTGATTGCTCACTTATTTGGCTTCTGCCCTCCATGGTCAGAGAGTTAGTATAGCCTCGGCATGGCATCCTTAGCCCCAGTGTAGCTCTCATCTCTTTGCTCTCATTTTCCTTCCTTGTTTCTGTCATGGATGGAGCTTTACTTCTTTCTGTATCATTTTATAAACATTTTTCAAAGATTTATTTTAGACAGGTAATCCCAGCACTTCGGTGGCAGAGGCAGGCAAATCTCAGAGTTCAAGGACAGCCTGATCTACATAATGAGTTTCAGGACAGCCAGAGCTACATAGTGAGACCATGTCTCAAAAACAAAAACAAAAACAAACAAGAAACATTTATTTTATTTTTAACTGTGTGTGTGTGTACTCACAGGAGCATAGGTACCCAAGGAGGGCAAAAGGGTGTCAGATCACCTGGAGCGGGAGTCACAGGTGGTTATGAACCATACAATGTGGGTGCTGGGAATTAAACCCGGGTCCTCTGTAAGAACAGTCAATGCTCTGAACCACTGAGCTATCTCACTAGACCCCCATAGTTTGTTGTTTTTTTAATCTGGCATTTCATGTTTTAGTGTTTCCCACGTTTGGACCCTCTAAACAGGCCATTCCCTCCATCAGGGATGCTTTTTCACCCAGATACCTGCAAGGACATCCTTTTGGCCCCTTTACTGTCATGTTTTGTGGTTTCGTTCATTTGTTCCATTTCCATTTTGGTTGAGCTTGGTTATTTTGGTTTTGGTCTTTGAGATGGAAGTCTCATGGAGTCTAAGCTAGCCCTGAATTGGCTATGTTGCTGAGGATGGCCTTGAACTCCTGACCCTCCTGCCTCAATCCCCCAAGCTAGGATTATAGGAATGCACCAACACAACTGAATCCTTTCACTCTTTTCTTCAAATATTGCCTTCTCAAGGCATTCTGCCTGCTTAGCCCATTCAAGATGAATAACTGCTGCTCACTCCAGCACCTGCTACACCTCTACTTTTCTTTCTTTTTCTATTTACTTTAATGATTACTTTTTGAGAATTTCACACATGCATACAACAAAATAGGATCGTCTCCACTCCCTGTATCCCCAACAAGTCCCCCTCCAGCTTACATTCTTTAAGACCAATCAGTTCTGCGCATGTGTACATGGCATGGGCCCTCTAAAATCTGGTACACACATCATTTCCCCATTTCTTGCTGTTTGTTTTGTACCCACTTCCCTTTGCTAGATGCAAGCTCCACAAGGACAGGGTCCTCATCTGCTTCATTTACTAAAGTATCCAAAATTCTTAAAACAGTGCCAGGCACACGGTAGGTTCCCAATACACATTTCTCAAATTAACTGAATAAATGAAACAAAATTTTCAGAAACTGGATTGAGGGAGAAACAGGGGTGTGGAGAAGGAAAGAGATTTGCTCAAGGTCACACAGATAGGTGCCAGTGCCAGGACCAGGACCAGGACCAGGACAATTATTCCCTGTCTCTGTCCAGTACTTTACTGCAGCATGAATAATAAAAACCCAGAGACAGATATTGAGGTGCTAGCTGAAGATCAGAGAAGCAAAGCAGTTAGCCACAAGCTCTTACCTCTACCGCAGACCGAAACGGCCATCCTGTCTCCACGAATCCTCAGAAGCAAAATGCAGACCACACTGCTTTACACCAAGCCTCAGACTGCAAAATCTGCTTTGAGTTCCTGTCTCCTCCCACCTTAAATTCTTCTCTCTGCCCAGCCATATGACTCCAGTCTCCACCTCCATAGTGCTGGGATTAAAGGTGTGTGATCCCAAGTGCTGAGATCACCTTTGTGTGAGCTTTTTCTCTTCAGAAGTGGATCAGCTTGATGTAGCTCAGTGTGGCCTTGAACTCACAGAGATCCGTCTACCTCTGTCTCAAGTGCTGGGATTAAAGGTGTGTGCCACCACTGCCTGTCTCTATGCCTGTGCTAGCTTTGCATTTTGACCTCCAGATGCTTTCTGAGATCATAAACAATGAATCACCACACTTTACAGTTGTTAAGTACACTTATGTATGTCACCTTAGGGACCAGACATCGGCAAAGAAAGGAAACGTTCTGTGGTATCCAGTTCCCAGCATGGCTGACCACTTTCTGTTTCTGGAAGCGAGGTCCTGACTGGTTTCTATCCCAGGTCACTCCCTGGCTTGCTTCCTCCATCTCAGCTCACATTCTTTCAGTCTCTTACTTAGTCATTTTGTTGTTGTTGTAGAGACAGGGTCTCTACATAGCACTGGCTGTTCTGGAACTCACTCTGTAGACCAGCCTGGTCTCGAACTCACAGAGATCTGCCTGCCTCTGCTTCCCAAGTGCTGGGCACAAAGGCGTGTGCCACCACGTCCAGCTAAGGTTGCTACTTCTTAACAATCTAGCCAGATTTTCCTGGCTCTTTCCAGGTCCTCTCCAGCAATCTTGCCCACTCCGTGCCTTTGGCTATCCTCTCTCCAGGCCCAGCCTCTCCCCTTATTTCCCATCTTCCTGGCATTGTCTAACAAAGCTCTGGAGAGTGAGGAGACTCCTTGGGAACAGGAAAAAAGCCTTGGCTTTGAAGGTAGAATACCAGCTTCCCATGACTCTGAGCTGGACCTCTCATCCAGCCCTTGCAGGATCCATGGAGGTTCCAGGGGCACTGTGAATGGTCCCTCTTTGTTACTTTAAGACATGGAACCCCCAGGAGAATCAGCTGGCAGGTGATCCAAAGACACCTCTCACAGAAATCCCAGGTAAAATTTCAGGACCCCTTTGATGGGGGATGTTCTTCTGTATGCTGTGAATGTATGTTTCTCTTGGTTGATGAATAAAGCTGTTTCAGCCAATGGGCAGGTAGGATTTAGCCAGGCGGGAAATCTAAACAGGGATACAGAAAGGTAGTAGGCCGAGTCAAAGAGACGCTATGTAACTGCTGAGGAAGCCAGAGGGCCGAGCATCACCAGTAAGCCAAAACCATGTAGAGATAATAATAACAGATTAATAAAAATGGGTTAATAATTAAGAGAGAGCTAGCCAATAAAAAGCCTAAACCATTGGCCAAACAGTTTATAATTAACATAAGCCTCTGTGTGTTTATTTGGGTTTGAACGGCTGCAGGACTGGGTGGGACAGAAACTTCCGTCTACACCCGTTCTGTGTCTAGACTTCCAGCCCCCAAAACCAGAGCCTCAATTTCCCTTACTTCCACACAGCTTCAGCAGTGGCAACTGTGAAGTTGGCTTCCTGGGCATCTCCCCAGCTTTGCCTTCCTCTCCTGACACCAGCCAGGTCTAGGCCCTAGCAGCTCTCCTGGCATTACTCTTCATAGCCCTCTTCCCTGTGGCCTCACACATCACCAAGGCTTCACCCCGTCTCCATAGCCCTTCCTCCCCATGGCCTTACCCATTCTCTATGGTTCCCTCCCCAGAACCTCACCCCCTCCCCATGGTCCCCTCCCCACAGCCTCACCCCCTCTCCACAGTTCTCCATCCTAGCCTCTCAGAGATCTGGCAAAGCAGTGCCTGCTCACACTGTGTCCTGAGCCTCAGGCTGGCTCTGTTCTGTTTCTGAGGTGTGTGCAAAGCCCTTTGCCTGCAGCTGAGGGACTTTCCTTAGCAAAACTCCTGCAGACTCATTTGGACAGTAGCCCCCACACCTTTTCTCCCCCTAGTCTTTGGTCATGCCAGCCCTGGCCAGAAACCCCTTCCTTCTCTCCCTGCCTGCTTCAGCCCCCACAGTAAGACCTGTCCTGGAGAGTGTAGCCCATAGCCCTCAGATTGAAAGAATGGAAGACAGGTGTGATTTGGGCCCACAAACTGCATACCCATGTGGCCGTGGCTATGGAACTGATTCAGTCTCCTAGCCTTAGCTGCTTCTTAGCTGCTCAAGATATGGAGCAGAGGGACCAACCAGAGCAGGTGACTCAAGGTCCCCAGAGGACCCACAGGGGAGGGTTGTCAACCACTCTGAGTGGGGCTCACTGTGTGCTCTAGCAGGTGGGAGTTAGATATCCCGCTGCTGTGTGTGTGTACATGTAATGCTTTCCTGGCAACATTTGACTTCAGGGCTAGCTTGAGAGTGTAGGGGCTAGAGAGGGGGGCTAGAGAGGGCCTGTAGATGTCTGTCCACACCCTTTTATTCCAAGGATTAATGGCCTCTTGCACACCCACCCACCCACCCCCAGCAATGTTTTGTGTTGTCCTGGGAATGGCAATTCAAGCAAGGGCTCTCTGCCCATTGGAGCATGACCTGAGATAATCTCCTGACTCTGCTACTCCCTCCCTCCCTCCCTTTACATGGGAGTTCACTTTTTTAGGCCTCAGTTTCCTACTTGGAAAATGGAGTTTGTAAATCCAGCTGGGGCATTGGGAGGAGCAGCTGAAACGCCTCTCCGAAGCCTTTCTTGCTGTTCATGGGAAATAAATAAATAGGCCTTCACTCCTCCCACTGTCTAACATTCGAGTGTCTCAGGGCAGGTGACCTTTTTCTTCTTCTCTCAGACAGGGTCTCCTATAGCCCAGGCCGAACTTGAACTCACTGATCCTTCTGCCTCTGCCTCCTTAGGGCTGGAATCATGAGTGTGTTCTACTATTCCTAGTTCATGTGGTGCTGGGGATTGAACCCAGGGCTTCATGGATGCTAGGCAAACATTCTACCAACTGTGCTATTAATGTTTCTACAGGCTGAGGAGACCAAGTCTTATTTTAAACTGAGACACTCCTTCCATCTCTACCAGCCTGGGCCTCACTTATAATGAGGTCCACAGATGTTTGGCATTTCGTAAAAGAAGGGAAGGAACTGGGGAGGCCATGTCCTGGCCAAACACATCTCTGCCTTTGGACACTGCAGATCCTGGACCTGATTCATGTGTCTTGAGATGGAAACAGGGATGGCAGGGCCACAAAGCTTTCTCCACCAGCCAGGATGCAGGGCCCCTCGCTCAGAAAGTATATGAAGGCCAGGCCAGCACACAGTAGGTGCTCAGAGTACAGGACTCAACCTCTCCTACTGCTTCATTCTCTCCTCCCAGTTCCCTTTCTTCTGTGTGAGAGATGTCTCCAAGGAAACCGTAGGAATTATTTTAAGAAAAGAGCTGAGGGCTTGGGTGGGAGCAGATGGTGGCTTGGGCATCTGGGAGACAGAGGCAGGTTGCTCTGGCCCGTGGAGAAGGCGAGGAGCCCCAGATGCCTCCCCATCCCAGACTGCACCAGGGCAGAGCCTGGAGGCACATCTGTATTGGAGGGCAGAGGCAGAAAATGTTTCTGGCAACCAGAAGGAGACACTGTGTGGCCTTGACAGTGTTTGCCTCCCCAGGTGGCCCTGTAGAAGTGCCAGCCTCCAGCCCAGTGGCCTCTGAGTGGGAGGCCCTGCTGCAAGGGATGGAGCAGGAAGCAGGATGGACTGAGGCTGAGTCCTGGGCTCAGAACGTCTGGCATTCCTGTGCTGGACAGAAGTTCGTTCACCTGTTCACACACAGGTTCATTCATTCAGCTCACACCCACGGGCACCTTCTTCCTCCTCCCTGCATATCCCCTTCAGAGCATTCTTCTTGTGGGATTTTGTCCCATTTATACCGATGAGAAGACTCGAGTATTGAGAGACAAAATGAATCCTGAGGACCACACACAGAATTTCCCTCCCAGCCGTGTCCTTGTTTTCTTTAGACCCATCACCTTGAGCAGAGGTGTCTTTCTCCTTGCAAGGACATGGAGTCTGTCATCATTCGTCCCCTGCCGACCTTTTCAGCTTCTCCTTTATCTCCGTGTGCTGTTGGTACCCGTCTCTGCACATGCTTTCAGGATGGAGAGTCCTCCCTGCCACCCCCTTGTGCCTCAGTTCCTAGCCTTCACGCACCACTCCACATTACATCTGCCCGCACTGTGGATGGTGGGCTGGGGTCCCTCTGAGACAGCTGTCTTCTCTCTAGTCTCTTCCAAAGACCACAAACGCCTGAGGCATAGTTGGATGGGCATCCGTGAAAACGGCGAATGAGCGAGTGAATGGATGAGAGAGGGAACACCGTGGGATTTCCATTCCGAGCTTCAGTTTGTTCTCCAAACATTTCTCAGGCACCTCCTCCATGCCAGGCCTGGTGCCAGCCCCAGGGACAGTGACAGCTCAGCCTCAAAATCCACTTTGCATTTACCACGTGTTTCTGTTGTATGAGTTAAGTCATAACCCCTGCTACGCAGGTGTTTGTGTCCACTTTCCACTCATGGAAGGTAAGGCCCAGTGAGTTTGGTTACAGTCATAGCCAGTTGTGCAATAACCAGGATTAGAACCTAGGTCTGTTCATGCAGCCCACACTCCTTCCACAATGAGAACACAGGGCAAAACCAAGCAGAGGGATATAATGTTGGGAAATGCTGACAAGGAACAGGAAAAGGACAGTCACTGTTGCCTTGTGCTAGGAGAAATTTCACAGGAAGTTTCAGAGCCCCCTGTTTGTAGACATTTGAAGGTGCTCAACAGGTAAAGTGCCTGCCACCAAGCCTGATGACCTCACTTCCATCCTCAGAGCCCACATGTAGAGAGAACCGATTCCTGGAAGCTGTCCTCTGACCTCCACACACATGCTATGGTACACACACACACACACACACACACACACACACACACACACACACACTTAAGAAAGAATCTCCTCCTTGCTTTGGCTAAATCCATGGGCATGAAGTTACACAGACGCAAGAGGGCTGATCATGGTGGTACCAAGTCTGACGAACTCTTCAATTTGGGAAGAACTTGAGGTAAACCTGAGCCTCGAGGGGCTATGTCCAGTCTCATGGATGTATATCAGTCTGGGTCCCCCTAGGCAGACCTCAAGCAGGCACTCAAGTGTAGGTAGTTATCTGGAGGTGATGGAGGTGGCCTGAGGGAGTGGAGAGGATGAGCGAATGCAGGAGGAGATGCTAACAAAATGGACACTAGGGAGCAGGTGACTGCTGAGGACATCAGCTCTCATCCTGTATCTTCTGCAGAATAGTGAAGAATGCTCCAGATCCATCTCTCCTAAAGGCTGGATCTTTAGGTGTGACTTTCCTGCGAGCTTTCAAAGCTTCTCCTCGTCCTGGAGTCAATCCCCCTGCACTCCCAGGTGTCCTGGGCCTGACCTGAGCAATTCCAACCTCAGTCAGCATGGCCAGGTGGAGAGGGGCAGTGATGTGGGCACCTGGAGGTCAGGAGCTGCCCACCGCTGCTGGAACTGGAGGAGTCCATGGTTGCTGTTGGTTACAGTGTTCCGGACAAGTGTGTCTTTATTGTATTTTCCAGGTGAAGCTGACGCTGAGCCTTGAAAGGTGAGCATGTGATGGTAGACGAGAAAACGAGGCTGATGTCTCGAAAAGAAGCTGCAGTCTAGACCTGAGTCATGAGATGTCACCAGGGATGAGTGAGGGGAGCTACAAAAGAGGTGGAGGCTGCTAATCCCGAGCTCCAACATGCAAGCTCTACCCTGGGTACAGGGAGCTAAAACTGGGTTTCCAGCCAGAGGCATGCCCAGAACACTTTCCCGAGGGCTGACATGAAGGATGGATTGGAAAGGGGGGCCTGGGACAGGAGGTCTGGCAGGAGACTCCCTGCAGGAACCCGAGACCCTGGGAGCTCCCTTCTCATGTGTCCAAAGAGCTGGCTCAGCCTGTGCTCTGGTGGGGCTGGTATTGGGCATTCTCCAGAACTTTCTTGACCCATCTGGGTAAACCAGGCCTTGTTATGATCTAGGAAGATCACAACTGAAGACTACATGTTACCTGTTGCCAGGTGGGCTCTTTGTTAGCAATATTTCCAGTCTCTGGGTCAGGCATCCTTCTCCAGGGTCCCTTCTGACACCCATGGCTCTGGCATCTGTACAGTGGGAGCTGGCACACTTGATAGTAGAAGTGGGGGTGATCTTGGAGGGCCAGGGTGCCACTGCCTCTTCTCTACCATGTTGGCTACCTTCTGGTCTGGTCTGGGTCAGACAAATGTCCCCTCATCTTGTAATTCCTGTACCTCTTGCTTGCAGAGCCCTGGCCAGGCTGTACTGGCATTGAACAACCCTCTTCCAAACAAGTATCTATCTCCTTTCCTTTCTTTGCACTTTCCTTAGACATGGTTTCATACTAAACCTGGGCTAGCCTGGAATTTACTGTGTAGCCCAGGCTAGCCTTGAACTGTCTTGCTACTCCTACCTCAGCCTCTCTAGTGCCGCAATGACAGATTTGAGTCACCCTGCTTGGCTCTTGCCCACTCCTTCTCCTCCTTAAAAATTAAAAAAAATTTTTTTTGAGACAGGGGTCTCTGAGTAACAGTCCTGGCTGTCCTAGAACTCACACTGCAGACCAGGCTGGCTTCAAATTCACAGAGGTCTGCCTGCCCCTGCTTCCTAAGTGCTGGGACTAAAGATATGTACCACCACCACCCTGAAAAATTAATTTTATGTGTATGACTGGTGAGTGTGTGTGTGTGTGTGTGTGTGTGTGTGTGTGTGTGTGTGTGTGTGTGATCAAATCCCCTGAAACTAGAGTTATGGAGACAGTTGTGAGCTGTCATGTCAGGGCTGAGAATTGAACCCCAGGCCTTTGCAAAAGCAATAGGTGTTCTTAACTGCTGAGCCATCTTTCCAGCCCACCTCTGTATCTTTGATAATGCGTTTTGAGGCTGGAGTGATGTGATTAAAAGTGCTTGTGACTCTTCCAGAAGAACAGAGTTCAGTTCCTAGCATCCATGCTGGGTGACTTAGAACTTGAAAGCTCCAGGGGATGTAACACCCTCTTCTAGCACACACACACACACACACACACACACACACACACACGCATATGCACACGCGCGCACACACACACACAGCGCGCTCAAGAGAGGAGATAGATTATTTTACTAGTCTGGGGTGCACATATAAATGTGGATGCTAACGCATGTCAGGCCAGAGGCCAGTGTCGGATGTCTTTCCTTAGTCATTCTCCATCTTCCTATTTTGAGACAAAGTCTCTCACTGGACCTAAAGCTCATCAGTTTGGCTAGGCTGACTGGCCGATGAGCCTCTGGGATCTTCCCATCCTGCCCACCCCTGGCCATTTTACACAGGTTCTGGGGATCTGAATTCATGTCCCTATATTGCACAGCAGGCACTCTCCCAACTGAGCCCTTTCCCCCAGCTCTCCTTCTTTTTTAGCACACATCTCAGACACACGTGGAGCTAACAGCCCTGCCTTCATGATGCGCTGCCGCATTGGTGCAGGCATGGATTTCATATGGTCTAAAACAAACCATATTGCATGAGCTTCTCCCCCCGCCACCACTTTCAGTCTCATTATGTGTATGAGTATCCAAATAATATGCCTTTGTTTTTACTTGCTTATTGACTTTCTGTTAACAGCTACCACACTGTGTAGGCTTTTGTCAAGTCAGGACTGTTGATGAGAATGTGTTTATTGCGTGTGATTTTGATCCCATCGTTCTACAGGCTGTGCATGCCCATACTGCTATTTATTTACTTATCGATTTACTCTCCCACTGGTTGCTAATTGGATTGTATTCAGGTCTTCTGCATTACATATGATCTCTGTGCACCTTCCTGGGCATCTCCCCCTCCATTGAGTGTGGTTCAGGGACCTGCAGCTGTGGCTTCCCTAGGACTCTCAGGTCCTGTTGAGAAAACCCTGCATTTTTGGTAGACTGTGAGGGGTCATATTTGAGATGAGAAGGGATGTCATGCACATGACACCAGGGAGACTATTGGGTCCCCATGGGTGTTCCAACTTCCTCTCCTTCTGATAGCATGTTAGCGCTGCCTCTGATCTTTATCCTTGCTAACTTTTGGGACTGTCTTGGTCATTTTTGCTGGTCCATGGATGACATTTGGTCATGGCCTTGGTCCATGATCCTAATAACTAACGAGGGAGGCACCATAACTGCCTTAAGTCCCTTTCATAACTCCTCTCTTCTGTTTTCTTTCACTTAGCTCAACACCGAGTTTGTGCCTTCTGTTTTCTCATTTGGAGGCAACTTCTCCCTGTAGCACTCCTTGTCACCACCTCCAGGAAGCCCCCCTCCCCCACCACTGCTCCTCAATGTCATTGTCCCTTCATTTCCCTCCTGGGACCTTCATCGAGGACCTTGTAGACCTGTATGACTCAGCCCTACAGAGGTAAAAATTTTCTAGTTCACTTGCTATAATTTCACATTTTTAAACAGTCTGAATTGTTGATTAATATATATATATATATGCATATATATATATATATATATATATTATGGTGTATGCACAGTGGAGTTTCATTCAGTCATAAGGGGAGTGAGATATTGTCCTTTGCAGGAAAATGGGTGGAACTGGGGGTTATCATGGTAAGCAAAACAAGGCAGCCTTGGAGAGTCAGATAGTGAGTGTTTTCTCAAATATGCAGAAGCTGCATTTAAATGTATGCATATTATATGCATGTGACTGGCAAGAGAGGGGGAGACATGGGGGAGTGGCTGGGGAAGGAAAGGATGAGGAGAGAGGGGGCAAGAGTACAGTGATGTAGTGTGTAAGATGTCATCATGAGCCTATTATTTTGTATATTAACTAGAAATGTATCAAAACGTCTGAATTGCTAGTTTCTTTCAGAAAAAAATTAGAAGATGTGGCCTCATGGGGACTTCTTTCCTACTTGGTGACAGTTGGCTGGTGTAGAGGGTTAACAGGCCCTGGAACTCATGCTCGCTCCCTGTCTGGGCCCTGTAGGCATCTAGGCTTGTGACCCACGGCCTTAGCATGGCTGTGGTTTCTTCCTCTCAACCCTCTCATTCTTCCCTTCTTCCCACTCCTGCTCAACTTCCCACCTCTCCCCGCACAGCCCCGGCTGACTCTCTGGCCTTTCCTGCCTTCTCCAGTCATTGTCCATGTCTAACCCTGCTCAACAACCAGCACCCACTCCTCATCCCTTCCTAGACACTACTTGAGTTCTTGTTTTTTTGTTTTCCCCCGAGATAGGGTTTCTCCGTAGCTTTGGAGCCTGTCCTGAAACTCACTCTGGAGACCAGGTTAGCCTGGAACTCACAGAGATCTGCCTGCCTCTGCCTCCTGAGTACTGGGATTAAAGGCATGTGTCACCACCGCCCAGCCTAACTGAGCAACTTTTAAAGAGAGAAATAGAATGATTCCTGAGACAAAGACCCCCACCCAACACTACTTGACTTTTAACAAGAAGTCTTATCACAATATAAAAGAAACGGTTTACAAATGCCTGGATAACAGCATAACAAACACTCATGTACTCACTCTCCAGCTTAGGAAATAAGTCATTTCAAGTACACTGAAACTTCCATCACATTCCCGTCCCCTGTTCCTTGGGCTACCACTGGCCAAATTTGCCATTCATCACTCCAGTGAGTATTTTATACTTCTATTGCATATGCATGTGTTGCCAAATAACACACAGTTTTTTGTTGCATGTTTTCCAACTATGTATTTGGCTCTTCCTGTCTGGAACTTGCTTTTTAAAAATCCAATAATTTTTTTTTTAAATTTTAACGATTGTATTGAACGCAGGCGAAGCTCACAGATCATAAAGCCCATCTCTGACTCTTTACAAGTCCAGTGTGGTTTTGTGATCTATCCTCACAGATGTTTTGAGGCTCATGGCATGGGGACAGCCTTTTGTGGTCACTGTTTGCCCAGGCTGCAGACAACGGCTGTTCAGGCTGTGTCCAGCTTTCCATTTATAGGCGGCTGCTACTGGGAGCCTTTGGAGCCCTATTCTGAGGCCTACCCCTGCTCATTCTAGCCAGCTACTGAACAGCCCAAGGCCGCTGTCCAGCCCAGCAGAGGACATGCCAGTCCCACAGAGGCCTTCCTACTTACCCAGGGGCCTTTGTTTTCTAGTGACAGCTGCCTGAATCTACAGCCACCCTCTGCCTTCCTCCTCTAGGACTCCAAACCGACCTCTCCTCTGCCCACCTTTGCCAGGAAGCCATCTTGGCTTCTAAAGAATCATGGTGTGTCTCCTCTGAGCCCTTAACAGCAGTTGTTGGGAGTCCGTGTACCTCAGCAACTGCCCCCCTCCATTCGGAGTCGGGGGGGGGGGGAGTTGTTCTTAGGAAGGGAGGCATGGGTGGACCAGTAGTGTGAGAAGCTGGTACATAAAATTGCTCTGGGTCTTGAGGGATGAGTAGGAGTTTGTCAGTAAGAGATGGTGGGAGGGCATTGCAGGCTCAGGGAAAGGGGGAATGGTGGCTTCTGGGATAGAGATGTGAGGAGGGTGGGCAGGCAGTGGAAGAAAAGAAAGAGGACTGTGAGGAGCCTTGATTGCACACCTAGTATTCTCCAGAGACGGCTGTGTGGGAGCCAGGGGAGGAGGCGCATCCATTTGACACCTACTGAGAGCCATGATCCAGCAAGGAGCTCTTGCCTATACTCATTACCTCTTGGGTTTCTTAAGGAGATAGATGCTATGTTGTCCCCATTGTGCAGGTGGAAACGCGGGCTCAGGGAGAACCTCTCCAGTTTGTGGTCACAGAGTACCCCCAGGAGAGGTAGGACAGGTGCCTGGCCGAGAATTCCAGGGAGTCCTTTTAGCCAGGTACTGCTGCCCAAGACAAGGGTTCTTCATGAAGCGGGTCACCGGGAGGGGGCACCCGATCCTAGAGGCAGGAGCCCCATCGGGGAAAGAGAGGGTTTAGAAGCCAGATTCTTCCCGCGGCGCGACCCAAACCAGCCTCATCTTTTCGTGAGCCTCAGTTCCCCCACCTCACAGTGAGCGCAGCCACGGCCAACACGTTCCTGCCGACCCACTCAACAACGCAGGTTTCCAAGTTCGCGCGCCACCGCAACCCGCGCTGTGTAGCCTCGCTGCCGTCGCCTGCCCTCTCTGGCCGACCCGCTGCAGATTCCCAAGCGCTCTTTCAGCCACCCACCCAGAGCTCGCACCCGCGGCGCCCCTCCCATCCCCCACGGCGGCCGGCGGCGGGGGCGGCGCGCCGGGCCCCGAGCTGCCCCGCGGTCCCCCGCAGCCCCGGGCCCCGGCCGGATCCGCGCCTGGTTTTGGGCGCAGCCGCGCGGCCCCTCCCCCGCGCGCGTCTCCCCGCCCCCGCCCCCTTCCCGGCGCTCTCGGGGAGCCGGGGCCGCGCGGCTCCTCCTCCCGCAGCCGCATCTGGGGCGCCGCGCCGGCCGGAGGAGAGGCATGGGGCGCCGCGGGCCGGGGCCGGGACGGGGCGGGGCCGGGCCGGGCCGGGCCTAGGCGAGCTACGCTAGAGCGAGCGCGCGAGCGAGCGGAGCGGGCGCAGCGCAGAGGCCGAGCGGACTGAGGCGGCCGAGCGACGGGCGCAGGTGAGCGCGCGGGGGTGGCACGCGTCAAGACCATCCTCCCAGGCTAGACCCCGGGCAGCCCCCGGCCGCGGGCAGCCCCGGGGACAGACGCGCGCAGCGGCGGGCTCTCCCGGATCCTCCGACGGGCCAGGGAGCCGGGGCCTGGAACAGGATGCGGGCCGGCCCCTCCGATGCTGCCGGCCCTTTCCTGGCCGGGGTGCAGGAGCCGCTCCCGGCCCTTCATCCGCAGGCGGCCGGCCGCTGCAGCCCCCTCCCAGCCGCGTGTCGGGGTGGTCCGGGCTCCCTTGCTTTCAGCCTGCCGCACGCTCGTGTCCCCTTCCCGGGCTCTCCCCGGGACCCGGCATCCGGGGAGGGGGCGGGAGACCTAGCGCCGCATCGCCCCCGGCTCGCTCGCCTGTCCGGGAGGGGCTGGGCGACCCTGGCACCTGGGCTGGGGGGGGCGCTCACATGGCCACTGGAGGCCCCCACGTGCGGAGCCCCGCGGGAAAGGGGGTTCGCGTGCAGAGCGGTTGGAGGGTAGACCAGGTGGCTGCAGAGGCCAGCTGGGTCCAGATGTGCTGGGCCTGCTGGGAGGGGACATGTGCTACCTGGGCAAGTGATGGTCCCCGGGCTTCTTTGGGCAGAACCTGCCTTGTCGGATTCCCCATCCAGCTCTTCATCCATCTCCTTTCTCGCGTTCTTCCACACTGCCTGTACGGGCTGTCACAGACTGTTGATGTTGTGGAGGGGAAATAAAATGGGGGAAGGTGGTGGGTGGGTGGGTGGGTGAAGGCCAGTTGTGGCGGAGGTACCCGGAGGATGGGGAACCCCACGCTTGGAGGGCAGTGCTAATGCGGGGTGGGGGTGTCCCAGTACCTCCACCTGCTTGAAAGTAGAAATGACAGAGGGGGAGGGGGCTGCAGTCCCCAGCCCTAAGGAGGCTGGCACCTCCTGCGAGGTGGGGGAGGGTCTGGGTCCTTTTGCCTCTGTGGCTTCACTTGGAGGAGGGCACTGTTTTCTGCAAGGCTAGAGGTGGTGGCAAAGGCTATACAGGACCATGTCGGAATGCCTGTTGGAGGAGTCTGTAGAATTCTGTCCCTCAGGTGGCTACATCTCTCTCCCCCACTTCTCTGGTATAGAGAACTGTGGGCTGCCAGGGCCAAGGGTGGCCCGAGGGGCCTGAGCCAGACTACTGAAGACAGCGGTACTGGGTGGGGCCGCAGAGCTTGTTGCCGGGCTGATGGCTGAGGCTGGAGTGTTAGGAACCACTGTTGGGGGCCACCCTCCCCCTCAGCTGGGCTTCAGCCACTGCTTAGCAAGCTCTGAGTATGTTCCCAGTAGCTTCTGAGGATGCTGTCTGTGCACGTGGGCCAGGCGTGTGTGTGTGTGTGTGTGTGTGTGTGTGTGTGTGTGTGTGTGTGTGTGTGTGTGTGTGTGTGTGTCTATTGGGGTAAGGGGTGGGATAGAATGCCTGGGTCCTCCTGGGGCTGGGGAATGCCCGGTGTGCCTCTGAGTGGTGCCCATGAAGCTGTTGTCCATTTAGGCCAGGTGGAGCTAGGCTGGGCACTGGAGAGGTGGGCAGGGCCCAGACTCAAGAGAAAGTGTCGGGTAGGCAGGGCCTGATGACTGAATTACAGAACCGGGAACCCAGGAAGCATCCTGCTGGTGTCAGCCTGAGATGAGCTGCAGGTTTGAGGGCTGTGCCTGGGGCGCAAGGCTGCTTGGCAGCCCAGCTTGCTGTTTTGAAGGAAGGTTGCGCAGCACTTAGGAGCTGAGGGTGGACCTTGTACTTGGAGCTTCTAGAGGACTCAGTGACGTATCTAGTGTATCGGGGCACCTACTGGCATCTTGTTAGGATTTTGTGGCTCACAGGCAGCTGGCTTCATAAATGCCAACGTGTCTACACACTGAGGGATGGTGTCCAGTGCACTCGATGTGGGAGAGAGCAGGTGGTCCCCCCCTCCCATACAGCTGTGATGGATGGGGATTCGTTTATTTGAGAAAGCATTTAAAAATAGCCTTCTCGGACTTCAGTGCACTTCAGTGTTTCCATTTAAACATTCTGAAATGCGAACGAATAAAATCTGAATTCAGATTTTCTTTTTTGGGGAAAGCATATAGTTGGTATCCAATAAATGCCCCCAGTTCTCAGGGTGCAGCCCAGCCTCCTTCCCGCACCATCCACCTCTCAGCTGCATCTTGTCCCCACCTCCCCTCTCACTTTGGCTCTGCTCTCACTGCCCTGCTTTCAGAAGTTGTCTTTAGCCTCGCGGTCTTTGAGTATGCTGGGTTCTCTGCCCACCCCCACACACCCACTTTGCCTAGTCAACTATGCTTATCAGCCTAGCTTCATCCTAATACTACTTTTAGAAGAAAGCTTCCTCAAGGCCCAGGCCGCTCTGTGTCCCTGACAGCATCTCCACAGCCCGAGGACCTGTGAGGACCTACACTCCCACCACAGTTTCGTATTGCACATCCTTGATGTGGGAGGGGCAGCATCACACCTTCGAGCTAGCTTCCCCGTGCTGAGGACCGGTCTTCTGGCTGAGAGAACTTGGTCCTATTTTTATTTTTATTTATTTATTTTGGTTTGAATAAGTGGGTGAGTGTGAACTGAACCAGTAGGCAATGGGCATGGAGATTTGGCCAGGTCCAGTTGCCCACATTACTGTTCCTATGGGTTCCTGCCTCCAGCTGGCTCTGTACACCCAGAGGCATTTGGCAGGCTTGTGGAAGTTATAGGCCTGTGGCCTCTAAATCCCAGTGTGTTCATGGGAGTCCAGAGGTTCTGGCAGACGCCGAGGTCATCCCTGGATAGGTCCTGCATCTTTGGGCATCCCTGTGACCCTATGGTCTGAGACCTGTTCCTGCATCAGTTCCTATGCTCACAGCAGTTACCCCTGTTGCATTTATAGTTTACTGGCTTGTCCCTCTGGTTTCTCATCTGCCATTCCTTTTTTGGGCCACTAGTGTTTCCTGCATCACTCAGTGCTCAGTGCCATGTCAGGCTGGGGGACATAGCATCAAACCAGAGGAGATCCAGTATGTAAACTGTCACTTGTCCTGTCCTGGGGACCCATGCTGTCCAGTGCTGGAAACACACCCTGCAGAGCATGTGCTGCTCTGGGTTTGGAGGCCTTAGGGATTTGTCTGGCTAGAGTATAGAGGACCTTTCTGGCATTCATAAAATCAGGAAGGCAGCCTGTATCCTGATAAGAGAGGTGGCCCTCCTGAATAGTCCTCGGGACACTGGTCATGAAGATGGGCTGCTTCTATGGGCACTGCGGGGTGCAGGATGGGGCTTGTTTGCTTTAGTACGTTAGAAGGATTATGTATGAACAGCCCAGGGCTGTGGTCCACAGAGTGATAGGGTTGGCGATTTCTAGGAGGTGATGGGGGCTGGCTTAGGTAGAGACCACACTGTTAAGTGAACTCTTACTGGATACCGTTTGGGTAAGGCTGTTACCCAGCAGGGCTTCTTGTGGTGGAGGATGCGAAGGCAAATGCATGCCTACTCCATTGGACTCTTGTGGTTGGACTTTGAGCCACATATGACTACCTTCCTTTTGTAGATGTAGCTTGTGGTGGGGGGGTTGTTGCTGAGTCTCGTCCACCTACTCAGCAGTCTCCTGGCAACAACCTCAGGCCAAGACTGAAGTCTTTAGGGTATGTGGAGCACTTGGCAGTTGGCAGGATACATTTAATTTCTGCATTTTCTAGTCATCCCCTTAGTAGGAACGAAGAGGAAATACCTTCATTTGATTGATGAGGAAACTGAGGTGCAGGGACTGCCCAAGGTCATTCACAGGCTGGAAGAGTGACACTCAAGTCCAGGAACTCCAATCACAGGGCCCTAGGGGGTGGCCATTGTGTCAGGGCCTCTCTTGAGTAGATGGCACATCACTTCCTGAGCTAAGGAGCAGCCTGGATCCTTCTGTGCTGAGTTTCGCAATGCCGCCTCCTCCCCACCGAGCTGTCTGACGTGGCCTTTTCAAAAACCCAAAATGAATGGAAGCACATTTTGTTTGGAGAATTTTGCTACACCCCTCACCAGGGCTGGTTGCAAAACCAGGCTTGGGGATTCCTGCTAATGTTGACAATGATAATAATAATAACAGCCGTTATCAGCAGCTGACAGTTTAAAAAACAACAACTATCCGCTTGACAGAACATCATTGACCATCTCCCAGAACGAAGTATGGTTCAAGGCTGCTACTTAGTAAGTGCTGATTTGAGGCACCCTACGTCTGCTTCAGTCTCTACCACCCCCTAATCTTATTAGCCTCCTTCTACAGGTGAGGAAACTGGACATGGAGAGCTTAAGTAAGTGGTCCAAGGCCACATAGATGGCAAAGCCCTGATACGAGTGTTTGGATCTGAGTGGGTTTAGAGGCACACCTTAGGGGATCCTGACGTACCCATTCATTCACCAGCAAGTGGTGGAGGTGGGGTATGAGGTCTATAGGGATCCATTGCAGTAGGTACGTTCCTGGCTTTGGGGAATCTAATCATATACACTGGAGGTGGAAGCCTACCTGGTGTAGGCAAGCAGCCAAAAGGCATCTCTGGAATTCAAGGGCATTGGCAGCAAGCAGCCACATCCCTCAGCCCTACCATAGGCCTGGTCTGAGCTCTGAATGCTGTGGCCACCATGAAGTGGAGCTTACTTACTAAAGGGACTGTGACCCATCTTTAAAACTTCCCGGAGGTGTGAGGAGGTTACATGGGTGATAAGTGGCCACACTCCCAGCCCACTGGAGAGAAGAAACAAGTTATTTGGTTCCCAGGACCTTTCAGTTAAAAAGCAGACTCCCTTCTTCTGAAGTAGAGCAGCAGGCCCCTAGGGACAGGTACAGGGACCCATCTCTAGGAGCGGGCTTCACGCATGGTCAGAGGGCCATTTGGTGCTCTGGGGGAGTCATGAAGAGAAAGCCCAGGATGTGCACAGAGTCTGTCTGATGATACAGGATGGGGCAGAAACCCTAGCATATACAGCAAGACCTGCTGAGGCATAAATTGAGTGCCTACTGTGTACCCAGCATTGCATGGGGTCCCAGGCATGATGAGGGAACCATCCTGATTAGGAGGCACTGGGATACCATGCACCCCAAAGTTCTGGTCTTGGGGCCTTGAGCACTTGGCCTTCGGATTTAGGCATTTGTCTTTGTGTCCTACAGGCTCCTGGCAGGTCATAGAGCCTTTTTCTTGACATCTGTCGGGAGTGTGTGCTGTGTGCTTAAGGGACCGTGAGAAGGGTGGTAAACTGCTTTTTGCTGTGTTTCCTGACTCAGGACCTGCACCTCTCTGAGCTCCATGCTCTCCATCTCTTTTGGGGCCTGGGGGTGCCATCTGAGTCTTTGTTACCTCAACTCTCTAAAGGATAAACTAAGCTGGACTCCCCTCCAGCAGGTATCTGGATCCTTGTGTTATATTCGCACCCTGGCAGCTGCCTGGCTTCCCTACCACCCTCTGTCGTCTAACCCCTGCCAGAGAGAGGGGGCTTTCACTCCCACCTCCTGCAGGCTGACTGGGTGCTGTGATAGTGACGTGACCATGGACTGTGGAGCACAGCCTGGAAACGGGGATCAGGTTTGCTAAAAACAGGGGAAAGGTTCTTCCCACCACCCCAGCACCCCAGCTGCCTGCCTGCCTCCCCCGGCTGTCGCCAAGCCCAGCATTCTTAGCTCTGCTGGATCTCCTGGGAGCTGGAGCTCATTGGAGGCTCTGAGTGCCAGGGCCTTGCTGGTCCCCAGGCTCCAGTGCCCTCCTTTGCTCAATAGCATGTACTGTGTGGGGCTGGGCTCTGGGTTCTGCAGCCCTTTGAAGCTGCCTGGCTACATGTAACCTGCCCTGGGTAGTGATGGCTTCCAGCCCTCTGCCACCAGTGTTTTCTGTGTGTGAAGTCCACATTGAGAGAGTGGGGTGCTGTGTTCATCTGTTTTTGTCCAAGGAAACTGGGGCTTGAGAGGAGGGGCATTGAGCCGGCAGGTGGTAGGGTAGGATTTGAACCCAGGCATGCATATATATAATCTGACAGTCCAGGCAGGAAGGTAGGGCCCCAGCCATAGGCCACCTGGTGACTGAGCTTCTGTGTTTTCTTTGGTCTTAGTTTCCTCTCTGTGTTTTGGGAAATGAGAGTGGTGTGGGTTGTCCTCACCCATCTCCTGACCCCAGGTGGCGGCTGTGGTCACAAGTAAGGAGGTGTGAGCATCTCACATCTTGCCTTCTCAGGGACTTGACACTTCTGGACTGTGAGGGATTCCTAGAGGACTGGGCAATTGTGAGGCCTCCCAGGAATTGTGTGGAAATGGCAGAGGCAGGCAGCCCTGGGTGGCTGGCCCTAGGGGTCCTGCTCAGCCCTGGGCCAGGCCTGTTTCTGCAACTGTGTGGGTTTCAACTGACTTTCCAGGCACTTTGAGGGAGTGTAGGGTGACGGGGAGGCCCATGGTGATGTGAGAAGCTGCCTTGTAGCCCTGTTGGATGTCACATGTGTGCATGTATATAGGTTGTGTGTGTGTGTGTGATGTATGGTGTGTTGGAGGTAGGTGTGGGACATGTATGCTGTGTGGTGTATGGGGAGGTATGTGTGAAATGCATGGTACGTATCGTGTGTATTTATGGCATATGTGATGTAAGGAGAGGTGTGTATGGTATGTGGGCTTTCATATGGCTTGTGGGGTGTGAGCTGTGTGGGAAGGTGAATGTGGTATGGACATATGTTATGTATGTGTGTGGCATGTAGCGAGGTGTGTGTGGTGTGTATGTATGTATGCATGTGTGTGGAATGTGGAAAGGTGTGTTTGGCATTTATGTATAGTGTGTGTGAAATGTGGAGAAGTATATGTACTATGTATGTATAGTGTGTGTGTGTGGGAAGTGTATATGGTCTATGTGGAGGCATCTGCATGGTGCAGGTGGGCTGTATGTGTGTCTGTGCCAGCATATGGAGGATGTATTGTGTCAGGTGTGTATGAGAGTCTGCCCTCACTCTGGCCAGGCTTTTTCTGTATTGTTGGATCCCTTTGACACTGAGACAGGGATAGTGTAGATACTGTCATCCCTTGGGGCTTACCAGCTCTACTTCCATTCTTATTCCCAAGTATTCATTCAGCAAACACATGTCAAGTACCTGCTCTGTGCTCTGGGCAGATGCTGGGCATACACGGTGAACAAGTGGCTGGTCCCTGCCCTGCAGAGCCATGATCCTCTTGGGAGGCCTGCAGTCATTATATAACCTTCCAGATGAATGTAAACTCAAGGCAGTGACAGGCGCTGCTACCACAGAATACCATAGCTAGTGTTGGGCATCGGGGTGGACTGTCCCCCCACACCCCTGGAAGTGCCCTGAGTCTGGGAAGGTTGGTACAGAGCCCTGAGGTGGGGGACAGCATGCAATGCTGAGAATGTGACCTGGAGAGCTCAAGGAGGACCTTGGTGTGAGTTAGAGTCGGCTGGGCCTCATGCTCTTACTGGCTACAGAGAAGACGGCTGACATGTAAAGAAAATGAGGCACAGAGAAGTGAGGCTGCCTAGGAAGGACTGGAAACTTGGTGGGATGTGAACTGGTATAGTCTACCATGGCTGGCCCTGGTGGAGCCCTTGTCCACTGCCGAATCTGCTCCAGGACATATGAGCAGCTCTGCTAAGGTAACCTTGAGTGTGGCAGGACCCTCTCTGGCCTCCAGCCTCTCCTGTGTGGATGCTTCTCCATGAAAGAAACTAGGGAGCCATAGATGGCTCCAGAGCAGAGCAGGTCTGTGATGCTCTCCTGGCCAGCAACTGCCAGGTTTCCCGGCACTGGCATGGAATGTTGGCTGCCTGCCCACCTGCCAAGGCCAAGACCAAAACTGGCCAGCCTCTGCTGACCCAGTCTGCACATCCCTCTGCTGACGCCAGCCAGGGCAGGGGCACAAGCAGTGGGCACCCTGGGAGCTGTCACCATGACCCACTGTGGCCCAAAGTTTCCAGGAAGCGTTTGCAAGGCTGGGTTTGATGAATGGTAAGGCCATTCCCAGAGCTGGGCAGGGAGGCAGCCTTCTCTCTGGGTCCCTCATGGCGGGCCTGGACCTCAACAACAAAGAGGACCTTGTGTTCCTCCTGCAGCCCATGGCAGCCAAACGCTCCCCCAGACTTTCTTCAGGTCTGTTTCCGTCTCACACTTAGGGAATTTTGTCTCATTGAGGACCACACCCAGCCCCCAGCACGACAGTTGGCATGCTCTGTCACCTGCCTCTCGCAGCCACCCTGCTCCTCCTGAAGCTCTACATGAGGACTAGGGTATTTTATAATATTCTGTGTCTCCTGCCTTCCAGCCTTGGCTTTTACGGTTGCTGTAGTCTGGGAGCTCCTACCAGGGAATCTGTGTTCCTGTTTGTTAACCGAGGCTTAGCTCAGGCCTCCTTTTCCAGGAACCCTACTCTGTCTGTCCTCCTAGGTCTCCGCAACCCACAGCAGGGTAGACTGTGGGGGCCTTCAAGCAAGCAGGGGCCTTTCCAGGTTGATGACAGCAGTCTAAACACCAGTAGGCACCCAGTCAGAAGTGCTACCCAGGCCCTGTGGAGCCTAGCAGTGCCCACAGGTGCAGCTGCAGGGGAGAGGTGAAAGGGTGGCACCTTAGTGGGTATATCACGAGGCCGCACCACACAGCTGTCCATGCCAGTGTATTCTTTTGTAGCCCTCTCTCTGGTCGTCTTCCAGCCTTGGGAACAGCACCCTTTCTGGAGGCCAGTCCCTCATCTGGCCTGGCACTATAGTGCTTGAGGCTATTGGGCTGGTCTCTGTCCAGCTGGCCTAGAGGTCAGTGCTGTGTTTCCAGAAGCAAAATATGTTTTTTCTTCCCTTTCTCCTTTTCTTTCTTGATTCCTTTTGAGTTAGTGTCTTCCTATGTATCCCAGACTGGCTTTGAACTTGCTCTGTAGCCCAGGCTGGCCTGGAACCCGAGCTCCTCCTGCCTCTGCCTCCCGGGTTTGGGATTACAGGCTTGGGCCCCCACACCTGGCTTCATTTCTTGTTCTTGTCCTTTAAGCCTGGTGTGTGGCCTGTCTGTTCCCGAAGATGGTATGTGCTCTGTGATGCAAATGCTGGATTGTGCCAAGGATTATTTTAGGCCTGGCAGGCATTCATCTTCAGCCCCAAAGGGTGACAGTGAGGACCATTTGAAGCTGGGCACAGGGTACCTAGAGTTTGATGCTGGTGGACAGTGGTCTCTGTGGTCAGATCTGTCTGCATCTGTGCACCATCCCAAGGAGCCACCCGGGGCCAATGAGGTGGCAATAGCACTCCTTCGGTGGATCAGGGGCCTTGGAAGTAGGACCTGTCCCCTCCTGGGCCCAGGATTCAGTGCCTCTTTGGGAAGATGGTTCTCTTCAATCATTCATTCGTTCATTCATTCATTCATTCATTCATTCTCCCTCTCCCATTTCTCTCTGCCTACCACCAGACTGACTTCTTCATTAGCTACCTATTCCCATGGAGCAGGACTCTGGAGCTGGTGGCCGAAAGCCATGTTACACAGGTGTCCCACCAGGGCACCTCCAGGACACCTCTTAGTGGAGACCCTACATGGCCAGGTCAGGGAGGGGCATGGCACCCGGGCCAGAGTGTGGCATTGTTTGTCCCAGCCTCTCTGAGTGAGAGAACAGTGTTCTCTCAGGAGGGGAAACAAGGCAAAGGGAAAAGGTGGCATTCCTGAGGTCACCTAACTGCTGCTGGTGGAGCTGGGGTTAGAACTGAGCCCATCTAGTCTCAGAACCCAGCACTGCCCTTCCCAGGCTGAGAGTGGGTTGGGACATGGAGCCTGGCTGAGGAGACTGTGGCTTCTTTAGTGGGGGGTCCACAACAGCCATTTCTGCCCAGTTGTTTTTATGAATAGGGCTTTTTGTTTGTTTGTTTGTTTCCTGGTTTTGTTTTAAATAAAGAAAGCAAGAAGGAATGAACAGGGGCGTGGGCCACAGTCCCAAGAACCCTGGGAAATCATAGGCCGGCCTCCTGGAGGTAGCCCCCAGAGCTTGCCCACCCTGTGGAAGTGAGGTGATTATAAAGATTTGTGAGTTAGAGTCTAGCTAGACTTGCCAGCTGCATGACCTTGATCAGGTTATAGGAACTCTCATCCTCAGTTTCTCCCTTTGTACCCCAAAGAGTGACGATGGCATTGCTTGCCTTGAAGGCCTCATTTGTGAGTGAAGTGGTTGTCCTGAATGCTGTGGTGCCTAGGGCAGAGCCTGGCGCATAACAGGTGCTTAAGAAATGGTTGATATGTTCCTGTGCCCTACCTTAGCCCCTGGCTTGCAGAGGAACCTAGGCTGCCCTGAGAGCAGCCTGAGAAAGAGGACCAGGAAGTGAACAGTGTAGAGTACTAGTGCAGAGAGACAGATGGTGAAGACGAGCCAATGGTCAAGATGGGCCAGGATCTCAGCAGTCCTGACTAAAGCCAGTTCTCTACTTAGGGTGTATAGTATAGGGTCTCTGTAAGAGCTTCAAGAAGCAGAAGAGAATTCTTGGAACCATTAGGGTCCCTAACAAGCCTAGGAACTAGAATGCCTGTACCTCCCCACCTCCAGGCCTCTCTGGGACCCTGCTGGAGTCCTTCCCTCCCTGGAATCCTCCTTTTTTTGGCTGGCCTGGTTTGTGCATGGCCCACATTCCAGGCAGCAGCTTTGGGCGGGAGGGTAGGCAGTGGATCTTTGCTTGGGGGGTCTGTGCCAGGCCCAGCTCTGACCTTGGACCCCAGGGCACCTCTGTCAGGAGATCCAGCTGGAAGTGGCAGGTAAGTAGCCCAGCTCTCCTAGTACCCAGGCCTACCATGAGCCCCATACTCCATCTGGGCATCCTGCATTGGGGAGATCCAGGCCACATGCTCTGCTCTGTATAGATTCTGTGTCGACTGTGCTTGTCAGGGTGGGGGAGGCAGGGCTGTGAGCAGCCACACCTGGTACAGTATCCCAGCCTTCCTGAGCTGGTAGCCAGGCTGTTGGCTGCTGGAGGGGACACTGGTGACGGCAGGTGTAACATGGAGAGAGGGCCCTCTGCTGATGGTGAGTGGATCTCCTTTTCCTCCTCCCCGAAGGCTTCATCTCTCTGACCCTTCATTCCCAGGTCACAAACGAATCCCACTGTTTGCTCCCTGCCTGTGCTCCATCCCCGAGCTCCCCAGTCCTCTGTTCCATCTCAGAATGCAAGTACCTCCTCCCTCCTGAGGCTTCATGGCTACTGTGGATCAAAAGTTAGAGACCTGAAGGCGAGGGCCTCCGATCTGACCAAATCTTAGTCCAGGAGAAGGTGGCAGACTTCTCAGATAACCCAGGGACACCTGTTGGTAAAGGGGGGATGTTCTACAAGGGGCACCGGGATGTGGGGGTGACCAGGGTCAACGTTTTGGAGGAGTGGTCCTTGCTGAGACCTGGGAGTTAAGCTGGAGTGAACCAACACCTGGTGACAGCAGCCTTCCTGGCCGGAAGGACAGCAGGTGTGAAGGCCCACAGTTGAGGGAGGGCGGGGCTGCTTGTCGGTGTGGAGAACCAGAAGGCAGGCAGTGGCTGCATCTTCTTAAATGCCAGGCTGGGCTGGGTCTCCTCACCTGGCCATGAGGAGCTGTGGGTGAGTTTCCAGCATGGCTATGGCCAGGCCAGGTGCAAGCATGGCTGAGTGAGTGGTCACTGCTTCCACCCGCTGCTCTGCAGGCTGCCCAGGTTCCCACAGCAGATGCACTGGGCCAGGCTGGCCAGCTGGGAATCAGAAATAGCATGCACATACTCGGCGAAGCGCTCCCCCTCCTCAGAGCCTTTCAGCTGCACTGCCGAGTCAAGGACGGCTCAGTGCTTGCGAGCTGGGTGACCTTCCTTCTCCCTCCCGTTTATTAATACACCACCCACTGGGGTTTAGGCAGAGTGAGGAGAGTGTGAGCTGGAGGGTAGAGGACAGCAGGTTCTGGTCCCTGACGAGGGAAGTGCCGAGGCTCCAGATGTACCAGAGAGGTGCCCAGGATGCATGGAGATAGTGTACCCACCTTGCTGCCCTGTCCTCTTGCCACCATCCATCGGCAGTAGCCTTCTAGACACCCTGCATCCGTCTGCCTGGGTGGGTGTGTTCATTCTTGAGTTAGCTGTCCTGTGCCAGGCCCTGTGGTGGGCAGGAACCATGGGAAACTCAAAGTAGATGAAGCCATGAGGAGGCCCAGGTTGGGAGGCAGTGTGAACTGAGGGCTCAGCCTGGGGTCACAGAGGCTTCCTGGAGGAGGTAAGTCTTGAGCTGAGACCCAAAGGATGAAGATGCCCACATGGGATCAAGATGAGCACTCCTACAGAGGGGGCTCCATATGTGCAAATAGAAGTGAGGGGGCCCTGTTGTTGGGAAATGGGGGAAGACGGTAGTACTGAGTAAGTTTCAGGCAGTGTCCAACAGTGGTGTGCAGCCTCGAGGGCGATTGTCTGGGTGTCGGGGTTTACATGAGGGCTCCATGGCTACATGCAGATCCAGATGTGCCACTCCCTGCCTCAGCCTCTCTGAGTGGAGAGGATCAGTGGCAGTCCTACTCAGGGGACCACTGTGAAGATGGAAGGATATGATGAAGCTCTTGGGGTGGCTCTGGGCATACAGCAGATGCTCACAAATGGTGTGGTGGATAAAGTGCAGATGTGCAAATAATTTTACATAAAATGGGGCCACATCGGTCCATTTTCTCTGTAGCTGCCTTTGCCCTCATGTGAATGCTGTTTTTCAGTCCGGGTATCACTGGAATTTGTGAGTTGAGGCAGGTGTGTTGTTTGCACTGATCCCGAGTGTCCTGTCCAGTACGGTGTGACCACCACACCCACTGGTCAAGAAGCCTCAGTCCTCTAAGCAAGAAGGATTCTGATCTAGACCTTGAAGGGGAGTGGCTCCTTTGGCTGCCTTTCCTCGTGCTGCTGTATGCATGGGTTCCGCACTGAGTGATGTCTCCGCCTCACATTCTACTGTTGACAGGCCTTTGGGTTACTTCCAGGCGTTGATGTGGACAGCGTCCCTTTGAGCTGTCCTCTGCATACCTTTTAGTAGAGTGTGCAGTCAGGGCTGTGTTCCCTGTTGTAGATGAACACATCAGCTTTGGTAGGTACTGCTGCACAGTCTCCCCAAGTGCTTGTGCTGATAAAGTCCCACCTGCAAAGTGACTTTTGGTTCTTCCATGCCTTCATCAGCACACCAACTCCAGGTCTTTCCCATCAGCTGCAGATGTGCTCTTGTGTGGCTAGACAGTAAGTTGTTCCTATGTTTTATATATATATATCAAATAAGTAAAGGTTTTAGTTTTGTTCCTTTGTTTGTTTGTTTAGATAGGGTCTTTCCATATAGCCCTGGCTCTCCTGGAACTCACTATGTAGACCCGCCATGCTTTAAGTTCACAGAAATTCACCTGCCTCTGCCTCCTGGATGCAGGAATTACAGGCATGTGCCACCACACCTGGCTAATAAAGTTTTGATAAATTAATTAATTTAATGTATTGATGGATTAATAAAAAGTTAAAAAGAACCCCATAAAATAAACATTAAAAATAAAGCAATGATAGTAAAGACACCCTTAGTAGGTGAATGGATAAACAAACTGTGGTATAGCTACATAATGGGATATTATTTGGTAGAGAAAAAAAAAAGATTAAGTTACCTAGTTACCAAACTGGAAGAAGAAAAAAAATGTAATATAATTACTAAATGAAAGAAAGTAATCTGAAAAGATTGTAACTTGTGACCACACTATCCATCTGTATCTTTCTGGAAAAGGCAGAGTTTTAGAGACAAGGAAACATTAGTGGTTGTGGTTGCTGGGGATGGAGAGATGCCAGGGAGGTTGAGGGGATGAAGCTCAGGTATTTTGGGGGTGGGGGCAGTGGAACTATACTGATTGATACTGCATGGAGGGGTCCACGCCACTACACACTTGTCAAAACCTGCTGACTGTGACATACAGAGGGTGTGTCCAACGCCAAGGACTGTGAACTCCGGCTGTCAGCTGTGACAGCCATTCCGCTGATGCAGGGAGTGAGTTCTGAATGGGGGAGGCTAGAGTGTGAAACCTGTGCTTTCTGCTCAGCACATTCTCTGAAATACTGTTTATTTATTTAGGTTTTGTGAGACTGTGTTTCTCTGTGTAGCCCTGGCTATTGTGGGACTCACTCTGTAGACTAGGCTGACCGCGAACTCACAGAGATTCTCCTGCCTCTGCTTCCCTAGTGCTGAGATTAAAGGCCTGTGCCACCACTACCTGGTTTAAAATACCATTTATTTAAGGATAGATAAAATGCCAGAAATAATAAAAAGGAAAAAGACAAAACTGAAAATCAGTGTAAGTGTCTGCTGTGACTTGGGGTTCCTGTGGGCCCATCCCTGTGGAGATTTTTCTTTCTCTCTCTCTTTTTTTTTTTTTTTTTTTTTTTTTTTTTTTTTTTTTTTTTGGTTTTTTGGGACAGGGTTTCTCTGTGGCTTTGCAGGCTGACCTGGAACTAACTCTTGTAGTCCAGGCTGGTCTCAAACTCACAGAGATCCGCCTGCCTCTGCCTCCCGAGTGCTGGGATTAAAGGCGTGTGCCACCACCACCCGGCGAGATTTTTCTTTTTAAATTGATTTTTAAATTACATTTATTTATTGAATTTTATTGTGTATGCCTGTGCATGTGTGTGCATGTTGCAGCGAGCATGTGGAGGTCAAAGGACAACTGGTAGAACGGGGTTCTCTCTCTTTCTACTGTGTGCGTCCTGGGAATTGAACTCATGTTGTCAGGCGTGGCAGCAAGCACCTTTACTTGTTGAGCCATCTTGCCTGCCCAAGATTTTTCTTTTCCGCACTCTCTAGGAATGCTGGTCTCACTCCTGTTCCCTCCTGCTGTGCTTGGCCTTCAGTGGAAACACATCTCTCTTACTAAGCATGGCTTTTAGTGGCTCAGACTCCCTCCTGGGGGAGGCGATTTAATCCTGGTGGTGGAGTAGGAGCTGTTGTGTTTGGGAACAAACCTCTGGATATTGATAAAGCGACAGAGTCCTGGGCTCTGGGCTCTGGGCGTCACATCTGAGCAGAAGTGATTTAGAATGGCATCACCCTGCCGCGTGTCAGCATCTCAGTATAGTTATCTCCAAATGGTGGCGAGAGGCTTGCTGCATCCTGGAAATAAATGATTATGGATGTGTGAACAGATGAGTCCTCAAATTTCAAGACAATTTTAGAACCTTTAAGTTAAAGGAGCCTGTGAAGGTATGCCAGTTTAATCTTTATTCCTAGTGTAACCTTGATTTATCGCTCCTTAAAGGAGCTTATATTGAGGTATAATTGATGTATAAAAGACCATACATATTTAGAGATACAGAACTGAAAACACCCGCCACCACCCCTAGTTTCTCTGTCACCTGTGCAGTCTTCCCCTTGCTCTCTCCCCACCCTTCTCCCACCTGCCCCTCCCATCCCCCAAGCAAGGATCTGTTTGTTTTTTCTAGAATTCTGTATGAATGGAATGGCATACTATTGTACTGTTTCTGTCAGTCATCCTTCACTTGGGATGATCGAATGGAGAGTCACTCATGCTGCAGCACCCACCAGTAGTTCTTCTGGGTTTTTGTTTTGTTTGTTTGTTTTTATAGCTGAGTAGTATTCCAGTGTGTGGATGTTTTGACATTTATTTATTGGTGGGCATTGGGTTTGTTTCCATTGTGAGATTACTGTAAACAAAACTTCTCATGGACAATTATAGACAAATCTTCCTTTGAATCTGTGCTTCGTTTCTCTGAGGTAAATACCTAGAGACATGACTTGACAATATAGCAGGTGTGTGCTTAGCTTTTAAGGAAACTACCAGACTTTTCCATTTGAGTTTCCCACCACTGGTGTGGGCAAGCCCCAGTTCCTCCTTACCCTCCTCAACACCGGCTAAGGCTGAAGTCCTCCTCACCATAGTGTGAGCTCTTAGCTCCTTAACACCAGTGGCTGGGACATCTTTTCATCCACTGGGTCCCCTCATTTGAATCTTTTCTCCTTCATTTATTTTTTCCTTATGGAGGTCTGAGTGATCTTTCTGTATTCAGGGTACAAGTCCTACAAAAGATATGTGAACACAGCATTTTCTCCAGTTTATGGCCTGTCTGATTGTTGTGCCTTTAAGGCTGCCTTAAAGGAGAAGGTTCTAATTTTGTTGTTGCTTTGTTTGGTTTGTTTGTTTGTTTGGTTGGTTGGTTTTTTTGTTTGTTGGTTGGTTTTTGAGACAGGGCTTCTCTGTGTAACAGCCCTGGCTGTCCTGGAATTCACTCTGTACACCAGGCTGACCTCAAACTCACCAGAGATCTGCCTGCCTCTGCCTCCCGAGTGCTGGGATTAAAGACATGTGCCACCACTGCTGCTGATGGTTTTAATTTTGATCAAGCCCAATTTGTCAACTCATTCTCTGATAAATTGTATCTAATGTATCTTAAGAATTCTTTGCCTAACCCAAAATTATCATGGTTTCCTCTACAGTTTTTATTAATTTTATTTAAGTATGTGGGTGTTTTGCCTGCCTGTGTGAATGCACTGCATGCATGCCTGGTACCCAGAGGCCAGAAGAGGGCATCAGATCCCCTGGGATTGGAGTTACAGATGGTTGTGAGCTGCCATGTGGGTGCTGGGAATTGAACTCAGGACTTTTGGAAGAGCAGCCAGTGCTCTTAATTACTGAGCCATCTCTCCCCCAGTCAGAGTTTTAGATTTCATAACTATGGCCCATATTTTAATTGTTTTGTGTAATGTGTAAGTCTAGTTTCATTTTCATGTGTCCCATAGAAATATACCTCAAGCCAGTACTTCAAATGCTCTCCTGGGGATGGTGAAATGGCTCAAAGGGTAAAGGGGCCTCCAAGCGTGTCCTCTGACTTCCACATGGGCACTCTGCATGTGTAAAATAAACTAAACTACTGCATCCTTTGTGATCTTTCCTCAAAGATGAGTTACCCAGGGGCTGGTGACTCAGCTCAGGGGTTGAGGATCGCCTGCATGTACCAGGCTTTTTATTAAATTCCCAGCAAACAAATACAAATGAAACAAAATGGTTGGAGGGGAGGGAGAGGGGGAAGGAGGGAGGGAGAGAGAGAGAGAGAGGAAGAGAGGGGTGGGTAAAAATAAGTTGTTTATAGTTGGAGATGTCACTTAGTTGGTAGAGGGCTTGTCTATCCTGTGTGAAGACCTAAGTTTGATCTCCGAGCACCACATAAACCAGGCATGGTGGCGCCAGACCATCCCAACATTTGGGAGGCAGAAGCAGGAGGATCAGAAATTGAAGGTCATGAGTTGTAGAGATGGCTCAACAGTTGAGAGAGCTTGTTGTTCTTGCAGAGGACCCAAGTTCAGGTTGCAGCACCCAAGTTGCCTCACCTGTAACTCCTTCAGGGATTCTGATGCCCTCTTGTGGCCTACACAGGCAGGTGCATACATGTGCTCGTATACAGACATATACATGTACACATAATTTTTTCTTTAACTTCAAAAAACTTCAAGGTCATCTGGGTGGTGGTGGTGCATGCCTTTAATTCCAGCACTCTGGAGGCAGAGGCAGGTGGATCTCGGTGAGTTCAAGGCAGGTTGGTTTACAAAGCGAGTTCCAGGGCAGCTAGACCATTACATAGAGCAGCCAACAAACCAACAAAAAGTCCAAGGTCATTCTCAGCTACATAGTGAGTCTGAGGCCAGACTGGGCTACAAGAAAGCCTGACTGAAAGAAAAAAAAAAATGACTATTCATGTGTATGTGAGCCTATGTCTGTCTCTTGTGTTCCATTGGTCTGTTGGTCTGTCTGTCTCCAGTGGTCTTGCACTGTTTGGACATCAGACTCTCCGACTTTGCTGTGCTCTGTTGCTGTTGCTTTGGCTCGTCTAGATCCTTTTCATTTCCATGTGAGTTTGAGAATTAATTTATCAGTTTCTACAAATACCTGCTGAGATTATGGTTGGGATCAGTTTGACTGTTTGGATCTATTTGAGGAGAATGAGCTTGCAAACAATTTGGAAAAACATTAGAGGTTTATTTTTATTTTGTGTGTATGAATGTTTTGCCTGCATGTTATCCTGTGCCCTGCTTGTGTGCCTGGTGTCCTCAGAGGCCAGAGGAGGGAATGAAGTTCCCTGGAATTGGAGTTGTGGACAGTTGTGGGCCGCCATGTGGGTTCTGGGAACTAAACCCAAGTCCTCTATTGCCCTTACCTGCTGAACCATCTGTGTATCCTAATGCTGAATTTTTTGACCCATGAGCAATATTTCTCATGTATTATTCAAATTTTATTTTACTAACTTTGTTTTGGGGGAGGGGTCAGACCCAGGGCTTTTGCTTGGTGAATTTTAGTTTTCCATTGTTCTGCTCTTTCACTCCTTCGGTCGTACTTACTCTCATTTTTGTGTGACTCTAGGTGGCATTTAGAGTTTTAAATTTGCATAATTCATAGCCAGGATAGAAATAAAGCAAGTTTTGTCTTCTTCTCTTGTGTCTGCCTGCATTCAGGAGCTCCCTGCTGCTGTAGCTTTCTGTGCGTGTGGGTCCCATTACCTTCCTCTAAGGGTGAACTTGTTGTCTGCAAGCCTCTTTCTTCCAGCTCAGTGTCTTTTAACTCGGTTTCTTGCTTCTCTGGCTAGAACTTCCAGTGCGTCCTGGGCAGGAGAGTGAAGGTGGCCATCCTTGCCTTGCCTTGCCTGAGTGTTGGTGGATATGCTTTACCTTTTTTTCTGTTCCTGGGTTGGAGAGGTGGTTTAGTGGTTAAAAGCACTTACACTCTTGCAGAAGACCTGGGTTTGGTTCCCAGCACCCGTGTGGTGGCTCACAGCCATCCATAATTCCACTTCATCCTCGAGAGTGCCGGGGTCACAGGCGAAGTCCACCACCCTCTGCTTTGTGGACTCTTTCCTCTGTAGAACAATTCTCCTCTGAGTTTGCTGGGGTGTTTTAAGTCATGAGTCCTGTTGGAGCTTGTTGAGGCATTTTCTGTGTCTGTGACATGGTCGTACGGTTTTTCTCTTGTGTCAGATGATGCCTTTCATCGATTGGTCCTCCTGTGGAACCAACCTTGCCTTCTTCACACAAATCCCATTTGATCATGATGCTATTCTTTCAGTAAACTGTTGACTTGGATTTACTGAAACTGTGTTTGGAACTTTGGCATCGATGTTCATGGAGGATGTTGTTCTATTTTTATGTTTTTTATTTTTGGAGATTTGAGGTCTGATCATTTATTTGTTTCTTTTAAAGACTTATTTTCAACTGGACTTAGAAGTAGAATCTCTCAGCGAGGACAGCCTACGTCTCCTGACAATCTGTTCCTGACATTTTTCTTTAGTTTCCTTCATTCTCTTGGCCAAAAGTTTAGCATATTCGGCAGCCTCTTTGTCTGTCTTAGTATGTTGTTTCTTCAGAGCAACATGTCCAAGTTCCTGTTGCAGGACATGTGGAATAGGGAGACACTGAAACTTGGGCATCTTGGCCCTGGTTCCTTATTGTCTTTAAGGGCTTTGTAAAACCATATTGGCAGACATCATCATCTTTAAAAGACTGAAGAGCTTCTGGATTCTACTAGCTCTTTGAGGCTCCAATCTTAGAGACACAATAGTATCTGTCAGTCCAGGAATATCCCCCCCCCTCTCCCTCTCTCTCCAATAACCAAGTTGGGAACATCCAGGTTGGCATCCACAATGTATCATAAATGGACTTCCTTTCTCAACCTGGTCGATGACAAGAATGCCCCTTACCCAGCAGCAGGCTCGCTCTGCTGTGGTCAAACGCCTTGCTTATGGGAAATCCTTATTTGTTGTTTCCGTCACCGACTGAACCACACAGACTTTCCACCCGTCACCCAGAGCATTAGCAGCTACTTCTGTGGCCATGTGCTTCCCAGAGAAAGTATGAAGTTCATACTTCATATGACGTGTGACAGCCAGCAGCTGGGAGGGAGACACTCGCTTCGTCTTGACACGGCCGACAGCGTAAGAGTGCCACCAAAAACCACAAGGACTTTGCTCTTAATTTCCATTGATTGTGCTATTTTTTCAGGCTTGAGTATTGGGGCACAATATGATGAGGGAGAAGTGTTGCATTCTCTTTACTCTTTTAGAAGATGATTTATCTGTTTAAAGCTTATATGTGTGGGGGGTTTTGCCTGCATGTGTGTCTGTGCATCACAACCCTGCAATGCCCACAGAAATGAAAAGAGGGCATCAGACCCTGCAAAGATAAAGTGGTAGACAGTTGCGAGTTGCCATGTGGGTGCTGGAAACTGAACCTGGGTCCTCTCCGGGAGCAGTCATTGCTCTTGACTGAACCTCTCTCCAGCCTCCTCTTTCATCTTATAAAAAAGACTACTATCTCCTTCAACAGTAGGGATTGAATGAGCTATGACATCTCTTTGTGGAGAAGTTTTTTCTTGAGTTTGTTTATGTCCTGTTGTTTGTTTTTCGAGACAGGGTTTCACTGTGTAGCCCAGCTGTCCCGGAACTTAACTCTGTACACCAGACTGACCTTGAACTCACAGAGATCACAGAGATCTGCCTACCTCTGCCTCTCAAGTAAAGGCATTGGCTACCACCACTTGTTGAATTCTCTCATTTTTAACATTAAAATAATCTGAGCTGATTCATAAGGTTGCACTTTACACTTCATAAAGTGTAATGTGAAACTTCACTGTGTATCCTTGTGCTGTATTCAGGTAGGGCTGATGGCCTCTTTCTCCTTACTCACAGGCCATTTTGTAGGCCAGCATATTCCTCACCCTTTCTGGCCTTTGACACCAGAACACCAGGGTATCATGGAACTAACTCTACTGGTAAAACTTCCCTTAACAAACGCAGTTTCCTTAACAAATACAGGACCACTTAGTTCATCAGCTTACAGCAGCTTTGGCTGACTGTACCTTCCAAAAAGTGTATCCTGTTCAGGCCAGGTGTGGGTGGCCTTTAATCCCAGCATGTGGGAGCCAAAAACAGGCAGATCTCTGTGAGACCAGCCTGATCTACAGAGTGAGTTCCAGGACAGCCAGAGCAATATAGTGACCCTGTTTCAGACAAACAACAACAAGAAAAAAAAAGGGGGGGGAAGAAATTTATCTTGCTAGCTTGCTCATCTTTTTTGAAATATATCAGCATAAGTTGTTTATAATATTGCTTTGTTGTCATTATTTTTGGTGCGTGCATGGGTGTGTGTGAGATGTGTGTATGTGTTCATGTGTGTGGGTGCAGGTGCACTCGGGCATGTGTGTGGAGATCAGAGGGCAGCCTTATGTGTGGGTCCTTGCTTTTACTCCTGATTGAAGAGAGGATTTCTTCTGTGCTCTGTGAGCCAGGCCAATGGCCTGTGAGCTTCTGGAGCCTCTCCTGCCTCTGCCTCCCAGAGCTTGCAGGAATGCTAGAGTTGCAGTCACTCACTCTGCACAGTCTGGAGTTACTCACTGAGTCATCTCGCCAGCCCTGGTTAAATAAAAGAATATCAAGTTTGTTTAGTGTGTGTGCACACGTGTGAGGCCAGTGGACAACTCCCACCATGTGAATTGAAGACTGCATGCAGGGTGCTCTGCTCAGCCATCGTGCAGGGGCGAGGGGTGGGGGGGTGGTATCATATTTAATGGCCTACTGAGAGAATTTACATTGGCCTTTATAAAATCCCAGCACTGAGAAGGCAGAGGCAGAAAGATCGTTGTAAGTTTGAGGCCAGCATGGTCTACATAGTGAGTTTCAGGTCAATCAGGGCTACACAGCAAGACTGCCTAAACAACAAAAAACAAATGAGAGACTGATTTGCATACCGCATGTATTCATTGCTTTTCTTCTCTCTGTGGCAGAACCCTTGAACAAAGCAACTGAGGAAGGAAGGGTGGTTGGACTGTTATTTTTGTCCACAGTGTGGAACAGGGGTCCTCTCATTGTTGTACACGCGACTAATAAGCTGTGCTGTCACCGTTGGCTGAGAAACCTCTCCTATTGAATGACATTGGCACCTTCTTTGAAAACTGATTGATCATAAATGTGAGGTTTGCTGTTTCCTCCTCGACTCTCAGTTTGTTTCATTGATCCTCCTCCCGACAGAGCCGCACTGCCTCGGTCACTCCAGCGCTGCCGTAAGCGTTCAGCTTTCTTCCCACTTAATATCTGCAGAGTTTGTAGGACGTCACCCACTTCTCTCCTTGTGTGGTAATTTGTGTTTAATCTCTTTCTCTTTCTCATTTTTAACTTCCCCTATCAGTCTGGCTATGTTTTAATGAATTTTATTGATCTTTCTGAAGAACCACCTTTTGGTCCTGCTGATTTTTCTCTATTGCTTTTATGTTTTCTCTTTTATTGATTTCTATTCTGATGTCAGTTATTTCCTTTCTTTCACTTAGTTCAAGTTTAATTTGTTCTTTTTCTACTATTTTAAGGGGACAGCTAGAGTCACTGATTTTAAATGTTTCTATTTTCATGCCCTTGGGCATTTTGTGCTGTAAAGCTTTCCCTAAGTATGGCCTGGACACTCCACACACAAAAGCATACTTTAAAATTACATGTTCACATGTTTTCTGTGTGTGAGGGTGCCCTTGATGGCCAGAACAGGAGGTGGTTGTATTCTCCAGGACCTGGCCTTATAAGCAGTTGTGAGCCACCTGCTGTGGGTGCTGGGAACCAAACTCTGGCCCTTGGTAAGAGCAGCATCCGTAACTGCGGAGCCGTCTGTCAACCATCCCACACATTTTGATTTGTTGTGTTTTCATTTTATTCAGTTCAAGCTAATTTGGCATTTCCCTACTGGTTTCCTGTTTGGCCCCTGGAGTGACTTAGGAGTATGGTATTTAGTCCCCAAATATTTGAGGATTCCTGTAGTAGCTTTAATTTAATCCCATTGTGATCAAATGCTGTATTGTGTGACTTGAATCTTTAAAAATATATTAAGACTTGTAATAGAACAGAATATGGCCTATTTCTGCAAATGTTCCATGAAAAAAATATGTGGTCTGTTGTTAGTGAACAGAATGTTCTAGAAATATTACTTAGGCCAAGGTAGTTGGGAGTAGTGTTAAAATCTTTCATGCTACCTTTATTTTCTGTTCACTTTATTAACTATTACAAAAAATATGGAAATTTCCAACCCTAATATTAGGGAATTTTCTCCTTCTTGCATCCCAAGTTCTCTCTCTCTCTCTCTCTCTCTCTCTCTCTCTTCTCTCTCTCTGTGTGTGTGTGTGTGTGTGTGTGTGTGTGTGTGTGTGTGTGTGTACATAGCTGTGTATGTGCCCAGAGGCCAGAGGAGGATATTGGGTACCCTGTGTTTATTCCCTGAGACAATGACTCTCTCTGCGCATGGGGTTCGGCTGGCAGCCAGCAAGCCCCACGTGATCCTCCTGTCTCCACTCCCCACAGTGCTGGGGTTACAGGCGGCCTTTGCCAGACTGTGACCAGACTTTTTGTGTGCAGTTTGGAACTTAGGCCCTCATGCCTGCACAGCAAGTATTCTTATCCACTGGACTGTCTCTCCAAGCCCCAAGCACTTTTGTGTTTTGTGTATTTTGAAGCTTCACTCTTAAATGAATAAATAATTGGAAATACCATTCCTCTTAATGAATTGACCTGTTTGTCATTATAAAGTGACTATCCCTGAAATAACAGCTTTTCTAATGTAACTGTAACCCACAGTGTTAACATGATCTGTGATTTCCCAGTCTTTTAACTTGTTTTGTTGTTAGTTTTGTTTTGAGACAGAATCTCTGGCAGTCCTGCAACTCGATATGTAGACCAGGCTGACCTTGAACTCACAGAGATCTGCCTGCCTCTGCCTTCCAAGTGCTGGGATTAAAGGCAAGTGTCTCCACTACCTGGCTCAATTTGTTGTCTTTTTTTTTTTTTTTTTTTTTTTTAGATTTATTTTTTATGCATGCAGTGCTCTGCCTGCATGTATCCCTGCACACCAGAAGAGGGCACCAGATCTCATTATGGGTGGTTGTGAACCACCTTGTGGTTGCTGGGAATTGAACTTGGGACCTCTAGAAGAGCAGTCAGTGCTCTTAACCACTTAGCCATCTCTCCAGTCCCAACTTGTAATTTTAAAATAAACCTTTTCTCTTACACATTTTTTTTTACATTGTATGTGTGTGTGTGTTCGCATGTGTATGCCACTTGCATATATTTGTGTGTGCATGTTTGTACTTGTACACACATAAGTACATGTACTTAGAGGTCAGAGGACAACCTAGGAGGCTCTGTTTGTTCTTTTACCACATGGGACCCAGGAATTGAACTCAGGTCTGGTCAGGGTTGAAGACAGGAGCCTTTATCTGCTGAGCAGTCTCTTCTGGCCCATTTGCTGCTGTTGTTTTTATAATTCAATTGTGTTTCTCCTCCTCCTCTTCCTCCTCCTCCTTATCCTCCTCCTCCTCCTCCTCCTCCTTCTTTTTGGAAATGGCTTTCTCACTGTGTAGTTCAGGCTGGCTGTGAACTCTCAATCTTCCTGCCTCAGCCTCCTGAGTGCCGTGGTTACAGGTGTGTCTCACCAGACAGCTATAGTACATTTCTTATATGTAGTGTATGGTTGCATCTTTGGAACAAAGGCAAAAACTCTGAGAATCTTTGCCTTTTATTTGGAGCAGTTAGACAATTTATATTTAATGTGAATGCTGATATAGTTAAGTATAAGTTTTTAATATATTTTCTATTTCTCTGCCTTCTTTAGAGTTAATGAAATATTTTCATCATTCTGTTTATCTTTATGTGATTAGATATCACTCTTTTAGTGGCTTGCTGTATGTGTTGTATACATTTTCCGTGTCACAGCCTACTTTCAAGTCACATTATATTACTTCATATATCCTTGAAGAATATTGAATAATCTTCCTCCATTTCTCTCCTGATTGTGTGTTAACTTGTGCTTTTTACTTTTATGTGTATTATAATCACTATATTATTGTTGTTGCTATCACTACTATTAATGTTGTTTTGTCTTTTTGGAGACCGTGTCTTGCATCGTAATCCAGGCTGGCACAGAACTGCAGCTATTGCTGCTACAGCCCCAAGGACTGAGATTATAGGCATAAACCACAATGCCTGTCTATTGTTAACCATTTTTGTTCAAATTATCACTCATCTTTGAAAACGGTTCAAGTGATGAGAACAATGATACTCAGTAGTAGCTCATGTAGCCGCCACACCCAGCCCTTTTCTTTCTTCTTACGGAGCCACATCTTCTCTGGCCTCTATCTGTCAGCATGAAGAGTTTTTAACAGTTCTACTGATGATGGGGTGTCTCCATTTTTCTGTCTAAAAAGCCACTATTTTGCTTTATGTTTCAGAGTTATTTTCGCTGGTCATAGAAGTCTAAATTGGCAGGGGTTTCTCTCAGTGCTTCAAGTGTCATCACAGGGCTTCTTCCTTGCGTGTGAGACAGGCATCTCCCATTCTTATCCCTCACTGTTGCCCTGCTTCTTTCTCTGGCCACTTTCAAGGTTTACTTGGTCACTGGATTTGAACAAGTGGATAATGGCTTATCCTGTATCATTTTCTTCATATTTCTTACATGAATATGTAATTCCTTGAATTTAAAGGATTATAACCTACAGTTTTATGCATTAATTGTTTCTGGGGGTAGAGACAGTGTCAAGATTAAAAGCTTGGTTTAGGCACTTGGTTCCTGACTCGGTTTCTCCATCTCTCAGATAGGCTAGTGGACACTGCACTCCAGGGTGTTCCGTGTCCAGTTCCAACTTGTTTCTAAGTCAGATGCACAGTGGCGAAGTAGCCAAGGTGTCAGGTGGCTAGGTGGGTCATTTAACTTGGTCACTCTGCTCCTTCTAGGTCTCCTGTCATGACCCACAAGAGCAGGGCCTCCAGCTGGCAGGACATTGGACCCTGACAGATTGGGCCACAGATTTCTGTAGAGATGAAAACCACACAGTGAGATGAAGCAAATGCCCTTGGAAGGAGCGGTTGTGCTCTTGGGAACTAACATGCGCAGCAGTAGAGTCCAGCACAACTAGAGTGTGGGGAAATAGGCCTGCCTGACCCCTGAATTGAGACGCCCCTGGTTTTGTCTCATTTATCATAATGCTTAAAACTCTGCATTGGGTTGGGCTGACACTTCCACATCTAAGAACTAAGACAAGAACAGTTCCAACTCTCAGGAACCAATTTTTTTGGTTTTTCGAGACAGGGTTTGTCTGTGGCTTTGGAGGCTGTCCTGTCCCGGAACTAGCTCTTGTAGACCAGGCTGGTCTTGAACTCACAGAGATCCACCTGCCTCTGCCTCCCGAGTGCTGGGATTAAAGGCGTGTGCTACCAACGCCCAGCAAGGGGGACAAATATTTGTAAGTTGGAACTTGGCAGAGTCATTAGCTTTGCCTGTGGAGGAACCAAGGTTAGTTCCCTTCTCTGTCTGAACCTGCTCTGTGTTTGTTTGGGTACTAAAATGTGTCACTGGCTTGTAATGAGGGTTAAAGGTGCTGCAGGGTGTTGCAGGCCAGATGCTCAGGCAGGCATGTACAAAAGCACATCTTCATGGTGATCTTGGGTGGAAAGTAAAAAGGCCAGAAGGACACACAGCAGGACATAGCAAGTGCTTGCCCCTGGGGGAATAATCTCATTTTCCAAGTGCCTTTCTGTTTTCTTCTCTGAGTATATATTGCTTTCGTAACAAGGAAAGAATGATGGGAGCTAGGTGTGATGGCTTATGTTTGTAATCTCAGGACTCTGAGGATCACTGTGAGTTCAGGCTAGCCTGGGCTCCAAAGTTAGTTTCAGGTTAGCCTGGGCTATCGTGAGACCCTCCCTCTAAACACCCGAAAAAAAAAAAAAAAAGCTGTGGCAGCTAAGGCATATGCTTCTCCTCATTAGAGGCTGAGAACCTGACAGGACAGGCAGGCCACTAGGCTTTGTGGCAAAGAGCAGGAGCTCCACCATCCCCACCCCACCCTCCAGACATTCAGAGACTGCCTTAGAATGAGTGGAGGCAGATGGAGGCGGGGTGGTGTCTGGCATCAGAGCTGCTCGTCTGTTGTGTGACCACTGTGTGACCTCAGCCAGTCCTCTTTTCCTTACCTGGAAGACGGCCATGTATCGGACCTATCTCACTGGTGGCAGCCTCCAGACTCGACTTATTATCTTCACAGACAGCAGTATTGGTTATTGTCACTGTTGTTATATGACATTTCTGTCACCACCCATTATTGCTGTGATACTAACCCAAGTTGGAGTGGGGACAGGCCAGAGCCCGGCCCTGCTTCCCTCACAAGGTGAGACTTGTGGGAGAGCTAGCACAGCTTGGGCGGGCAGTCCAGCTCTCTGGCCCCAGGTTCCCCCTCCTACCTGTGGGGACAATCACATCTGCCTCATGACTAAGAAGCCGGTCTGGTATCCAGTGACAGCACACCAGTACATCCAGCCAGTGTCCATTCCCTGTCCTTTGTGGTTGAGCCAAGGTGTTAGAGTTCAGGAGAATAGTGAAATAAGCCATCAGCTTGGTCCCCAAGCCTCTTCCCCTGCAGCTCCATTCTCCCTTCATCCAGCACCCCGAAGGCCAAGGAAGGACAGGGGCCAACATGGCAACATTAATCCGCCTCATTAAGTGACTTTGCTCCAGAGTCGTAGTGATTAGATATACATTCTGGGCAGCATAGGAACCAGGCAGGGGCACTTGGGCTGCTGGACCCCTGCCTGCCTGCCTGCCTGTCCCTAGGGAGAGGGGCCAGGGAAGGGGGTTTCCTTGGCAGCAGAGTTCCCCACATCAAGTGAAGGTGGCTGCAGAAACAGGAACTTGGGCTCTCCTCTCCTATTCATAGGCATACTTGGATGTTCACTGGATACTTACTGTGTGCCCTGGAGCCAGATGTTGTCCCTGTCCTTAGGGGGCGCTAAGAAAGGAAGTAACAAATTGGGCTAGGGATGCAGACCTGGGTTGGATCCCTGGCATCCATTTGAAATGCTAAGCACAGTGGTGTGTCTGTAAAAACAAACAAATGAAAAACAGGGCTGGGGCGCGCGCATGCGCGCGCGCACGCACGTGTGCACACACACACACACACACACACACACACACACACACACACACACACACACGATACTGTAATTGTGGTCTTGTGGGCAGAGTAAATGCTGAGGCAGAGAGCAGCAGGTTAGGAGGGATCTGCCTGGGGGAAGAGGTGACATTTGAGCCAAAGCATGAAGAGTTGACATAGGAGCCAGTCTTTAAAGACCTGGACTGGAGCAGAGTTCAGCAGAACAGTGAATGCCAAGGCCCTAGGTCGGGGAGTAGGGCGGGGGTGCTGGCCTGATTCTGCCTGACATTTTCAGAGGTGCTATCTTCATTACTTTTCTTTTGCTGTGACAGGACACCATGACCAAGGCGACTTACACAAGGAAGCGTTTAATTGGGCTTGTGGTTTCAGAGGGGTAGAGACTGTGACAGCAGAACAAAGGCATGGAGGAAGAACAGCTGAGAGCTCCTGTGTGCTCTGCAAGTCTAAGTCCGAGAATACTCTGGGGATAGTCTTTTAAAACCTCAAAGCCCATGACACACCTCCTCCAGCAAGGCCACACCTCCCTAATCCTTCCCAAACAGTTCATCAACTGGGGACCAGGTATTCAAAACTGTGAGCCTGTGGGGGCCATTTTCATTCAAACCACCACAGGTGCTAAGAAAGACAGAGCCTAGGAAATTAGGGAACAGAAAGCTGAAGGGAGTGGGTGAGGAGCTTGCAAACTGCAGGGCCGGCAATGATGTCATCACATTTACTTTCCTGAGACTGTTCATCTGGACAAGGTGGGTCCACAAGGGGCTGGCCCATCCCACTGTAGGTGTTGAAATTGGTGGAGTTCTTCCCAGCCTTTGAGCCTTACCCACAAGTGGGTGGTCTCAACGACAGCTGTGGCCACACTCTTGCCTCTGCAGCCTACCTACCCTTCCTTTTATGCTTAGCACACACGCACAGTTCACACTTTCTTCTCTTCCTTGCTATGCCAAGGATAGAACCCAGGGCCATGTGCTAGGTGGAGGTGCACATGAGACTAGAGACCTCGTGGCTCACCCACTCAGCTGCAGCAAGGACCTCGTTTTCATTGTCCATGGCTCGTGTCGTTCTGTGCCTGGGGAAACTCAAGTACGAGGACACAAGCCAGAGTGGGCGAAGCAGACTGAGATGGGTGGCCGTGCCCCGAGCGTCTGCAGATATGGAATGGCGGATGTTGAGTGCCTGCGTGTACCCTGCATGAAAAGATGTCCAGGTGAGGAAGTTGAGGCTGGGAGGTCCGAGCTGAGCCACCAGGTCTCTAGTCTCTCTCTAGCACCTCCTCTTCCTCGGGTAGGGCCTCCAAAGCTGGTGACCCCAATTTCTCCAGTGAAGGCAGCTTGTTAGCATCTCAGAAACCTGCTTGCCACCATGTATATTCATGGGGCTTCAAAAAGAAACTCCAGACAGGGCTACCTTCCTCCAGGAGCAAATTCCCACCCTCTGGGAGGCAGAAACTGCAATCTGACTGCCCCTCTCCCCCCAAGAGAGGCACTACTTCTGGCTGTAAGGACTAAATAAATGTTTGTTCTGCCTGGTCAATTAGGGAGGGTGTGCGGGCTCTAAGTGTTTGGCTTTGTTCCATTCTGATCCTACCTTGGGGCCCATGGAGGATGAAGGTGGGGCCCCAAAGCATGGACACACCAGGTTTACCTGGCCATAGAGGCAGCCTGCTCTCTTGGCTCACAGTGTACGCTGTGAGTGTAGTGTCTTCCCTCTGAATGCCTGGAACTTTTCATACCCAGAAGTTAATGAAGGCCTAAGGGAGGGGTAGAGATAGAGCCGAGTGTCTCGTGGTTGCCGGAGAAGCCTTCCACTGCTGAGCCACATCAAGAACTCTAAACAGCAGCAAACCCTGCTTTTTGAACTGTTGTCTCCAGGCTGGGGTGGTGAGTATGCGCTGCACCCACTTCTAGTCGCCACACTGGTGGGAGTGTCCCCACATCCCTTCCCCTTTGCTCAGCCAACTCCTTTGTGCTTCAGGGCATGGTCCTGTGCTATCTCCTCTCAGGCACCTTCTCTGGAAGGCCACACTTCTCTGTCCCTCTCCTTACACCAGCAACCCCACCCCACCCCTGCACTTACTGTGCACTGGGTATTAGGACTGATGCTCATAGAGGTGGGGTCTGTTGCCATGGCCACACTGTATGTACTTGATGAGGTTAGGGTTTGGCACCTGTGTGGTTGTGTCACTTGCCGCCGTCCACCTCTGCTTTCTCCTGGCTATCCCCCTGCAGTTCCTGCCTGGTGCCCCCTGCAGGGCTGGATGCCCTTTACAGGTCATGGCCCCAGCAAATCTGCATCCTGTGTGTTTAGCTTAGGGCTGCAGAGATATGGACAAATGTTTGCCAAATAGAAGAAAATGTAGATAGAAAACGCTAAGGACTTGCTGGGCGTTGGTGGCGCACGCCTTTAATCCCAGCGCTCGGGATGCAGAGGCAGGCGTATCTGTGAGTTCGAGGCCAGCCTGTTCTCCAAAGCGAGTGCCAGGATAGGCTCCAAAGCTACACAGAGAAACCCTGTCTCAAAAAAAAAAAAAAATCAAAAAAAAAAAAAAAAAAAAGGAAAGAAAGAAAGAAAACGCTAAGGAAGGGCTTCTGCCATTCCCACAGTATGGAGTTAAGGCATAGCTCCTGGGGGACCTTTGGGGACCTGCCTTAGTGGGTATCATCAGAAAACCCAGGAGGCTGGCAAGTGCTGCCATACCTCTCCCCATAATGAACTGGGTTTTGCCTTCACATGCTCCTACAGGGGTCAGAGGGCAAGAAGATAGGACTGGCCGGGTGGTGGTAGCACATGCCTTTAATTCCAGTATTCAGGGAGTGGGGCAGAGGCAGGTAGATTTCTGCAAGTTCGAAGTCAACCTGGTCTACAGACAGAGTTTCAGGACAGGCTCCTAAGCTACACAGAAAAATCCTGTCTTGGAGAAAAAAAAAAAAAGTCTGCCAGAAATAGTGTGGGAAGGGGCTGTTGGGGTTTTGGGGGAGGGAGAGGAGTTCTCAGAGGCTTTGGGGATGAGTTATTGAGCCTGACAAGTGTGGTCTGTGCAGGTCTGTTCTGTGCAAAGGCACTAGGGTGAGAGGAGCTGGGCTTACTCAGAGGGTATGGGGGAAGGTGGCTGGAGGCCATGAGGACTAAGGTCTTGGGGTGGCAGTTGGGTTTGGTTTGCACCATGGAGAGCCCACTGTGGAGCGGTTTGTGAGGGCCCAGGTGGACATGGAGACTCCGCTAAGGGGGAGCTATTTTTAGGGATGGTAAAGGTGACCTAAATCAAAATCAGGGCTGGGTGGAGGCAGAAAGGAGGTCCACTGAGTTCTGGGGGAGGTGTTACTGGCTAGTGATATTGGGGGGGGGCTGAAGACTCCTGCATCCAGTGTCCACCTGCTGAAGAGACCCCAGCTCTCCTCAGACTTCTGCAGTTTCTGGGACTGACAGGTCTACTGGAGGTGAAAATCACACCTCCCTTGGAGCCAATTGCCCCCTGGGGGTGTCGGAACACCAGGTACCCATTTTAATTCTCCAGCAGTCTGCTGCTTTATTGGGTCCTATTTGGAGTTTTATTATTATTGCTGTTAATGGTTTGAAAAGGCCTTTTAATTAAAAGCTGCAGGTTGGAGCTTCCGCCTGGGCCCCTGGGGTGGGTGGGAAGCAGCCTTGCTAACCCTTGCCTCACCCTTACAGAGCTGAGGCTTTGGAGCTCAGGTCCTAGGGGAGACTGAGGCAGGGTGCCTCAGCCCTTCTCTCTGAGCAAACATCTTTCAGATCATTTAACATCATTTCCTGATCTGAACCCTTAAATGGCTTCTAGGTGCTCCATCGTGTGGAAGCCATGGGCCTGGGAGGGGGTTGGGGACAGTGAGAACTTGGACATTTGGACATACTCACTGGCTGTAGGACCTGGACAAGTGACTTTGTAGCTGCAGACTCCCTTTTGTAGTGCCTCCTCCAGCATTAAGGACAATGAGGAGATAGTAATGCTGTCATGCTGCTGTGGGCTGCCTGTTAGCAGTGCTCTGTGAATGCTGGCTGTGCTACCTTCTTCCAGCTCCTCCTAGCCCAGAGCATTTAGGATCCCCTACTCCCCAAACTGCCTCCTCTGGCAAGCCTTCCCAAACTATTCCCAGGACCTTCTTTTCCAGAGGAAATAAATTCCTGTGTTGAACCTGAGTTGCCACCGCGTGTGACTGGCTAACTGGGGTGGGACACAAAAAGTCAGGGCCTACAGGATCTGACAAGAGAGGTCAGAGAGAATGCAGGGGAAACCAGGATGGGGCAACCGCTTTGCAAGCTGTCGATTAGAAGAGCAGCTCCTGCCCTGCGGCCAGGGCCGTTCTCCTCCCGGAGTCAAGTGCTTTTACAGGATTTAAGATCTTGAGCTCTGGCCAGGCGTTGGTGGCGCGCACGCCTTTAATCCCGCACGCACTCAGGAGGCAGAGACAGGCGGATCTCTGTGAGTTCGAGTCCAGCCTGGTCTCCATAGTGAGCGCCAGGATAGTCTCCAAACCTACAGAGAGAAACCCTGTCTCAAAAAAACAAACAAACAAACAAACAAAACAAAACAAAACAAAAGATCCTGAGCTCTGCCTGTACCTAGAGAATAACTTGTGTATGTTGCCCTGAGCTTCTCGGTACTTCCGATGCTACGCTCCCGCATAGTGAGTTCAAAGGTCACTCATATGTATTTTGCTCATGTCTTTTCTCCAATGAGTAGAATGGTGGCTACTATGTCAGTGTCTGGGGACAAGTGCCTCCTAGCAAATGGATGAGACTGGAGTAGAATTTGATCCCACTGTTCCTGGGGAAGGAGAACAAGGGGCCATCTTCTTCAAGGGAGGTCCCACCATCAACTTGTCCTGCTGCCCTGGCTCCTGTTATTCCTAGGATGTATAGTGACTTCATCAAGGCTCTGTCTCACAAAAGCTGGCCTTGTTTGTACTTCCTTGCTGCAGAGACACCCCTCTTCTCCCTGGGACCCCTGGAGCATGGACCCACTATTTGTACCCAGTGTCTATCTCTGTCCACACTGCCTCCTCCTGACAACTTAGCTATTGGAAGCTTCTGAACTTGGGAGTAAAAAGAGAAAGCGGGACTGAGATATGGCTCAGTTGGGAAAGGCTTGCTTTCTGCATATAAGGACCTGAGTTTGAACCCCAGAAACCATTTAAAAATGCTGGGTGTGGGGCACATTTGGAACCTCAGTGCTAGAGAGATGTAGGAAGGGGGATCCCTGGAGTTCATGGGCCAACTAGTGTATCCTAATTGGTGAGCGCCTGGCCAATGAAAGACAGCCTCAGAGGAGGTGGGTGGTGTTCAAGATTGTCTCTTGCCCCACCCCATCCGCGTACACATGGGGGTTTTGTTGTTGTTGTTGTTGTTGTTGTTTTTTAAGAGTAGACTATTCATTCTAGGGGGCTGGAGATTTCTGAGAGTGAGACTTAATATAATGTTTTCCCCCCACTGATTGGGGACACCAAGTCCATTTCTCAAGCTAGAAGATGATGCTTAGCAATGTGTGACTTGGGTAAGGGACAAAGCGCATACTGAACCCCAGGCTGGCTCACAAGCCCCCTGGAGGTCTTGATCCAACCCTGAGGCAGAGCTTGAACTGACAGAGGCTCTGGCAATACCCACCCATTCAGAAAGCCCTTCAAAAGGCATGACCACGTTAGCACCAAGCTGAAGAGGAGAGAAGCCGTGTGGGGGCAGGGATCGCTGCATCGGGTGCCTACATGGCTGGGAGGTGATGCTAAGGTGGGATGGGTCCCTCCACCTGGGTCATCACCTCCACACGCCAGGTACTAGGGCTCCAGGCTGTAGGAGCTTTAAAAGCTCAACTCAGCAGGGGAGCCCCCTCTCAAGATGCTTTAAGCCCAGACTTAGTGTGTGTCCCTGGGAGGAGGCCCTGGGCCCTTGCCCCCAGGATGCTTGCTGTCTGCCCTCTGGGCTAGAATTTAGGGGATGCTGTGACTCCATTCAGTGGATTCCAGCCCTATGTCCCTTTATCTTCACCATTATATCAAGAAGGAACCGGCTTGGTCAGTCCAAAGAGGATGCTGAGGCCCTGGGGTGGGGAAGAAAGGCTGAGTAGTAGGTGCCTCAGGGTCCCTGGCTGTCCAGGATGCTGTGGGGTGAGGTGGGGGCTGTGAGGAAAGCTCCTCAGGCTGTGTGACACACTAAAGCTGGACATGTGTGGGGAACCTTGTCTGCTGAGAGCTGGGTGCTGGCGGGGACCCAGCCATGAGTAACAGGGGGTGGCAGGGAGGCCCATCTGGAAGCTGCTAGAATGATAGTAAAAAACCATCAGTCATTGACTTAGTAAACATGTATTGAGTGTCAGCTGCATGCAAGGCCCTGGGTAGCCTGACCCCTGCCCTCAGAAACCACCAGCCTAGGTGGAGCCATGAAATAATTAAATACAACCAGGCAATCAGAGGAACTCCCCGCTTAGGCCGGGGCTGGGAAATCATCCTTGGGAGGAGTCATTTGAGCTAAACTCTGAAGAACACATAACAGCTGCCCAGGTGAAGAGCAGGGAAGGCTGTTCTGGGCAGGGAGACAGTAGGGCAACGACTCCAAGGCACAGGGAGCATCCCATGTGTGGTAGGAACTTGCCCCTAGCAGGGGAGCCCTGCAGGGTCTGAGTTGTGTGTGGCTTCAGGATGCTCCCTCTGACCCTGGGTTAGGGAAGGTAGCCAGCAGGGTGTGTTGAGCACCCACACTGGTGGAGACATCAGCAAGAACCATGTGTGGTGCTTGAGGTGAACTAACTGCAAAGGAGCGTGCCTGGAAAGAGAGGGGCCCCATGATGGCTTTGCCCAGAATCCTCAGTCCTGGCGAAGGTTTCAGGAAGTGAATAGCGGGTGGGACAGTCTCTAGAGTACCCATCCTGCAGAGGGTGTGGAGTCCAGGCTTCGTGGAGGAGGCAGAGGACGAAGATAGACAATTGAGGACCAGAGGAAGATCTGGAGTAGCCAAGGGTGTCCCATTGAGCATATTTGTGGTTGACTGCCATTGTGAATGCCCCCCCCAAATGAAGGGAGATCTAATTCCCAATATTCTTCAGGAAACAGAGCCCCAGGTTGGAGCCCTGATGTCACTTCCCACCTCTGACTTCTCACCAGTGTGTGTATACTGCCCTTGCCTCAGGAAATTTGCCTGTTCTGGAAATGAGGACAAGTGGGTGTCCCTGCAGCAGCCCCACATACTTGAGAGTGGCCAGGGTAACCCAGCTCTATCTTGGGATTCACTTCACTTGGCTGTTCCCAGGGTGCAGGGGCTGTGTGATTCACCATCCCTGGGACATAAGGTGGCAGGAATAGGGTGACTTGTGGAGGATGACACTGAGGTTGCTTATAAGCCACCATACCTGTGTTCCTGGTCACACAGCCACCTAGGCCAGGCCTCACTGGCCCCCACCTTGGCCATTCAAAGAAATGACCACAGTAGAGGTTGGTGTGAGCTGCTGGGGCAGGGGGATTGCTTCTCAGAAAGGACCTTCCTCTAACCCTCCCAGTAGGGACCTGGGCTTCTGGGAGGACAGGCCCTTTGGTGGCTGTCTGCAGGCTGGTAGGAAGGAGGTTAGTATGAGCCGAAGAGCTCCATTACTGGAACTGGGAGGCGGAGGGGGTGGTGTAAGTAGATGTCACTGAAGGGGTGAGTCAGGCTCCACTGGTAGCATTGAGTCAGCCCCAGGGGAAGAGGGGAAGAGACACAGCCAAGGTCAATCCCAGCAGGGTGGGCCCAGAGCACCTGTCACCTCCCTGGGTCCCCTCTGGAGTATAGAGCCAGTCTCAGTCCTGGCTCCCTCTGAGAGAGGGGCACTCCTCTTACCCTGGTGTAGAGAGGGGAACTGAGGCCCAATTCACTCCTCCCTGGCTGCAAGCCTCTCTTCAGATACTTTGACACCTATCAAGGCACATCCTGTCACAGCCATCTCCTGTCTGCAGAACCTGCTATGGCTTCTAATCCTCTGGGTCCCTGTCAGAGGAATCTTCTGTGACCTGTGGCTCTCCGTCCCAGGACCCTGTGACAAGCCACAACATGATCCTTTTACCAGCTTTGTCCGCCCCAGGCCAGGAGCTAAGAGTCGTGTGTCTTGATAACTGTCCCACCCCGACCCCCAGCAAGAGCTTCTGGATCTTGTCAGGCACACATTGTGTGCAGGCATGATGGCCTCACTGGGACAGGACTCTGACCACACAGTCAGCCTTCAAGAGTGGAACCATTCCTTCTCTTCTTAGGTTAGAGATGAGGAGACAGTGCTGGGAGGCGCTGACTCGAAGGCCCTTCTGTTCTGCAGCAGCAGGAGTGTCACCTGAGGTGTGTCTCAGAGCCCTGCACTCAGGTCAGTCTACTGTGGTGCATACTGGGTTGGCAGGGATGGGAACACCGAGCCACCCGGTCTGTGGTGGAGGAGCTGGCTCCTCCTCCTACTCCATCCTTCCAGTGTTTCCGAAGCTGCAGGTACATTGTCCTCAGAACTCAGTGGGTACCATGGCAGCCCACCTTCTGCCAGCTGGCGATATGGACTCAGCTCCCTGAAGATACCTCATCCCGTCTAGTTTCTTTCACTGAGAGCAGGCAGAGACTTGGGTCAGAGCGTCAGGACAAGAGGGTTCTTTCCCTAGGAATTGGGCTGGAAAATAGACCTCTGAGGTTCAGGGAGTGGGTGGGAACACCTGCATAGCAGCCAGGAGAGTGTTTGTGGGCTCAGCAGTGCTCCCTGCCCTCTTCCTGAAGCAGGATCTCCTCACCAAGAGGGCAGAGTCAGAAGCCTTTGGGCCAGGAGCCCCCACAGTCTTGCTGTGTGTTTGAGGCAAGCTGCTCGTCTCTGGGCCTCGGGTTCCTCTTTGGTAGAGAAGTGCAGTGTGGCTGTCCGCACACCGAGGGAGGGAAGCTGTGGGGTGTATCCACAGGGAAGAATGGAGCTGTCTTTTGGGTTAAACCAAGGGGATGGATGAGATGGACAGGTGAGGCTGTCGGGCTAGGAGCCTGTCCAGGAAAAGGGGCTGGAGGCCTCAGCCTGGCAGCTTCCCAAGCCTTGACAGCCAGACCCAGCTCCCACCAAAGGTCCTGTGACATACTCAGTGCCAGTGATGTTGATTAATGGCCACAGAGTCCATGGGCGCCAGCGGCCACCCCCCCCCCCAGCGGAATCAGCTATGATCTATGGGATTGGGTCCCTCAGGGAGCAACCATCTGAGCTCAGAGAAGCTCCAAAAGTGGGTCAGCACTGGGCGGGGCTTGGATGGAAGCAGCCAACTGGAAGGGAGGGGCTCAGGCTGTCTTCTCTTCCCAGAGGTCAGATGGCATACCTAGGACTTCATGGCAGTGGGACTTGTGACAGTGTTTGTAGCCCAAGAGGCACACACAGTTGTCCCAACTGCTGGCAGGGGTGTTTTCTCCTCTGGCTGATGGTAGAGACCTAAAGCCAAAGCTAGTATGTGGTACTGGATGCTTTAGACTCCAGGTAGCCAGGGCAGGCCTCACAGCTGGGGTGACACAGGGGAAACTAAGGAACGAAGAACCAGTTTGTGTGACTGCTGGGCAAAGTGAGCCTGTGGTGGCACCAAAACTCACATGAGCTGGCCTGTTCAGGGAAAGAAGTGGGGAGGGGCCGAGTGGCGGCAGGGTGTTGAGGGAGGGTGAGGGGCACGGTGCTAGGAATAGAACAGCAATGGAGAGGAACCTTAAAGAGCCTCCTGAATCTCAGAAGTTTAGGGGACTCGAGAGATGGCTCTTCCAGAGGACCCGGGTTCAATTCAAGACTTACATGGCAGCACACAACTGTAACTCCAGTTCCAGGGGATCCGACACCCTTGCACAAGCATACACACAGAGGCAAAAACACCAATGTGCGTAAAAAATAAAAATAAGTAAGTTAATAAAAGAAGTTTAGATCTTGGGGAGGGATGCAGCAGCTCCCTCTCTGATTCACACAGGCCCCTCTGTCCCCCACGAGAGTGAATTGGGGGGGCACTTGGGGAGACAGTCTGAGGAGGCAGCTGTTGCAGATCTGACAAATGATAACTGGCTTGGGTGTGGCATCTAGTCATGGCATGCCTTATTAAAGCCACTTTGGCTCGAGCCCGTGCTCCAGTGCTTCTCACACAGATGTATTTCATTCACTTATGGTCACTCAGCTGGGAAGGAGCTGATTTTGAATTCCAACCCCCTTTTTACGCCTCCCTGAATCCCCATTCCTTCTGGACCCCAAGACTACACCTATTCAAGGTCAAAATTGGATGTTTGAGGCTGCCAGGAGTCCCCACCTCCCTGTCCAGTGAATTTGAACCACATCTGTGTATGCATATGTATGAGCATACACTCCACTCATCAGAGAACTGGGAACAAGCTCAGGCTGGGGGCATACCTGGGTCTAGAGCAGCATATGAGGGTCTGGAGGGCCCAGCCTGGTGCTTACCTGGGTCTGGAGGGCTCAGCCTGGTGCTTACCTGGGTCTGGAGGGCCCAGCCTGGTGCTTACCTGGGTCTGGAGGGCCCAGCCTGGTGCTTACCTGGGTCTGGAGGGGCCCAGCTGTGTGCTTACCTGGGTCTGGAGGGGCCCAGCCTGGTGCTTACCTGGGTCTGGAGGGGCCCCGCCTGGTGCTTACCTGGGTCTGGAGGGACCCAGCCTGGTGCTTACCTGGGTCTGGAGGGGGACCCAGCCTGGTGCTTACCTGGGTCTGGTGGGACCCAGCCTGGTGCTTATCTGGGTCTAGAGGGGCCCAGCCTCGTGCTTTACCTGTGTCTGGAGGGCCCAGATGTGTGCTTACCTGGTCTGAAGGGGACCAGCCTCATACATGCCTGAGTCTGGAGGGTCCAGCCTGGTGCTTACCTGGGTGTGAAAGGGCCCAGCTTGGTGCATGCTTGGCTCTGGAGTGCCCAGCTGTGTGCTTACCTGGGTTTGGAATGGCCCAGCCTGGTGCATGCTTGGCTCTGGAGTGCCCAGCTGTGTGCTTACCTGGGTCTGGAGTGGCCCAGCCTGGTGCATGTCTGGGTCTGGAGGGGCCCAGCTGTGGTCTTCTGGTGCCACCTCTGCTGGTGCTCAGATGCCTGTTGGCAAGGGTGTTAACAGGCATCATGTGGCCACCAGTCCTTGGCCATAACTGACACGTGCTGTCTCTAGGCCACTCATGGCTGCCTAAACAGAGGACTTTCCAGCAGGGTACAGACGGCCATGATGGGAGCTGCCAGCCTGTGGCTCCAGCAGCAAAGGTGGGGGCAGGGGGAGGATTCTTGCTCACAGTGCCAGAGCCCGGCTTGGAGTGGATTGAAGAGGCTTATTCTGGGAGGCTTTCTGGATAAATTGTGGTAAGCCAGGCCCTTCCTGACTTGAACTCCCCGACTGGATACTGACAGTGGAGAGGGGATGATGGATTTGATGGGTTTTAGGGCTAACTGGTCCGAACTTTGCTCCGCATGTCACTAGCTGTATGATCTTGGGCAGCTAATTTCACCTCTGTGAACATTGTTTCATAGGAGGGACAGTCAGCACCCTATTCATGCCACCTCCCCAAAGCTCATCATCTACCTCACCTGACAGAGAGGAAAGACAGTCTGAGTCTCTCCACCCCTTGTGACTGCCTCTGCGTTCCCACTGAGGGAACTGAGCTCCCAGCAGCTGCACTGGCATAAGATCTCACAGCCAGCCACACTTCCCTCTGTCCCTCTCCATCAATCTTTCTTCCTGACCCCCAGCCTGCCTGCTGGTGCAGGGCAGAGGCTGCTCTCAGAAGTGTGTGGTTTCAGCACCATGGCCAGCGGCCAGATGGTGGCCCAGTTTGACGCTTGACTGTCCTTACCTGCTGTGTGGAGGCAGCAGGCACTGGGAGAGTCCCCAAAGCCAAGGGGCCACTTTGGCTTGACATAGAGTCTGTTGAACATAGTGAGCACCTCCTGGGAGGGGAGCAGCCAACATGCCACCTCCAGGTCCAGACACTGCCACCCCCTTTCTAGGCCTTAGCATCACCATGGAAACAGTGCGGGGATGCACTCCCAGAGACCCAGCTTCAGGAAGCTCAGGTTGATATGGCCTTGGGAAGCCCCAGTGCTGGATCTCATGGGATTGGTTTTGCTCCCTACTGCTCTACAAATGAGAAAATGAAGGCCACAGGGAAGGGAAGACTAGGTTCTTGGAATGTCCCAGCTGTAAGGAAGGCTCCTAGGTGACAGCTGACCTCACTGCTCCACTGTGTAGATAGAAAGTGTGTATCTTTGGAGACCTGCACTAGCTGCCTGGAAACCCAATCCTAGAAGAATCTGACTCTCTTCTCGCTGGATGTGTGATGAATATGTGGGGTTTGTCTCAGTACACCCACTCCACCCCACTGTCGGTAGAGACTGAGGTCTGGGCCAAGGCTCATGGTCACAGTATATCATGTGGACATGGACATAGTTGTCCAGGGTTCAGATCCAGCCCTTCGCTCTCCAGCCATGAGACCTGGCTGCTTGTCTGTGAAATGGGAGAAAACAGGACCCACATCACATGGTATTAGGATGGACTCAGACAGGACAGGCCTGAGCTTTGTTGTTGGGAGCTTCCTTGTCAGCAGTCACCTGTTGTCAACCCCCTGGTAAATTCGTGTGAACAGCTGCATCGGTTGAACAGCAGAATACCTGCCGGGCCACTACAGGGACTTTCTCCAGGCCAAGAGGACAGCTTCCCAACTGGTTCCATTCTTCATTATGCAGATGTTTGCTCCCCACCTGCGTGGCCAGAGGTCCTGCCTTGGAATTTATCCTGCATTGGAATCCTTTGGGCAGAGCTCAAGGTGTGTGCAGGACTCTGACCCCACACTGGATAATGGGGGAGACCAGGCCAGCTGTCTGGGAGGCTCAGGAAGAGCTGCTTGCATCCATGGAGCTGGTGGGCTGATGAGGCAGCCCCGAACAGGCCTCAACAGGCAGGTACTGGTAGCTTGGCACCAGCACCCAGGCTCAAGCAGAGGCATAGGGAAGGCCTCTGGCATGCCATGGGATCCCACGGAGAGCATGCAGAGTGAGGAGGGTGTTCACAGCTGAGATTGGCAGATGGTTCTGCGGATGGAGGAGCAGAGCCCACGACACGGTGCAGGCAGGAGAAACAGGTTGTGCCTGGAGTGTGGAGTGGGCTGAGGAGCTGCAGATCTTCGCAGAGGAGGAGGCTCATCTGTGATGCCGTGTCTTACACAAGCCCCTTTGTTTTCTTGCTGGCTTCCCTGGCACAGCTCAAGGAGTTCCAGACCTCTAGACACCACCCTGACCCCACCTCATGCCTGCCAGCCCCAGTCCTTACCCACCCACCACTCTGCTCTAGAAACTGAGTCATACTCTGACCTTGAAGTCTGTTCCAGTGAAATGGATCCCGCAATGGGCAAGGGTGGGTTGAGAATGAGAGGTACTGATTAGAGGAATGAGGTTTCTTCTAATAGGATTGTCAGTGCTGCTGCTGCTGCTGCTGGAGACTCTCGGGGAGAAATAGTCAGGGGGGGCCGTCAAGGGAGCTTGAGAGGACACCCCAGCTCTGAGACCGTAATGTGTGGGGACCTTTGCCCCCACCCAGCCTTTCCTTTTTCCTTGAGTCCTGCCTGAGTGGGTGCCTAGGCCATTCTTTCTTGCTCTCACTGGGCTCTGTGTGGCTGCCAGATGTGTGGGTGGTACTCGTGGACATTGGGGTAGGAGCTTGGGAGGACTGAGCGGCCGGGGGGGCACCACTGCCTACTCCCAGCGGTGGCCAAGGCTGTCAGGAGAGGCAGGGCCCTGACCTGCTGATTGCGTGGAGCTCAGTGGTAGTGCTGGGTGAGGAGTGTAGCTGCAGTGGGGAAAGGAGAGACTCTGCCATCTCCAGAGTGGCCGTGAAGGGAGTTGGGCAGATGGGTCAAACAGGGAAAGGGTGCTGAGCATAGCCAATAGGATCTGTAGTCTCCTGTTCATTTGCCATTTATTCGGCAGATGCAGAGTGAGCACTTACCCTGGGCTGGCCCTGGGAGCTGTGGAGAACGAGTGAGATGTGGTCTTCTCTCACATAGGCTTCATGGTCAGCGTTTAAAAAGAACATTTTCATGGGAAAGCTGTGAATCTCTGCCTCTGAGCGACAACCCCCCAAATAATAGCTTAAACAAGACGAAATGTGCTCCTGTCCCACATGTGAGTTTCTTCCTTGCAGATGTAGGGAGGGAACCGTCCTGTGCTGGCTGTCCCCTTACCCTGTGACCATGAGGCCTCTACCAAGATAACTAACACCACCCAGCAATAGGGTAGCATCCAGAAAGGCTTCCTCAGAAGCCTGCTTTCCCCACTGACCCTTGAGCAGCATGTGAAGCCAGGGTGGGGTGGGAAGTGCAGAGTTCTGTGCTGGCCAGCATCTGAGACCAGTCTCTCCCGGAGGACACACCAACCCCCAGGATCCCTGAGTCTTGGGGCCTCCAGTCCTTTCCCTGGAGAGCTCTCATTCAGTGTCCTACCTGCTTAGGGTATCCAGAGTGATGTCTGTGTTGGCTCACAGGCCTGCCTGCTTCTCTCCCTGACCTGAGAATGATGGCATCATCCTTTGGAGGGCTCCCTGGAACACCGCTCCCCCGGTACTTTCTAAAAGTGCAGTTTCCATACCAGTCCTCTTAGGTACCCATCCAGGCGAGATCCTACAGATTTACATAGTGTGCACTGCAACCAGCACCACCATCCAGGTTTCCTTTGCCCATTGGCCGCCAATCACACACACACACACACACACACACACACACACACACACGCACGCACGCACGCACGCACGCACGCACATTCCTGGTCATCGATTTCTTTCTGTCTCTACAATTTTGCTTTTTCTAGAAAGATCATATAAACAAACATGCAGTGACACATAATCTTGTGTCTAGCTTCTTGCACTCAGCTTAAATTTTTGGTATTCATCTATATTTTTTGCACACACTGGATCTTACCCTTTTTAAGTGCTCAACACTATTCCATTTCATAGAGGTTTTACACACACACACACACACACACACACACACACACACACACTGCTTTGTTGATCTTCTGCTTGGATGAAGCAATTGGATGTTTTTGGCTTGAGACTATGATGAACAATTCTCTTGTCCCTTGATTCTGTGGTCACAGGGGAAACCAGCCACAGAGGACGACATCTGTGTCTGCCTTCGATGAGGGGTTGCATGTCCTAGAAACCTGAAATATTTGCCATTGGCCCTTAAATAGTGGTTTGACCATGTTAAAGCTGAAAGTCAGGGACTCCACAATCCTCTCCTACTCATCAGGACTGAGGGCTGGAAGCTGTTCCCCACCACCTCCTCACCCTGTAGGCCACTACACACAAGTTTGAGTGGTTTCTGTAGTCTTTAAAGATTGTGTGTGTGTGTGTGTGTGTGTGTGTGTGTGTGTGTGTAAGAGAGAGAGAGAGAGAGAGAGAGAGTGCACGTACAGATATGTGAAGGTCAAAGGTTGGTGCAATGTGTTTAGACTAGCTGGAGAGTAGGCTCCAGGGATGCACCTGTTCTTGTTCTGCTCTCTCTCTCTCTCTCTCTCTCTCTCTCTCTCTCTCTCTCTCTCTCTCTTACACACACACACACACACACACACACACACACACACACACACAGCTGCGAGGTAACAGATACACTGCAGGCCCAGCTTTTACATGGGATCTCAGGATCCTCACCGTGCATGACAAGCACTTTACTGACCAAGCCCTGAACCATGAACCATCTCTCCAGTTCCTTGTCTTTGTTTTTGTTTTTGAAGCAGAGTCTCATGTATCCCAGGCTACCTTGAATCTGACCTGAAGTTGAGAATTACCTTGAACTTCTGACCCTCCTGCTCCAGCATGGATTAGTACATAAGCCACCATGCCTGATTTTATGCAAAGCTGGGGATCCAAGGGACTCAGAACTTTGTGCATTCTAGGCAAGAACTCCACCCAGCCCCCTGGCTGAGTCTCTTGACTCAGAACCCAGACAGAGCACTTTTATTCTCCTGGATCTTACCACCACCTTAAGTCTGCCCCACTGCGCTGGCAGGTGCGTGTTTTCCACAGGAAATCAACCAAGTACTTGGGCTCCCACTGCCCTCAGAGAAAAGACCACAGTCTCTGAAGGTCAGGACAAGACCTTCTGGATGATTGGGTCCTTTCCAGGCCTATCCACCTCCCCATTCCCCCCTTCTCTGGAGTCTACAGGCTGGCTCCCTACTTTGCAGAAGTTTCCCAAACATGGCATGCGTTATCCCTGTTTGTTTCCCACCTGCCTACCTGGTGGCTTCCTGTGGCTCCTCTTGGGCCCAGGCAGACCCTCTTTTCCCATATGTCCAAAACACTCCCCACCCCCAGGCTGGCTGCTGGTCCCCAATAGCCCTGGACTTCCACTGCAATGTCTGTTTACATATCTGCCACCCCCATGGGATTGGGTGTTCCAGGGACATTGCCTGACTCATCTTGTCCTCATTGTGGCCCAGTTTGGGGCCACTTACGGAGTAGGAGCCCAAATGTTTGTGTGCAGGGCACCGTGTTCTCTGCATTTGCGCCAGGGCCCGAAGGAATTGGATGAGGCTTCAAGGGGGGGTGGGTAGCTGTGAAGCACAAATGGATGACAGTGAGTAAGAGTTAAGGGCCATGACACTCAGCAGTGATCTGCCCTCGGCAGAATTCCCTGGCTCCTCCAGACCACGCACTTGTCTTGAACATTAGTGTAAGGTGCACCCCCGCCACACTGTTCTGTAAGAACAAAGACAAGCATGCCTGGCTCTTGTCCACATCTGGCCCAGGGCAGGAGGCTGCCAGATGTTTTTTGAGTGACCTGACCTTGGGCTGTAGACAAGCAGCTAAGTGGAGGGTGTGGCATAGCCTCTTGTTTGAAAGCCAGCCAGTGGTTTATGGTTCAGCTCTTTCTAGCAAGGCAACAGTGTGTTTAGTGTACTGTGAACACCCTGGAAATGGGATCTGAGGTTGAGGTGCCAAAGACCACCTGGTCCTGAACCAGCAGGGGGACAGCCATGAGCCACGTTAGACTGCTGCTGTTAGACTTTATAGATCAGTTCTCAAGCCCAGTGTCCTGCAGCTCTGTGTGTGGACAGTGTGCATCAGGGTATTTCTGTTGTAGTGTCCTCCACACTTGGAAAATATGCATCCACGGAATGTGTGAATTTGATCATGGGGGACACTTCTGACTCTGGGGTGAGTCCTGGGGCTTGAATGTCACTCACCTGAGTTTGCTTCTGCTTAGGCATTCGCTTACTGCACAACCTGAGGCCATACAGTGTCCTCTGATGCAAAATGGGTGACCAGCAGCCTGCAGAGCTGTGAGGGGTAGAGGAAGAAACAGAGGCCTCTGGAATGGTGACATGTGTCAGGATCTGCTGCGACTGCTGACGGACAGGCCTTGCCCTGCAGCTGTGAGAGATGACAGGCATCCAGATCAGGCACTTGAAGAGGAGCCTTCCCACCTGGCACCAGCTCCCAGCTCTAGCTCAGGACAACTGCCTCTGTTTCTCCAAAACAAGGATGGGGCTAGGATCTCATGGCTGCTGGGGGTGAGGAAGGATAAGGACAGAGTTCAGAGCTGGGGCTGACCTCCCTGACCAGTCTTGGGCTCTGGCCAGCCCACTGCATCCTGCACAAACAGAATCAAGCCCACCAGCCATTGACCATGGGTTTAGCAGCCAAGGCGGGTGGCGCCTCCTCTCGGCAAAACATTCCACAGCCTGGCAGCTGACTGGTGGGCGTTCACAATTCTTTATAGCCATCCTAGCCACGCCAATTGTATGCTGAAATTGTCAAGACCTTCAGTACAATGAGATATTTTGAGAGAGGAAGAGAGTTCATTTGCATACCTTTTATTATAGCATTGTTATAATTCTACTTTATTATTAGTTATTGTTTTTAATTTCTACTCTGCCTACTTCTGATTGAAGCTTTATCACAGATGTGTGAACAGGACAGGGCACGGTGTGCACAGAGCTCTGTACTTTCTGAAGTTAGGGAGTATACGGGGGGGGGGGGGTCTAGGGATGTCCCCCTGGAAGGGAGAGGAGGATGAGAAGCCACTGGGCTGAGAAGAATGAATAGGTGTGTAGAGGCTTTTGTGGCTCTCACATCAGATCTTGGTAAGAGGCACACAGTATTCCCATTTCACAGATGTGAACTGGGGTCACCCCTCCAAGGTCAGTAGCTGCCAGGCAGGATTGGGATCGACCAACAGGATGTGCAGCTCCAGAGTTGATGCTTGAGAAGGTCCTAAGTCTCACTTGGTCCTCCAGGTATCTTTGGAGTCAGCCACAGTGGACCCTTTCATCCTGTCCTCTGCCTGGTCAAATTCCACCTCTTCCCTGTGTCACCGGTCCCTTCTTACATCTGTGCTTCATTTAGCCCTGTGCCTCACAGGTTTCTGTCCTCACATGTCAGCTCTTGGGTGAGAATAAGACCGAGAGTGGTCTCTGTGTCAGTTTTCATACTATCATGTCCAGTGAAGGCTTTCGTTACCAGTGGCCTTGAAGGTGGACTCTGAGTAACTGACAGCAGCTGGTATGGACCTGTAGACTAGGAACAGACAGGTAGTTTGGTGGCTTGTGTTCTAGTGCTGAGAGAGATGGTGGTGGGAATAGGAGAGGCAGTAGTCTGGGAGGCTTGTGGCAGAGTCAGGAAGCAGGGTTTCTGGAGGGATGCAAGAAGGGAGTTGGGATGGTGCCCATATTTCTGTTATAGGGGCTCCAGCGATTGATGGCATCATGGGGAGAGGTGGGCTGCAGGGAGGGGTGGGACCCATTTGGGTATGTGGATATGTTCTGAGGAGCCTGAGGCAGGGCTAGGAGGCAGTTGGGAGAGGGGCTTTGTGGAATAGACTGAGGAGCCTAGGGTTTGGGGTGAGTAGGAGGGAGGCGCTTGTCACTGAGTAGGAGGCCAGCTGGTCATGCCTTGGCATTGAGTGAGGAGGCCTGAGACAGCGGAAGGACAAGTTGGTGAGGCAGGACAGGCTGACAGAGGAGAGCCTGGGACATGAGGGGCCGTCAGTGCTGCTTTTAGAGCCTACTTAGCCTGGTGGGTGGTGGTGGCACACACCTTGAATCCCAGCACTCAGGAGGCAGAGAAAGGCAAATCTCTGAGTTCAAGGCCAGCTTGGTCTACAGAGTAAGTTCCAGGACATCTAAAGACACCTGCCTGGAAAAACCAAAACAAACAGACACTTTCCCATTTCAGTTTATTGAGCTAAAATTGCCTATTTAAGTCTGATTTGCAAGTTGAAGTTTTGGACAACAAACACTACTGAAGCTGCATGAGGAGGCAAGGCCGACAGCTTTGGAGGTGGTCTGGCCGAGTCCTGTTGGAAGGCCCTACTCCCTGTGCCCTGGAGCTACCAAGGACTCCACCTATCAGCTGTGGCCTGAGCCCCCTCCACTCATGTCTTGAAAGGATCCTTCCACAGCAGTGGATGTGGGGGGCAGTTGGGCCATGGGAGGCCGCAGTATTTGGAGCAGAGATGGTGGTTCTGTAAGAAAGATGGTTCTAGGTGCCGGGATCATTTGAAAGATGTGCAGCAGTCTTCAAGACAGGAACGGGCTGTTTTGTTTTGTTTTGATTTGTTTTACGTAGAAGATAAGAGGCAACGGACAAGAGAGAACAAGAGCTCCTGGTCACCTGGTGGTAACCCAGGAAGGTGACCAGGTTAAGGATGGCAGAGGAGGTTAGAGTCTGGGGAAGTTCACCCCAGGGTTTTACTCACATAGGGTGTGAGATGGGCACAGGGCAGCCCATGGCTGTCATAGGACGTCTGAGGGGTGAGGTGGGCTGGAGAGAAATGTCAGGGCTGCGAGAGAAGCAGGGGAAACCCGGAGCTCATCAGTGGGTCGGTAAATATCCACTTACCATCGTAAATATTCACTAAATGTTACCTTTGTTGATCAGCTCCAAATGCTAGCTGCTCTGTCTGTGACTCAGGGAATGGACAGAACTCTGACTTGGGTTGGGGGTGGAGCAATTTGTGGGAGGGGCCAACAAGCTATGTGTCCTGTTCCATAATGATACTGAGAGAATGGCAGGCCACACTCTTGGGCACTAGGGATGTTCAATGGAATGGTTGGGGAGTAACAGCGTCTTGTGTTCCTCTGAGCCCCACAGGGCTGCCTGAGGGAGGATTTCAAATCACCCCACCTCAGGTATCAGCAACTAGGCAAAGAGAAGTTAAGAAATTTGCCCAGAAGACTGGGCCAACCACACCTTTAAACCCAACACTAAGGAGGCAGAGGCAAGCAGATCTTTTTGAGTTGAAGGCCAACCTGGCCTACATGGTAAGTTCCCGGTGGGTCAGAGTTCCACAGTGAGACAGTGTGTCAGAACAAAACAAAAATATGAAGAAGCTTGCCTGGGGGCACTCATCTTCATAACTGAGAGTCTGAAGTTTGTTTGTTTGTTTTTGTTTTTCAAGATAGGCTTTCGCTGTAGCTTTGGAGCCTGTCCTGGAACTTGCTCTGTAGACCAGGCTGGCCTCGAACTCACAGAAATCCACCTGCCTCTGCCTCCCGAGTGCTGGGATTAAAGGCATGTGCTGCCACTTCCTGGCCTGAGCCTGAAGTTTTCCATTGAGTCTCTGGTCTTTAGTTAGAAATTATTGCTGTCAGGTTATACTGCCGTCATTGACTGGTGTACTCGGAGGCCTGGCCCACTCCTTTAGTCAAGCAGTCAGTGCCAGAAAGGTTGTGAAGGAAGTGAGAATAAGGCTTGAGGACATCTGGGCCACCGATGTGCTGGGCAAGGAAGAGCACAGGCAAAGGACCCGAGGCAAGCTCGTGCCTGGGGTGTCTAATGAAGAGCATGAAGGCCAGAGGACCTGGAGCAAAGGAAGCAAGCGGGAGTGAAGGCTCCAACTCGGCTGATCTAAGGCTGCCTGTGGTGGTTGAAAGGTTGTTGGCTTATACATGAGGTGAAGTGAAGCCCCGGAGATTTTAGAGCTGAGGAGGGGTAAGATCTGACTTGAATTCTAACCTGACAGCTCTGGCTTCTGTGCTTGGAGCAAGAGTAAAAAAAAAAAAAAAAAAAAATGAGAAGCCCAGAGCCAACATGGATAATCCACTCAGTGCGTGGCAGTGGCTGAAGGGCAGGTGGGTCCCTTGCAGCGTCTCAGCCTGGATGTTGGAAGGGAGAGATGTCGAGAATGACACCAGAGCTTGCGCATCGGTGACTGGAAAGATGGGGTTCTGGGGAGACAGGTAGCCGTGGGAGGAATGCTTCGTGAAGGACTTCTCACCTCCATTATCCCTGCTAATCCCTGGGTTCCTACAGGGGTGGGAATTGGGACTCACTTACACAGCCATCTCAGGATTGCATGGCTAGAAGGGAATGGAGCCACAACCTAGGACCAAGTGTGTACACTGGGGTTTGTGATTCTGGCTCAACATTTCAATTAGCAAGGGCCTCCTAGGTGCCAAGTGTCATGCTGTGTGCTGGCACCAATGGGTGAAGGGAGCATGCTTCACTCTGGTGGCATCTCAGTCTGAAGGAGCAGCAGTATCCATGATGCTGGAATGGAACCTAGGGACAGTGTGTTCAGCAATAGGAAAGGATGCCCCAAAAGGTCCTGGGGCGAGTGGGAGCCTAACCAGTCAGGCATCTGGTGGCTTCCTGGAAGCACACAGACTTCTGGGAATGAGGACTTCTTGGAAGCACATTTGTGGGTTTTCCCTATGGAACTCCAAGGAGGCCACAGGCTCTCGGATTATGGGTGGCTACCAAGTTTTGTTTTGTTTTTTTTTTCCCCCCAAAGGATTTAACAGTAACTCACATGCCATGTTTTGCTAATTGAAAGTGTTCTGTTAAATGGCTTTTAGCTCATACACAAAGCTGTGAGTCCATCACCACAGTCCATTTCAGAACCTCTCCTTTGCCCCAGAAAGTGCTCCCGCTGCTCAGCTCTCATCCTCGCCATAGCTCTTAGCAGCCAAGACCAGACTTGATTCTACTTTCCATTTCTACAAAGCCAAAGCCACCTGTGATATCTGTGTCGGTGGCATTGGGCAAGGTGAGGCCTTTTTTTGTATGGAACCTTTTTTATCTTTGCCTTGTATGCAGACTTCTGTGTTAGAAGTCTAAGACTTAATGGTGTCACAGACATCAGGGGCCTAGGGCCTGTTACCCTTCATATAGAAGGGGAAATGGGGAGACTTTCAGCCTTCCCTCAGCAAGCAAACTTGGGGGCTCCAAAGGGGCTTAGAGACCTCCAGGTCAGGATGCTTCCCTCTGTTGCTAACTCTCCCTTCAGCTGCAATGCTGGGTGAATTGGGCTCCCAGTGGTAACCGGTGGGAATGGCATCTCCCCCAGCCGTGGCATTGAATGTGCTGTGGATTTTCACACCCCGAGATGCACTTGGAGATCTTGCATGCATACTTCTGAGCCTATGTCCTCTCATTGAGAATGTTGAGTCCCCACCCATGTCTTCTTTCCTGCTACCCAAACCCTTGCTGGTCCTACCTGTTTTTCTTGGCTGGGAACATTCTTCCTCAGGGAGATGGGCTTCATTGTCCCAGAACCAGAGGTCTGGGTTAGAGAATGCAGCCCTGGCCTCATTGGTGATCAGTGTACATTTCTCATCAAAGGCAGGTCAGGGTTCTGAGGAGGTTTGGAGACACCCATCAAGACTCTTCTTCCTGCCCTGCCAGGCGGTGTGCCTCAGTTTCTCTCTTTGAAAAGGAGGAAATGAAGTGTGTTGTACATGTGGCATCGTGGGAACTGATGCTTGGGAGGTGCCGTTTCTGGGCCGACCCTGGGGAGAGTTTGGGAGGGCATCCTCAGGCCTGGGGACAAGCAGGTGAAGATGAGTATTCCAGTTTCAGCTGCCCTTCCTATTTCTTCCTGTGGTGAACTGGTCCCTGTGTCTCCTCCCAGCACTTGGTAGAGGGACCAAGTCCAAACCCTAGTCTAGCTTCTCAGATTCTGGTCCTCACACCAAAGCTGCCTTGGTCTCTCAGTCTCAGTTTTGTGACCTGTATAATGGGAGCGCAGAGGGACATCTTCTGAGGCCTCCAGGGCTGCTAGCTGCCTCCTAGGTAGGTGTGCAGTGGAGGGCACAGGAGAATGGCACCTCCCAGGGTTTTCCCAAGGATTTACCTTGTGCCAGCATCCTGCCTGCGTTACCTTCTGAGACCTCCTAGCAGCTCTCAGAATACTGTTAACAAGAAGAGAAACCTCTCCATTATCCCCTCATTGAGAGAATGGCCAGGCTGAGATTTGAACTCACGGTGGTGTGACTTTGGCCCCTCTCCTATCTTCTCTCATGTGGTGGAAAGAGGGGAGGGGCAAAAGGAGCAAACTGAGGAAGGACTTGGGAACCTAGCTTCCCCACTGCTGGCTGCTGCAGGGATTCTGTGGGTGGTGGGAAAGGCATTGTAAATATGCATGACATGCAAATCTACCTCTAAAAACAACGTGGGCCTCCCATGAGCTGGGGTGCCAGGGTTCTCTGGAAAATACAGTCTTACACAAACACTTGGGTTTCTATGACAACTGTGCCGACTTGCCCCTTCCCTAGGGCTAGTCTGAAGGTGTCAAGGTACGGTGCTCATTTCTGGCTAATCAGTGTTCCTCCTGTGTCCTGCAGGCACTGGTGCTGCCCTCTGCCTGGAGCCTGGTGGCCCCCCTGTGTGATGCCTCTGATGGAGTGCTGGAGGGATGTGTGTGGCAGTCCTTGGTCCCACACCCACTTCTGAGGTGTCATCTGCAGCACACTTGCCCGCTACCATTTTTCCTGTGCACGTAGCTCCCTGGCCGGTAAGTACAGCCACAGCCCCGAGCACCTCACCCACTATGGTGCTTGCCACCACGGGGGAATGCCCAGCCTTCCCACTCGAAGCACCCACGAGCTGGCAGAGGGGCCTCGACAAGTGTGTTCCTGTCTGGGCACAACTTATAGCTTAACCAGCTGGGTGTATTCATCCTCCTGACAACTCTGGAGGTGGACATGGTGAGGATACCCTTTCCCAGTGAGGGAAAGCCTGCCTGAGGATGGACAGTGAGCTCTACACATTTCAAATGCCACACCCAGGGCTGGGGCAGGTGATGGGCACAGGCTCGGGAGGGGGAGGGGAGTACAGAGCCTTGCTGCAGACTGTGGCACGACAGTGCTCCTCCTCCAGCTCCACCTGCCTAAACTCACGGTGAGGTGCTGGGCCCAACCCCGTCTCTGACTGTCCCTCCCACCCACAGTCCTCACGAAGCCTAGTTCCTCCGTCATCCTTCCCACAGAGCAGGGACAGCCACCTCAGGCCCACGTGATGCCAACCACAGTACCTGTTCTCTAACACACACACACCCCTCGGCCCCACCAGAGTCCTCCTGGCACAATAAGTCCAGTTCACAAGTGAGGAAACCCGATGGCTCCCTGTCATCATCCTGCCTACATTATGGGACCCTGGATTGAAGATCTGCCTTCTTCAGTGGCCTCAGCTTCTCAGGGGCCAGCATCAAGAGAGGGAGTTGGGCAAGTGGGCCTCCTTCATGGTCTTTCACCAGATTCCACCAGGACCCAGGAACCCATCAGCCTTCTGGGGTCCCAGAGAGCTGCTCCAGTGGCCCTCCTCACAGTGCCAGCCCCTTTGCTTCCAACTCTCCCATCTGCCAACAGCTGCCAGCTTCCTTGATGAGATGGTTATGAGAAGGGAAAAGTCTGGTAAATATGCATAATATGCAAATATCTAGGATAACATAAAAAAAAAAACCCTTGAAGTTCACTGTCAGTAATGGGTGTGGAAGTCTGTCGTTGAGAGCCAGACGTTGCACATTTGTGTGGTGCCAGCCTTATTGTTAATAACTTTGAGGGGGCCTCATTAATTAGTGCCCCCACACCAGCTCAGTCGTCGTCCCCCCTCCCCCCTGGGTTGGCCTGGGTCTGTTGTAGCAACCAGAGATAGCTGTTGTATTTGGCTGAGAAGCTGTCACCACAGAAGTGTTGAGGACATGGTGGTCTGAGAGCAGAGAGTGCCTGAGGCAAAACATGCTGGGTTTGCTCAAGGCAGGCCCAGGTCTCCCTGAGGACAATGTCTATTGCGGGGCCAGCCTGTGAGGTAGTGGGTATTTCTTGAGCAGTTACTGGGTGCCTGGCATGTGGTGAATGCCTGATACTCTGCGGTATTTCTGCTCAATTCCCCATCAGCTCACAGAGGCCTTGGCCTCTGATGAGCACTGCTCCAGGGCCTCCTCTGCCCTAGGGCAGATTCTGGAGGCACAGCTGTTGTTGCTTACAGCCCCCTTGTGTGTGGACCAGTGACGGAGATGGGATTCCTTGGCACTCAGAGGGAGCAGCCGTCAGGATCACGTGGAAAGATGGAGGCCGGGGTGGCGCGAGGGAGGTGTTACTGCTGCGATTTTGCTAACAAGCTGGTTATTTAAGGATCTGGGAAGCCATCAGGGAGCCACTGTGCCTGGGCAGAGGCGGCTGGGAGGACAAGGTCCCCAGGGAATCGAGGTCAGGAAACCAGCCACACACTGATCAATGGATTGATTGAGTCTTGTCCACTTACAGACAGTAGTAACAGTACCATGAAAGTCTGGGAAAAGATCCACTGTCTGTGTCAAAGAGGACCTGTGAGCTGGAAAACACAAGGGACTTGTAGGGCAGCAGAACTCTGACTATGGGCCTGGGGGTGGGCGCAGCCTTGGCCTGTGGTCACTTACCACAGTCAACCTTTTGTCTTGCACGAGTTCCTTGTGGTAGTGTATGTCACAGTAAAGTGACAAAAACACCTGCAGCTCTAACAATAACAGCTACCATTTAGTGACAATTAAGTACCAGGATTTTCCTGTTTTCTAAAAAAGAAATATTATTTATACATGTATGTATTATTTTAATTATTTATTTTGGGACAGGGTCTTTCTATGTAGCCCTAGCTGACCCGGAACTCACTGTGTAGACCGGGCTGGTCTCAAACTCATTGAGATTCACCTGCCTCTACCTCCCACGTATTGAGATTACAGACATGTACCATCACACCTGGCTTATTGACTTAATTTTGCTGTGATGGAGCCCAGGAGCTTGGAACTGCTAGGCAGGTGCTCCGCCAGCAAGCTACATCCCAGCCTAGCATCATGTCAAATCTTCCACAGATTTTCTCATTGTACCCATTGTACAGAAGGGGCCAGTAAGGCTTCCAGGGTAAAGCTACTTGACATATGTCTAGAACTAGACAGGTAGGTGACTCAGGCCTCAAGAGCAAGGACGAGGAGTGAGAAGCTACCCCAGGGGGTCAGGCTGGGCCCTTTGTTGCTCTCTGCTGTTCCTGTGCCTCTTGCATATTTGAGGTGTGGGAAGCTAGGCAGGTATCTGTGGTCATGGGCAGCTAGAGGACTAGGCCCCTGACAAGGGCCAGTGTAGGACGTTTGGTCATTAACAAATGGTCCAGATAGGGTCAAGACATCCTAAGGGACAGCTGGAGAGGGGATGAGGAAGACTGAAGTTCATTCTAGGTAAAAAGAGGTCATCCAGAGGAGGCAGGCTCAGACCCATCCTCTAAAATCACTGCCTGCAGGCCTACTATGTACTGAATGTATCACTTTGTCAATCTCAGAACAACCCTATAGAAATAGCACTGTCGCCCTGCTGGGCAGATAGAGGGGCTGAGTCTGGAGAGAAGTGACTAGCTTGAGGCTTGGAGGGCTGTGATGGTGAGTGATGGTGCCACCTCACTCCTGGAAATTCTGTATGGTAAGCAAGCTGGACCCAGTGCCAAGGAGCCCTGCAGAGCTTGAACTGCATGTAGCTGGAATCACACTCAAACCATACTGCAGAGCAATAGGTCCAGCTGGTGCTGGGGACAGCCCTAAAGCATGGCATGCGGTGGGTTCTCCAAGGCCTGAAGCTGGCAGCCCGTTCTGCTCTTCGGGCGCCAGCCCCAGAGGCACCCCTACATTCCGAGCAGGTTTATTGAGAACAGTTGCACTTGTCAGTGCCCCTCCTAGAGCACTCAGGCTTGGGGAAGGACTGGCGTTACACAACCACCCACGTAAGTAGAGAGTGAGAGGGGACAGGACCAGCGCAGTGGAGCAGATTAACAGCTCAGGGCCACACTGTGCCATGGGACTGCCTTACAGGACTCAGATCAGCCTTGCTAGGGCGCCCTGGGTAGTGTTGGTAGTAGCAGGGCAATTGGGAACAGGCCACTTGTCCATCACCAGGGGACTAGTTAAATCTGCTTGCTGCAGCTGTACAGTGGTGCCTGCTGTGGCTGTTAGAAACGGGGCCGATCTAAATTTACTGTTGGAGAAAGAACTTCATAGTGTGTGATGGATAAAGAGGTTATAAGCCAGCATGGGTAACACGAGGCCATTTTCATCAGGTTTGTAAGTTTCTAGAAGCTGTTCCCAGTGCTTCCCCTGGTGCAGTCGGACCTGAGGGATTGGAAAATCAGATCGGGCTGTGCCTCATTTCTGTTCCTTCTTGGCTGTATGACCTTGGGCAAGTCACTTGCTTTCTGTGGGGCTGTTTTCTGAAAAACAAAGAGATGGATAGCATCAGTGTGTGTGGAGATCTAGACAGGACTAGAACAGTACCAGGATGGCATCGCAGGTGTTCACTGCCATGGCCACTGTGTACTCATGACATCCTGCCAGCCTCTCCTGGGTTGCCTCTTTCCTGGGTCACAGCCATGAGGCCCAGGAGTACAGCATAGCTCTGTGCACAGGGCCAGCAAAAGCCCAGATCAGCAATGCCCCTGCCCCAAGCCTTATCCACTCTCCTTGACCTACTAACGTGCCTCACCAGAGAATACTGTCCCCAAAGACATTGCTGCTGGAGACATGTTGGCCCTGGAGCTGCCACTAAATCTGTCTGGAAAGATAGGCAATGCCTTCTAGATGCCCGGAACCTTAAATCTCAAGCAGAGAAACTCCAGCTCAGGAAGCTGAACTTTCAGAGTCACGGGCTCTCCATCATGAGAAATCCAACACATGTGAGCATGGGCATTTATTTCACAAACACCCTCACCACACCTCCCTTGATGATGGTGATAAATTAGAAACTACCCAATTATCTGTCTGGGAGAGATGGCTAAATAAATTCTGTCCAGCAGCTGACAGCATTCTCTGTACCGTGGAGACAGCACTGTAGCTCTGTCCTTGTTGACATGGAAACATGTCGGTGGCACATTGTTGAGGGAAAAATAGAAGATTAAAAAAAAAAAAAAAAAAAAAAAAAACAGGAGGTTAAGCATGGGGGCTGTCAAGATGGCTGAGTGAGTGAAGGCACTTTCCAGCAAGCCTGAGCACCTGAGTTCAATCCTTAGGACCCACATGGTAGACAGAGACAGACGACTCACACACACACACGCACGCACGCACGCACATGCGCGTGCACACACAACTCAACACAAGTAAATGAATGTAGTTTTAAAAAATGATGCATTGATCTCAAAGTTTGAGGCCAGCCTGGTCTACATAGTGAGTTCCAGGACAGCCAGAGCTACATAGTGAGACCCTGTCCAGAAGAAAAAATAAAAATGATAACATTGTTGCAGGATCCCTGGATTTGCAGTCTTTTGTGAATGCTAGGACCAAGGTGGGTGGAACAGGGTACTTATTTAGATATCCACTGATTCTTTTTCATTTTTATAGAAAAATGTGTATATTCTTTTTCCTAGTCAGAGACATGTCTGGATCTGGAAGGGCAGTCATTAAACCATTCGTAGTGATGTCCTCTGATGTGGAGGGAGGGTGGGCGCTAATTTAATTTTTACTCATTTCCTCCAGGATCTTTTTAGTACAAGTGACAGAAAACCCATACCTAGCTTGCAGCCAGGGTAGGGGTGGGGGTTGTAACTGTGAAATTCAGGCTCTCCTGGCTCCAGGGGCTCAGATGTATTACCAGGACCGGATTGCTTAGCAGTGGCTCCTGGGTGTGGCTCCAGCTCTCACAGAGATGTCCTGTGTAAATGACAAGATAGATTTCTGTCAGGAGGAGTCAGTGTGAATTCTTCCCAGGCAGCTAAACTCCAATTCCCAGAACCAAGTCGTCATGTAGATTGGCCAGTTTCTAGGATGTGCCCACCCCTCAATCAGTTGCTGTTGTTAGGGATGCTCGGTGCTCTGATTGGCAGCCCAGACCTATGCACTGCCCTCGAGGAACAGAGTGAGCTGATGCTCACTACTGTGGCCATATGTGGTTACCCATCACATTTCTCTGTTTATAGTATCTGAATTCCCCAAGATATGTGACTTTGTTCTTGGTTTGGGGGTTTTTTGAAATAGGGTCTCACTGTGCAGACCAGGCTATTTTAAACTCAGGATTCTCCTGTTTCAACTTCCTCTTTCTTAGAGACTTATTTATTATGTATTCAGTGTTCTGCCTGCATGTATGCCTGCAGGCCAGAGGAAGGTACCCGATCTCATTACAGATGGTTGTGAGACACCATGTAGTTGCTGGGAATTGAACTCAGGACCTTCGGAAGAGCAGGCAGTGCTCTTAACCGCTGAGCCATCTCTTCAGGCTCAAGCTTCTTATTCATCCATCCATCCATCCATCCATCCATCCATCCATTCATTTTGAGATAGGGTCTCTTTACATAGCCCTGGCTGGCCTGGAATTCACTCTGTAGACCAGTTGGGGTCTAACTCACCAAAATCTACCTGTCTCTACCTCCTGAGTGCTGGGATTAAAGTCTGTGCCATCATGCCTAGTACCTGTCTCAGCTTCTTAAGTGTTGGAATTAGAAGTGTGCATCACTGCTCCTAGCCGGATATGTGATTTTTGTGATAATCAGAAGAAACAAGGCACCTGCCCATAGGGTTCTGAGCCAGACCTCAGTGTCAGAGCCCATTGGGGCAGCCTTGCACTGTGAGTCAGAATGTGGGAATTTTTGATGTCCCAGTGTCTCGTAGGAGATGCCTCCTTCAGAAGGGAGCAGTCCGGGCCTCTAGGGTCTTCAGGTTTGGGGGGAGAAAGAGGAGCCCACAGAAGACTTATCTAGAATTGGGAGTAATGAAGAGAATTAACACAAAGCCAGCCTGGAAACAAAGAAGGCTTCCTAGAAAAGGTGATGCCAGGGCCAAGGCACTAGACAGTGATGGAAGAGCATAGGCACATGCCAAAGGTCCAGGGGCATGTGTTGTGTGCGAAGCCTTCAGATAAGAAGTTTTAAGCCCAGACCCCAGGGGCCTTGAATGACAGAGTAGGTGTTTGCATTTCATGTTGGAGAAGCAGTAGTGATCCTCAGAAGGATGCTGTGGGAGAGGGGTGTGTCTCTGGGCTTCCTGCCTTAAACTGGGAGCTCAGTCTGCAGGGATTAGGTCAAGACCCCATGTGGAAAAGGAGAGGAGGGACTCAAAGACCTGTCAAGGGACCCTGTATTTATCACTATCAGAACTTGTGTCCCAAGATAGCTAGCTACTGTTTGCATACCTTCAGAGATAGGAGCTCACGCATTGTTCCTCCACTATGAGCTAGAGAACTACTTCCTAGGACCAAGTCCACAATCTTGACAAGACACGGGATGCTGAGGGCTGGCCCCTGAAAGCCTGGCCAGAGGGAGAGGTAGAGAACTGCACTTTCAAGTCAAGGCTTCAAGTTGATGGAACCCGGGAGTCTGGATGAAGGATAGAAAGAGCATGGCAAAGCCAAGCTCTGCCAAGAGTTCACCAGCCTCCAGCTGGTGAGTAGGAGTAGGAGGGAAGTAGGAGAGAAGCAGGAACCAGAGAGGTCACCTGAGATTGGAGATCTGGCCCTCAGTAAGTTCCTGAGTGCCGGAGCTTCTCCCTTCCTTACCATGGTCAAGGCAGAGACAGGCAAGCATGTGAGGACATGGTGGGAAGCAGGAAGGGAAAAACAGGAGGCCTGGGATGGAGAGATGGTTCAGAGGTTAAGAGCACTGGCTGCACCTCTAGAGGTCCTGAGTTCAATTCCCAGCAACCACATGGTGGCTCACAACCATCCGTTATGAGATCTGGTGCCCTCTTCTGGCCTGCAGGCATGCATGCAGGTAGAACACTATACACAATAAATAAATCTTTTTAAAAAATTACTTCTCTGGAAGGAAGGAAGGAAGGCAGGAAGGAAGGAAGGAAGGAAGGAAGGAAGGAAGGAAGGAAGGAAGGAAGGAAAGAAGGAAGGAAGGAAAGAAGGAAGGAAGGAGAAAACCAGAGGCCTCCAGGATCCTGGCTGCCTGTCTCTGTTGAGAGTGGACGGGTCTGCTCTGGTACTGACAGGGAATGACAGGGAAGGAGCTGCTGACTTAGGCCAGGAAAACCTTTGGAACATAAAGAGCTCTCTGCAGATGGAGTGAGTGGGGTGGTAGGGAGCTTCCCATCCCTGGAGATACTTGAGCAGCAGCTGAACGGCAACCTGGAAGAGAGTCTGTAGAGTATTGTGACTCCACTAAGGATATGGAAGGTCTTTGCCAACCTAGGTTTCATGTGTTTGCTCTGAACCTCAGTTTCCTCACCTGAGAAATGGGGCTAACAAGGATCCCTCAGAGTTGGTTTCGAAGTTCAAATGAGACCACCTAAGTATCATGCACTTGGCCAGTGCTCCATGAACAGTGACTCATTGTTGTGGCTGATAGGAGCCTTAGGGTCCCTGTTGGGCACTTCTGCTCACCACCTTCAGGACCCACTTTCTGCCCAGTTTGTTGCTGTCATCTCCAGCTCCAGCTCCAGCTCCCCCTCCCTGGGAGGTGGTAGGAATTCCAGACCCTTCTGGGCCCCTTTTAGCTCCACTTGAGCAAGAGTTGGCAGGTTGGGGAGTCGGGCGCCATCCGCCTCCCATATGCTTCCTGCTATTTAGGGGAAAACTCTCCTCGCATCCCTCCAACCACACGGGCTGACATTTCCAGACAGACGCTGGAACCAGCTCTTTTGGGGATTGGCAGATAAATTTGGCCTAGGCTGTTGGGAAAATCTTCAGCCCTGCCGGGGAATTGGAGCCCAAGCTTGCCGACTTCTGTTCACTCTGAGACTTCTGGGCCTCTTGTCCTCTGTGGGGCTGCAGATTAGGGTAAGTGTGCCCAGCCCAACTGTCTCCCAGGAGAGCACCTAGAGGGTCAGGAGGTGGTGGCTTCCAGCCTTTCCTCCGAGGCAGCAGGAGGGCTCTTAAGTAAGAGGCTCCTCTGACACATACCACAGGCCACCTGGGCGTGGCTCAGCTCACCTTGTCTGATGGCAGTCTTGGGATTAGAGCGATCACAGCTGTGTCATCTGTCGGAGGTGGCACCACTTCTCTGAGCCTCTTTTAATTCATCTGTAAAATGGGGCAATGGTAGGTCTTCCTGGTACAAAGCCATGGGAAGGTGCTTGGCACAAGCTGCATGCCAGGTGCTCCACACTTCGTCATTACCATCAGTGACTCAGGAGAGACCAGTGGCTTCCCTTGCTCCCTGCAGCTGTGACTGGGTGGGCAGTCCTAAGGGGGTTCACACTTAGGGGACCTAGCTGCAGCAATGCAGGCATAAGAACAGATGGAGGGGCCACGTGACCACACTATGCATGTGTGCACATGCTTACTCACAGACACACAGACACACAGACACACACACACACACACACACACACACACACACACACACCACCTAGTGTCTCATTTCACCCTGTTGAGTCTGGGACACTTAACACTTGGTTCTACCAGGAAGAATGGAAGGGGAAGGCCAGGCCTACCTGGAGGCCTAGTCTGGAGAGACCATGTGGCAGCCACAGTAGAAAACTGAAGGAATGGGAGTAGTTCTGACTGGCTGGAGTAGAAAGTGGGTGGCAGGAAGGTGTAGGCAGCATGTCTGGGCTTCATTCAGCGCCTCCCAGTGGAGCTCCATGCTGGGCTTCCTGCCAGACACTGCTAGGAAGATGGGCAGGTCTCCTGCCCTCAGGAAGCTCCACATATGATTGATCAGTAAACGGTGCCATCCTAAGCTGCCTGAACGAGCAGGGTCTGATAGGAATGATAGTCTCCTGGTGAGGTACAGGCACTTGAGGCAAGGTGTCAACGGGCCTGTTTGTATCCTGGAGATTGGGTTGGGGCCAAAGGACAGAGATGGAGACACAAGAGTAAAAGATAGGGAGGGACAGGAGCCAGACCCTGATGGCCTTGAATACTAGACTTGTCAAAAAGTCACTCTGGTAGCAGTTGAGGGACAAGGCAAGATGCTGTCTGCAGGGGAGGTGAGATTCTGCACTGGACAGTAGCGGACTGTGGTCCAGAGAGAGGAGGGAGCAGGCACCACACGGGCTAGTGGGTCAGGGTCAGGGTCAGGGTCAGGGTCAGGGTCAGGGCCTGGCACCTGCTGGTAAGCTTTGGAGAAGGAGCTCCCTGCACGAGGTTAGGAAGGGGTGAGGTATGCAAAGCGACTAGAGCCAGAACACAAGTGGGATCAGGAGGCTCAGAGGAGAGGCAGGAGCCGTGGGTGAGGGCGGGCTTCTACACTGCTAGGACCACAGGCAATGGAGGCAGCTGGCAGGAAACTTTTGAGCACCAGCTTCAAAGACTGAGTGGCCAGTGACAAATCTTTTTACTTTGGGAAAAATCTCTGAATTTTGCCGTCTCTGATACTGAATCCCCTGGGAACTGCATTTGGTTGCATGTAACAGAAGAAAACAAACGGGATTTGTATAAACACCCGGGAGGTTGTAATAAGAATCCAAATGGAGCCAAGTATATTATAGGCACACACCTAATTACCAGCACTTTGGAGGTGAAGATTGAACCATTGTGATTTTGAGGCCAGCATGGGTTATGTAGCAAATTCAAGACCACTCTAAACTACATAGGGAGGCTTTGGGTCCAAACAATGGCACTGACAGGTTCAAAGGCTAGAGATTCAGCATAGCCACAGAGCACTTATTCTGGTTCAGGTATGAGCCCCAGAACTACAAAAGCCAGAACAGAATGGAAGGAAGGAAAGAGGACAGAAGATGGTGGGATGGAAGGGACGATCCAGGCAGGTCAGCCAGGGCTAATGTGACAGTTCAAGTGGCCAAAGGACCACTTGAAGCCTCTGCCATGCTCGACCTGAGCCTTTCGACCTCATGGCTACAAAGTTGCTGCTCCACTTCTATTTTGGATGTCTGAATTCTAGGCAGGAGAAAACGGTTTTCTGAGGCTGCTGCTTTCTGAGCTTACCATTCTTAGCAGAAAGCAATAGATTTCCTGGACCCCCACCCTCAGGACTTGTGACCACATCTCTTTTTCTTCTTTTGACTGTGTAGCCACCCTACCTGCAAGAGAAACTAATGACATGGATATTTCTAATTGGACGCTTCTGTTAGGCACAGGGGAAAATGACTAGTAGGAAGGCTGGCAAAGAGCCACTTTGAAGTACTCCTCAGGTTGCTGCCAAGATCCCCTGAGGTACTTATGTTCACAGACCCCTAGGCACCAGGGACAGGCCACCTCCCTGGGGCGAGCAGCGCTTGCCTCTGAGCTGCCATTCACCCATGCATCCAAGCATCCATCACCCACCACCCCGGTACAGTGTCTCTAACATAGTTCCCACAGCCCATGGCAGGACAGTGTGTGGAGAGACAGCTGAGGAAACTGGCAGGTGAACTCCACTTCTACCATGCCATACAAAGGTCTCTGCATCTGTTGAAGGATAATAGCAAGTTTGAGGCTATCTGGGCTACATAGTGAGTGTTTGCCCTTGATGCCAGAAAGGTTTCAGGGCAAGGATAACTACCAGCCGTGAAATGGCTGAGGAGCCAGTCAAAGATGACATGGAGCCTGGAGGCTCAGAAGGCCTCCTTCAGTGCCTTAAGGAATAGAGCAAGAAGCCAGAGGGACCAGATGTGTACAAAGAGGGAATGCTGGGGTCCTCTCTTGGCCCAGTAGAGTATCCCTGTAGTACCTTTCTGAGCTGCCTCCTCCATCTGAGAAACTTCAGTGGGTAGAAAGACCAAGGATAGCAGCCTGGGAGCCGGGCATGTTAGCACATTCCTGAAATCCCAACATCCTGGATTGGAGACAGGGGGTGGTCAAGAGTTCAAGACCAGCCTCAGATACATGGCAAGTTTAAGGGGCCTGGGCTACATGGGACCAAAAAGCTAATCAAAGGCAGGACAAAAACAAACAAAAAATGGGCTGGGACTGGGTGTAGTGGCTCACGCCTTTAATCCAAGCACTAGGGAGGCAGGGGCAGGCAGATCTCTGAGTTCGAGACTGACAGTCTGTTACACAGAGAAACCTTGTCTTGAAAACAACAACAACAACAAACCCAAAACACAGGCTGGGGAGACAGATATATTTGGAAAGAGAATTGGGCAAGTCCTTTGAGGACTTCCAAACTGTGGTGTGAATAACCAGCTAGGGAGAAATAAGGCAATTCTGGATAATTTTGTTGTTCTGACCTCAGCCCTGGGCTCTGTGGAGCACTCCACGCCCCCTTGCCCTGTCCTTGGTGCTAATGGGCCCGGGGTGTTGTCCGTGGTCCTGAAGAGAGGATCCGGCCTGTCCTAGAATGGGGGTGCTGTCTGTTGTTCTGTCTTGGGGAATGTTTAAGAATCCTTTCAGAATGTGGTTTTCCCAGGACCTGACTGTTCAGTCAGCTTTTTGACCATGGCACCGGCACCGCACAGTCCTGAGAAACATCTGAGGCTGGATGGTGCGTTCGCCTCTATCTTCATGAGCCCTGCAGGAGCTCCTTACATAACATGCCTCTCACTTCCAACATCGCCCTGCAGGGGAGGGCGGTGTTAGTCTCGTTTCAGAGGTGAGGGGACAGAAACTTAGAAAACCAAAGGGACTTGTGGGCCTCACCTCTAGTCTCAGTCCCCTGACTGTAGTGGGGAAGTTGCTGGGAGGGACTTGGGGAGCAAGGGTAGAGCTTTGCACCACAGCACTCGCATGGGTAACATTGGTCTTAACATAGAAGCTGGATATTGCTTCACAGGGATGATTTGGAGGTGGATGTCTCATGGGATCTCCCAAAAGCTGTGAATTTGGGCCCCATCTTAAGTTTGTGTGCGTTTGGGGGCGGGGGGGGGCGGTGTCAGGCTCCAAGATTGCATGGGAAAGGATGCCTGTGTCCTGAACACTTCCTGAATGCTGGGCCCTGTGCCAGTAGCTTGGCCACCCAGGGCCCTCTTCCTTACAGCCACCCTAAAGCAGAGGTCAGGGTCCCGGATGTAACCTAGTCCAGATCGAAGGAGGGGCTGTGACCTGCTGGGTTTGACTGACTTGGGCCTCCTGTCACATTTCTCCCCTGGCAGCCACTCTCTCCTCACAATGTCTGAGCTCTAGGGAGATAAGAAATTAATATTGTCACAAACTAGGTGTCAGAGAGCCTATGGTTCAAATTCTGCGTCTGCCTCAATTGTATGACCCCAGATAAGCCCCTTGACCTCTGTAGGCATGTTTCCTTACCTCCAGTAGAAGCATAGAGTTATCTCTGGCCTCAAGAGTGGTTTAGGATCAGAAGAGACAGTGGATGAGGAAGAGCTAGCAGGAAGGAACCCACTCCCTAGGGTGGTCCAGTCAAAATTAGAAGCAGACGACGGCCCAAACAGCTGCCCCAAGCCACCACTTCCTTTTCCCAGACAGACTAGTGGCTGTAGCCTGGGAGGCACTTGGCATCCTTAGCTAACAGGCATTGCTTTGAGCAGGCTGCCCTGAGCCATGGAGCCAAGTGTCCCTGTGGGGACCAGTGGCTGAGCCAGCCTTGGCTGCCTTGCCTCCTCAGTTCCCCCAATGACTCCAAGCTTAATAAGCCTTGTGGGCTGCTGTCAAGCCTAATTAGGCTGTCCTTGGTCATCGTGTCTCCAGGGTCCTGTTGTGGCCATCTGAGATCCTGGACATGACCGTGGCTGGTGCCCTTGGCAGCCATTGGGTGTCTTGAGTGGAAGTAGCTGCCTGCTGTCTCTCACCCATGGCTTAGAAGATCCGCGTCCCTGGCTTAGCTCCTGGACCCTAAGGTATGGCTGTCCCTCCTCCAACACCCTGCTCTGGCCCCAAAACCTAGTACTATAGCAAATGGGGAAGAAAAGAGAATAAGACAGTGGAATGATAGAGAGAGTGGGTGAGAGGTGGAGAAGGATGATAGGGACTGAGCACTCCAGGAAGCTTCGACCACTGAGAGCCTTCAGTGGCTGTGTGGTCAGCAGAACAATCCAAGGAGAGGACATAGCTGGGAGTCCAATGGAGGGTTTAGTGCGGAGCTGGGCTCGTGGTGGAGTGCTGTCCAAGCCAAGGATAAAGCCTGGGGCCTTGACCGCATTCCCAGCAGCACAGACCAGCAGAAGGAAGGTGGGAGGGAGGGAAGAAGATGAGAGACACAGGTATTCTGTGTGGAACTCTCTCGAGCCCAAACTTGGCCTGCTCTTAGGTGCATCAATCATAATCAGTTCATTGTCTTTGCATTTCACTGTGTCATTCGCATGACCCCACAACCCCAGTGCAAGGGCAGCTGACGTCATGGCTCTTCCCACTGAGTAGCTCTCCCCCACTGTTCCCACCCCTCACTCGTCCTTCTGGCGGACAGTCTGACTCCACCATGACCAGGCTTCCCTCCAGCCTCCTTGGGATGTACACTAGGCTTTGGGCGGAGGGAATTCTGTGTTCGTAAACACTGCCAAATTACCCCACGAGGTAATTACGCCACTTTGCACTCCTGTGAGTGATATATCCGAGTTCCCACATCCTCAGCTCCTCGCCATCAGTTGATTTAACACTCCTTAATTTTGCCAATCTGTTGGGAGAAAAATATCTCCTTTTCATTAGCATCGCCAACTATTAGAGAAGTGGAACTCCCCCTTAGGTGTTGAGTGGTCATCAGACTGCTGCAAATGCCTGCTCAGACACTTTGCCTGTCTGCTTTTGGGGTTGTTTTGGTGTTTTTGTTTTTAATGGCTTGCTTCTCTTTTTCCTATTAACTTGGGAAAGAAGTTCGAATGAACGGATGGGACTCTTAGCATTTGTCATGGGCATTCCCGCTCCCCATCCCCACATGTCTCTTGTCATTGAACTTTGTGCTGTCCTCATTCAGAAGTGTGACATCCTGGTACTGTGACATGGAGACTGTCCCTTTTGTTGACTTCTCTGCATCTTGTCCAAGAGGGCTTTCCTACCCAAGGTCACTTTGTGTCCCTTGAGGCTTCTGTTTCCTGTTTATCTTAATAGCTTTGTCCTTGGGATCTGCATTGTTCTGTTGTCTGTTTTATTTTAGTGTTGAGAGAGAGAATCGTGTAGCCCAGGCTGGCCTCAACTCCTTATGCAGCTGAGGATGACTTTGGACTCCTCGCCCTCCTGCTTGTAATCCTGCATGCTAGGATTACAAGCATGCACCACCACGCCCAGTTTAGTCCGTGCTGGAGGCAGCTATGTCGCTGTCTTATTTAGATCTGTCTTATGTCACTGCGTGTGGTGTGACGTGGGATTTGGCTTCATTTCCTTGGGCTGGCCTGTGGTCCCAGCAGTGTTTATCAAATACTCCGTCCCTCGTGTTCACGTGGTGCAGTGCCTCTGTTATACACTCAAGTGACACATGTTTACGGATGGATTGAAGGCAATGCTGCTGTCCATCGAGCTCTTCATCCAATCCAGTCCAGTGTGTAATTGCTAAATCTCACAGTTTCTTCAACTGGGACACCCTGGCATTTGGGGCAGAGTAGTCGTACCTGCTTATTCCACGTTCCTGACCCTTCCTGAAGTCGTCCCATGTGTTCCATGTTAGTAGCAGCCCTCACAGCGTTGAGGACCACAGTGCTGCCCACTGTAGTTTGGTGTCCTCCAGGCTGACCTCCCTTTCCTGCCTGGTCCTTCTATCTCATCTTCTGCCCGTTTGCCCGAAGCAGGGTTGGAGTCTTCAGCATGGCACTGTTGAGCACCTCTGATGCAGACAGCCCACCCCACTGGGAGGAAGTGTTGGTATATTCTGAATGGAGGTCATCTTGCTGTGACCCTCTTTCTCCTGAATCCGGAAGCCCACAGAATGCCAGTCCTTCCTCCTTGATTTGCCCTTCGTTGCTGTCAGGAGCAGACACGTTCCTCACATCTTCCCTTTTCCTCTCTAGACTTTCAAACTCAATAACCCCAACTCCCTCTGACGTCCATCAAAACCTTGGCTGCAGTGGCAGGGAGCATGGCATGTTTGAGCTTGAGTTGAACACACTGGCTTCAAATTCTTGTTCTACTTATTGGCCATGTGACTCTGGAGAAGTTGACTAACTTCTCTGTGCTCCTTGGTTCAGTTGGTAAGCTAAGGAGCAATGATGCCAAGTCATGAGCTGAGCACATTACATATTAAGTTCTCTCTATAACTTTAGCAGTTATCATTTTAGCTATGAGTGATTGGTCCCATTTCTTCTCCTTTTAAAGGCTCCCTCATTTAAATTAGAAAAACAAATAATCAAGAGATCAGGAAAAGAATAAATTATGGCAGAAGTTTGAGAACACAAGGTTATACTTTGCTAAAGGTAAACTGCGAATTTGACTCCGGACTTCCTAGTAGACAAAGAAAAGGGGGAACACAGATGATATAGCATAATACTCGGTGCCCTTAGGAGGAAAACAAGGCAACTAATTGTTTAGGTTGTGCAGATTGGCTGTGTCCTTGGAGCCATCATATAGTGACTGCAGTTACAATGGGACCGCTACAAGCCTGGTCCCCAAAGGGTCTGAGGTTCAGAGGAGTTATGACTCTGGAGCCCCGCAGGCAGTGACAGCGAGTGAGTGATGGAGCCTGAGCATTTGGTCTCCCAGTGCGATGGGAGAGACAGTTGGGTTCACGTGTGTGGCAAAGTGGGCTCCAGGGTGAACTGCAGCCAGGGAAAGGGCTCAGGGGAGGATTCTTATCCTCGGCTTTAGGAGTCAGGAGAGGCTTTCACCCCTGAAGATGGCAGGTCAGGTTGTGAGCTCTCCATCTGGCCCAGCCTGGGGAAGCAGCGTCAGTCAGTCCACGGCCTGGAGCAGATGAAGGGAGCTTAGAGATCCCCACCCAGTGGTGCATGCTGAGATGAGACAATTGAAGTCTAGTGAAGACTGAGATGAGCCCGAAGTCACAGAGGGACAGGAGCTACAGGATCAGGGCCAAGCCTCCTGTCTCCTTGCATCTTGTCATCCCTCCCCCTGCCATACTCCTGCTCTGGGCTCTGACTTGCTTCCTGCAGGGTCATTAACCACCTACGGCCTGCCACGTGGTGTCCCCCTATATTTAACTCCCACGCCGTGACTTACTGAGGCCTAGAATAGCAGCCCTGGGTGGGGGCACTCTCTCTGCTCTCCCCTCTAGTCTCCCTAAAGTCAAGCTCCCAGCTCCCACCCAACCCCAGGGAGAACAGGCCTGGATCCCAAGGAGTACTGGCTCACCCCTAATGAAGACCGGTACAACAAGAAGAGAAGCCACCCGAGAGTCTTCAACATGCCATGCCTCAAGTGGCCCGAACCAAACCCTGGCTTGGCCCAGACTCAGCCTTAGTCCCTTTTCTAGTTGAGCCCTGACTTTGGTTCCAGGCTGAGCCTTGTTCTCCTCTCTCGGTTGCACCTTGATCCTGGCTCTAGCCTGAGCCCTGATCCTTTTTCTTTCTTTTTCATTTTTATTGTTTTAGTTTATTTATTTATTTTATCTGTAAAATTTGTATGTGCATGTTTTACCTATATGTACGCATGTGCACCACTAACATGCCCAGTGTCCACTGAGCTCAGAAGAGGGCATCAGATCCTTTGGCGCTGGAGTTGTAGATGGTCATGAGCCACCATGAGGACCTTAGGACCTGAACCTGGGCCCTCTGCAAGAGCAACAAGTGCTCTTAACCAATGAGCCATCTCTTCAGCATCCCCACTCCACCCCGATCCTTTTTTTCTAGATTGACCCCTAATCACTGGTTTCTGCTTTCAGTTGTGCCGGAAGGTTTTCTTACCAAATATTTGCCCTCATATCCTAGCTTTGGCCTCAGTGGTCTGGGCCAGCAGTGACGATGGATGAGAAACAAAGCCATCAGCCCACCTGCCCTGACCGTGAACTCCTCTGCATCCCCCACGGGATGCCAGCATAGCCATGCCTGCTTCTCCTAATTGGCCTCCTATCTAATTCCCTGAGCCATGTGAGACAGGGAGGCTGTGATATTTATAAAATCTGTGTCCTTCCTGATAAAGCCAGCCACGGGGACCAGGTTCAGAGCCACTGTTTTCATCCTCTGAACCCAAGCACTTCAAACCACATCTGCCACCGAGGGCCCTCATCACAGTACACCTGTTACCATTGAAGTCACAGCTCCTACATATGGGCACCGCCCCCTCTCTGATGTCTTCTCAAACTCAGAAAGCTGTTTCAGGCAGCCAGAACCCCGCCTGAGTGGCAGGGCCAGTCTGGGAGCTTGAGGGTGACTCACTGTGGTCTCTGAGCACTGACTGCTTTGTCCTGTATGGGGAGCAGAGCCCTCCCCCGAAATCTGCAGCACTGGGGGTGGGAAGCAGTGGGCGGGAAGGAGGACTACTCTGGTGGCACATGCACCAAGCACAACCAGTGTCATTTGGGGAAGAGCCCTGAACCACTGGTCCAAGTGCTTAGCCTGTACTGTTTGAATTATCTAGAATTCTCAGTTAAAAACAGGCCTCCCTCCCCCAGGGCAGGGCCCTTCCTCCCATTCTGTGGGCACCCCCTTCCTCGCCTCTACTTATGTTTGTGTTTCCCCTGTCATGAGCAGCTCCTTGTCTTTTGGGCTTGTTCTTTGATCATGCCAACATCTTTCTCCCTGTATTTTCTGCGCTGCCACCAAAATGCTTCACTTTGTTTGGAATGTTTGCTGCTGAGCCCTGTGCACCAGGCTCTGCTGATGAGGAGGGAAAGCCCAACAGTCCCTGCCGTCACAGTACTTTGGTCCATAACTTTAGAGTAGAGTAGCTCTGGCTTGCCTGGAACTATGTAGACCAGGCTGGCTTCCAACTCAGAGATCCACCTGCTTCTTACTCTGCCTCCCAAATGTTGGGACTAAAGACTCACACCACCATGGCTGCTGGGCTCGCCCTGTTTCTTATTTGCTGTGACCTTGGACAAGTTGTTCAAGCCTTCATTCTTGTCTGTCCTATGGCTCTGAGGTCAGGTGTAGGTATACACATAATCACAACCACGTTTAAGTTTGGGTTGGAGGGTGCAGTCTGTGGTTGGCCTGGGCTGGGCGAGACACCTGCCTGGGGAAAGGGACTAGCCTACCCTCAGGTGGTTGTACCTCTGGGAAAAGGGGCTAGCCTGCCCTCAGGCAGTTGTCTGTGTGGGAAGATGACACTGCACCAATAGGTGACCAGTTAGGCAGACACCAAGAAGACCCTCATGCAGCAGGGACTGCTCTCTGAGGTCTAAGGCTGAAGGTGCACAGGCTGTGATGGTGCCCTGAGGGCAGCTGTGTGGCATCTGAGGCTGGATTCTGCAGTGCAGTAAGTGGAAGCTCCAGGAGCCTTCTGAATCTTGTCACAGGGGACCCTCACTCTTGTACCACAGCCTGTGGCCCTCTTAGAGGGCTGGATTTGGAAGTGGTGCTAGGTGAGATGGATGGGAAGGCGGGGCTGGTGGCAGCCTCCTGGCAGATGACAGCATTAGGTGAAACCGGAGGCAACAAAGATAGGATGAAAACAGCAGATTCAACCAATCAGACTGGGAATGACCAGCCTGACTGATGGACCAGAGGAGAAAGAGCCCTTGGAACAGTGAAAGGGACCAGGAACCTCAAAGTATAGCTCAGGTGCCAGGAGCTGTCACCAGGATGGCCATGCCATCAGAGTAAGTTCGTTCATTCTCTTTCTATCAGGATTCTTCGTATCACAAGACTCTCAGTCTGGTGGAAGATAGACATAAGTTAAACAAATGAGCAAATACTCTAAATAAATAAAAAAATAAAGTGGGGTGAAAACCTGTAGGGTACCAGAGAGACTTATAAAGAAGCAGCATTAGAATAATCCCTGAATGAAAGTCATGTGAGTGTCCCTGGAACAGCATGCTTGGTTAGAGAGAACCAGTGCAAAGGCCTTGAGGCAAAAAAAAACAAAAAAAAAAACAAAACTCCACATGTCCAAGGAAAGAAAGAGGAAAGAGAGACCAGGTAGGCTATGACTGTGAAAGGGCATTGAGATGACTGGGACTTCATGGCCAGTGTGGGGTTAATTTAGCTTCTTAATTGAGGGGCAAGGATGAAATGGGACCATAGAACCTAGAGCCATTGGGAAAGAATGAATGATTAAAGTAGAGAGGATGAGCTGCATTAGGACCGAATGGCAATCTGGCCTGAGTGGCTGGAGGACCCTGACTCCACTCCTTTGCTGTGTGGTCTGGAGCTGGTTCCCTTCTTGGGCTGTTAAGTAAGAAAATGGACACTTGGGGACAGAATAAAGGAGAGGCTCCATTTAGCTGGAGCCAAACCCTCCATGGGGAGGGGAGGCAAGAGTCTTGGGGACGATGGTGTGGCGGGTGGGACAAGACCATGGTGAAAGTCTGTATAGCCCTGTTGCTATAGAGACTAACCTTGCCCCAATCCAGTCTGAAGGTGGGAGCATAACCCTCCAAATAGCAGATAAGCAGTATGAGGAACTGAGACAGGAGGTCCCATGTACCTGTGGTTGCCATGTGTACATTTCATCCACATGGTCCTGGCATTAAACGATTGGGGTGACCATTGTCCAGAGGACAGACGCTCAGAGAGGGAAATGACCAAACCAACATCACACAATGAGAACACATTCCAACCCTGTCTCAGAGAACTCTGAGGCATCTGGGAGCAAGCCTAGGGACTTGTCCCCTTTCAGGCCACAGCCTCTGCGCAGGGCTCTACGGTATCTATAGGGAAAGCTGGCTCGGGGGACCTAGCTCCCTAGTCATGACACCCTTGCTTTCTTTTCCATTCTCTGAACCCAGGAGTCTTTTTCCGGCCCCAGGGCCTTTGCACATATCCTCATCCTGTCAATTCCTCCTCATCTTTCAGACATCAGCAGAACTATAACTTTCTACAACTAACTTTGTGTGGCTTTCCATCCTTCCTGACCCCCACCTTTCCCCAGGGCTCTGGCCCCTGCCACCATTCTCATGTGTGGCTATGTTTATGATCTCTTTTCCTTAAGAAACTGGCTGGGTACCCCTGAGATCACAGACCTCAGTTCTTAGGGTCCCTACTGGGCCAAGTACAGGAGACTGGGGTGCTGTTCTATGCTTCTGCCTTGTGGGGCTGTGAGGCTTTCAAGTGTGGCCTGCCCCCTACTTCCTGAGATGGACTTCATGTCCTCAGCCCTGCTGAGGGATGACGTCACTCCTTAAGTGGCTTCTGAGCTGCTCCAGGCTTGCGTGGGCTCTGGATGTGTGTGCACATGGCCCTAGGAACACGCACGTGTGCTCACGGGCCTCCGTGAGTAATTCCAATGGCACTTCCAAACGCTGTCTCCATGGAGAGGCCGCCCCCACCCACCCAGCCCCAGGTGGCTGCCTTTGCCACCCTTCTGGCTCCCCCCGCCCGATTCTCCATGACCCAGATTCGACCTGCCTTGACTCCCACATCCCCAGGCCTCAGGCTTCTACAAGCTCAGGGCTGGGGGCCTCTCCCCAGACACACCCTCTCATTCAAAATCTGTTCCAGGTTCCAGCAATGCTTATTGAGGCCATGTGGAAAGAGAGTGGGTGCTGGTGGGTGGCTGCCTGGTTTGGATCATGGTTCCTTCACCCTGAAGATAGTGATGCTTCGCCTAAGGGAGCTGAAACTCTAATGTGGCCCTCAGAGCCTCCAGGAGCTGGCTGTCCTCTGTGTCCTCCCTTTCTAACACACACACACACACACACACACACACACACACACACACACACACACAGGTGTGCCTGCTTCTGCCCTAGTTGCTTCACCACCTAAAATATTCTTCACGCATCCCTCACTCCTATCCAGAGAAACCGTTCCAGAAAGCCTTTCCTCACTTCCCTGTCATCTGCTCCATGCCCAGAGGACATGGCCAGTGACTTACGAGTGAGTAGATAAGCAGCCGATTGAGTGCAGAGCCCCCGCAGGCTGGCAGCTACCTTGCTTTCATAGCCATTCTTCACCATAAACACAGCATAAGTGGGTGTCATTGCTCTAGACTTCTGGTCCATCAGTGCTGTGAGGTGGGTGGTGGGATTCCCATCTTTTGGATAAAGATGGCAGGTTTCCAGAGGCACAGGGTCAGCCTTCAGGCCCAGTGTCCACTGCTGCCTCGGGGTTACCTGTAAATGCAGTGATCTCAGGAGTCTCACTGAGATGGCATCATGTCCTGGGAACTCCTGCCCACTGGAGAAGGACGGGGTTCTGTGTAGAGGGTGTGGGAAGGAGCCCCAAGGTCTTCCGGGTCAACCTCCTTCCTACCTAAAGCTCAGGCTCTGCCTCTGAACACCAGGAACTGCCCCAGACCTCCTCCAGGTCTCATGTCACTGCATCTGAGAGACTCCTAGAAAGCATGGACTCAGGGCCACCAGCTCCCCTTGCATCACAACCTCAGGAAGGTTGGGAGGAGATGTAACCTCCTTCTCCAGAAATTGCTGGCCCAAAATAGTCTCCCCAAGCTTCAATTGCTTCCCTTGACAAACTGCCTGGCCAGTCCTGCTACCCTCCTGGGTCTGTGCACTCAGATGGCTCTGAAGAGGAGAGGCTGTGTCTTCTAAGAGAATGCTACACCCCATGCCAGGGAGCTGGCCCGTGATCCAGGGAACGGGTGCTGGGATGAGAACTCACACCTGAGGAACAGAGGAACGGCCATCTTCAGTCTCACACAACAGGGAAGTACAAGAGGCCTGGATTAGGTCATGGCTTCAAAGCAGCTGGTTCGGGTTCTGAAAACATAAATGGATTGGAAGGTCCCTAAGAAGGAGGTGGGTCCCCTTGGCAGGCACATCTGACTTCACAGTGCCCTGTGGCAGCCTGTGTCTCCAGGATCAGTACCTGTGAAACCACTCAAGAGCTTGGTAGGAAATGTAGTCTCTGGTTTTACCCCGTTTAGATTTGTGGTCCAGGCGACTTGCTGTGGGTGCCCTGTCAATGTGAGGAGCATTGACAGAGAAAGTGGACTAGGGAGAAGGTGTGCTTTCCACTAGTGACTCGCCATCGGCACTCTGGCCTCCAGTCCTGGGCTGCCCAGCCACAGGGTAGTGATGTCCCTAGAGAACGGAGGGGACATGGGGACACAGTATCCCCTCCCTCAGCACTTTTGTGTTTACATTAGCCTTCCTTTCTAACATTTGGAATTAGAAACTTACCGTAATGCTTTTCCGTCTCTCTCGTCACGTCAGCACTGAGCTGTGAATGGTTCTCCGGGTTCAGCTTTAGCAAATGTCCCACAAGTGACATTTTCATCATCAGTCACTCCTAAATATTATTTTCATTTTCTAGTGCTTATTCCCTGACCCATGAGTTACTTCTGGATTTTAAAATTTTGGGGGTGTATATGTGTGTAAGTACAGGCACACAGCACGTATGTGGAAGTCAAAAGACAACTTTAGGGAGTTAGTTTTTGCCTCCTCCAGAGAACTCAGGTCAAGTTTGCTTGGCAAGATTTCTTAACTTCTGGGTCATATTATCAGCCCCTATTAGTTCCCCCCCCACACACACACACACCCTCTTGAGACATGGTTTCAATGTGTAGCCCTGGCTGGCCTGGAGTTTGCTATGTAGACCAGTCAGACCTCGAGCTCAGAAACTCCTTATGTAGCCCAGGCTGGCTTTGAACTCTTGATGAAGATGACAGCACACATCACCACAACTGGCTTGTACTGTGTCTTTGGTATTGAGACTTACTTTGTAGCTCAAAACGCAGCCAGTTTTTGCAAACATCACACATTGATTCGAAAAGAACACCTCTTTGCTCCTTTGAGGATTAAGCAGTTTCTGTGTTCTTAAGGTGCAACAGCAATTCTGTCAGAGAGGAATTCTTCGGAAGCTGAGGGAGGAGTCCTGATAAGGCTGTACTTCAGGGAAGGCCTCTGGCAAAAGGTGATTCTCAAAGATCTGTGTTAGCCTGGAAAGAATGATGGGAAGGGCGTCCGACCCAGAGGAAACAGCACAGGCAAAGCAGGCATGAAGGGGAAAATGAAATGGAAACAGTGGATCTTTCTAGAAGCCAAGGGAGATGAGCTTATCTGGGCTGGTCACAAAAGTTATGCTTATTAGAAAGCATGTCCCCACCGCAGAGAAAGGTGTGGCAAGAGCTGTAAGCATCATAATGTCAATACCAGGTAAGGATTGGTACTGGTTGTCTGGCAGAGCTGTAACTGCAGCCAGGCCCCTGCTGTGCATTCCAGTTTGACTCATTAGTCCCCTGAAGCTCTAGGCGGTAGGTAGCAGGATCATCCACCTTTCATAGGTAAGGAAACAGACACCAGGGAGGTTAAGTGAATCCATCACAGGCCACACAGCTGCAGGCGGTGGATCCAAGCGCTTCCATTCCCTTCCCTTCTCCGTCCCTTCCCTGCTCCGTGCTGCTGCCGCCTGGCACTTTTATTCTGGTGACGCATGTGGGTGGCACAGGTGCTACTGTGAGTCTTGTATCAGGACTATAAAGGGGACATTGCAGAGAGTCTCCTACAAAGGCCATTTGGGGGGTTTGAGAGCTACTATGACCCACCTCCTCTGTTCAGATGGGGAAACTGAGGCTCACCTTTGTTCACATGAAAAGTGGGAGATAGAACTCAAAATCTGCACTGTGGGAAGGCTTGCCTTGCTTTGGAGCAGGGGAGACATGGGGCAGAAGGAGAACTGGAGGGTAGGACCTGTGGCAATGGAATGAAAGCGGATACATGCATCTTTATGGGGGGGGAGGGAGGGAGCTGCTTTATTAGGGTACTGGAGTCCTCTACCTTGACTGGAGACCTCAGGAAACCAGGCCTTTCACAGACAGAGGCCAGGCAGGCTATTCCTGCTGACCCCCATCAGCAGCCAGAGAACCAGCCCCACCCGGCCAGGCAGATAGGTGATAGGCACAAGGCACAGCCAGCTTCCTCTCAGCCCTGGGTGGCAGAGACTGCCGCTCTTGAGAAAATGATGTGTCTGTTCCGGGAAACCAAATGCCCTACAATGAATCGAATTAGATTTCATAGGCACATGAAAACGCGATCCATCTTAAGCACACTCTGCAAACCCCGGCCACAGATGAATATTTCATTCTGTCTCAGCAGCCAGAGCAGAATAGCAAGCAGCAGCCAGGACCTCCCCAGAAGGCGGGGCCACGTGTCCCCATAGTGTGTGTGTGTGGAGCAGGGAGAATACAGCCTGTGCCACTTTGCACTAATGTGACCTCAGGCGGTCTCTTTGGTTTCCAGATATTGCAGTGGCTCCCATCCTGATCCCCACCTCCTGAGCATGGAAATTCATGTGCATTCATGTCACAGAGCCACCTTGGATGTCAGCATGGTATTGTATTGGTGTTGAGGACACAGCCTTGAACAGGACAATCCAAAGGTACTTTCAGAGCTCATAACCCAGGTGAGGAAATAGGCATGGATACAAAGACCACACCAGACATAGGTGAGCTGTACTGCCATATGAGGAAGAGAAGGGAACCTCCCATGTAGGTACAGGGTCAAGAAAAGTGTCCCCAAGGTGGTGATGCTTGAATCAAGCTACAAATTTCAAAAGGTACCCTAAGACACTAGCTCTGCACATACAAAAGTCCTGAGGTAGCAAAGTGCTTATGAGTTTGAAGAATAACAAAGCCACATGGCTAGAATCAAGGCCAAGGTAAGGATTGGGTTCCTGCTACATCAAAGTCCCAGAGATTGAACAACTATTTCCAGCTGCAAATGGATGTGAAGGCGGGCCCCTTCACCTCTGTGTGTTCAGTTTCCCCTTCTGTAAAATGCAACCTATTGCAAATCTGTCACTTGCGCTAACATGTCAGGTGACTGGGGTCCTGTGTCAGGGAGGGAAGGACGTGCTATTATTATCATCATGACAGTAACTCGTTTATATTCAGATGACTCTGTTAGTGCCACATCCTGCAGTGGCTCAGGGTAGCCTAAAGAGAAAGCACAGAGTAGGCGAGAGCCTGGGGCCTCAGCCTCTGAGAAAGGAACCTAGAATCTGGGAGATGCTCTGCCAGGATGTGCTGCTGGAAGAGGGAGCCAGACAAGGTGCTCCTAGGTAATTACTTTCATTGTCTGTGCTGGGAATGGAATCCAGGGTTTCTCCATATGCGAGGCAAGTGCTCTGCCACTGAGATATATCCCCAGCCCCTGAAACAGGGTCTTACTATGGCATGAATTTGAGGTCCTCCTGCCTTCGCTTTTGGAGTGTTGGGATTGCAGGCATGAATGACTACACTGTTACTATAGTGCTGGGATAAAACCCAGGGCTTTGTGCATGCTGATGAAACACTTTACCAACTGCACTACAACCCCAGCCCCAGTCTAGGTGATTTCCAATGAATAGAAATGAGGCGGCTCACTGTTCTAGGAGGCAAGAGAGTGTCCAAGGGCCAACGTCTGGTAAGGGTCTTCTTGGTGTGTCCTAAAATGGTGGAAGAACTGAAGTGGGGGCAGGGAGAGGGGGAAGGGCAAGCCCCAAAGGGGGTCTAACCTTAGGCTTTACTCCCAATACCATCCTAATGGCACTTGCATTAAATCCCAATGGATATTGGAAGGAGCAAACATTCAAACCACAGCAGGATGCAATTTTCGTATGACCTGTCCAGGATAGAGGGAATTTTTGTCCTTTAAAATCCCAGAGGGTCATGCTAGGGCTTCAGGGGAATCCTTGGGGGAGAGAGAGCCTGAGCTGCCTAGAGGTGGAGCCACCCCTTGGGAAATACTGAGCCACCAGTCTCTGGAGTACTCAATGAAACCCAATACTTTTCCAGAGATAGGAGGTGATTAATATTGCTGCATAATTTTCCCCATCTAGCAAACATTTGTTCCCTCTTGGTTTCTGTGGTTCTGGAATTTCAGAGTCATTTGGCTAGACAGTTCTGGCTCAGGGCCTCCTGTTAGCCTATGATCATCTGAGGGGGGATTAGAGGCTGGAGGATCTGCTTCCAAGCTCGCTTGCAGGGTGGCAGCAGAGTCACAGGGCTGCCTGAGTGGGCACCTTCTTCCCCTCAGAACAAGAGACCCAGATAGCAGCCTGGCACCTGCACTGTCTTTGTGACAAGCATGGAAACAGGTGTGGTCATCTCAGGAGCCTGCTGCTGGCACCATCAGCCTCACTGTCTGCCAGGAAGGGGTTGACTAGAACAGGGTTAAGCTCAGAGCATGAGACCCAGTGGGGGCTGCCACACGATTGGACAATGAAACCTTAACTGTACCTCCCAGTGCCAAGTATTCCTGCCAGGCCTCTTTTTCCCCAATGCACTGGTTGGATTTGGTGGTTCAATCCCTGCAGGCCAGTGGCGGGGTAAAGTCAGAGTCCCCAGGAACACTGAGGTAGGCTTCGGGTTCCCTAGAGGACAGGCGCCATGCCCAGGTACCAAAAATCTCTGGTGTTACATCCCTGGCACACAGGCTACCAGGGGCACATCCCTCCACTCTCCAGAACACATACACAGGTGAGATCCTGTTTTGCAATCTCCTCTTTCAGTAGCTTTTTCTAAATGCTCTTCTAAAATGTGTTGGGGGGTGGGAAGCATGCTGCAGTGTCCACATGCATTGTGTCTTTCGCTGGCCTGGGCCTTCTGATTTAGGCCAGGCTGGCCAGTGAACCCAGAGATTTTCCTGTCTGCCTTCCCAGCATTGGGATGGAAGATGTGTGCTGTTATACCCAGCTTTTTAAAAGTGTGTGTTCTGGGGATCAAACTCAGGTCCTTGAGCTGACATGGCAAATGCTTTACTCCCAGCCCCTAAATGCTCTTCTGCGAGGCAGTGCTGAGGGTACAGAGTGTGATGAGGAGCTGAAATCAAGGCCCTTTTGATCTGACTCCAGGTGATTGTCCCTTTTACACCTGCCCCCCCCAGGAGGGGGCAGCCTGTAAACCCTCAACATTCCCAGAACCTTGCTCCTTTGTTGTGATTCATATTTCATTTTCATGACATAGTCTCCCCTAGCAGGCAGGGTGGTGCACACCTGCAATCCCAGCACTCAGCAGCCTGAAGTAGGGGTACAGTTCCAGACCAGCCTGGACTACATAGAGAGACCCTGTCCCAACAAACAAAACTAGACAGAAAAAGCATTTTCCTCGTAACCGTTTCTACTGAAGTCTTACTTGTTGGTCTGGGAAGATAGCTCAGTCAGTAAAGCGCTTGCTGTGCCAGCATGTGGACTTGGGTTTGGTCCTCAGAGCTTATATAAAGGGGCACACTTGTAATCTCAGCACTGGGGAGACCGAGGTCCAGTAGATCCTTGAGACTTGCAGCCTAGTGCGCTTGGAGAGGTCCACGTCAGTGAGAGACCCTGTCTCAAAAACAAAACAAGTTGAGCTGTAACTAAGGAATGTGGGGTGGGCCTCTGGCCTACACACACACACACACACACACACACAGTGGATCTTACTGACCTTCAAATATCTGGTTCCACCACACACACCTCCTCTAGGGAGCCCTCCCATTGCCCCACTGAGTGCTGATCTCTCCCCACACTGGCCTGTGTCTCTGGCTTTGACACTTCCTGGGATGTGTTTTTATGTGCTATCTAATTGTTGTGTGTATTTCTGCCTCCTGCACTTGACCATGGGCTTGAGGGCTGGGACTGTGTGAGTCAGAGCAGGCCCCATAAAGGCTGGGGGAATTGAATTAAATGTGCTGGCAGTGGCTGCATTCTGACCATTTTATTCTGCTGTTTGCCAGCTTGACCTTCCAGGATGGTCCCTCAGCAGGGGCTGGAATGAAACAAGCCTCCAGGTCCGCCTACTCCTAGCCAGAGCTTTCAGACAGACAGCCCGCCCCCTGCCGCCCCCCCCCTTCTCCAGACTCCGAAGGCCAGCCTGGTAAAGTCTTGCTGAGCAGTTAGAGATAGTGTTCCCCTGAGCATGGCACCAACTTGGTGTCAAATCAGATGTCATTACCTGAAAGCAGAGAACCCAGCACCTGGGTTCAAATCCTAGCCCTGCCCTGTGTGACCTTGTACAGATTATCTTTCTGTGCCCGGATTCTCTCTCTCGGGACAGAACTCAAAGACCTACCCAGAGGGCTGCTGTGAGAATCCTACTATGTGTGCCCTTTGCTGTGGGCATGCAGGAAGTGGAGAACACACTTCAGAAGCACTGACCTGAAGGACTTGGGGCTTCCTATAGGCACCCAGCTCCTCTCTGTTGGGCACCTGCTGAACTTTGTGGGGTGCTCTGTGTTTATACTCTTCCTGAGGCTCACAGATACCCTGTGGGGATAGGGAGATATATTTTTAAGCTGACCTAGGGTACACATAAAATGTACCAATCAAGCCTCTTTGTGTATGTACAGGCGCGTACTTGAGTGCACCTGAGGAGACCAAAGAGGGTGTTAAAGCCTTTGGAGTTGGAGGGGTTTTTTTTCTTTTTTTTTTTTCTTTTTTAAAATTAGAAACAAGATTGTTTTATATGTCAATCCCAGTTCCCTCTCCCTCCTCTCCCCATCTGCCTGCCCCCCCCCACACACACACTGAACCCCTATCCCAATCCCTTTCTGCTTCCCAGGGAGGGTGAGGCCCTCCATGGGGGATCTTCAGAGTCTGTCATATCCTTTAGGATAGGGCCCGGGCCCACCCCTATGTGTCTAGGCTCAGGGAGTATCCCTCTGTGTGGAAGAGGTTCCCAAAGTCCATTCCTATGCTAGGGATAAGTACTCATCTACTACAACCTATAGATTTCTGAGGCCTCCTCACTGACACCCACATTCATGGGTCTGGATCAGTCTCATGCTGGTTTCCCAGCTTTCAGTCTGGGGACCAAGAGCTCCCCGTTGTTCAGGTCAGCTGTTTCTGTGGGTTTCTCCAGCCTGGACCCCTTTGTTCATCACTTCTCCTTCTCTGCAACTGGTTTCCAGTTCAGATCAGTGTTTAGCTGTGGGTGTCTGCTTCTACTTCCACCAGCTGCCGGATGAAGGCTATAGGATGGCATATAAGTCAGTCGTCAATCTCATTATCAGGGGAGGGCTGGAGTTGGAGTTTTACGCATTTCCATCTTGTTCATGGGTGCTGGCATCTGAACTCGGGTCTCGTGACTATGCAGCTGCTGCTTGTAACTAGTAACCATTGAGCCAACTCTCCAGCCACAGTCTCACCTGCACCTACAGCCTTGTTTTTTAATTTTTTATTTTAAGACAGGGCCTCACCAAATTGCTGAGGTTGTTTTTGAACTTAACTGTAGCCAAGACGGACAGTGAACCTCCAACCCCAGCCTCTCGAGCAGCTTGTGCACCAGGCCAGCCATTCTAAAGCTGCAGTAGGGTGGCATGGAGCACAGTCCCAGTGCAAACCCACCATCGGCACCTCTGTTATATAGTTCCTCCTGAACCCCTACCAACCTCACACCCCTGAGGGTGTCACCCCCAGCACCCTCTCCCAGGTCCTGGCAACCACAAAGCTACCTTTTGTTCTCCAAGCTTGCTCGGCTCTGGAAATAACATGTGCCACGTGTCTGACTATTCTCAGGCTCTGCCCACTGTGGCTAAGTGTCGGGACTTCCCTTTTGATGGCAGAATAATTCTCTGCCAGGTAGCAAGAGTCCATACCTTGTGGGTGAGGAGGCTGTGGCCCAGAGAGGTACTTGTGTGTGGTTAGAGGGGCAGGGTGGGATCCACACTTCGGTAGGATGGTACCCAGACCTGCTCTTTCCTGCCTCTGGGTTAGCTATATCCCACTGCTGTGCACAGGTTCCTTCTGGCTGAGGTCATCACCTTCATTGTCAAACTAAGAGTGGGATAGGGACGGTGGCCTGCACAAGTGAGCAGCAACTCAACCAGCACCAGTGCGTCCACAAGCACAGCACATACTTGTTCACTGTGCCAATTGAGGGGTGACAGGTCCTGGTGGCAAAGGAAGATGATGAGCCCTCACTCAGCCCAAGAGCTGTCCCCACAGTGACCTTTGAGCTGCCCCCTAACACCAACCCTTCCCAAAGGCCAAGGAGCATCTACTCCAGGGTGGGTTTTTAGTTTTAACTCATCCTCTTGCCCAACTAGCAGCCCAGCTCTCTCCATAGTCTTTCCTCAGAGCTCTGCCCCATATGAATTCCTCATGCTTTTATCAGCTTTTCACTGTATCCCATCCTGGGCTTGCATTGTGCTCAGCTCCAGAGATGACACAAAAAATGAACACAGGTGCTCCCTTCCCTTTCGTGGCATGAGAGAGAAACACTAAAAACAAGTCACTTTGAAGAATAACCAGAGGTACTTAGGGAGAGTTTTGAAGGAAATCATTAAGGGTGTGGAGAGAAGAGAGGGCAGAGTAGAACATCCTTCCTAGCTGTCGGTCAGGCAAGGTCTCGGAGGAGGTGATGCTTGGACGGGAACTTAGCAGGACTAGCAGCCAAATATGAGAAGGGCTGGGAGAGAAACCTCAGTGTTGTATGGATGAAGGTCCTGTGGCCATGAAGAATAGAGCATTGGAGAAATAACTAATGAGATTAGAGTGGCTGAGTCAGCATGAGGAGGCCAGAGTTAAGCTGGAGATTGACAAAAAGAACTGAAATTGATTTAGAGTAACCAAGTAAAGGAATTCTATCTAGATTTTCCCAAGGATGTCTCATGTTGCCTCTCTGTTCCTGTGTTTAGTGCATGTAGGGACTTACAGTTCTTGCTAGTTCCTTGTCATTTAGTCATCAGTGAAGAGATGGGGGCTGAGCATGGGCCCCCTTGACCTCTAACATCTCACTTGAGGCCAACAAAGTTGGATGGTATCCAGTCACACGAGGCCCCTGCTGGCACCAAGCCTTTCACCCCAGGAACCAGGTGTCCACATCCTGGGCCATTGCACAGAGCTCACTCTCAGGAATGCCAGGAGTCCCTTTGTGACTGTCTCAGAGCGGCCAGGGCCTGCTGTGGAGACAGTGTGAGCCACACATCCCAGCAGTCCTTGCCTGCAATCTTGTCCACCAAACAACTAGTTGATTGAATGTCACACTTTTCAAACAGTTGCTATGGACACAAGCTCAGCAGGAAACACATGGGACCTGGCACTGGTCGGGATCACATAGCCGTCAGAAGGGAGTTGGAACCTGGGCAATAGCAAATGTTGGTATAGAGCACTTCTAGCTGTCCTCCTAGCTTGGGACTTGAACCACCAGAGTTGTGTTTCCTCCTGTAACATAAGTGTGTGTGTGACAAACCATTCCAGAGTTGGCACACAGATTCTGAGGGTTAGGAGCAGCCTTACAGCCTGGCTCTTGCCTGGGTCCCTCAGAGAGTTGCATCATTGTCACCTTGGCAGGTTGCAGCTCCTCCCAGACTGACTCAGGGCTCAGCAACCAGCCAACTTGCCAGAGGGGTAAAGCAGATGCCCCCTTGCCTTTCCCAACCTGGTCTGAGTAGCCAAATGGAGTCACTGCCACATTATCCTGTTGGTGACATGGGACACAGGAGATAGGATGTGGTGTCACACAGGTATGTTTGACCAGAAAGTTGGTACCAGGGACTGAAGAGCACCCACAGAACACAGCAGGCGCACTCCACCATCATCTCGCTGGCTTCCTGATTTATTTCATGGTATCCCAAGACTTCCTGCCACTCCTTCACCTCAGCCCTCTTACCTGCTGTCTCCAGGCTCTGGGCAGAGGGCTAGTGGCGCAGAATGGACAGTGACACATGGTGTTCCAGGATAGGAATGATATATCTGGTGGCACAGCAGAAGAGGGGCTCGAGGTGGCATGGTTAGAGATGACCACTCCATGGAGGTGGCCTGGTGACCTGACCCTGAAGGAAGTCAAGGAACATCTTGTAGCAGATAGGCAGAGCATTTTAGACAGGACCAGGCAGGGAGAGGGGGTGGAAATCAAATTACCCACACCCAGGGCCAGAAAAGCGAGCCCTTGGGAAAGAAAGGAATGAGACCGGAAGGAGTCTAGGAAGGGGTCTAAAGCCCAGCTGGATGGCTCATGCCTGATTCTGGTGCTGGAGAGGATGAGGTAAAACTCCTGTGAGTTCAAGGTCAGCCCAGTCTGTATAGAAGAGACCTGGGCCTTTAAAAATTTAAAAAAAAAAAAAAAAAAAAAAAGTAGATGGAGAGATGGCTCAGTGGTTAAGAGCACTGGCTGCTCTTCTAGAGGACCAGGGTTCAATTCCCAGTCCCCATATAGAAGCTCAAAACTGTCTGTAACTCCAGTTCTAGGGGATCCTATGCCCTCATTTGGCCTTCATATGCACCAGGCACACACGCAATGCACAGACATACATTCAAGCAAAACACCTGGACACATAAAATAAAAATAACTGTTTTAGGACAGTATTTGCCTATCTGAAGTCATTGGAGCTGACACAGGCAGGGCTATGGAGGTGAGAAGGCAGGACTCTGGGGGACATGTACAGTTCAGGACACGTTTGCTACTGAGCCCACTGGAGTGACCAGAGAACAGCATGTCCTGGTTTTGACTGGAGCTGGTGGGAGGAGCAGATGAGGTAGATGGGGGTCTGCCCGACATGCAGAGAAAGATACTGAGGAAGTATTTGGGTGAGTCTGGAGTTTAAGGGGCCCACTGGGTTGAGGACCAAAGCAGGGAAGGGCCAGTCATAGGTGGCACTGTACACCAGGGTACCCATCAGCAAAGGAAAGGTGAAGTTCATCCAGTTCCTGGACTTAGCTCCAGGGGGAGGGTGGAAGGAAGCAGAGGAGGGAGTGTGAGCATCCAGAGACATCACACCAGCAACACCAAGGCTCTGGAGGCCATCGAGAACCCACCTTCCCTCCACACATCACCCCTCCAGAGAGCTAACAGCGCCGCTCACCCCTAGCCTGTCATCACTCAGCTCACACCCCCACTCCCAACTTGACTCCTCTTCTGCCTTACCACCAGGGCTCAGCAGTGAGTAGGATTGTCTGTCCCTGTTAAGTTTCTCCTTGTCTGAACGCAGCTGTGGAGCCAGCTCTTCTAGGGGGCTGGAGCGGCAGAGTGGGGAATGGCTGGAGATGGTTAGAGGTTCAGTCTGTGTGGGTGTGGTTTGCCAAGAGCAGGGAAGAAGGATCCATAGAACATTCTGGAAGAATGGAGTGATGTATTCAGGTAACTTTTGCTTCTTGAGGACTCAGGCTGGGTTCTGTCCCTGGCCTCATCACAGCTTAGCTCTCCCATGCTCATGGGCTCCAAGATGAGGTATGGCAGGGCAAGGAGGCCCTGTCCTGTGGGTGGTGGCTGGTAGTGGGTGGTGGCTGAAGCCACGGAGGCACAACAGAGCCCAGAGGGCTCCCCAGGGCAGCAGTGTCTCCTTCCTCTGAGTTTCCATGAAGGCAATGAGGCTTATATTAATGAGAGGCAATTATGGGTACCCGGATGGGCCTAAGTATAGCTCATTGAGAAAGGCTGCTCACAGCAGCCAGCTGCCTCCCCTGCAAGGCCACGGATGCCTATTTTAAAACTCCCTACAGTGAAGCTTTGCCACCTCTGGGCTCTGGGCTGCTGAGGGACTGGCATGCAGCAGACCCAGAGTCCTGCCTGAGAGACTATGGGCGGACACTCAGACTATCTGAACTCAAACCCCTGCTGCCCTAGAGAGAGGAAGCTAGTTTGAGGTCACAGCCAGTAAAAACAGACACAGGGTTTGAATCCATTTCCAGCTGTGTGCCAACACTGCGCTGCACTGGGCAGCATCCTGGAGCACAAGGCTTGGCCTGTCCCCAAGAGCACAGTGAACGGAGGGGTAAAGGGCGGTGTGGCTGATGCTTGGTAGCACAGCACAGCTAGCCCTCATCATAATCTCACAGAGTACGCTCCCTCCTGATGCCACTGAGGAGGAAACAGGCTCAGGGAGCCGATTTAGTCAACGCCAGTGCCCCACTGTGAGGTGGCCCTCCTCAGAGACACACTAATGCTGAGATTATGTTAGGGTCCACAGGAAACTGACGGGCCCAGTGATGTGGATGTTCACATTGAGGTTTCCCAGGGAGTGTCTTAAGAAGATTCTGGAAGAGGCCAGCACACAGAACCAAGTTGAGGGAGGGGTTGGACCTCAGGGCAGTTCCAGTAGAGGCCCTGCTGATCCCACAGGGAGCTCTGAGTAAGGACCCTGTAGGGGTGTCTGGAACAGGGACAAGGGCATTTGGTGGTGATCAGTTGCTAGATGCAGGCTGCCCCTGGGGACAGAGTGGAGCCCTGCAAGGGTTTCCGTCTGACTTAGAGCGGTTTGTAGTGGGAACTTGGCTGTGAACTGTCAGCAGCTGGTGCTCTTGGCAGCCGGAGCCGAAGCAGTCAGTGCGGAAGAACCTGGGGCCACCAACAACATACCATAGCCACAGTGAGAAAGCAGGCATGGTGGTGAGTGCTTGTGCTCCCAGCACTCAAGAGCCTGGGATACCAGGGTTTCTCATTCTTCTGCTTGGGTGGGGAGAACCTGCCCTGCCTTGCAGGAGGTCCTGAACACTAATGAGCCACCATGATGGGGAAGGAAGACGCTCACCAAAAACCCAGGAGAGAAGACAGGCAGTGGTGGCACACATCTTTTTAATCCCAGCACTTGGAAGGCAGAGACAGGCAGATCTCTGAGGTAGAGGCCAGCCTAGTCTACAGAGTCCCAGAGCTATACAGAGAAACCCTTTCTCTGGGAAAAACAAAACAAACAAAAAGCCCCAGGAAACCTGGTTTTGATTTCCAGCACCCACACAGTGTCTCACATCCATTTGTAGCTCCAGTTCCAAGGAATCTAATGCCCTCTTCTAGCCTCCCTGAGCATCAGGCATGTACATGATGTATAAACATACATGCAGAGAAAACACTCATATACATAAAATAAAATAAATAGGGACAGAATGGAAGATATTTGCAAGCCATATATCTGATAACGGTTTAAGGTCTGGAATGCTACAAGAATGGCAAATAGCTCAATGATAAAGAAGTCCAAGGATTTCAGTAGACATTTCTCCAAAGGGAATAGAGGAATGGTCCAGAATCCCTGTGGCAGGATGCTCGTCATGACTGTGTATGAGGGAGTGGCAACCAAAGCCACAGTGAGAAGCAGGCGTGTAGTCCCAGCACTCAAGAGCCAGGGATAGGAGGGGAGTGAGACTGAGGCCAACCTAGGCTACAGTCTGGCATTCTGACCTCTAAAGGTTGCCCTCCCTGGTTCACAATTCACCATCGTGGTGACTTCTATTCCATCTTACTCTGACTCTTCCCGGGATCAGGTTCTGCCGTGATCCTTTCATCATCTCAGATCCTTAACTTCAGTGTGTTAGCAGCGGACTCGGGTGTATTTAGGAACCCATCACACTTGGCTTCAGGGATATCCTGGGTGCCCCTATACCCCAAGTACAGGCGAGACTGTACTTGAGGCTCCTCTGAGCAGGATTCGTGGGACCTAGAGCCTAGAAACCTGGCTGACCTGCATGATATGGCCAAGAAGAGGCCAAGAAATGGAGAGGGGTGGGGCTAAGTTTGGTACTAATGTTTTCAGGATGATCCTGGGAATCTGCTAGTCCTATTGTCCCATTTTACAGATGGGCAAAGTGAGTCACAGTGACTCCATCCATTGGCCACTCTCTTGTGAGGCTTTGTCCTGTCCTCCTCATTCTAAGGCTTGGCCTCTCTCTCTCTCTCTCTCTCTCTCTCTCTCTCTCTCTCTCTCTCTCTCTCTTTCTCTCTCTCTCTCTCTTTCTCTCTCTCTTGGGTATCTGAGTGTGCTTTTTATTTTTTTAAGACTTTATTTATTTATTTATTTATTTATTATGCATTTTTCTGTCTGCATGTTTGCCTGCACACCAGAAGAGGTTATCAGATCTCATAACGGATGGTTGTGAGCCACCATGTGGTTGCTGGGAATTGAACTCAGGACCTCTGGAAGAGCAGTCAGTGCTCTTAACCTCTGAGCCATCTCTCCAGCCCGAGTGTGCTTTTTATTATGGCAGTTCTTTATTTTTTTTTTTTCAGATTTTTTTTATTTGAATTAGAAACAAGATTGTTTTACATGACAATCCCAGTTCCCTTCTCCCTCCCATCCTCCCTTACCACCTCCCCCAACTAAAACCCTACCTATCACATATCCTTTCTGCTCCCCCTGGGTGGTGAGGCCTTCCATAGGGTGTCATCAGAGTCTATTGTTCCTTAGAGATAGGGCCTAGGCCCACCCCTAAGTGTCTTGGCTCAGGGAGTATTCCTCTATGTGGAATGGGCTCCCAAAGTCCACACCTATGCTAGGGATAAGTACTGAACTACTACAGGAGGTCCCGTAGATTTCTGAGGTTTCCTCACTGAAACCCATGTTCCTGGAGTCTGGATCAGTCCCATGCTGGTATCCCAGTCTGGGGAACAAGAGCTCCTGGATGTTCAGGTCAGCTGTTTCTGTGGGTTTCACCAGCCTGGTCTGGACCCCTTTGCTCTTCACTCGTCCTTCTCTGCATCTGGATTCCAGTTCAGTTCAGTGATAAGTTGTGGGTGTCTGCTTCTATGTACACCAGCTGCTGGATGAGGGCTATTGGGTGGCATATAAGTCAGTCATCAATCTCCTTATCAGGGGAGGGCATTTAAGGTAGCCTCTCCTCTGTTGCTTAGATTGTTAGCTGGTGTCATCTTTGTAGATCTCCAGACATTTCCCTAGTACCTGATTTCTCTGTAAACCTAAAATGTCTCCCTCTGTTATGGTATCTCCTTTCTTGTTTTCTTCTATTCTTCCCCTGACTCAAGCTTTCTGCTCCCTCATGTCCTCTGCATCCCTCCTCTTCTGCCCTTCTCATTCTCCTAGCTCCCTCCCCCCTCTTCCCATGCTCCCAATTTGCTCAGGGGATCTTGTCCCTTTCCCCTTCTCCAGGGGACCATGTATGTCTCTCTTAGGTCCTCCTTGTTTACTAGCTTCTCTGGCAGTGTGGATTGTAGGCTGGTAATCCTTTATGTCTAAAATCCACATATGAGTGAGTACATACCATGTTTGTCTTTTTGTGATTGGTTACCTGGCTCAGAATGGTTTCTTCGAGTTCCATCCATTTTCCTGCAAATTTCAAGATTCCATTGTTTTTTTTCTGCTGAGTAGTACTCCATTGTGTAAATGTACCACATTTTCTCTATCCATTCTTCGGTTGAGGGGCATCTAGGCTGCTTCCAGTTTCTGGTTATTACAAATAGTGCTGCAATGAACATTGTTGAACAGATGTCCTTGTTGTATGAATGTGCTTCTTTTGGGTATATGCCTAAGAGTGGAACTGCTGGATCTTGTGGTAGACTGATTCCCATTTTTTTTGAGGAGTCACCATACTGATTTCCAAAGTGGCTGTACAAGTTGGGAGCTAGGCCTCTCTTGACTCTGAGTATTCTGTTCTAGGCCACCACCATATCATCCCAGATGGCAAAGATGGGTGGGTTTGTTGGTCTCTCTGATGTCAGTGGCCCCAGAGATCATAGTAATTAGACAAAGGGACAAAGAGTTTACGAGGGCATGAAGATCCTTTTGCTAAAGTAGATCCAGACAGCACTATCTTTGGCCACAGGTAAGGTAGGCCCTGAGTAGCCCTGCTCTTTGGAAGCCTCTCTGGCCCTGGAAAGGGCTGAAACCAAGTGCTCAGGCCAGAGGAGATGACTCACAGAGCACTGAGGGTACCCGGGACCCGAGAGCCCCGTCTAGATGACTCACACCTGCTTCCAAGGCATTGTGGGATACTCCCTGAAAACCTTCCTGAGGCCTAAGGGGTAACTGTTGGGGGCAGAGTGGACAAAGCTCTGGGTGGGTGTGCATTTGTGTGGCATCTCATGGTGAGACGGTCAGGGGCTCGACAAGCATGGTAGGCAGCTCCCTGCCCACATTCCACTGTGGAAATGGGAGGAGTCCAGGAACTTGGAGTCAGAGCCTGGCTTTCCAGGTTTCCAGAAACACCTTTCCATTCAGCCCCAAGAGGGGAGTGTGCTTTGCTTAACATGGGTGGCTACCATTGTAGCTTTGAGCATGTGCTCATTGGAGAGCGAAGCACTGCTTGGCTGTCCCCTTTGGCAGAGGACCCCCGTCCAGTGTTGATGCATGTGCAGCAGCAGTCACAGAGAGGACATCAGCTCTCGTCCTTGGCCCCATGGTGGCAAGGGCAGACTCCCTGCCTTAAGACATCCTCAGGCCCAATCCATCCTGCTCCCCACCTTATCCAGTCCAGTCCTGTTGACCAGCTGACCACTCTTTGTCTTTTCTCCCCAGGACAGCTGCTGCCTGGGACAGGTGACCCAGGCACCCCACTAGGGCAACGGCCCCTGCCCCACGGGCTGGGATCATGAAAGGCCTCGGTGACAGCCGCCCCCGCCACCTCTCCGACAGCCTGGACCCACCTCATGAGCCCCTCTTTGCCGGGCCTGACCGCAACCCCTACCTGCTGTCTCCCACAGAGGCCTTTGCCCGGGAAGCCCGCTTCCCTGGGCAAAACACACTGCCGGGGGACAGCCTCTTCCCACTTAACAACCAGCTGCCCCCACCAAGCAGCACCTTCCCCCGAATCCACTACAACTCTCACTTTGAGGTGCCCGAGGAGAGCCCATTCCCTAGCCACGCCCAAGCCACTAAGATCAACCGGCTGCCAGCCAACCTCCTGGACCAGTTTGAGAAACAGCTGCCTATCCACCGGGATGGCTTCAGCACCCTCCAGTTCCCTCGGGGTGAGGCCAAGGCCAGGGGTGAGAGTCCTGGCCGAATTCGCCACCTGGTCCACTCTGTGCAGCGGCTCTTCTTCACTAAGGCGCCCTCGATGGAGGGCACCACGGGCAAGGTGGGTGGCAATGGCAGCAAGAAAGGTGGCCTGGAGGACGGGAAAGGCCGGAGAGCCAAAAGCAAGGAACGGGCCAAGGCTGGGGAGCCCAAACGGCGAAGCCGCTCCAACATCTCAGGCTGGTGGAGTTCAGATGACAACTTGGACGGTGAGGGTGCTGCCTTCCGCAGTGGCCCTGCCTCGGGGCTGATGACTCTAGGCCGCCAGCCAGAACGTACTCAGCCCCGCTACTTCATGCACGCCTACAACACCATCAGTGGACACATGCTCAAAACCACCAAGAACACTACCACGGAGCTGACTGCCCCACCACCCCCGCCTGCTCCCCCGGCCACCTGTCCCAGCCTTGGAGTGGGCACTGACACCAACTATGTCAAACGAGGCTCCTGGTCCACTCTAACCCTCAGCCATGCCCATGAGGTCTGCCAGAAGACCTCAGCCACCTTGGATAAGAGCCTGCTGAAGTCCAAGTCTTGCCACCAGGGTCTGGCCTACCATTACCTGCAGGTAGGGTGAGGATGGGGAGGGTGGCTGTGGTTCAGAGTCCTAGCTGGACCACGTGTCACTGGTGAAGTTGCTTCATGCTGAGCGCTGCTTTGCTCAGCTGTGGAATTGGAGGTTGGAAGGACCTGTTAATAAGAGGGTCCCCTGTGCTCGCTCACATGTTCTCAGCAGGTGGATTAAGAGGGCCCTTGGGATCCTAGCCCCAAAGAGACTGAAGTTTGTCCCTGCCCTTTAGATGAGGGATCTGGAAGCTATGCCGTCACTCCCCGCCCCCCTCACAGGACCAACACATGGCATTCTAATGGTCAGCTTCCTGCTACTCCCGTGAGCCTGGATTCTCCTGGAGGACACAGGCCACATCTGATGCGCCCATATGATCCCCAGTGCCCAGGACAGAACCTGGCAGGGAGAAGTGTTCAGACAGGGCAGATGGACAAGTGGGTAATAGAACCACACAGCTAGAGATAAGTACGCCACGGTCCTGAGGACCAGGGACAGATAGATGGGGGTCATGGTGGGTGAGGGGCAGCCTAGGGCCACCGGTCCAGAGACCTGACACTTGGGGGGTCGGGGGAGCCTTTCCCTTTTCATAAGAGGGGGTGTAGTGAGGAACTCACACCATAAGGCCTTGTGGCCTGAGAGTAGCTGAAAGCTTGGCTGCAGCATTGCTGTTACACAGTGGGGTGGGGCAGGGTTCTGCATGGCGGGGTGTGTAGACAGGGTGCAATGGTAGAGGTGACAGGAACAGATCACATGTGGAAGGGGCTGCTCTTGTAAGCAGTGAGCACTTTGTCCCCAGGGTATGCGAGCATAGACCTGGCTGGCATGAAAAAAGTCACATCAAATGCATTATGAAAAGATGAACTACAAGGTGTGACAAGGCCCAAGTTCTTGTCATTCTATATAAAACTCCAGGGACAGTGAGACTATGGGGGAGGAGTACGTTTTTTGCAGGAGGGGGAAATTGAAATCTAGGCAGCCTTTTAAGTATATGTAGGGGTTTTGTGACGGTCCTTCTGCTTCCTTAGTTTACACTTTTAAGGGAAGTGTTTGACCCGCACCAACTCCACACCGTGTGGTTGGGTCCAGTGTGGGAAACACTTCCGAGACATCTGGAGAGGACTCTGGGCCCTGGGGCCTTGTGATGCCTGCTGGGTGACAGAGTGAGCAGGTGGGTTGGCCACAGGTTGTGAGCAGGGACACTCAAGGCCCCACTCCCCCGGGATTGTGTGAATGGGGTTTATGGACCAGCTGGTGATTTAGGAGGGAGAATTCACAGGTCCTGGTGACTAGCCGACTAGATGGTCAGCTGGGGTTTGTGGGAAGACTAAAAGAGCCCCTGGGAAATGAGTCGAGGGTACAAGGGTGTAGTACCATCGGGTCTTGCGGGTGAAGGAGTATACATTTGAATGCTTGACCAAGGGCGTGCTGTGTGTGGGAGCCTGTGGGAGAACAGCCCCCCTGTGTGTGTGGTGGTGAAGTATGCTAGGAGTGTTTGCTGAGGAACACAGAGACCGGGACAGGCATATGCCTGCTCGGGGTGTGTTAAGATGTATTCATAGGACAAGGCTTCAGCTTCTGAAGTGTGTAAATGCCAAAATGTGCCCAAAGTGATCTTGTAGCCAACAGTGTGAGTCAAGGGACCAAGAGTGTGTGTGGACTGCATACCCTAACTCAGAGCAGGTGACAGTGGTGGCCGTGGAAAGGCAGTGGAGTCCCCTCAAAGCCATTTGGAATAGTGACCAGAGACTCCCTCCAAGCTGTGAACTGCACTTTTATCTCAGCCCTATTCTTTGGATGGGGGTCCCTCAGTGGAAACTGAGCCATTTTCCAGAGTACTGCTTAGCAGGCCAACACCTTGCTCTCTCTACCTTAGTTTCCCCATCTAGGAGAAAGGACTTCACACTTGAGTTACTGCTGTACTAGGGTCTCTGATCCCCATCCAGGGATCTCCAGTGGCCATTGTAGAGCCAGGCTCTGACTCCAGGTCTTGGGGTCTCTCTCTGTGGGTGACTTCCCTCTCTTTGGGCCTGGAGTGGCACAGTGAAGAGATGGGACATAAGGGGTACCCCATAAGCATAGCTGCAGTGATCACTCTGGTGGGCCAAACCCAGCTTGAAATTCCTGAAGAAATGAAAGCTGCACAGAAGCTATGGCAGAGCGGTGTCTAGAACCCAGATAGTCTTCTTGATGAATCAAGGCCTGAAGGCCTTCCTGATGCTGGGTGATCAAGGACAGGAAAGCTAGCCGAAGGCTCAAGTTGCCAAAGTGGAAACGGGAGCATGAGGATCCATTTTCTGAGTGATGGGCTGGAAGCCAGGCTGACTGCTAAATTCCGTCTGAGTCCTGCCCCTGGATATTTCAGGTGCCCGGCGGAGGTGGAGAGTGGAGCACCGCGCTGCTGTCCCCTCGGGAGGTGGATAGCTCAGCGGAGGGGCCCATCCCCTGTCGGCGCATGCGCAGTGGCAGCTACATCAAGGCCATGGGCGACGAAGACAGTGATGAGTCTGGAGGTGGTAGCCCCAAGCCTTCACCCAAGACCGCAGCGCGGCGTCAGAGCTACCTGAGGGCCACGCAGCAGTCTCTGGGGGAGCAGAGCAACCCCCGCAGGTGAGCTGCAGCTCTTCCAGGGGTCTAGAACAACTGCACTGATGGAGCCCCGCCCTTTCGTGTATGTCACGTCCCTTGGGAGTACTGCCGATAGGTGAACCCTTGCCTGGGCTATCCCTTTAATTTAATACTGTATCCCCTGGGTGAACCTCACACTTGTACACTGTATCTCTTGGGAGCCTGGCCACCCTAGGAGAACTCAGCCCTGCAGATGGATCCTGCTTCTCAGCCTCAGGACCAGGTGAACACCGCCCCCCCACCCAGGGCTTCTTCGTGCTTAGGCTGGCCCTCCCTGCTAACAGTTTGTCCCCAAACAGCCCCACCTACAGTTCAGCCCTGCCCATAGTGAGAATTGGGGTGACTGGTTCAGGCTTCCTCTGCCACAGGAGCCATATGCACAGGGAGTTGCCCCGGGGGTACTCTACCAGAACTTAATGAACAGAGCCCAGGCATTGGTGCCAGGGATCTGTCATAGTAATGGCTGCTGTCTGTTGACCCTAGCCTTGCTGGCTCCCCCACCTGCCCTGGCGCACCTCCGTTCACGTCCTGAAATCTTTATCCCAGCCCCAGCAGTGTGTAACCCATCCCATAAATGACGATGAGATGGGAACACAAGAGGTGGCGTCTTACCAGGAGTTCTCTGTTAGTCCAAGCCCCATGTTAGGCACCCAACTGGCCAATGCCATGTGTTGTTTCTAGAGTAAGGGTAGGGGAGGTCCAGGGTAGGATAGTGTGAGAAAGACTGACACACTGGGATTGTAGGGTCAGTAACAAGTCCTTATCTGGACATCATAGCAGCCCTGGGGCCTTTTTAGGTAAATACCAAGGCTATGGACCTCTGCCCACCTTTGCTAGTCTCTGGAATTGCCCCGGATTTTCAGTTTTGTAGATTTGTACTAGGCGACATGGTCTCTAGCTTAAAGCTAAACAGTCAAATGCAGGCATGTTCTGCCACCTTGAGGCCATAGTAGGCATGACAAGTAAGGGCTGCCTGCTTGCCACGGATTTTACTAGGTCTCCCAAAGGTGAGAGGTTCTCCCTTTGCTTGGAGTTCCCACCTTAACCAGGCTGGGTGCTTCCATTTTCCCCTATGCCACTGAATGGTCTTGGACAGTCTTCTCCCTTCTGGCCTCAGTTCCCCAGGCTAAACAATGGATGGGCTGAGCCCTGTCTCTCCCTTGTCTCCCAGGAGTCTGGACCGCTTAGATTCAGTGGACATGCTGCTACCTTCCAAGTGCCCCAGCTGGGAAGAGGAATACAACCCCATCAGTGACAGCCTCAATGACTCCAGCTGTATCAGCCAGGTAAGGGTGACTAGTAAGTCAGGGGCTTGGTTCATTGCTGTCCTCTGTCCAGAGCACTGTACTTAGCTGCCTCCTCTGTGTCCCAGGCTTGACTCAAATGTCCCCTCCTCAGAGAGGTCTCTCCTGGCCACCCTGCATACAGAAGTTCATCATGCTGTTCCTAGACCCTTCTTAATGCATCACTGCCTGGAAGCATATTAGTTTATTTATTTATATGTCATTCTGCCTCTTGAGACTAAGGGTTTCCTTACATACTGTCTTGTCCCCTGGAGGTTCCCATTGCCTAGCCCAGTACCCAGCCAGCCAGAGGCCTACTAGGTGTTTTCTTAGTAGGCATGTCTCTGTCTCCCTGTGTCTGTCCCCTCCTGTTTCTCTTCTCTTCTCCCCCTCCCTCCCTGTCTTTTCTTCTCTTGTTCACCACATTTTCCCTAGGTCTCCTGTGTCTCTCCTGCCTGCCCCAGGTACTCGGAATACCTTTGCCCTTAGTTATACAGAAAGGTGTCTGGAATCTGCTGTGCTTGGGGTTCCCACAGACTTCATCCACTGTTCCTTGTCCGGCCCCAGCTCTCTTCTAATCCAAGCTCCTCTGACTTTTCCCTTCCCCTAAACTTCACCCCTAAAAGGTTGAATGTCATAAGATGCATAAGTAGCCCCAAAGTTGCATGCAGCCCAGAAAAAGAAGGGCCTGGGTACTGTCTCTGATCAGCGCTCTGGCTGGGTTGCCTGCCCAGGGGAAACGTGGTACCAGGAAGAATGGAGAGTTGCACATCCTCAGTGATGCCAGCCCCAGGAGTAAGCCTCCTGTCCCTGAGGAAGCCAACCAAAACCTCTTTGAAACAGAATCCAGCTTGGGTGGGGAGGAGTTCTGAGAAGCCCAGACCAGGCCTGGCCCTCCTATAACCCACACCCTCTCTCCTGCAGGTTTTTGGACAGGCTTCTCTGATCCCCCAGTTGTTTGGCCATGATCAACAGGTCAGTATGTTGTTACTCTCTGTCACCTCAGACCAGAGTGCAGAGTTGAGTCTTATGCCTTCAGCCGAGAGGTCCTGACACCCGGCCTGAATAGGTCCGGGCAGAGCTGCTGCTAGAAAGGCATCCCCAGCGAGGATGGAGTCTAGGTGTCCTGCCTCCACTCCCTCTGCCATCACTTCACTGTGGCTTAGTTTGTTCTGAAAACTGGGAACTCATGAGCTAGGCTCTGTGGATGGACAAGTTACTGCATGGCAATGGAGCTTCTCCCTAACACCTTCTGCCTCTCCCTGACGCCTGGGTCAGGCCAGAGACACTGGTGGTTCAGGTGCTTCCTAGTTAATTTGGTATCAGCTACATGGTGCTGCACCCTCTCCTGGAGGCCATTCTTCTGCCTCTCTCTCTCAAAAGTCCCCCGAAGACTTTTGTTTGGACAGGTTGGGGGCTGATGCCCCTCGGTTTCCCCTTTTGAGAGCCCCAGCAGGACCTTTAAGGATATGGGGTGTTGAAGTGAATGTGGAGACTCCTCAATGTGATACGTCGGTGGCTGTGATGCCAGTGTAGCTGTGTCTGGCTGCCTGAATTACACTTCCTATGGAAACCCGCCCCTGGAGGGTGTCCCTCTCCTCCCAGCCCCAAGGGGCAGGAAATGTACTCGGAACCCGGCCTTTCATCTTAGTCAGGAGTGGGCTTGTCTCCCAGGGCACACACCACATAGTGGTAAAGCTAGTACTGGCTCTCCTGATTCCAGCCACAGTGCAGTGTTGGATCCTCCCCACACTAGTGTGTTACTACTCTCTAAGGGATACCCTGAAGGCTAGGCAGTGCCTCCATCCTGTGACCTCCATAGGTGTATGGCAAACAGCTGGCATTAACATGCAAAGCTCTGAGGCAAAGCCTGTACACAGGAAGTATTCAGGGAGCCTCACACAGACTACTTGACACCTCCTGCAGTTTGGGAGCATCTGACCAACCACTTATAAACACTTGTTCATTCGTGCAGCCACCTGAGTTATCCAGTGCATGTGACCAATGACTCTCTGCTGGACTGCTCAGATGATGAGTTAGCTTGCATAGTCTTGATTTTGTTGTGATTTGAGACTGGGTCTCATATTCCCAGACTAGCCTTAACCTTCAGCGTAGCCCACCTAGCCTTGAAATCCTGCTCCTCCTGCCTCCACATCCCAAGGACTGAGATGGGCAGCTCAGCCAGCTCTCATAAGGTCTTGACTGCTTTCCGAGCTTCTCTGTTAGGGTACAGCTCCAAAGCAAGACCTTGCTGCCCGGACAAGGCACAGAGGTTCTCAAAATACCTGTTGGTAGCTTTGAAAGCTAACCGATGTTTTAATGTCCTCTGTGGGTGTATTTTGGGTATGTCACATGGCCTGATTTTAACCTAGCAGACTATCCAATAGAACTTCCTGCAGTGGTGGCCAGTGTTCTACAATGCATGCTTGTCTGTGTGACTTTTGACCCAGTGAAACGTGGCTTGTGTGACTACCAAACTTCATTCAGTTCTAATTGATTTAAACCTTAATAGCTACCATATTGGACAGCACCTGGTGTCCATCTGTGGCTATCTGACTCTTTAGCTAATTCTGCATGGTCCCTAGCTACCAACATACCCTGAAATTGGAGTCAGTAAGCCCTACCAGAATCTTCAGTGTTCTATGTGGTGAGGCCTTTCTGAGTCACACTTCTAGCTTCCAGTTTGCAGAATCCTGGATAGTCATCTCTGGAGGGACGCTTAGCAACTGTGTAGATGAGGCTGAAGTAAATTTGAGATGGCAAATGTACCCACAACCATTCTCGACATTGCCCTGGCAGACATCAGTTATCCTCATGGCCACTGCCCTCAATCCAGTCAGTCTTCTTCTACAAGTTACTGCACCAGCTCATCTCTAGCCTGTGCCTCCTCCCCAGACCCTCTCCCTACGCCACGCCACCCACCAGGCTACTATTCCTTACATCCATAGTTGGAGTGCTGGCTCTGCTCCTTCTCCGCTAGGTACCCTTGACAGATAGATACTTTCCTTTCACTGGCCCTTGAGGGTTTGTTTGGCTTTGTTTTTGCTTATAGATGTTAGTAGACTATACAGTGGTGAATATCCACCACATCTAATAAGACCCCCATTCCAACATTAAGGGCAGGCATTACTAATGGATCACAGCCTTCTTTCATGCGGAATTCAGATGTGATCTTAAACTCTTTTAGTAGATTAGACAACAAGATTTAATTTTGTTAACATCCTGTAATATTCCAACATTATTCTCATTGTAGATGGAAAAACTGAGGCCCACACAGGCTAACTTAAGAGCCTATCTGTGGGGGCTGGAGAGGTAGCTCAGAGGTTAAGAGCACTGGCTGCTCTTCCAGAGGTCCTGAGTTCAATTCCCAGCAACTATGTGATAGCTCACAACCATCTGTAATGGGATCTGGCCTGCAGGCTGACATGCAGACAGAACACTGTATACATAGTAAATAAAATAAAATTTAGAGAGAGAGAGAGAGAGAGAGAGAGAGAGAGAGAGAGAGAGCGCCTATCTGTGCCCTGAGTGAGATGGAAGAAAGGCTAAGGGACGGGCAGGAACAGCTCCAGCCCTGAAGCTGAGTAGACCAGCAAACACTGGCAAAGCTGGCCCCTGATGCCTGTGTATGTCTGGACAGGTCCGGGAGGCAGATCTGAGTGACCAGTATGAGGCAGCCTGTGAGTCGGCCTGCAGTGAAGCTGAGTCCACAGCGGCAGAGGCGCTAGATTTGCCGCTGCCCAGCTACTTCCGCTCACGCAGCCACAGCTACCTGCGAGCCATCCAGGCAGGCTGCTCGCAGGAGGAGGACAGTGTCTCCCTGCAGTCCCTCTCCCCACCGCCCAGCACTGGCAGCCTCAGCAACAGTCGCACGCTTCCAAGTGAGTACCATAATGCGGGAGGATTGGTGTTTTGTTCCATTTTGTATTGTTTACAAGGAGAACATGGGGAATGTTGAGTTGTGCAGCCTGGGGAGATGCTGGGGAGGATCCCATAGGTCACCACACCATGAAAAAGAAAAGGTGGCCTTGAAGCTGAACTTCCCACTGGCAAACTGAACTTCCCACTGGCAAACTGAACTTCCCACTGGCAAACTGAAACCTAAACAGGTGGCAGAAACAGACTGTCCAATGGGCAGATGATGGGGTCTAGAATCCTGGGATCCCTGGTGGCTTCCTGCATAGAGCAGCCTCCCACTGGTAGGCAGGGCTTATTAAAAGGAAAATACCACTTAGGATTAGCTGTGTAGATGGCCTGGCCTTCCTCAGGGTGTTTGGACTTCTCTAAAGATGAGAAAAATAGGAAGTCAGACCAAGGGAAAACATAGTACAAAGTCTGGGTTAGTTGAGATGACCTTGAGTTTACTCTTCTAGTCCTTCCTAGACCCCATTTTCCCCATCTCTAAGGTAGACCCTAGAGACTCCTGCCGTGCTGGAGACTGTGTAGGAAGCTCACCTGCCATACTCTCACCATGCACAGACCCTAACTAAATACCATCTGCTGGGATGTGACAGGTAATATTGTCATAGCTGCTTTTCAGCCTCAACTCTGACCTTGTATGACAGTCGAGGGCAGGGGGTTGAACTGAAAATGGTGGCTGCTTCAAGTGCTCAGCTGGTGTTTGGTGTCACTAAGTGAACCCAAGGCCCCACAGATGTGCACAGGTAACCAACACATTGATTAAATGAACTGGTCTCTTCAGGGGACAGAGCAGAGACAGCAGTGCCCTCTACAGATGTCCCATCCCAGCCTAGTGGGTGTCCCAGGGCAGATCCCTAAACTCTGGCCACTTTTACAACTGAAGGAAGAGTCTCCAAGTCTAGTCTAGTCCCCTCTCAGAACTTCAGACTAGTCTACCCCAAAGCTCATGCAGTGTTCTGATTCCTGCCTCAGCTGGAAAACCCTGGTAGGGAGCTGGATGTCGTGGTTGGTGTCTTCTCTGGATCTTATTCACTGTTGTTGTTTCTGGTTCTACTGGTTCTGGGACTCTGAACAGCTGAAACCACAGTTTAATTTTTGTCCTGTCTGGAAGGGGCATCCAGGTACCTTCTTTCTTGGCATAAGCAATGATGCTTCCAACTCCCTCCCCCCCAGCTTCTCCATCTGGTGGTCCTTAATCCCTGCTCAGAGCCTTCTAAAGACAACTGCAGCCCACCCCTTACCCCATGACCAAGTAACCTGTTTGAAAAGCAGCACAGTTGCCTCTTGGAACATGGACTATGTACTGCTCCACGAGTGCCTTCCTTCTAGGCCTTCCTTCCATGTAGGCCAACAAGCTTTTCCACTTCAGAAGTACCAAGCTGAGGTGGGGGCTATGGTTATGGAATCCATAGCCATATTTTTGGATTTGGAATCCAGGGAGATCTGCCAGGCTGTCCCAGAACTCTTCTCTGGTCCCATGGGAGTCTCAGGTAAGGATCACACTCTTTACATTCTCATGCCCCTGAGAAGTTCTTAAAGAATGAGATGGCTTAGGACACACAGCATCCACATAAATTCACTGCAAATAAACCCTCAGTCACCTATTTTCCTCCTACCCCCATTGCTCATGAGTGAACGGACCAAAGATGCATGATAGCTGCATATCCCAGACCATTGGGCCCCTCGGTGGCTTAGCACTTGCTTCAGTAACACTGTACAACAAACATAATACAACCATGGACATTCCCAAGTTTGTCAGTCTCTCATTCTCCTGAGACCAAAGGTCCTCCTGAGATGAGTGGTCTAGCCAGGGTGTGTTCATCTCATGAAGAGGGCAGAAGGCAAGGGAGCAAACCTAACAATACAAGCATAGTCAAGGCCCAAACTAAGCAAACATCCATGGCTAAAACAAGTTGCATAACTGAGCTCTCAGTTAAGGGTGAGGACCACCTCGCTACTGTAGAGAAGACTGTATCCCTATGGCAAAGGGTGTGAATAGAGAGAAGAGTGAAGAATCGGTGGCATTAATTCAGTCTGCTCTACTCCACACATGAATTCATGCCTCCCTCACATAGAAAACATTTATCCTACCCAAAGTCTCCCAACATTTCATATAGCCACAGTGTCAAGATCCATGATTTGTGCCAGATCTGGTTGTAGCTCCTCTTGACCCATCACCTGTGAGCTAAAAACACCCATGTCACCCTCCCTGTAGCCCAACACCCTCTTCTCCCAATGAAAACCTGACTTAGCAAAATAAGGACAGGATAACTACCACTCATACTCTGTTCAGAAAGGAGAGATGGGGATTCAGAGACTTTCTGACTCGGTGATTCTGAAACCCTTCTGGACAACCCATTGAGCACAATGAGATAGGTGAAGATTCCTGAAGACTACACTGAGAATATAAATAAACTCTGGCCTTCAGCCTGCTTCCTCCCTAGGAACAGTAGGAGGTACATCTACTTTAGCTGAAGCTGATTGACCTAGCTCAAAGACTTTAATTTATTCAATTTAATTTCATGTAACTCTTTGTGCCAAAGTCATATCCACAGCCACTTTTGAGTTAAGCGTCTCTTTACTTAATCATTCTTACTTTGGGCATGCTGGGCTTCTGTGGAACTGCACCACTGAGCTTTCTGGCAGCTCCTTTGACCACCTGAGAAGTCTTTAGTGTGTGTGTGTGTGCACGTGTGTGCGTGTGCAGGTGACCATAGTGGCCAGAAGAGTATATGAGTGTGTCAGATCCCTGGAACTGGAGTTACAGCCAGCTGTGAGCTAGCAACCAAACCCCGTCCTCTGTAAGAATAGCAAGTGCCCCCCCCATTTTGAGATGGGGTCTCACTATGTAGCCCTGTCTAGCCTGGAACTCTGTATATAGAGCACACTGGCCTTGAACTTACAGAGATCAGCCTGCCTCTGTCTCTTAAGTGCTGATATTAAAAGCTTGCACCACGGCACCCGGCCTGCATAGTATTTTAACAGGCAGTGACTCTGGTTTGATCTTTATCCCAGGCTATATCTTAATTTGAGAATGGTCTACTGGCTGGAGACTGAAGTTGACAGATTTATTTTCTGACTCAGCGACAGATTTATTTTCTGACTCAGCAAGTTCTAGGCTCTTCCTATTTCCCCAAAGTATCCCTGACAGATTGGCTATTTCTTCTGTGAGTTCTTCTCTCTTTGAAGTTCATATCCAAAGGAGACAGCTCTTGCCCAAGAATCTCTATCCGCTCACTTAAGTCCCTATAGGTGAATTCCACAGAGAACTCTGGCCCACACAGAACCCAGGCATCTCTTTCAAGCCTCCTCTAAGAGTCTGCTCGTCATCTCCTCACTGCTTGGTCCTGGAGCCAGAGTGATGTATCTTGATTATTATTGCAGTCATACTCTACTTTGTGTACCATCTCAACACTGCTGTGGAACAAACAATAAGTATTTATTCATGAGTTTGCAGGTCAGCCCAAAGGCTGTTAAGGAGTCAGTGTCCCAACCAGGCCATGTTCTTCCCATGGCAGAAGGATAGGAAGACAGCCTCATTTTGTGACACATTTCAAGTCTCTTGGTTTCACATCTGCAAATAACCAGTTGATCAAAGCAAGTCACTAATTGAAAGCTGATGCCACAGAGCTTTTGTGAGATATAGCAAAGGGCCTGAGTACAAAGAAGAACTGAGAACTGAGGTCACTTATTCAATCTCAACCTCAGTATCTCCATCCATCCATCCATCCATCCATCCATCCATCCATCCAGTATGAAAATGGGTTTGGAAGGATGGCTAAGTTGGTAAAGTGCCAGCTGTGTGAGCATGAGGACCTAAGTTGATTACCAGTACCATGGGGAGGAGGAGCCAGATGTGATAATATACCTGTCTCCGTTTTCTATTGCTATAACAAGATACCGTGACCAAGGCAATTCTTTTTTGGGGAGCAGGGGAGGGGTTCTTGACAGGGTTTCTTTGTATAGCCCTGGAACTGTTCTTGAACTCACATTATAGGTCAGGCTGGCCTCTAACTCAGAGATCTACATGTCTCTTTCTCCCTCCCAAGTGCTGGTATTTAAAGTGTGTGCCACCACCACCCAGCTCAAGGTGACTCTTTTGTCGTTATTGGTGGTGGTGGTGGTTTTTGAGACAGGGTTTCTTTGTGTAGCTTTGGATCCTGTCCTGAAACTTGCTCTGTAGACCAGGCTGGCCTCCAACTCACAGAGATCTGCCTCCTGCTGCCTCCAGAGTACTGGAATTAAAGTTGTGTGCCACCACCCAGCTCAAGGTGACTCTTATAAAGGAAAACATTTAATTGGGTCTGGCTTCCAGTTTCAGATGCTTAGTCCATTACCATCATGGTGGGGAGCATGCAGTAGTCAGACATGGTGCTGCAGATGTGGCTAAGAGCTTGATATCCTGATCTTCACGCAGCAGAGACAGACAGACAGACAGACAGACAGACAAATACTGGGTCTGGCGCGTATATTTGAAACCCTAGTTACATACTTCCTCCAACAAGGCCACATCTATTCCAACAAGGCCACACCTTCTAATACTTGTAATCCTTCTCTAACATCCAGCAATTAGGAACTAAGTATGCGGGGCTGGAGAGATGGCTCAGTGGTTAAGAGCACTGGCTGTTCTTCCAGAGGACCCTAGTTCAATTCCCAGCACCCACATGGCAGCTCACAGCTGTCTCTAACTCCAGGTCCAGCAGATCTGGCATCCTCACACAGACATATATGCAGGCAAAACATCAATGCACATAAAATAAAAACAAATTTTAAAAAAGGAACTAAGTATGCAAATATAAGAGCCTATGAGAACCATTCTCTTTCAAACCACCTAGCCCTGAGGAGGCAAAGACAGTAGACCCCTCACCAGTTAGCCAGCCTAGCCAAATTAATGAGTTTCTCAAAAGTAAGAGACTGAAAATGACACCCAACATATACACACTCATCCACATGTGCACGCACACACACATGCATAAATGTGTGCGCACACACAAAGATATGAAGACATATATGTGACTGGTACTCACATATTTATATGTCTACACCTAATTCAGCATACCCATGCACATAAAGCACAGTGTACAGTACATGCCCGTGTGTCTCCACCAAAGCACACACACACACACACACACACACACACACACACACACACACGCACACCTGTGAGGAAGGCATGCTTTAGCAGACTGACACTCCACATTTCCCCATCCGCCTTCACTGTAGGTCCCACAGTGGCCACCACATTCCCGCTCCTAATGTTAGCCCTCTGCTCTGCTCTTGCCCAGCAGGTAAACTCACCTGCCACCTGGGAAAACCAAAGCCACCAGATTTTTCGGGCCTCTGGCCAGAGCTGCAGCTGCTCCACGTGGTAGATCTGTGCTGAGTTAAGAAAGGGCACTGCTCCTCACAACCCTTCACCACCATCTACTGAAAAGTCACCACGATACAATTTCTATTAGAATTAGAGTGAGGTCTTTTACTTCCATCTGCCAAAAATTTTGTCAAAATAATTATATAATTTGATTGTGTCTATATTGTGATTAGCACCCTGAATGTACCAACAGGGCATCCGTTTGTTTTTTGGGACAGGGTTTCTCTGTGTAGCTCTGGCTGTTCTGGAACTCGCTCTGTAGACTAAACTGGCCTTGAACTCACAGAAATCTACCTGGCTCTGCCTCCTGAGTGCTGGGATTAAAGTCATGCACCACCACCATCCATCTAAAACTGGGCATCCTTAATTAGTGCAGACCTTGTACAACCATGCATGACAGCTCTGCCTACAATCACCCCCTGTACACAGACAGGCACCAACACACAGCCACTGTCTCCTTCTCAGAAGGTTCCCCTCCTTCCCACCCTGTCCCCCCCATTTCTTCTGCGCTTGTGTTGCTGAGAGGCATACAGCTCTTTGTCTCTCCACCCTGAACGCTTGCTCACAGACCAGATGCAGGCAGGCGGGAAGATGTGGGGGTGCAGTGGGCACCTTGGAGAACCAACTGCTCCAGAGTGGCGGAGGCAGGGTATGTAGCTGCCCACCCACTACTCACTGCTGGCAGCTTCCCAGCTCTCTTGCCAGCACCGCCGTCCTCCCTCCCCCTTTCTGACCCACTTTCCACATTCCAGAAATAGCTCTGGCAGGTGACTGGCAGGCGGGTCAGCAGTGGCTCAGCTGCCACTTGTACATGCTCCTCCCCAGTCAGAGGACACCTGGGAGGGGGCATGAGGGCCATGATGTGACCCTTTGGTCTGCCTCTGATTCTTCCCCTCCTCTCTTTATGCCTCTGAGAGGAAGCAAGAACAGTGACAAGCCTCCCTCCCATCTCTTCCCTCAGCTTCCCCGCCCCAATCGTTGCCTTCTGTTTCTCTCTCAGCCCTGTTTCTCTTCCTTTCCTTCCTCTCAGCTCTCAGTTTTGGGCTTTCCCCTCCTCCTTTCTGTGTCTTCCCACTCCCTCTGAATCACATCACACGGATTCAGAAGCTGAGACACCACACAAAGACCTCGGCAAGTGGTGTGGGGGGTGGGGGAACTACTGTGTGGCACCCTGATCCTGCCAGTTACATTCTCTCCTTCTTCAAATGTGAACACAGAAGGAGAGAGACAGAGACCGTGTGTGTGTGTGTGTGTGTGTGTGTGTGTGTGTGTGTGTGTGTGTGTGTGTTTGTGTGTGCGCGCGCGCCTCTATGGAAACCACACACACACACACACACACACACATACACGGAGACCACCTAGATTTAGGGTCATTCTCTGCCCATCCCGGAAGCTCTAGGATAAGCTGGATAAATTCCAGTCCAGAAAATATCCCTGTTCCCTGCCCAGAGGCCTAGAGTTCTTGTTTCAGTGCTGCTATGTGACTCTGAAAAGGCACCTGTCTCCCCCGGAGCCTCCTACTGGTTATCTAGACCTAGGGTGTAAGGAATGGTCTTATCTGTGACCATCCAAACCACAGGCTTCTTTCTCTCTTTTGTCCCTTCTCTCATTCCTCGGAACTCTTCTGACTCTTGGATTCCTTTTCCTTCCCCTGCACATATACATAAGAAGGGAGGCGAACAAAATTCCTCAGTCTTAAAGCCGGGCGTGGTAGCACACACTTTTAATCCCAGCACTCAGGAGGTGGAGACAGGCAGATCTCTGTGAGTTGCAGGCCAGCCTGGTCTTCAGAGTTCCAGGACAGCTAGAGCTATTATATAGAGAAACCCTGTCTCAAAATCATCATCATCATCATCATCATCATCATCATCATCATCATCTCTGGCTATTCCCTTGCGGATCCCTGCCTGTGCAGCCTATCTAGAGCCCAGAGTGTCGGGGCAAACATCCTGTAGTTTGTGAGTCATTTCTGATCCCTGGAGCTAAGGATTGAGATTTAATCTGAGTTAAGTAGATTAAGTGTGCCACCATGAATTAGTGATGTCTGCTATGGCCAGAGTTACACATACCTGCCATTCCTGACTTAATCCAGTTACCAGAACCAGACCCAGACCCCCCCACACACATACACCTTTGAATGGGGGTGGGGTGGTTCACAAGTCACTGCAGCCTAGAGGAAGTATCATGGTCAAGGTCACTCAGCAAATAGGTCAAGGAGATGTTTCTCAAAGCCTTGAGTTCTTCATTGTCCTGTGGGTTAGGAAGGAAGCAACCCAAGGACTTAACAAAGAGCAGGAGAAATCATCGGGCAGCTGGAGCAAGATTAGAGGCTGCTGCACTGGTCAGGCAGGGGACAGTGGTCCTGTCAGGGCCATAGGGTTAGAGGTGATAAGACTCAGGGGCCTTCCCCAGAAGAATATCAAGATTTCCTACTGCTGAAATAGGCACCGCTGCTGCCTGGGTAGAAGGCAGGCTTCTCCTCGGGTTCTACCACGCCTTGTCCCAGATATTCCTATGTAACTGAGTGCCTTGTATGTGCTGAGTGCACAAATTACCACTCTGCAAGTCTTTAAGCAATCCAAAGAAATACCGATCCAGACCTGAGGACTGGTGAGCAGGCAGGCCTCCAACCCAAAATTAAAGCTTTTGGGCAAAACAAGACGGGCATCCTGTACGGGCTCCCTCAAGGGGCAGAGCAATGCATTAGTTTACTTCTATCACTGTGATCAACACCATGCCACAACTAATTTAGGGAAGAACAGGTTTATTTTGTCTTACCCTTCCCTGTCACAGTCCATCATTGAGGGAAGTCAGGCAGGAACTGAAGCAGAGGCCATGCAGGAAGACTGTTTACGCTATTAATTCTCTCTGGCTTGCTCAGCTGTCTCTCATATATAGCCCCGGACCATCTGCCCAGGAGTAGGAGGAGCCCATTGTGGGCTTTTAGCCCAGCACACAGGTCCTAGCCACTCAGTGGCCTAGCAGTTTCTAGTTGCTCCTCTCCCGCATCCGTGCTGTGCTTCCACAAGCCCTCAGACCCAGAGATCTGCCTGCCTCTGCTTCCCTAGGACTGGGATTAAAGATGCATGCCACCATCTAAGACCATCTGAGAATTTTTGTTTCGTTTTTGTTTCTCTGTATTGCTTTGGAGCCTGTCCTGGAACTTGCTCTGTAGACCAGGCTGGCCTCAAAACTCACAGAGATCCGCCTGCCTCTGCCTCCCGGGGGCTGGGATTAAAGGCTGGAGGTAACCATGGAAGAATCTTGACTGGGCTTTCAGAACCCATTCAGGATCAGGCTGGTCGCCACAGTCATCCTCCCAGCTGCCCTGGAAAAGCTCTCCACCCCTGCTCCAGCATTATTGCATTATATGCTCCACCCCCTGAGGCGGTGGGGGCAGGCGATGGGGGGTGTCAGTCGGGTTCATGCTGTGAATTTTTAAGTATTGATATAGTTTCATAACTGAAGCCAGGTGAAGTGTCACATGCCTTTTATCCCAGCACTTGGGAGGCAGAGGCAGATTTCTGTGAGTTCAAGGCCAACCTGGTCCAGGACAGCTAAGACTACAAAGCGAGACACTGTGTCAAGAAAAAAAGTGTGGGGGCGGTAATAGGGAGAGCCCTCACTTCTCTGGCTGCCAGTTCTGGACACCGGGGACAGGACAGCTACTATCTAGAAAAAGGACCCTTTACCAGGAGAAGCCCAGGTTCCGGCAGGAGGATCTGAGGCCTGCCTGCCATGGGTCCAGCCAACTCCACTTTGCAGGGAGGCTAGCCTGACTTGTAACTCCTGGGCAAGGACCCAGTCAGTACAGAAGGTTCCCCATACACACCTTACAGGACCCAAAAAGATCACCATTAGAAGTGTGCTGAAATCCCTCCAGCACCAAGGTCTCAGACTTGGTGAAGTCCATATTGAAGCTGCCCATGCATTCTTTTCAATCCAGTGAGCAGGATTCAGGGGTCAAACACTTCGTTGTCAGACAGAACAGAAAGTTCTGTTTCTGCCTCATTTCTCTCCAGGAGACATGACTCCCAAAGAGGAAAGGGGACTTGCCCAAGTCTATACAAGGAGTGTGTCACTGCATTGGAAGGATGGAGGTGAGATAGAGATCTCCTGATGGGCTGGATTGGGGAGTCAGAGCCCATCAAGAATTTACTTTGCCCTTTCTTAAGTAAAGCAAATGAAACTGAATAGCATGGTGTAGCCAGCTACTGCTTTTTACAGTGTCTGGCATCAAATTAGCTTGTTGTTCTCTTCATCTTGTCTTAATGCAAAAGGAAGACGTACTGGAAACAGTGTTACCTTCTTCATTCTTTATACATTCTTTAAGATCCAGATGCAGAAAGCAGGCAACCGGCTTGCCTAAGTCTCCCAGCAAGGATCTGTGCCTGGCAGACACGCTGCAAGCAGAGTGCCAGGTCTGCGGGAGGGAAGAAGCAGGAATGGGCTCGGGCAGGATCCGTGTGCTTTGGCCACATTTTACAGAGAATGACAGAGGCATGGAAAGATTGAGCGTCTTGTCTAAGGTCACACAGGTGTGATACTGAACCCATCTTTAGGATCCCTGGGAGCACATCCAGGATGGGAGGAGGGACAACTGCAAACTGCAGGGTTACTGGGTAGAGAGGACCTGCGTGCAGGGCGAAACGCCCACAGTGGACTCCCTCCTCAGCCTCGGTTTCCCTACCCACAACGAGCTGTAGGCACCAGGATGAGCCCGCACCGACACACGGACACTCAGCCTGCAGTAGAGACCCTGCGTTGCGTTCCAGTTGGAACCGGTTTGGTGGGCGGCTCGAGAGGGCGGAGCCCCCCAGCTCGGGCATGCGCGAGCCGGCGTGGGCGCGCACTCCCTTTCAGGGCCCGCCGGCCTGGGCGTGGGCCGCGCGGTACGCGTGCGCGCCTGCGCAGCGGCCCGGCTGCGCGCGCCCCCTGGTGGCCCGGGAATCCCCGGGCGACGCGCGCGGCTGACGCGAGGGGCGGGGCCGGCGCGGGGCTTTAACCCGGAGGCCCCGCCTCTCGGGCGTACAAAACCGGAGCCTCGGGCCGGGCCGCGTGAGGGAGGAGGGTGAGTGCCCGCCACTGGCCGCAGCTGCCGCCAGTCCGTCCGTCACTCCGTCCGTCTGTCCGACCCACGTCGTCGCCGCCGCCGCCGCCGCCTCCTCAGCCCGGACGCCCGGGGCCCGCCCAGCGCCGCCCGGAGCAGCCGCGGCCCCGCGAGGAGACGGGCGCCGCCCCCGCCCGGCCCTGCCCTGCCCTGTCTTCCCGTCTGTCCGTCCGTCCGTCCGCCCGCGCTTCCGTCCTCCTGTCGGGCCACCGGCCCTCCGGCCCGCGTCCCCGCTGCGCCCGCTTTGTCTCTCCCTAGCTCGCTGTCTCTTTGTCTCTGCCCTCGCGCTCGGCCCCTCCCTCGCTCCGGGTTCTCGGGTCCCCTTTCCCAGCGCTCCTCTCCTCTCTCGCAGCCACGGGTTCTGGCACCCCAATTCTTCGGGACACCTCTCCTAGAACCTTTGGGGCCTCTCCTTCAGAACACGCTGCACTCCCCCAGGCCTCCCCTGAGCTCACCACACATCCTCCTTGATCCCTGTGCCCCTGATTCCTGGGGGTTACCTCCACCTTCTCCATATTTCCCCAGGGGTTTCCCTCTTCTCCGGGGCCTCCAATATCTGCCAGAACCTCCTACATCCCTTAGTGGTTTCCTTGTACCCCCAGTACCCTCCCAGCTCCCTAACTTCAGATCCTCTCTGCCTTTCCAAATTTGTCCGCTGTGGCTGTCACTGCTTCTCCTTGTTCTCCGAGCGCCCCACTTTTCTGGACCCGGTCCCCCGCCTTGCTCTCCCTGCCTCTCTTCTGTGCATCTGTCAGTGGTCTCGCTGCTCAGTTTCTGGCGTTGACGGCCTCCCTCTGTCTGTGCCTGTTCCTTGGCCGAGGGATCTTGCTGCCCCTTTGCTTCTCTGCCTGACCCCGTCACCCCTTCTCTCCGCTCCTTGTCTCTCCCTCTCCCTTTCTGTCTCTGCCGGGTCTCTGGGTCTCTGACCCCCAACCGGCCCTCATGGCTTTGTGTCTGGAGCTCTTGAAGCAATGTGAGTGGTGGGGTGTCCGGGTCGGGCCGGGCGGAGTCATCCCGCAGGCTGGCCGCGGCCGAGGCTCCATGGGGTTGGCGCTGGGGCAGGGGCTGGCGCTGGGGCACTGAGGCTGTCGGGCCTCTAGACCAAGGGGACAAGGATGGTGGGGCCAGGCTGTCTGGCGAGGGGGGAAGAGGGGCCTTCCTGCTCCGAGGCTTCTGCTTTAGTTGCTTGAGTGTGTGTGGAGGGCGCCCTGGGCTGGGCATCCCTCCTGGCTTGGCCCTGCATGGCCTGGCACTTTGTGATTGCTTGTGGGCAGGCCTGGGCTATTTTGGAGCCTACCGCAGGATGTGATATCACTTGGGCGTTTATTTAGATCCAGCTGGGGGTGGGGGCTGCGTTCTTGCCAACTTGAGTAATGAAATTTTGCAGGGAGGGGGTGTGGCCTCCTAGGCAGCTGGGCCGAAGGGTTGTGGTCAGAACTTCTTAGGCTGCCCCGAGTGGGCAGGTGAACAGAGGTCTGTGAAACTTGGTCTTGCTAGGACCAGGATGTATTGGAGAGGAATTGACCTTACTATGACCATCCTTAATTATTGTATTTGGATGTCTTAGACTCTGAATTCTTGATTAGGCCAGCTTCAAGGGGGTTTGACTTTGGATGAGACCCTTGGACTCTGTAGGTCTCAGTTGTCCCATCTCTGATAGAGATAATGGTGGAGGAGGGCATTCCAAGAGTAGTCAATAAGATCAAATGAAGCATCTGTAGACATGCTGTGTAAACTGTCACCCTGCCTTTAAACAGCCCCAGGGAGGGCAGCTTTCCTGAGAGGATGGGAGAGGCCCCAGACTCAAGTCCACCCCAACATGGTTAAGAAGTGTGCCCGCCTTCGCAGAGTCCCCAGTGCTGTTTTGCTCTTCCTTAGTCTGTAAAGATAACTGGGTGTGCTCAGAGCAGGCCTGTGCTGGAGAACACTTGGACTTTCTGTGTGCCATCTATTGTTTAAAGTTGTACCCTGCTTAGAGGTGACACCTGGAAGCAAAGTCAGCCAGGGTGTAGTGTGAGCCACACCTGCTTTCTCTGTGTGGGGGAGAAAGGGTCCTAGTTGAAAGGTTCCACTGAGAGCTGGGGTCTGCTGTTAAGGGTTCTAGAACCTTGGAACAGGGAGCAAGACCAGATTTTGTAGTCCCTGTGTCTTAGATAAGATGAAGTCAAGAAAAGCTAGGAGAACACATGGAGGCTGGAACCCCTGTGTCCTGTCCCCATGGCCCTGCCTCTGAAGTCACTGCCTTGCTGGTGTCACCTGCCCCTGGTGTATGATAAAAGTTTCTAACTCCTATGGATCTTTTTCTGTGTGCCTTGTACTAGGCACAATCCATGGGTTGTCTGCATTTGGGAGGAAAAAGAGCTTGATACCTGGCCCAGAAGTGAAGAGATCCAAGATCCAGTCCCCACATCTCAGGTGGTGACTCTCCCTTGAGTGTCAGCTTCCTAATTAAATTGGAATAACAAGTCTTGTCCTAAAGCTGCTTCTAAAATGATAGAACACCCCCCCCCCTAAAAAAAGGGAGAGGTTGAAAGGCAGAATGCCATGGTTTTGTCCCCGGTTCTGGTGCTAAACTGCCATGTGACTTCACACAGTTGGTCTCCTGGTGGTTCTCCACTCTTCCCTCTGAAGAATGGGGGAGTTGAATGGATCCATCTCTTACGTCTTTGCAGATGACATTTGCGATTTTCAGGCCACCTGTGCATCCCTGTACCTTACCATGTAAAAATATGTCTAATCACAGAGTGAGCAAGGAGAATGCTGACTGCTGCCAGCTGTGGACTAATGACAGCTGTGGACTTTTATGGGAGAGGTCCTGTGTGGGTTGGAAAGGCTTCCAGGAAGAGCTTAGTCAGCATACCAGACACAATTAGCTAGTGCATAGGTGATTTTTGGTTTTTCGAGACAGGGTTTCTCTGTGACTTTGGAGGCTGTCCTGAAACTACCTCTTGTAGACCAGGCTGGTCTCGAACTCACAGAGATCCACCTGCCTCTGCCTCCTGGGTGCTGGGATTAAAGGCGTGCGCCACCAATGCCCGGCCTAGTGCATAGGTGTTAAGTAGAAATAATGTGAGTTTTAAAGCCATCCATACCTGGCTCTAATCAGTCTCATTTAGCATCTGTGCTGTCTTGGGCAAGTTACTTTCTTTGACCTTTAGTTTCCTCATCTGACTCTGAAAAATCATTTATAGAATTGTGGTGAAAATTAAATGAAATTCTAGATATATTAGTAAAAACCTGTACACAGTTTTTTAGACAATAAATGTGAACTTTTACCTCATAATAGCTGGGTCAGATTTTTCTTTAAGGGAACAAGACATCCCCAGCCTCGCCCCTCACCCTTGTGGTTGGGGTTCAGGTAACATGGAAAGTACCTTGAAATGTCCAGTAGTAAGCAGTAGTAATAGGAGTGATTGCTCATCTCCAGGGCCTTATGAGGTCTTGTGTAATCCACCAGTTCATTCCGGACCACTGTTCCTCATAAGTCAGAAGCCAGTGAGGTTCTCCCTGTGTCACAAGTGAATGAAGAGTAAGGGGCAGCCACAGGGATGTGGACCCACTCTGGGTCTTGCAGCATGGCAATGTCTGGGCAATCTTGAGTCTCCTGACTTTGTCTGCCCACAGCATTACTTCAAAGTTTGTTGCTGTGCCTGGTAGCCTGCCACTCAGGCTGCCCATTCTGACATCTGCTCTGCTAGGGTTTGACATTTCCCTAGTCTCTGAGCTCATCTCACATTTAAAGGCTTGAGGTGGGGCGGGCACTTGAGTCATCACCACTCCTGGCTTTTCATCTTGAGCAGCAACCAGACACTTTCCCAGGGCCACTGCCTGGTAGATGACATAGGCCTTCAGGTTTTCCTCCCGGAAGCTCAGTAGACTTGGGAAAGGATCTTCCTGTCTCTTAGGGAAGGTTGCTGGGTGGCTCTGAATGTAAGTCTTCCCTCCCCAGGGCTCCACATCAAGAAGCTCCTGCTCAGTTAAGCCTTACTATGCCTTACTGACCCCTCTGTGGTATGGACTTGTTCCCCAAGGCTGCCTACACTATCAAATGCCACTGGTCCACGAAGTCCAACCTGGCCCCAGCTATAAGCTCAGTTCTAGGATCATCCACATGCCTAAATTGTGACTTTAGCAGGTCATTTCATCTGTGCTTCAGCCTCCTCATATATAAAATTCTGATTCTTCATCTTTATAGATTTCAGTTTCCTGAGCTGTGTCCCTGGAGATCCTCATTTGTCAGGTCTAGGGCAGGAGAGAATCCTGTGAAGGAGTCTGAAGCTGAGAGCCTGTTGGCTGCACTCTGGGAAAAGCCAAAGTGGGGGCAGCCAGCACTTAGTGATAGTGCCTGTTGCCTGGCTCTGGACCTATCAGTATTCTGTGCCTTAGTTTTCTTTCTGCCAGAGTAGGATAGAAATACCTGCTTCCTGGGGTGATCCCTTAAGAAATGATGGTTACTACTATCAGCCTTGTTTTGGGCAGGCCTGGTTATTTGTGGCAGCATGTCACCTTTTCCAGCTGAGCCTTCCTGGCAGCAAGCACTATCTGGGCAGACTAGGCTAATGGAACACCTGAGCAACAACGAAATCCAGTCATCAGCAGCAATTTAATGAGGTCGATGAGAGGTGTTCAGTGTGAAGGCCGCTCAAGTTGCCGGGTTTCCCAGTGCTGGCTGGGGCTGCCTTTCCTGACTCAGCCTGGGCTGAATTCTGCTGTCCACCGTCCTGGTCCCCCCCCCCCATCTATTCCTGGAAGCCAAGGCTGCTTTACAGACAATAAAACTGAATTTTAGAACTAAAAGATGGTTGTTTCTTATTAGTAAGAAAGAAGCTTGGGGAGTGAGAAGGACTAGGATCTCGGAACAAGGCCAATGGAGAGCCAGGTTAGATCACTCTACTAGTCTCCCCCAAGCCTCTTTCAGCCCTGCAGTGGCTAGCCTAGTCTGAGGATGGGTGAAGTGTTTCTAAATGATTGGACTGAGATTAGCTGGGAGCTGACTCTTTGACTCTTTGTTGGGAAACCCTCCCTCATCAGGAGCCTGAGGAAAGGGGAAGAACAGACAGACTAGTCCTCTGCTCCTGGGAACTTAGGGTCTGGTGAGAGAGACAAGGCCTACAATTATGAGAGATTGTGTGACAGTCTGTAATTAAGTGGCTGCTGAGGAAAGGCATTGTCTGAGGAGGAAGAAGTGAATGTGAGCTAGAGGAATAAGAGCCCTTTGAGGGGGTTGAATTGGCAGAGGCAGAGGGTGGGGCTGGCATTCTAGAGAATGACTTGCTAGAGGGTGGGGTTGGAAGTTAAGTATGTGTTTGGAAAGCTGCATATGCTTGCTGGTTTTGCTGATGCCCCAGGCTCTGATTGGAAAGTCCAAGGGGCCAGGGAGTTGCAGGCAGATTGAGCTTTGGGGAGTCCTGGAAGTTGTAGAGCTGGTACCTACCAGGGTAGCACAACTAGAGGACTCTTTTTTAGATGGGGATTCAGGCTGGCTGAAAAGGAGTGAATAAACATGATTGCAGGAAGGAGGATTCCCGAGGAGAGCCCAGCAGGGACTCCAGATCCTGGGGAGAATATGTGCTGCTGGTTTGGAGAAGGAAGTGGCACTCCTTGTGCACCTGCTTTGGGGGCAGGCTCTGTGCCAGGGCCTCTGTAAGCAGCCTCGTGAATCTGTACAGCAAGCCAGGGGCAAGTGGACTTATCAAATCCCGTTTACAGATAAGGGAAATGTGGCTCCAACTCAAGGCTGGCAGGCTTGGCTCTTCCCACAGTTCAGCCCTGCTGCTTAGAAAGGAAATCTCTGCTGTCAGGGGCCAGGGAATCCTGAGCGGCTGGCCCTTTGGACAGGGGCATGTAGACACAAAATTTAAATTTCACAGAGCTCAGTTTTGTGAAAGACCAGCTTGCTCTACATAGCAAGTTCCAGGTCAGCCAGAGTGAAACCTTGTGTTTACAAAAGAAAAAAGGAAAACATTTTCACAAAACTGCTTTCCAAAGATACTTAGGGTCAGAGTTGGGTCCCCATTTAGAATTTCTCTAAGATTGAAAGATCAAAGGCACTAGGGCTTCTCACACCCCTTAGAAACCTCCAGAGCTGTGCTGCATGTGTGTTCCTCTTCTGGGCCCATTGGAACTCTCAGCCAGAGGAGTCGGTCACTCACAAGTTAGGAAGAGACTTGTCACAGGTACTTAACACAGAAGAACCAAATGTTAGAGCCCAGGTCCAGATTCCTAGACTGCAGCCCAGGGAAGGCAGCAGGGATGGGCACTTACAAATGGCCACTGTGAAAAGTATCAGTGTTGGTTCAGCACTCCCACCGCACCTCCCTCCCAACATTGGACTTGGTCATGAGGCAAAACAACCACTGTGCAGTGACATCCCTCCAATCCTTCCTTTGTCACCAGGAAGCACCTTAGTATCCATGTGCCAGTCTAATTAGGCAAATATTCTTTGAGTCCAGCTGTGTGCTGGTGTGACTACAACCATGCTTTTCATATCAAAATCATAACAGAGGTTGTTTTAAAGGCTTTTCATGTTGCCTTGGAACAGAGGCAACCTAAGAAATGTCATTGAGACAGTGTGCTGTCCCTTTCTGTTATGTAAATATACTATATTGCCACTTATCAGGTGCTATCACAGAAACTTCCAGAGTTTCCTGTATGTTTTCTGTTTTCTTTGCAACACATTGATTCTGGATCTTTACTACTTGTCTAGCCTGTTTTGCTTTGCAAAACATTTATCCATTGTCACCCCAGGAGGCCCTTATATGACACTAGGAAGCCTTTGCAGTTGTATCTGTTTATTCTAGAAGAGGTAACTGAGGCTCAGTCACAGAAAGTGACTTGACCAAAGTGAGTTTCTGATTTATTGAACAAGTTTTTATCAAGTGTTACTACATGTCTGGCAGTGAGCCAGCCCCGGGAATACACAGGCAGAACTTCCTTGGAGACTTAAATTTAGAGTGCAGCAGCGTCAGAGTGTAGTGGGACCCACCTCAGAGCTGGACTCTTTCATTGCAGACCCCTCTAACTTGGACCCCGGAATCCAGAATTGCAGCCTGTGAACCCTAGCCTGGAACATTAAGATAAAGCTAGTCATGGTACAAGTTTCTGCAAACTGATCTTCAAAAAAAAAAAAAAAAAAGCAAAAAACAATAAAAGGTTTCAGCAGCAGTGCCTAAATTGTTAATGAGAAGGTGAGGAAGGGTGTCCACAGAGGGCCATCTGCTAGGTCTCCTTAGAGGGAAGTCACCCAAAGACTGACTCCTCCGAATATTTGATTACAGTATACACAGGTGTGGGAGCCCTATAACCATGTGCAAAGCTGGGGACCCTCCTGCCTCCTTTAATATTAAATTAGATGAGATAAAGGCTGGTCCTAGAGGCCCAAGTCAGGGAACACTGTGGCCCACCCCCTCAATTCCCATGAGGAGAAACCAAACCTAGGAGAAAAGGCACTTGGTTTACAAACACATAGTGAGTGAAACAGCCTTCCCTTTTCCAGCTAACGACTTCACCACCACCACCACCCCCACTCACCCCATTCCTCCTGGTAGGAAGCCTCTTCTTGCTCCACAGTTCAGCATTCACAGCCCTCTTCTGGACCTTCCTATGCCTTGAGGCCAAGGTTATTCTTAGTCTGCCTTGATGCACATACTCCTATCATACCCCAGAGCTCTGTGACATCTAGGCCACCTCAGTATATACTCAGAGATAACTTGAAGATCTAGCTGCCTGAGGGCTGGAGAGAGGGCTCAGAGTAAGAGTGCTCCCTGCATCCAGAGGACTCAAGTTAGGTTCCCTGCACCCACAGATAGCTCATTATTGTCTCTAACTCCAGATCCTGGGGGAGGGGGTGGGATATCCAAAACAAAACAAAAACCTAGGCTCCTGGGCCCTGCTGTCTGGAAGAGTGATAGCCAAAATCTTCAGGGAGGTATCTCTGTAAATTTTTCTGGAATTATGTAAAATGCCTGTCTATATATTTTTAAATATGTGTGTATACACAAATAGCACAATTACACATGTATATGGCTTTAAAACTCAAACCTTGCAAGCACGTGTACTCAGTGAGAATACTAGTGTCTCTCTGGCCTAGATGAATAATTACTGTGCCTGGACTTGCTGCTTCCCTCCCGAAACCCTCTATGTCCATGCACAAACTCAGTCCCACAACACCAGCAGCTGTGTCGCTAGCGTGCCTTTGTGTTACATCATCTCTGCTTGTTGCTCTGTACCTTGCCTTTTTACCTGGGTCTGTCTTGTGTAGTTTTCCTCTGTGGGCACACATGGGTCCATAGCCTCCTGTTTCTTGTGACTGTGTGACTTTGCATCTATGGTAGACCACCACTTGTTCATCAGGTCATCTTCTCAGAGATGTTTAGTGAGTTTGCTGCTGGAAGCATCGAGGTCTTCCCTGAGTAACTGCATGCAATTATAACACCAAAAGCTTTTCTTACAAGCCAAATACCTGTTTCTGAGAGTCTGTACACTTCAGATATTTTTCAGGTATTTCCAAATTGCCACAGAAACAAAAAACACCACACATTCCCCCCACCCCTTTTTTTTTTTTTTTTTTTTTTTTTCAGCTAAGAAGCTCAGGCTAGCCTTTGAACTCTTAATCCCTCTCAAGCAATCAGGTTATAAGCATACTCCACCACTCCTGGCTAGGAATGTCCACATTTGTAAAGTCCCCCACTCATAGTCCCATTCATTTCCTCAGTTAAGGAACCACTCTTGCCTTGGTGCTGCACACTTTTGATCCTAGCACTCAGGAAGCAGAGACAGGTGGCTCTCCGGAGGCCAGCCAGGATTTTACAAAGTGAGACTCTGTGGCAAAACAAAACTAAACAAAACTCCACTCTTCTAGTCTGGCCTACAGTTTTGTAATGGAGCAAGGCCCAGAGAGGGGAAGAACTTTGCCACTGTCACTCAGCTGTCCTCAGCCAAGGAGTTGTCTTTCACTCAGTCAGGTGGAAGGAAGTAAGCAATGAACGAAACAAGGGGGGAGGGGGAAGAACGAAGACTGGGTGAGCAAACTGGTTATGGGTACATTGGTACCTGTTTGTCATGTGGGCCCTGAATAAGCATTTCCCCTGCTCACTAGAAATCTTCTTGCGAGTCTCCCTGTGTGCTGTGTTTGCTCGGCAGCATCCGGGCCAATAAGCTCCTTCAGACATTTCCCTTTGCAGGCTTGGTCACTGTACCCCTGCCCCCCTCCCTCATCTAAATAGTGGGGAGGCCCGTAGTTGCTTTTCTCATGCTCCCTGGGCTTCTGGGAAGATCTGACAAACCAGCTATTAGGGAATATGGTAAAACAGCTGAGAGTGCAGCAGTCCCAACCAGATAGTTCATGTGACATTAAGGACCTCAGAGGGTCTGAAGTTGGGGCCAACCCTCAGTGGGCTGCTGTCAGGCTCAGCAAAGGGCTGGTCATTCTGCAGTTCAGCAGCTCCAGGTAGCCCTTGGTGGTGTCTTTGTTCTGTGCCACAGGGCTAGGGTTGTGTTGAGCTTCCTGAATTTGTTCTGCCCCAGGTTGCTGAGATCTCCACAGTACATGTGGAACAAAGAAAGGAGCTCAGGTGACGGATGCAGGAGAGGTAGTCAGGGAGACCACAAGGCTGTCTTTGTGCCACCTCTGAGGTGGGCCCCCAGATAGGTCATCTCTGTGGCTCCTTTAACCACCAGTGGCTTCAGGGATGAGGAAAGAGAGGTTCCTCCCACATTTAATTGGTAGGAAAACAGAGCTGGAGAAGCTTGTGCCCTTACCAGTCAGAAGCTGGAGTTCATCTCTCCCAGGCCTCAGCGCTGCCTGTCTTTCTCACATTCTTTGTAGTTTTACTTTGGGTTTAAAAACCAAAGTGAAAGGAAACAGCAAAGCAGGAAGCAGCCACTGCAAACCCTACCCTGCTGGGAGGGCATGGGGGGACTTGTGCAGAGTAGGCCTTACTATCCCTGCTGGGTCCCACCCATGTTCCGGAGGTCTGGCTCGTGGGCGGGGCCCAGAGGAAAGAGGCGCCAGGCAATAGACAGCAGTGGCGCCCTGGCTAGGCAGTCTGGGAGGGGGCCAGTAGGACGGGTTCCCTGGTGAAGTCAGTTCACCCGGGTGTGGTCCCAGCATCAGGCCCCCCAGGTAGAAAGCTACTGCCTTTTAAACACCCTGTTCTTCCGGGGCAGGGCTGAACAGAACTAGGCCTGGGATGGACTGGGAAAGAAAACCAGGCCTCAGAATTCAGCTTTCACAGAGCTGTTCACTCTCCCAGAAGGTAAGAGCAAGCACCAGCCTCTGCCTTGAAGCAGTTTCTTCTCAGTATCCAACTTATCTGAGAGTCGGTCTATCTCCAGATGGCTTCTCACCTCTTTTAAGTATCAGGTTTATAGGTGGCTTCAGGCTAGATCTTCCCTGCTCAGAAGCCCCCAGGGTCTCCATTTGCTTCTCTGCAGGGGGTGGGTTCTCCAAGCTCTGTTCTTCAGTAGTGTGGATTTGGGTTTCTGTGTCTTAGCACTCATTTCTGGGATGAATTGGTATCTATCCCTGAATATACTTCCTGTGCACAGGTATCAGAAGGCCCTCTGTTGATACACTGATAATCCACGTCACCATGCCACATCCCTGTCATACAGAAAGGTAGCATGGAGATGACCGGGTTCCCCTAGGTTGGATTACAAATACCCGTGGATTCTATCACCTGATTAGCCTCACCCTGAAGACAAGAGGAGATCCAAAGCCCCATGCAGTGGCCATACTGATACCTGGGGGAAAGACTGGTGAGCTGCTTGGAGAGCAACCATTGCCTGCTTGTTTGCTAGTACAGGGCTCTGGTTGGGGAATCTGAAGGGTTCAAGGACTCAGGGAAAAGGGCTTTAGTTACTCCAAGCTGGTAGGCTCAGATAAACAGAATTTTTGAGGGAGGCAAGGACAGGCTTTCCAGAGGTCAGGATCTGCTCAGCTAGAGAGATCTGCCCTGGACAAGTATCTGTCTGGCACTGAGAGCAGGGTCTTGTCTCTGCAGAGTGCTCATCTGGGCAGTTTTCTTCTGTGAGCTGTGACAGAGAGCCTGTTGTGCATGTGTTGGAAGCAGATTTTGAATAGTTCCAGACTTTGCTGGAACTTTCTGCCTTCCCAGGCTTCCCACGCCTCATGACGTGGCAGTTGCTCTACACAGGGGTGTGGTCAATAGTCAGGAGGTGTCTGCTACCTGTGCCAAGGCAGGAAGGAGAAGGGGTGGGGCTTGCATGACAGCGACCAGGAGAAGCGAGACTGAACTCTAGCTTCCTCACAGAGGACAGCACATATGATAGAGTGGGGCAGTCCAGGAGAGGGCTGGTTAGTCAACCTCACCTCCACTCTGCTTCCCAAACAGTCCTATACTGAGTGGAGAGGTGTGCAGAAAGGCAGGGAGGACCTGGAGAACCAGGCTGGCGTCCAACCAGCCTGGGGACTCTGTCCAAGGAGGTAACAGACAAGATACGATGTGATTGTGGTAAGAGGCTGAAAGACAGGCAGGTGCTGAGAGGGACCTATCTGGGAAATTTGGAGGACATTAATGGGGGCAAGGAAGATGGGTTACAGCCCCATCAAGACCCTGGGGCAGTGCTAATTACCAGGGACCAGAAGGGCTGGACACATCAAAATGGGTGAGTAAACCTGTTTAGCTCTGAGGTGAGCAGCTTTTTGCTCCCCGTGAGAGCCAAGGTCCTGAAGTGTTTCTGTTGTGATGAGTGTTCAGTAGTGTGGATTTGCGTTTCTGTGTCTTAGCACTCATTTCTGGGATGAATTGGTATCTATCCCTGAATATACTTCCTGTGCACAGGTATCAGAAGGCCCTCTGTTGATACACTGATAATCCACGTCACCATGCCACATCCCTGTCATACAGAAAGGTAGCATGGAGAAGGACAGATTGCCTTATTTTCACATGAGTCAGAACTTCCAGGTGTGGAGATGCATGCCTATGATCCCAACACTGCAGAGAAGCCAGAGGCATGAGGCTCTCTTCAAGTTCAGGACCAACCTGGTTACCATAGCAAGCCCTAGGCCAGTCACAATTACAGTTACACATTGAGACCCTGCCTTAAAAAAACCAAACAAACAAACAAACAAAAACTTGCAAATCCACCTACTGTTTTCCTAACTGGTTAACATTTCTTCAGTATTTCCAAATTGTTGATAACTTTCTTTAATGCACTATACAGTTCATAGTACCTTATTGCTGAGGGAGGCAGGTGCTGCTTTCAGTGGTAGAGAGAGACAAAGTGACTCATCCAAAATCCCACAGCTCATTAAGAGCTGAAGTCCTGATTCACTGCTCTTTCTGTCTAACACAGGGCCTTTGATTAAGAAAGCAAAATAGAATGCTTCTGGTTCTTTCTTGGCAAAGTTGCCATCCCCAAATGAACATTTTAAAAGTTTGGGTATAAGAGTAACTCTGGGGGCTGGCAAGATGGTCAACAGATACAGGTACTGTCGAGCCTGATGACCTGAGTTTGATCCCTGGGAACCATTTAAAAGTGGAAGAGCACCAACTCCACAGGGTTGTTCTCTGACCTCCCCTTGCATACTTACACACAAGTAAATGCTGTTTTTAAAATGCAATTCTGTTTCAGCCGTAGGATTAGAATAACTTTCTCTGTTTTATGTGTCATACGTGGGTCTGTAGTACATTCTGTTCTGGTTTTGAAGTTTTTGTTTTAATTGTTTAGACTCCTTGCTGTCTAGCTGCTCCCTAAGGTTCTGTGATATAATATATATTACTGCCCTGTCCACCTCCAAGCTTCATATTCTATCTGAATTCATTGGCTGTTTCTAAATTTTAGGACAGAAAGGCAGATTACAAGCAGCACCTGTTCACACATACATCTCATGGGGTTAGCGATGGGCATGAGTACACTCTCTCACCTGTCTGCCCAGCGTGGGGAGCCTGAGTCTCAACCTCAAAAATCAACAAACAGATGAAGAAGAAGAAAAAAATAACAAGTCAAATTAGAAGATTCAGGCCTAAAGATAGATAGATTTGTGTGAGTTTTGGATGTGGGATGAGAAAAGTCAAAGCCAGTTGCTAACTACAGAGTGCAAACTCATGGTAGGAGCCCCACCCCATAATGCTCATTACTTCATTCCTCAAAATTTATGAAATTTATTACTTCATGCGCACAGCCCAGTGGCATTAAGTGTATTTTCATTGCCCCACACTCCTCCCATGTGTCTCCAGAGTACCTCATCCCAAAGTGAAACTACATATGGACCACTCCCTGCTACCCGACCCCACTACCATCTGTGTCTGATTTGACCAGTCTGGGTGCCTCATCCAGGAACCCATTTTAAGATGGAGATATTTGAAAGTAGGGTACAAGGGGCTCTATGAATAATTAGTTCCCTGGTGGTGACTAAGTCTCCTTGCACCCTGCAGAGCTATTTGTTTGTGGCTGGGTTCCAACAGGACTGGTAAAGTACTGCTGCTCTCTGGAAGAGTGCCCTCCCCAGAGTCCATGGGAAGCCTGGCACACACACACCTTTGTGGAAGCAGAATCATGGGATAGGGAAGGCCCCAGACATAATTCTGCAGTTGCTTGCAGTAGGATCTGAGCCATGTCTGTCCCTCTTAGTCAAGGCTTCCTTCGGGAAGGGACAGTACTTTCCAGAATAAGTGTGCGACAAGATAGTGGACTTCCCTTTTCATCCTTAAGAATCTAGCTCAGTGTCCAGATGTGTTACATGCAAAGTAATCAGGACTCCTGGTTTCTGCTTTGTGGAAGTGGTGGAAATTAAGAAGAAGGATGACTTGCCCAAAGTCTTATGCCATATAACTCCAAACTTGGCTGAAACCCAGCCATGCCTGCTCTGTGACTTGTCCCTCTCCAATATTCTTTTGTTTGCCAATGTTTTTTCAAAGCCGGGACTGGGGAGCAAGGAGCTGTTTTTCTATCTTGTCCTCTATGAGACATTGCCGTAGAAGCTCCTGGGTTGGTCCTACCAATGGGAGGGTATGGGGTGGGGTAAAGGTTCTGGTAGGAGATCAGGGATGATGACTCTGTCATAGGAATAGCATCCTACATTATTTCCACAGTGATTGTCTTCCCAGGGACAGCAGATCGTTATTCTTGGCAGTTGTTCTTCATATTGGACCCAATACAGATAGCTCAGTCATAGCCTTCCCTCTGAGAAGGGACACAGCTTTAGGGTCCTTTTCAACACATGAAAAACCAATCCCCTATATGTAGCATGTCCAGTGGGACCTGTGTCATTTCCAACTTGGGCATTTTCCTGTTTTTCCAGATAGGTGGCTATCCTAGGAGGGGAAGGGGCTGTTCAAGAGGCAAGTGATGTCACAGGTCTCTTTGTGAGAGTAGAAGAGTCTAGCAGGACAGCCAAAAGCCTAGGGACAGTGTTGGCAGAGCACCTCCTGGAAGGGTAGAAGCTGTTCAGGTACCATCTGCCTTCTTGAGGTGCCCCTGGGTTGCGACTTAGGTTGTGAAAGCACTCTGCTATCACCCTGCTGATGCTGGAGGGAAGGGCAGACTTACCTATTCTAGACTCTGTGGGAATGTATCAGTCTTGCTGACAGCAGTTGGCATTTTTACTATTTGTGAGACTAGATGCCATGAAGTTGGGTTTTGACAAACACCATAGAGCTTGTACTTAGCAGATAGAACATGATTTGCTGTGTGATGCTGAACACATTCCTCAACCTCTCTGAACCTTGATTTTCCTTAGCAGCATAAGGGAAGATGGTTAAAAACATCTTAAGGGGTCAGATTATGAGATATAGTTCAAGGACCTCACACTGTGCCCTTGGAAAGCAGTCTTCCCAAATACCACCATGCTGTGATTTCAGAGGTAGTGGGAAGATAGCTCAGGCAACAAAGGCTATGGGAGCATGAGGGAGAGACATAGAGATGACACTTACTCCTGTACTCTGTCTTCTGCCCACCACGGCACCTCTCAGGTTCTGCTACCTGTGTTTCTAAGCCTGGGATGGAGCCAGTGAATGCAAACCACAGGTCTCTATCTACAAGAAGCTCAGGGTCTGAAGGCACAGGCAATAAACAAACAGACCAGCAAATCCAGAATGGCATCCGATGCCTGTGTTCACCGGAACAGGGGTGCTGACCCATGAGTGGAACCCTGGGTGGAACCTGGGGAGACTGCAAGATGACTCTGAGGGAGTGGGAGCATAGGGGTGCTCTCCTTACTAGAAGGGTGCTGCAGCAGGGACAGTTCCAGGGACCTGGAGGTGTAATTATTTTTACTTGACAGAAATAGTCTGCTGGGGAAAGGTGGAGGGATACCAAGGACAGTGCCAGTAATGCAGTATGTAGGCACACATGGACAGGGACTGACCCTCAGCCTGGCCCCTTGGAGAATGTGACCCTTCACCTCTGCCTGAGGTCAGATCTTCCTGGCCTCTGACCAGTAGAGTTTCTGGAGGGTCTGGAATTGAGAAGCAGCTAGCTATGTGGGCCCCTAAAGCCACTATAGTGACAGTTCCTCAGCTGCCATTTTATCCTGGGGGTGGTGGTGGAGGGGAGTTGAGGGCCTGCAGTGAAGTGGTGCCTAGCCAGGGATACTGGCCCTCTAGGCATTTCTGTGACTTACGACCCAGTATAGTAGAATCCCATCTCATTAGGGGTAGGGAGCTGCCGTCTCTGACAGGCTCCTGTGCTGGGATGTTTTAAGGACACCAGAGAAATGCATCAGCAGTGCTTGCCCCTGCACCTCTGTCCCTGGGCCTCCAGGACCACATCAGGGATGGAGTCCTTCCTAAGTGTCAGCAGGACTCTAATGGTGGATTGCCCATTACCAGGCTCTAGTGTGTGACCATGACCCTTGTTCAAGAAATGCCTATGTCATCTGAATGTTGCCCAAAGTCAGGTGCCAGCTTTCCCTAACCTGGGTCTTCCTTTGGCACCGAAGCCTGAGACATGTCTGTGGTCAACCAGTCACTAAGGTGTTTTTCACACGTGCTGTTTTCTTGTGTAACTGTGTCACTTGGGATTCCAAACCCAGGATCACAGTGCAGGCACTGAGGAAGGCCCTCTCCTTCCTGTGCCTCCACCCCCAGGCCTGTCTGAGTGTTGTCTGCTGACCTCAGCTGAACTCCTGGTTTCCCCTATCAGCCCTGCATTCCTTTTAGCCCTTCCTCAGCTGCCCAGAGTTCTTGGCTTCTGCTTCTGTTATCTGATATACCATCTGTCACTCCAGGCACAGTCAATGAGCCTGTTAACACTGCCTTTCTATTCTGGGATGCACTTGGTCATTCAGAATGCTGAAGAGACCCCAGCAGTCTAGGTGTACAGGACCTGGCAGTATCTGACTTTGCACACTGATTCAGAGTCTGTGACCATTTATGAAAAGCTTGAGTTTTATGACCTGTCACCAAGGTTTAACATCAAAGTAAGGTAGTTTTTTTGAGATTCTTTTCAAGTAGCACTTTGTAGACAGGACTCCTGGGAAATTAGCAAAAAGGATGACATGCTATAAGCCAATATTTGAAAAGCCGGGACTTAGTTTCTGTATCTACCCCCCCCCACACACACACCACATCTACCAGGCCAAGCAGAATGTACATATCGAAGGCTGGCACTGGGCTGCAGTGCCAGCATCTTGAAACTCTATTCTCACCAGCACCTGTATTTTGTGGTTATAGCCTTGGTGCACAGTAGGAAATTTGTGGTTAATGCCCACAGCTTAGAAACTGGACCCCTTGTTTTAGGACTGCTAGAGGTGATGGTGACAAACATGCCCTAGGCATAGTGTTCACTGCCTTAGGGCTCTGAGGAGAACTATATGATATGTGGTTTCTGCACAGGGTAAGCAAGGGGCTAATATTGCCCCTCAGATTGCTTATTGAATACGATGGTGGAAATGAATTCCACGAAACAACTTATTTGGGGGTGGCGGTCCCTGGGTAGAGAATGGGAATTAGTGAGGATGAACAGGCCAAGGATAGAGCAGTAGATGGGAAGCTCAGGTTGGTGATGGGAGAGAAGCAAGGCTCTGTAAGGTGAGCTTCTGTCCTAAAAGGACAGTTTTGGTGAGGGAAGAGTGGAAATCCCCAGGCTTCTGGAGGTGGCAGGATTTCTCTGGGAAAGCAAGGCTAATGCGAGGGAGGAGAGGATTCAGATTCATGTGAACTCATTCCACTTGAGATGGCCTTGGACCTCCCTGTGGAGCTGCCAAATGCACTGGGGCTGGAGAGATGGCAGTGTGATGTGCTGTACAATTCTCTCACTGCCGCCCAGCTCCCAGGGACTTCTTGAAGGATTTGTGGATGTGAAGGGAGCTTCCCATTATTCAGGCAGCCCTGGGAAGTTGAGGACCTTGCTGAGAGATGGCTACTCTCTTTTCTCTCTTGGCCTCTCTCCCGGCTCCTCTTCACCACCACCTAAAATTTTGCCAAGCTATGCTCTGCTCAGTGTCTGTCCTGCTATACCTTGCCCCATCCTGCTTTGCTCCTTGCCAGTGGGTCTGGCCATCCATCCAAACTTTGTGTCTTCCAGAAGGGGCCTGGTCTACCACAACCTGTTTTGTTCAGAAAGCATCATTTCAGGAGTGGTAGTGGTTCACACTCCCCAGACCCCTTCTATGGATGATCAGGGCTGTGGCCTCTTTATGGCTCCTCACAGAATGGGGCAGGATATAGGGGGTGGTACTCCAAGCCCTGTACTTTGTATGTATTCCCCTCTGTGAAGTGGGGCAGTAACAGTCAGAACCTGCCCCATGTCTTGGTTTGAGGACTCAGTCAGCTACCATATAACAGAAGTCAGTTCTTATTGCCTGTGGTAATTATGTTCCCAGGGTTGTTGAATACCAGAGCCTGGCTTCTGTGGGAATACAGGGTCACACTAAGCCTCTGGTCATGATTTCTCTCTTACTTCATGTTTGTTTCCACTAAAAGATTCATTATTTAATATAAAATTGGTTTATTAATGTTGAACTCATGGCCAAAAGCAGTATGACTCAATGCCTGAATGAAGTATATCTAACACATACTTTTTTTCCATGAAACATTTCTTGCTCATGGACACTGGGTAGCCTTCTGCAGTACACTTGGGATCCATTAAACAGGCCTCCAGCAAATCAAGAAAAGCACAGCAGTAAACAGCATGAAAAGGGTACTTGCTGACTGGATGAGACTCAACATGAGAAGGCAAAGTGTCACCTCTATCTGTTGGGAGTGTGTGCTTCAGATACATGTCAGAGTGGCCATAAAAGCCCCAGGGTTTGTGCTTATAGTTGATTTAAAGATTTGATAGAGAATCCATGAACGCGAGGGTCAGCTGATCACTGGCGCTTTTGCTAAGACCTGGCCTTAGTTCCCCTCATCATCTGCAACATAACTTCTGAGCATCAGGCCAGGGCCAGATCCTTGAGCTTTGCAGCTGTCACCTGTGTGACACCTTTGTAACCTGTTGGCTTCTGTGGACATTGGTGCCCAAAGCAGGTACAGATACTTGAGTCCTTGAGTAGAACTGGGTAGGTTGGACTTTTTGAGATTGAAAGGTCTCATAGTGCCTTGAGTTGGATTCTTCCAGGGACCAGGATGGAAAGGGGACAGGAAGTGTAGAACAAGAGACAAAAGTCCCAAGTGTGTGGATGATGCAGGTGAGGATAGCTGTAGATGGAGAGAAGAGAAGGGTGGGAAAACCGTTGGGAGTGCTCCACTATGGAGCAGCCCTTGGGTGCCCTGTGGTTGAAGAGCATCTCATGTGGTACCTTGGCATCCCTAGTGCACAGAGGGTGTTACCTGAGACTTCAGAGAGTACTGGCATGAAAGGTGTTGCCAGTCCAGGGTTATTGACTTGAGACATCTCGAGGGAGGTGATGCTACTACCCAGTAGCTGTCAGCAGCACAGTGGCTCTTGAGAGGGCAACCTGTCCCTGATGCTGGCTTTGCTGGATAGAATTCTCTGCTTCCCCACTTCTGAGGTAGAGACAGGAAAGAGAGAGACACCTGTGATTATTGAATGTGGCATCTTTGAGCAGTTTCTGCCATAACACGCAAAGGAGTGTCCTATTCTAGCTTAGGGTTGGCAACTTCTTGTTGAGTGGGAAAGGAAATGAATGAGTCTTCAGGTGTAGCAGCACCACCAGAGGGGAGTAAGGAAACTTGTGTCTGAGGCCAGCCTCTCTACTCATGTGGAGCCTGGATCTGGGTGGGCCTTCTACAACTCTGTAAGGCTGTTCCTTGTTTCCTTCCTGTTTGTCACTCCTGGCATCCATTCCTTGAGGTGTCTGGGGCCTTTCTCCTCTACCCCCACCATGTCCCAAGAGCCAGCAGACTGAGGACAGCAATGGTCTTGGGATCATCCAGCCCACCCCCCAAGCAAAGCACTTGCAGAAGCTATCTTCTTAGGGGCTGCTGTGATCTCCAGATCTCTAAGGATATGGAGTCCCAGCTACCCTGAGTGTCTGATGCTCTGTCTAAACTAATGCAGACACTTTGACCTTAAAAAGCAAAATGTAGAAACATTCATCTGGCTTAACAGTGGGTAAAATCTTTTTTAATGTTTTGCTTTTTGATATAGTCTCATTGTAACCCTAGCTGATCTTGAACTTGCTATGTAGTAGAGGCTAGCTTTGAGATACTGATCCTCTTGCTGTATCTCCCAGGTGGTAAGTCATAGGCAGGTGCCACTAAGTCTTGTCTGCCAGATGAAATCTTGAAGCAAAAGGCAGAAATGAAATACACTGGTCACCTACTTCAAATAAATGAGGATTTGTGTGCTGAGATGCTAACTACATTGAGACTGTGTTGCATAATGGTTTCTGCCTTGGCATGAGGGCCTGCATGGCTAAGTGGTAGGTGGACAAGACTGTGGTGGGGCATATATGAACATCATGCTTGGTTTAGCAGACTCTTCACTCAAGTTCTTTGAAATTAAGTACAAGGATCAGCAGGCCGAAACTGAAACAGTGCTCACACCCAGACTCCTCAGGGAAAGCCACAACTTTCCAGTAATGGACCAAGAGTTAGTTGTTGGATACTTAAGCTGTGTTATAAACCCTGGCACCTACAACATCTCCGAGGGCAGGGAGGCAGCAGTCAATGCTGAAAAAGCAGAGCTATGCTGCTCAGTTCTACCAGCCTAGGTCTCTAGGCCATTTGCCTTCCTCTGAAGTGGATTTGACAGATGGTGCCGTTGTGGCCTCTAGTCTAGGCACTGGACACCAACACAAGCACCATGATTAATCACAAGCACAGCCCTAACTCTGAGTGCTCCAGCGGATGGAAAAAAGAAAGATACAGGGTGGAGGAACTGACAGGACACGCAAGGATGGAGAAAGGTTCTGTCTGGAACAGGGACATTTGTAAGACACCTGAATGTGTGCTTGTTTGGAGGAGGTACACTGACAGTGAGAGGAGTGGAAGCCACAGCAGAAGGTTAGTGGGGACCTCAAAAGGGCCCTGAGCCAGGGAGAATCTTAGAACCTGGAAGATTAATGTGTTGGGTGTACATAAATGGATGCCAGAGGCTGATTTCAAGTTCTTCCTTTATTCTATCTACATTATTGAAATGGAGTTTCTCACTGAAACCAGGACTTAACCATTTCAGCTAGACTGACTAGCCAGTCATCCCCTGAGATCTACCTGTCTGTGTGTGTCCCCACCCTCACCCTGAATCCTGGGGTTATATGAGTATACCACCATGGTCAGCTTTTCTGTGGGTTTGGGGGTTCCAAATTCAGGTCCTTGTGCTTGCAGAGCAATCCCTTTACCCACTTGAGCCACCTCCCGTCCATTAAATTTTGGTTTGGTGGTTTGTTTTTTTCTAAGACAGGGTTTCTCTGTGTAATAGCCCTGGCTGTCCTGGAACTCTTTGTACCAGGCTGGCCTCAAGCTCCCAGAGATCCAATTGCCCCTACCTTCCTAGTGCTAGGATTTAAGGTGTGTGCCACCATACCTGGCTAGTGTGAAGACTGGAGGAAGATGTCAGGTGTTGTGTTTTTTCTCCTTATTTCTGTGAAGCAGGGGCATGCTGGACAGAGCTCCCTTGTTTTTGTTTTGTATTTTAATTTTTTATGTTGTATACATGCGCTATAGTGTACACATGGACGTCAGGGGACAATGGTGAGAGTTAGTTCTCCCTTACATGTGGGTTCCTCGGATCAAACTCTCAACCATCAGCCTTGCCTGTAAGCAGCTTTACCCACTGAGCCACACCACCAGTCTGGGTAAGCTGGAGGCCATAAGCCCTCCATCCTCCTGTCTCTCCTACTCCTAGCATTGAGGTTACAGGAGCATACAGCCACACCCAGCTTTTATGGGGTCTTCATGCTTACACAGAAAGTACTGTTACCCACAAAGAAGGAGGGTGTCACTCTGAGCCCTGACTGGCCTGGAACTCATTGTGTTGGCCAGGCCTGCATAGAACTTGGAGCATCTCTGAATTCAAACAGGTTCTAGGATTAAGATACGGGCACCTACTTAACCTGAACAAATAATCTTAATTTTTGGCAGTTGTAGGTTTTGGGTAGCAATAATGAGGTTCATTTTCTCATTCAACAGTTGTTTATTGACAGCCTTCAGTCCTTGAGTCATTATCCTGAGCCTGTGCCAAAACGGAATTCCCACTACTGCCTCTGGCCTTTCGCAAGTGAATCCTTAAAGGTGGGAAAGGTACTTTGATGCAGGATTTTAGGTGACCAGAGAAGAGGAAATGACACTGGAACACACAGGAACTGAGGTGGGAGAGGTGGTCAGAATGAAGTGCTGGCAGCAGCAAAGGTCAGGCCCTAGCCTATGTTCACACAAGGGAAATGAGATCAGGCCTGTGTGAGTTCAGAGCCCAGCAGAGGTATGCCTTTCCCCTAGGGAGCCCCAAGTCCTACCTGCTAGTATTAGCCCCTATTTAACTGTGGCCTATATCCCAGAGACAAAGAATCCAAGATAAGTTCACTTCTGTTGTCTGTCTAGCCCTTGCTGGCTTTGGTCTAGCCTCTCACACATTCACTCTCTCTCTCTAAAGCCAGGATTCAGGCCTCTGTGTTCTTCAGCCAGACTGTGGCCCTTTGTAGCACTGAGAGGAAGGCTAGAACTCTGTTTCCTGACTAGATTTCTGGCTGTAGTAGATTCCTTGTCTCTTGGGAGGCAACACATTTTTGCAACACCACACATACTAACTCAGCTAGTATCTGTTCCACCACACTGGTGAGGACAAGGACACTGTCTGGTTCTGAGTTGCCCCCTCCCTGTAAGAGGTAGGTTTTTTCTTGAACATTTCGGGCAAATTAGAGCTACCTTCACTGTGCTGGTCTTGATATAAACCCCACCACCACCACCACTGAAACTTGCTTCCCATTCCCGAAACCCTACTAAGTCAGCCCTGTCTTCTGGTCTCTGGTGGGATTGGCTTTAATAATTGCCCTGTATGTTAATCTTGTTACAGAATCCTCCATCTCTCCATGCTGGTCACAGACCCAGTAGTTGGGGACTTACAGATCTAGTCTAGTTCCCTCTTACCTAGATTCAGTAGGACCATGTTGGGCCATGCAGAGCCTGGCTTCTGTGATGTAGCCTATGTCATCATTCCTTTTCTGCAAGGTGACTGCTTCACAGTCGGTGAATGACAGAGCAGGATTTGAACTTGGGCTTGTCTGGTTCATGCTGCTTCTTGGTCTTAGTACCCTTACCAAGATAGGATAACTTTAGACAAGCAGGAGAAGGGCTCTTGCCCTCAGTCACAGTGGTGCGTCTATCCCAGAGTGATAATATGGGGTGGGACACTTTGAGTTTGCCGAGGGCTGTCAGAATATGATGTGCTTGTTGCCAGTCGGAAGCACCAAATAGATGAGGACCCTGGAGAGCCCAGAAAGCAAACTCCTGTTCCTAAAACCAGGTCTCTGCCTTCATTGTAGGCCCTTCCTACCCTAGCAGTAGGATCTGGGCTTCGATATGCCTGCGGAGGCATGGATAATGATACTTGGGACTAGGTTCAAATATAGGTTAAATATCATTTATTTCTGGGAGAAGTCACACAAGAAGCAGATGGCCACCACAGGTTCCCGCTCTAAGGATCCGCACAGGCTGCTCCCTGTGCGGGAGCAGACACAAGAGAGAGCCACATGCCCAGACATCAAACCTAAACTCACTCCCCCATCATATCCTCACCGCTGACCATGCCCAAGTGGGCGTGGTCAGCACTACAGGTACTGGCAGGGTGGATATCTCAGTACATATGCCTATGTCTCTGTGCCCAGCTGGTAGGGTCCCAAGGCCTGGGAAACAGTGAGGTAAGCTGCACAGTGGCAGTTGCCACTGAGCAGTGCTAGCTTTGGGCACATCCTCTAGCCTTTCTGAACTGCATGTACCTGTCTGTAAAGTGGGTATGATTGATATCCCCATCTTACAGAGCCACAAAGCTAAGTAGCTACATGAATTATCCAACTTTAGTCTGTCAGCCTGTGTGGTAGGGCCTGCCCTTTTCATGCATTGGGGAGAGCAGAGGAGATTAGGACACGTGTGCACGCACACATACAGACACACACGGCCTGAGCCCTTCTCTCGCCTCTCTCTAGGTCTTCTAGCCTAGAGATGTAACTGTCCCCCATGTCCTCAGTGCTCTCCCCTTAATTTAGTGACAAAGATTGTAGGTGAGTGTATGAGGAAGTCCCTGTTTCCTCCAGAGGTCTGATCGAAACTGGGCAGTTTGGGAGTGTTTGGAAGTGAGAACTCCTGTCTGGAAACACCAGACACATCACCTCCACTGTGTGCAGGGTAGTTGCCAGACTCTTGACCATTTCTGCTGTAGCCTCTGCTACTTTAGCACCATGCATCTTCAGTTGTAATTTACTTGATTGCAGGTTTATGTGAAAAGCAAGAAATAATACAGAAGGTAACCTGTATTGCCCTGTAGCCAGTTCCCAGGAATCTCACAAACTGTAGAACAGCATCACACCAGGATGCTGGCAAAGACACAGACCACCCACCCATCTTACTTGGGTTTCCCTATTAGTGTGTACACACTGTGCGCGTTCAATGAGTACAGTTTCTTGTCAAATGCAAGTGCCTATAATGATGCTATGAGCATGTCGACACTGAGTAATTCCAACACTGCACCTGTAAGAGTTCATTCTGCTGACTTCCGTCTTATCTTCCCCATTGTCTTCCCGAGTATACCCTTAGCCCTGGCAGTTACTAATCTGTTTCATTTTTTAAAAATCTTCTCATTTCAAGAATGGTATAAAAAGTCATTCACTGTGAAACTTTGGGATTGCTTTACCCACGAGGTGCTAGTGATGTGACATTCATTCAAGTCATCGTGTGGCTTCGTTTGTTTCTTCTCACTCCCTTGTAGGACTCCATAGTGTAGACGGCCACTAGTCAATCACTCAGCTACTTGTTTTCAGTTTCTGGGTTTTACAAATAGAGTTGCCTGAACATGCATGTTTCTTTCTGTGTGCTACTTGCCTGATTATTCTTGCTGAGTTGTGTGATAATTGCATGTTTAATTTTATAAGAAAATGACAGTCCTTCTTCCAAGGTGGTTGTATGTGTCACTATTTCCCCCACAGCCTTAGTGTTTGATTGTGTCACTTTCTCATAGCCATTCTATGAGGTTATATAGTGTTGATCTCTACTGGCAAATAGAGGACTTCCTCCTGTGTCCCTTGTCCAGCCTCTGTGGCACTGGGCCTTATTTTGTGGACTGTCGTTGAGTTGACCATCTCTATGATGAGTGGCTCCTGCTCCCAGGTAGGGGCTTACTTGGGTCCCTATAGGAGAGGACATCTAAGACCTGGGTAGGGGCTTGCTTTGGTGGGCCCTTGCTGCACGCCAACCTCAAGTGACTCAGACCTGTGGCAGTGTCTTATTTTCCTGAATCTTAGCAGGGACAGAGAGAAGTATCAAGCATGGTGGAGTCTTGGGAGCAGCAGAATGCTGTGTGGGGTCTTTGTAGGCGGAGTAAGTGGGTGAGAATGGCTAAGTATTATTTTGACCAAATGGGGCAAAATGTTTACACAGAGGGAGTGGGGAGGGAAAGTAGGAAAAAGGCTAAGAAAGCACAGGACCCAAGGGTCACAGAGTGACCTGTGGAAGGCAAGATAAGTTTCTCTGTTGTTACTGCCTCCTTCTGACACTGGTCATGCTTTGCTACAGCCTTGTGGAAAGCATCTTTCAAGTAACATGGCTTCCCTACTAAATTTGGCCTTGCAAGAAGGTAAACAGGACCTATGTGCCTGTGTTGGTCATTACTATGTATGACTCTCATTCTCTTGCATCAGAATTTGCCCAAGTCAGGCAGGGCCTTGGCCCAGAAGGGGCCCTTAAGGGTTAGAGGCTTCACCTTCACCTTGACCTCCTGTCACCCATCTGCAGGTTCATCATGCCTAGTGGCATATAAGAAGACCCCACCACCGGTCCCTCCACGTACTACATCAAAGCCGTTCATCTCAGTCACCGTCCAGAGCAGTACTGAGTCTGCACAGGACACCTACCTGGACAGTCAGGACCACAAGAGTGAAGTGACGAGCCAGTCAGGCTTGAGCAACTCATCAGACAGCCTGGACAGCAGTACCCGACCGCCCAGTGTGACACGTGGTGGAATCAGCCCAGGCCCTGAAGCTCCGGAGCCACCCCCTAAGCATGCAGCTCTGAAGAGTGAACAAGGGACACTGACGAGCTCTGAGTCCCATTCCGAGGCCATCCCCAAAAGGAAACTGTCATCAATAGGAATACAAGTAGGGGTCCCTTTTGCACTGTCTTCGTCCACTCCGTGCACCGGCCTGCGTGTAATTACATCTAGTGGAGGCCCACTAGGTCTCCCGGGAAGAGGTGTTTTGTCTGTCTATTCTGGGGCATCTGCCCCAAGTGGCTGAACCAAATTCTGCCTGTAGCCACACTCGCTTGTGTCCAGCCACCCCTGCTGCGGGTCCATAGCTGTGGACATGTTTCTGATCCTCCAGTGGGTTGTCCCAGTGAATGTAGTTACACTCAGCCAGCAAGCTCCTGTACACTGTTTGCTGTCCACTGTCTGTCTGTCCACTCCATCCTTTGCCCTGCCAGACAACCCATGGGAGGTGGGGCTGGCTTAACAGTTCTCTAATCCAAGGTCAGCTCGATATGGAATGGCCCCGCTTGGCAGCGGGAGCATCGTGGAACATAGACGCTGATGGGCTAGAAGCCTGGGACCAGGGCTCTTGAACCATGGGGGTTGTTCAAGGGGAACTTGACCCAGAGCCCACTCAGGCCTTGGGGACAGGTAGGTTGTGTAAAGCACCAGACCCATGGTGAAGTGAGAAGTGTGATGGCAGTCTCTATGTCCCCCTTCATAGAAAAAGGGTCCAAATAGGCAGGGCCCTGTGGCCCAAGCCCCAAGTTCCATCTAGAAGCCAAATCCATTGTATACTTACATCCATGGTCTCCAGCATACCCTCCACTGCCTCATATCACCCAGTGTCAGATGTCTTTGTTAGCTGAGTAAGGCACAAAGCCTCAGCCTTTCAGTTTTCAAGAATTGATACAAATCCAGAGAGTCCTCTGCCAGCTGGCTGGACCTCCAGACTACAGTAGAAGGCAATGAGAGAGCCAAGGCCAGCTGTAGTGGAAGAAGATGAGGGCAGGGGTGTGGGGAGAGGGTAGAGGGGAGGTTTAGAGCAAGCGTGGGGTGTGTTGCAGCAGCATCGGGGCTATAGGATGTCTCTCTCCTCAACAGCAGTGGTGAGTGAGTGTGATCAGGGTGACAACAAAACATTAGAATGTAGGAGGAGCAAGGGTGCAGGGGAGAGGGGACAGACAGAAAACGTAGGCAGTCCCTTGTCTTTGCCTGGGCTCCCAAGAGACAGCTCTGGCCTTCCATCCTCTCCCCACCCCACATACAGGTTTCTGCATGAGTCATCACACTTGCCGCACCCTTACAGCCTCTCTAGGTGTGACGTGTGAACATAAGAAGTTGCCCATTATTTGGCCCTTGGTTCTGACCATTTTGTCTTTGTTGGGGAAGACCACCTCCTTGTTGGCCAAACCAGATTCTCTTCCCTTCTTAGAAAGTCAGGACTAGCTTTGGTTCGTCTATTGAGAATGCGACACCAGGGAAGGAACTCTGGCTCTTAGTGCTTCCTCAGCTTTCTCTTTCCTTGGCTTCATCCCTGCTCTCATCACAGTCTTTAGAGACAGCTGTGCTTCCCAAGCTGGCTCTTGCCAAAGAAAGTGTGACTTTATTCCTATCCCAGAAAGTTTCTCTGGCCCCTGCACCTAGAATCCCAGCTCCTGAGGGAGGCTGTCATCCCACCCTGACACCTCAAGCCCCAGGTCAAGGGTGAGCTCCCCCTTGGATTGGAGCCGTAAGGAGTAGGCTTTTAGCTGGCTGCTCCATGACTGGGGCCAGGGCATGGCTGCTGCCATATTTCCTCTCCTTGACAAAGCAAGTGTGACAAGTCTAGGGACAGGATCCCATAGCATCACTGGCTCTGGGTTCTGGGTTTGAGAACTGCTGTCTGTGATTGGGACTGAGTATAGGTGTCCACCAGTTCCCCTTCCAGGCCGCACCAGGGTTAGGGGGTCATCTTTGCCTCCAGACAGCCCTTGGCTTCAACTACACCAGATAACGGCTGTGGCTTTGTGTGTGTTCTCTCCCGTCGTCCTTTTTTCTCTCTGATCGTGTAAAGGAGAGGACTAGAAGGAGCGGTTCCCACCTCTCGGAGGACAACGGACCCAAAGCGATCGATGTGATGGCGCCCTCCTCAGAGTAGGGAAAGCCAGTCATCTCCATCCCCTCCCGCCTCTGCGAGAATGAGCAGTGCCCGGCTTAACCTGGCCCTACTTGGGCCCACGTGCAGTGTCTGCATGCCTTGTGTCCGTCTGTCCTCATGTCTGTTTGCGCGTCGTCCCACTAATGTGAATTTCAGCAGCAAGTGTGGTGTTTGTTTTTATTCTTGTCTTTGTCTCCGTGCCGTTGCTGTCGTTGTCCTTCAATAAGGTTGACTGCATTCAGCCAGTGCCAAAAGAGGAGCCCAGTCCCGCTACCAAATTCCAGTCCATCGGGGTTCAGGTAGAGGACGACTGGCGGTAAGTTGGACAGAGGTGTGGTGGCTGCTATTCCCCTCTCCTCTCCCTCCCTCCGCCCTCACCTCTCCTGTTCTCCCTAACCCACTTCTCCTTGCTGGATTTCTAATAACCAAGCTGGGTGTGGGTGTGGGTGGTGGCTCAGGTATGGGGGCTGGGCAGGGCAGGCGGGTTGGACACGTGAGCGTTTGCTCTGAGACCAGTCACCCCACTGGGAGCGAGGCTGGGCTTGGCTGTAGCCCCCAGCTCCCCTATGTTGGTGGTCTTCCTGGCCCCACTGCAGTAAACAGACAACCTTATGACCTTGTCCTTGTGTGTGTGCGCGTGTGGGCATGGGCAGGGTGGGCAAGGGCTGAGCAGAGAATGAGCGGGCGCTGTGGGACCTGCTTCAGGCGCATGGTGAGCAGATGGTGCATCCTTTTCTCTGTCTCCCCGTGTGTCCAGCTCAGGTGGCCGCTGGTTTCTGGCCTTATTGGTGACTCACTCCTTCTTTCCCCACCCTCCCCCCACAGAAGCAGTGCCCCCTCTCACAGCATGTCCTCCCGTCGGGACACTGACTCCGATACCCAGGATGCCAATGACTCCAGCTGTAAGTCATCTGAGAGGAGTCTCCCAGACTGTACCCCGCACCCCAATTCCATCAGCATTGATGCTGGCCCCCGACAGGCCCCCAAGATTGCCCAGATCAAGCGCAACCTCTCCTATGGAGACAACAGCGACCCTGCCCTGGAGGCGTCTTCGCTGCCCCCACCTGACCCTTGGCTGGAGACCTCCTCCAGCTCCCCAGCAGAGCCAGCCCAGCCTGGGGCCTGCCGCAGAGATGGCTACTGGTTCCTGAAGCTCCTTCAAGCAGAAACGGAGAGACTGGAAGGCTGGTGCTGCCAGATGGACAAGGAGACCAAAGAGAACAACCTCTCTGAAGAAGGTGGGTCTTGCAAGGGTATCTGGTGTCACACCAGCCCTGGGGCCTTTCAGGGTTCTTGGGCTGTTTTGTGAGCTTGCCTCAGTGCTCATTCTTGCCACCTGGCTAACCCCTCTTCCCGTGTGCGTTATGATAGTAGCAGCCTTTTGTGCAGGCTGTGGGCTTAGCCACAGGGTCCCAGCCCAGCATCTGTTCCTGATCTTCATCTCCAGCTGCATAAGCACCTTGTGAGGACTGATTGTGGTAGTTAGTGGGAAGGCCTGAGGAAGTGCTGGACACAAAGCTGTTGCCCCCATTACCTCCCCAGCTCTTATATTGAGTGCTTATTGCTCACCAGGTACAGATCTGACTCTGCCTCAGCAGTAGGGAACTATGAATGCAGGACAATTTCTGCTTTTTCACTCAGTTTCTGTCAATACTATGCACACTTAAAAAGAAAGAAGCTGGGCTGGAGGGATGGCTCAGTGGTTAAGAGCACCGACTGCTCTTCCAGAGGTCCTGAGTTCAATTCCCAGCAACCACATGGTGGCTCACAACCATCTGTTATAAGATCTGGTACCCTCTTCTGGTGTGCAGATACACATGGAAGCAGAATGTTGTATACAAATAAACAAATAAAATCTTAAAAAAAAAAAAAGAAAAAAGAAAAGAAAAGAAAGAAGCTAGCAGATAACCTCTGGCCGGGCTGTGGTAGTGTGCACCTTTAATCCCAGCAGGTGGATATCTGTGAGTTCAAGGCCAGCCTGGTCTACAGAGCGAGTTCCAGGATAGCCAGGGCTACCCAGAGAAACGCTGTCTCAAAAAAAAAAAGAAAGAAAAGAAAAGAAAGAAAGAAATGACCTGGCAAGGACTACCTGCAGTAGTGCTGGCCTGGCATGCAGGAGGCCCTGGGTTCATCCACCAGCACTACAGAAACAGAAGGAGGTATGGGGAAGGACTGGTATGCAGGGAGCCTGACCAAGTTCTGTCAGAGCCCAGATTCCCAATTGGTTCCTCTACAACTAAAGGTCCAGGAAGGACAGACCCTCAGAGAGCAGGTAGGATGTCTCAGTGATCCTAATGATACACTCTGAGGACACCTTTGATCATTCAGAAGGTGCTGGTAGAGTCGAGTCTGTTTTTACTGCCCTTTGGGCCTGTTCCCAGCTTTGATGTCACACCCACCTTGGGGCAGGGAACTCTTGAGGTGTGTACCTGATACATTTAATAAGGATGTATTTAAAACAATCAAACTAGTGACAGAGATCAGAGAGCACCGAGTGTCTGACAAAAGGCAGCCCGCCAGTGCCCCAGTGGCTGCCAGTACTTCAGTGATCTGTTCTATATTCACTTGCTTGTTTCTTCTTTGCAGTGTGATTGACTTCTGTTTCCTCTCTAAAATGAAGTCACTAAGTACTGATTTCTGAGTGTTTCCTATTTTTTCTGGTTCCCTTGTCTTGCTTGGGACTGGCCATGTTCTCTGGATGTTTCCAGCTGCCGGCCTTGTCCTGTTTGTCAGCAATGCCTTTGGCCTTTCTTTCCCCATGGACACTTTGCTGTGACCACATGCTGGCTGCATGGTCTTTGTCTCACTTTTCTGAACTAAATTTTATTCCAAGAGAACTTTCTTCTAGATGCTTAGCATGTCCTTCAGACCTCACAGTTTAGGTATAAAGGTGAAGCTAATACATTGTGTGTGTGTGTGTAACAATGCAGAAATGAAAGTGATGGCTAAGATCCTTTCCTCTCAGAACCTTATAGGTGTTGTGTAGTGTTTCCATTGCTTGTGATGAAAAGTTCAAAGCCATTCTGTTTCTCTGCCCTTGGGTTTTATCCCCGAAAGCTCTTAGGATCTTAACTTTCTGGTGAAACCTCTTGGCAATATGCATGAGATAGGTCTTTATTAATTTATTTTGCTAATAGTTAATGGGGCATTGCCTAACTTGGAGAGTCAGTCTTTGACTCCGCAGAACTAGTCTTATATTAATTAAAACAAACAAACAGGAATAGCCAGGAATGGTGACACACAGTAATCACAGTAATCCCTATGGAGGCAGAGGGCCACCATAGATTTGAGGCTAGCCTGGGCTGCTATTGTAGTTTCTTTTTCTATTGGCTATGGTGAAATACTCTGACAAGGTCTGACAAGATGGCTCACCAGGTAATGGTGCTTTCCACTGATTCTAACAACCCGAGTTTAATCTACCCACATGGTAGAAGGAAAGAACTTACTCCTACAAGTTGCCCTCTGATTGCCACTACAGCTGGCTTGAGCACTCCTTTTATTTATTTTCATAGACATTTTTATTATTATATAACATATTAGTGAATATACCACATACCATTCTCTCAAGTGGCAAAGATGTGTGAGATAAGATTTCTCCTGGCTTCTGAGAACTGAAATGGTCAGTAGAGAGGAACAATGTATAGTGTTGTTCTGTGGTGGGATCTTGCTTTTCAGCACTGGGCCATTTGTGTCTCTGTTATGTACAAAATGGGACCAAGGTGTAGGCTTTGTGTGCTCATGTGAAATGTCCACAGGTTGCTGGCGTATTGTGATCCTGCCAGGGAGAGTGCTACTCTGCAGTCATGGCCATCTGGAAGAGAAGATTCGAGCATTCTGGCAAACATAAGGCAGCTCCATTTTGGGTTGGAAATATATGCTTAAGGGTCTCTGTGTCACCCACTCACTGCCGCTGCCATCTCAGTATATCAAGGGCCTTTTCATACTGGCCCAAAAATGATGTTTAAAAAAAGATCCCGTGGCTGGGCGTTGGTGGTGCACACCTTTAATCCCAGCACTCAGGAGGCAGAGGCAGGTGGATCTCTGTGAGTTCGAGGTCAGCCTGGTCTCCAGAGTGAGTGCCAGGATAGGCTCCAGAACTACACAGAGAAACCCTGTCTCAAAAAACAAAAACAAAACAAACAAAAAAATCCTGTGTCTTTAAAACATGCCTCTAGGCATCCTAGCTTTTTTTCTGCAAGCCTGCCATCTTGCCTCTCCCAATACTTTTATGTGATAGCTGTGATATTTCACTGTGGTTTGCGTGTATTTCCATAGTGACTAGTATTGTTGATAATCTCTTCATAGGTGCTTACTGGTTTGTTTGTTTGTTTGTTTTTTAAGACCAGGCTATCTTTGAACTCACAGAGATCAAGAGAGATCCACCTGCCTCTGCCTCCCAAGTGTTGTGATTGTAGACGTGAAGCCACCGCATCCGACCTGCTGGCATTCGTATCTTAAGACTGTCTGTCATATGTCTGTATGGCTAACCAGCACACTCATTTCTTCATAAGATTTTCCCTTAATGATTGCAGCATTTCCTTTCTTTCTGAGACATTTATACGTATTTACTTTCCTATGTTCCTGCATTCCTTTATTTCTTTAAGTTCCTTTTTTTCTACTTCTCTTTAGGATTGGAGGCTTTCCTGGACTGTCCAGTGGACTTTAGTTAGTTTATTCCTATTTAAAAGTGACACCTTGATGGTGAGAGCAAGAGAATGCTGCTGTTATTGACCTTGTAGTAGTATTTCATTCCATCAAGAAATTTAAAGAAAAGTGGACTGGGGTATAGCTTAGTAATAGAGCACTTGCTCAGCCTGAATGACCCTTGATTCCCAGCACATACAGACAAAAAAGAAAAGAAAAAAGGGGAATCTACCTTTTAGAGTTTACACAAGCACATTATATGAGTAGAAATATCAAACTAATAAAATAGCAAAAATCACATTTATGTAACAGTTGTGTTGGTAATATCAATGAAGAAATAATTATAGCTGGGTGTTGGTGGTGCACGCCTTTAGTCCCAGCACTGGGGAGGCAGAAGCAGGTGGATCTAGGTGAGTTTGAGACCAGCCTGGTCTTCAAGAGCGAGTTCCAGGACAGCCTTCAAAGCCACAGAGAAACACCCTGTCTCGAAACCCCCCCCACACACAAAAAAAATAATAATTATAAGCACCAGGATAAGACTTCTCTTAATAACATGATGAAATATATTTTGAATAATGTTGCCATTAATGTTCATCTGGATACTTGTTTTCACTTTTTAGTATATCCCTGGGGCAGAATTATAACATCAGACTTGCCCCTGTGTGTGCATGTGGTGAGCTGCAGGTGGACTTACCCTGTGTGCACACACAGAGGTCGGGTTATGTTGGGCTGTCCCCTCCATTACTTCACCTGTTTTTTAAAATTACAACTATTTATGCATGGGGAAGGGGACATGTGCCAAAGGGCAACTTGAAGGAGTGGGCTCAGCTCCCACCTCATGGGTCCTGGGGATTGAACTCATGTCAGCAGTCTAGGAAGCAAAGCACCTTCAACAACTGAACCATCTCACCAGCTCACTAATTCTGTTTTGAGACAGGATCTGACAGCAGCCCAGACTGATCACATCCTGAGTGTTGAGATTAAAGATGAGCAACATCACACCGGGCTCCTTTGCCCATTTTTGCAATGACTCTTAGGGTTTCAAAGGCAACTTGGGGAGGAAAGAGTGTATTTTAGCTTACAGTGCTCTCTCTCCAGTCCCAGGACCCAGGTATGATTCCCAAAACCCACATGACTGCTCACAGCCATCTGTAACCCCAGTTCCAGAGGATCTGATGCCCTCTGATTTCTACATGTTCCTGGATGCACATGGTACACATCCAACTCAGTCACACACACATGAATTTTTAAAATTATATTATAATTACAAAGGAAATCAATTAGACTAATTGCAGTTGTCAAGACTGGTACAAGCCTGTAATTCTTTCACCCGGGAGGCTGAGGCAGAAGGATCAGGAATTTAAGGCCAGGCTCCACTGTATAGCAAGTTCAAGGCCAGCCTGGGCTACATAAGACCTTGTCTCAAAACAAAACCCAACCATTGTTATTGAGACCCAGTGGTGTTATCTTAACACTTGCACTTGTGTTTCTTTCATTTTGCTGATCTGAACTGCTCAGTAGTGTGTACCCTTCTTGGTCCGTACCACTAGTAAGCAGTGGATTTTCTAGTTTTCTGCTCTCACTGTTGTTTCTAACAACATGATTAAGATATACTTGATTGGGCTGGAGAAATGGCCCAGAGGTTAAGAGTACTGGTTGCTCTTCCAGAGGTCCTGAGTTCAATTCCCAGCAACCACATGGTGGCTCACAACCATCTATAATGAGATCTGGTGCCCTCTTCTGGCCTGCAGGAATACATGGAGGCAGAACACTGTATACATAATATTTTTTAAAAAGACATAATTGAACCCAGGGTATCATGCTTGCTAAGCACACACCATTGAGCCATTCTTGAAACTGTGAGATATATTTTACACACAAAATTCACCCTTTTATCATACAAAATTCATGGAGCCTGAGCTTATTCACAAGGTTGTCTAGATGATGACATCTAATGTTTTAATCATCCCCTAAAGAAACCTCTATCTGTTTAGCCACTACTTTTGTGACAAGGTCTTACTGAATAGTCCAGGCAAGCCTTGAACTTGTGATCACGCCTCAGCCTCCCAAGTAAACATCATAGGTAGAGACTGGAGAGACGCTCGAAGGTTAAGAGCATTAACTATTCTACCCAGAGGACCTGGGGTCAGTCTCTAGCACTTACATAGTGGCTTCTTGTTTTATTATGGGTGTTTTGAAGTCAGGATTTCTCTGTATAGCCCTGGCTGTCTTGGAACTTGCTCTGTAGAGCAGGCTGGCATAGAACTCAAGAGATCTGCCTGCCTCTGCTTCCAATTTCATCCATTTGTTTTAAACAGTGTTGCTGTGTGCCCCCAGGATAGCTTCTGGTTCTCTATCCAGAAGTGCTAGATAGCACCCTCTAGCTTTTCTTGCTTTCTAACTAAAAGGTACTTAGTGTTGAGTGTGTGTGTGTGTGTGATGGGAGGGTATGGAGATCAGAGGGCACTTGGTGGAGTCCACTCTCCTTCCATTTACACAGGTTCCAGGGATGGAACTAAGGTCATTAGGCATATGACAAGTGTTTGCCCACTGAGCCATATCAACAGTCCCTCTATTTCTTCTAGAGTCCATGGTAGTTTACATTTCTTTGGAAAGTCTTCCCATTTAAGCTGCTTCTACTTTATTGCCGTCACATTTCCTTAGAAATGGGGATGAGGTTCTGGCTGCAGCAGATAACATGACCACCTGTGTCTGCTTCCAAGTCCTGGAATTAACAATGTGAGCCACCATGCACAGCTCTCTGCTGACATCTATAAGACAAGGTCTCTCATCGCCCAGGATGGCCTCAAACTCTTGACATTTGCCTCTATCTCCTAAATGCTGGAATTACCAGCACTGCCCTCATCTGTTTACATTTTCCTTAATAAGGATGTGTTAGCCAGGTGGTAGTGGTGGCACATGTCTTTAATCCAAGGCAGAGGAAGGTGAGTTCGAGGCCAGTCTGGTCTACAGAGCAAATTCCAGGACAGCCAAGTCTGCATGGAGAAACCCTGTCTTAAAAAACCCCAAAACAACAACAAAAAAAAAACCCAATGGGTTAATATATAAATAAAAACACTTTATGTGTGTATATGATATGTACACACACGTATATGTGAGCTCCAATTTCCTTTCCACCCTAGCACAGCCCATGTTCTGTTAACAATGAATATACATGCACGTGTATACACATGACCAGAGCCCCACCTTCCATCCTCCATGCCTGGCACCTGTCCAGCCCTGCCGTGTATGCTGAGCTACTTCCTCGGTCTCTCAGTCCTAGGAAAAGTCCTCAGTGCTGTGGGCAGTGCCCAGCTCCTGATGTCCCAGAAATTCCAGCAGTTCCGAGGCCTCTGTGAGCAGAACTTGGTGAGTGACTCTACCTCCACTACAGGGCTGCCCTGCCCAGAGCTATCCAGAGAGCCCCTTGTAGCCTGTGACCTCTACACAGAGGAGGTGCTGCCCCCTCATGGCACTATATCGGTGGTGGCAGAATACACCATGCCCAACACAGGAAGGGCTGAGGCAGTCCTCCAGAAATAGAGGTATAAAACATGAGAATATAAGTCAGTTGGCCCTGACTTTCTTATATTTAGTCCATTCTATATCCAAGAGGCTGCAGAAGGTAAGATCTAAGGAAACACTACCCCTGCGCCAGGTGGGTCTCCTCCTCCCTTGCCCATTTGGGGCCTGCCCGCCCCAGGGCCAGAAGCTGAGTCCTGGACAGCATGTCCCAGGATTTGTCCCAGCAGATCGGGAGCATGAGTTCCCAAGGGTAAACACAATGGAAAATGAGTCTCCAGGGCCTAAGGGTGGAAAACAAAACAGAGATTCCATGATCACAGCTGGCCTGGGCCTGCCTTCTTCCTACCTCCCTGGGAAGCACTAGTCAAGAACAGACCACCCTGTAAAATGAGAACTTGGCCTGCTTAGCACAAGAAGAGACATGCCTTCCTTACCACAGTCCTGTGATGGCAAACCTACCAATGGCCATGGTCACATGTATGTGCAGGGCCCACTCATGATGAAACTGCTCCCAGGGATTCTTGCTACTGGCACTAGCCATGACCAGAGCTGGCTTCATTCACTCTCAGATCCTGGCCTGACCACAGAACAAGGGAGCAAGGCACTTCCCAGAATCCCCTCATGGCCAGAGGCCCATATGTGTGGTGGGAGAGATAAGACAGGCTTCTGCCTTGCTGCCCCACTGACCCCCATCTGCCCCACAGAACCCTGATGCCAACCCCCGTCCAACAGCCCAGGACCTGGCAGGGTTCTGGGACCTGCTGCAGCTGTCCATTGAGGACATCAGCATGAAGTTTGATGAGCTCTACCACCTCAAGGCCAACAGCTGGCAGCTGGTGGAGACCCCCGAGAAGAGGAAGGTGAGCATGGAGCAGTGCGGAGGGGAAGTCCAGGGACAAATTCCTGGTCGGCAATAACGCTGCCCACATCGGTCAGTGCTGCTTGGCTCCCTTCTCCCTGTGTCGTCTTTGAGCTGGGGCTCACGTCCATCACTTTGCGGGGTCCATGCCTGGCACCTGTCCAGCATGCTGCTCGCTGTAGAGTGGAGGCTGTCCCCAAAGCATGCCATTGTGCTCTGCATGTCTAGTAAAAGGGGTCACAAGTGCAAGTGGAAAAAGCAGAATGGCCCTTCCTTGTCCTGGGGCCCTGTTGTCAGAGGCACTGGGGTCTGGCCCAGTGCTGCCTCCTTGTGGCAGCTATGCTTCTGTGAGGCTTGGGTGGCCTCCTGTGGAGCAGTGGAGCCCAGGGCCTGTCATGTTGGACCGTGGCCCTGGTGAGTTACCATCCAGGGACTGCATGTGAAATATGATGGGTTAGAAGGACAGCTGAAGTCACTACTGACCTGTGCCTCAGGTTCCTCCTAATGGTTCACAGCAAGGGTGGGAGCAGGTGGGACTGTCCTCCTCTTCTGCTAGAGCACTCCAAGAGTCTAAGCTTGCTTTTTGCTCCTAAGCTGTGTGCTACTCCCACTATCATTGCTTCTGTGGCTTTCAGATTCTTAATACGTGTTGCTTGTGCCAGTCTGGTGTGGGGATGCAGAGGGGGCAGTGCCAGCTGCCTGCCTTCAGTAAAGGGCAGTGCCACACACAACGTGGCACCTTTATTTTATTTTTGTTCCCTCCTCGATGTCTCACTAAAGGAAGAGAAGAAACCACCACCTCCGGTTCCGAAGAAGCCAGCCAAATCCAAGGCGGCAATGAGCCGCGACAAAGCCTCAGACGCAGGGGACAAGCAGCGTCAGGAGGCCAGAAAGAGACTCCTGGCAGCCAAGCGAGCAGCGTCTGTGCGGCAGAACTCAGCCACAGAGAGTGCGGACAGCATCGAGATTTATGTCCCTGAGGCCCAGACCAGGCTCTAAGGCCACAAAGGAGAAAGCACTCAATTTTAAATCATTAAAAACTCAATGCAAATGGAACAGCGTTTTCTCACCCTTTAGTATGGTTATTATCTCTAGAGACCCTGAGCCAACTTTCCAATTGACACAAACAAGGGCTCACAATGTGGCTTTTCTGGGTCCCTCCAAGCTTTAGGTTATGAAGACTTGACTCACAAAAACAAAAAAAAAATTTAAATACCACAATCTAGCCCCTTTTCCCTTTGGGCTGCCATGGCGGACAACAACAACTTGGACAGCCCTGGCCTGGCCTCCAGATTGCAGTCTTTTTACTTCTGTCTGCTGGGGACTAGCTTGTTTACAGGACGACGACAGTCCACGGCAGCCTTGGGCCCCTGCCATGCCCCTCCCTTCCCAACATCCCACGGCTTTTCTTTTCCTTTCAGAGCTCACACAGGGGTCACCACCGTGGCCAGTAGCTTTCTGGTTCATACCCTTTGGGGCTGAGGGCACAGAGGACAGAAATGGGCAGCACTCCTCCCTCTCCCCAGCCTCCCCGCTAAGTGCTCACACACTGTCGGCCCGCGCACACAGATGAGGTGCCCGCCCTCCGCTGCCATCCAACTGCCTTGGCAGTGTCAGGCTGGACTGGCCTCTGAGCAGACGAGAAAAGTGATGGTCCTTGGAGCACGTGTGGGGAAGCCATGGTTACCGTGCTCCAGCCCCTTCAGAAAATTCAGGACTCCCAAGTGGCTTCCAAGGGGTTGTCTGTCATTGGCCGCACCTTTGTCCAGTCCCCCCTGGGACAGGTGGCGGTGTCTGTACGTATGTGTACATATGCACATAGACCTTAGAGTGTATATTTAATAAACGCCCATCTGCTCACCCAAGCCCACCAGCGCCGCTGCCACCGGCTCTTGGGGTACCTGCAGGAGGCGGGTGTGTGAATAGCATATATTTTTACATGTACTATATCTAGGTGTGTGTACAAGTGTGTGTAAAAATATGCCTTGTGTGTAAGCAGCCCCCCTTTTTTGGTTGTCCACCCAACCCATCAGCCCAGCCTCTTGTTTTTTATTCTGTTGTAATTTTCATCCCAATCTCTCCTGTCCCCCACTTCTATACTCCTATTCCCAAGGTATTCTGAGCCCTGAGCTGCAAAGGCCTAGGCCCACAGAGCAGGATGGGGAGGGCAAGGCTGGGTCAGGCCGCCTAGAGGGGGTCGGACCCAGCAGATGATTTGGCATACCAGGGGCTGTTCCATGCTGTGGGTATGACTCAAGGGCATTGGGGACATCCTTTTGTCTGGCGCGTGCTGCAGGGGTCCCCTGGGTCCCCCAGGTGAAGCAAGGCCTGCTCTAGGGGCCTGTTCTAGCTTGGCCGCCCCCTCTGTGACCTTGGGCAAGTCACTTGACCTCTGTGTGCCTCAACTTCCTCCTCTGTAAAATGGGGACAGTCCCTGCCCCTCCCTACCTCACAGGCATGTAGTGAGAATAAATGAGGTAACGTGTACTAAGGGCTCCTGGCGTCATTGCAGGGTGGAGGCGGGGCTAAGGAGAATGAATGGCAGATGGTTCCAGGAAACCCAGTCAGACACACACCACCACCACAAGGCAGCTCTTAGGAGACAAGGTGTTTGAGGGCATCAGTTAACTTCAGCTCAGTGTCCTAAAGACATTGATGCACCATCCGGTTCCAAGGAACAGCACACTTCCTATAAAAGGGAGGAGACAAAGACCCAGCCTGCGCATATCTGTCAGGGCAGGGGTGTGTCATGACCCCCAGCAGATGCCCTCTTAACAATCTAGGCCATCCAGTGTATTAGGGAATGTGCTCTGCCGTGCCAGGGGAGAGCTGCATGGGCTGCCCCAGAGCTCACCAGGAAGCAAGTGTGGTGTGGACCAGCCTCAGTCTGACACGGCAGGAAGCATGATGTGGAAGAAAGGGGCTGCATGGGGTGGTCCAAGCCAGGTTCGGGGAGGTAGAGGCCATGGGGTCGGAAAATACTTAAAATGTCTTTGGGCCATGCCCTACAGACACATAATTATTCCTCCCTTGACCCAACCCAGCCAGGATACCTGTGACTCCAGGCCCAGGGACAGATCCATTCCCACCATTTCAGGAGCTTGACCCCAGCCCTTATGAAACCCCAACTATAAATAGATCCCTGTGCTTAAAATGGCTGCCCTCTGCCTGGGATCCCAACATGCCTTCCGAACGGCAGTGACCGTGCTGGGTCCACATAGTGCTTTCCTTCACCTACCCCCCCCAGCCAGGATAAGTGGGTTCCTGTTGTGTAGGACTAAGCTGACGTCTGCATCCAGCATTGAAGCAGCCCTTAAGTGAGCGCTCAAAGAGGCCAGCCATGCGGGATGGCGGCCAGACACAGCCTCTCGACAGATCTGGCCTGGGGAAGGCTCTTGGAATCAGAAGCAAAAGGGGTGGGAGAGTGCAAATGTGGGGTTCTACACCTAGACAGCCTAGTGCAGTGCTAAATGAACCCTCCCAAAATCCACCTGCACCTCCTGAGAACAAGGGCAATTTCTCCCTGGCCACAAAACTGATAGGACCCTCAGGCAAATGAGCAGGCAGGTCTCTCCCTTACCCAGCATCCTGCGGGTGATCCAAGCCTGGTTCCCCCTCACTCACCCCTGATCCATTGGAGTCCAGTTAGGGGCCCTTGATGCTTTTAGTTACCAGGTTTTTCTAGTCTGAAGGATCTACAGCAGCTGTCCCACCTTCCTTTCAGGTTTTGTGACAGCGATTAAAGTGCCCAAGAAGCTTACAGGCTGTCCCTTGGTTTTGTTTTTTTGAGACAAGGTCTCACTATGTAGCCCAGCCATAACTGTGATCTGACTCTGCCTCCCGGTGCCAGGACGGCAAGCACCCATCACCCTGCTGCTCCTCTTTCCTGTCTGGACTAAAATGAGCAGTTCTGACAAGAATACGACGTAGACAATGCCCCACCCACCTCCTTGGAGCCGCTCCATCAGGAAGCAGTGACGGCAGCTGACTGGGCTTCTGGGATTCAGTGACAAAGTGGAAGCAGTAGAGAGTTTCCCTGAACACCACACTTTGGGCAGGCATTGCCTTGACTAGGTGGCCACAGTGCAACACTGCCAGCAATGGAGACTTCTATTTGGCATTTCTGACCCAATGCTCCGAGGGGCACGATGTTCTGCTGTGGCCTTGCAGTCAGTGGGAAATGCATCTGACACGCCATCTTACCGAGCTGAGTCCAACCCACAGAAAGAAGGGCGCTTCTGAGACTCGCGCTGATTTCCACATGCGCTGTGGCACCCCTGTAACCACGCGTCCACACACCCCCCACAGAATCCCCACGTGTCCGCCCACACACACCCCCACGCGCCCACACGCCCGCCCACACACACCCACGCGCCCACACCCACACCCACGCGCCACACCCATGCGCCCGCCACACCCACCCACACCCACGCGCGCCCCACCCACACCCACATACGCGCCCCCCCACACCCACACCCACGCGCACACACACCCACGCGCCCCCATACACACCCACGCGCCCATACACACCCACGCGCCCCCATACACACCCACGCCACCACACACCCACGCGCCCCCATACACCCACGCGCCCCCACACCAACCCACGCCCACACCACACCCACCGCCACACACCCACGCGCCCACACCCACACCCACGCGCCCACACCCACACCCACACACACACACCCACACACACACACCCACACACACACACCCACACCCACACACACACAGGCGCCCACACCCCCCGACGCACCACCCATCCACGAACACATACACCATGCACACAATGATGAATAAAACAATAAAAATAAAAATAGGGGCCGGGCATTGGTGGCGCACCCCTTTAGTCCCAGCACTCGAGAGGCAGAGGTCTGGTCTCCAGAGCGAGTGCCAGGATAGAATCCACAGTTACACAGAGAAACCCTGTCTCGAAAAACCAAAAAAAAAAAAAAAAATGTTGCCACCGCCACAACAAAGCTCAGGAATAAGACCAGGGTGTGTCCCCTCTCCTCTTCTGTAACAGGGGACTGGAGGTTCCAGCCAGGGCCATTAGGTAGGGCAATGGTTTTTATATTAATGTAAATAAATAGTCTCCAGATTGGAAAGAAACAAAATCACCCAAACTACTTCTGTCTCTACATAGTATGATTTTCACATAGAAAACCCTGAGGTTATCTGTGAAAGAACTGTTAAATGGGTGACTTCATGAGTTTGCTAGTGCAACATCTATAAACCTATCTCAGCTGCACGTGGTAGACATGCCTAGGATCCCAGCAGCAGGAGGCAGACAGGAGACCCACCGAATCACCTCTGTGCACACACTACTGGGAATGATGTCCTGTCTCTGACCATGCTTCCTGGTGCAGTGTGCCTGAAGCTTCCAGACTCTCCTATATAGTAAGAATATCTTGTGTGCTCAAGGGATGACTGGAAGCTGAAGACAGGAACTCTGTCACCAGGAAGACATGCTTTGCGGGTTATTGACTCCAGCTCCACTCCTGCAGCCTCTGGGAGTGAATCAAGCTGCAGATTAAATGCAGCACCAATGGCCAGTGGTTTGGTCAACTGTGTCTATGCCACAGGCCCTCATAAGGAACATGACAAGTAAGGGCTGGCTGAGCTTCTAGACCAACGCACAATGCATGCAGTACACCTGGAGAGCCCATGGCAGCCTCACGTACCCTCACCCCAGCATCATGCCCTGTACATGTCTGCAGGGCTGTCCCAACTATGTCCTTTAGAATGTACAAATAAGAGTGCAGGTACTTAGCCTGTGTCCCGTGAGACACTAGCAAATTAGTGATCTAGGGGTATGTTCTCTTAGGAACCCAGGATTTGTAACTAGGTTGGAAAGATGTGAGGATAACCTAGGACCTAATAGTTATAATGCATCTATGGCACATGGGCAGGCTCAGGGCTAAGAACCTAAACTGTAGCATCTTATCCACTGTCAAGAAAGTCAGGCGGGGGAGGGGGGGGGCTGGAGAGATGGCTCAGAGGTTAAGAGCACCGACTGCTCTTCCAGAGGTCCTGAGTTCAATTCCCAGCAACCACATGGTGGCTCACAACTATCTGTAATGAGATCTGGTGCCCTCTTCTGCCCTCTTCTGGTGTGCAGATATACATGGAAGCAGAATGTTGTATACATAATAAATAAATAAATAAATAAATAAAATCTTTAAAAAGAAGAAGAAGAAGAAAGAAAGTCAGAGAGGGGCTGGAGAGATGGCTCAGTGGTGAAGAGCACTGGCTGCTTTCCAGAGGTTGAGTTCAATTCCCAGCAACCATAGGGTTGTTCACAACATCTATAATGGGATCTGATGCCCTCTTCTGGTGTAAACGTGTACATGCAAATAAAGCACTCACATATAAAATAAATAAATCTTAAAAAAGAAAAAGGAAGTCAAAGAATTGATTGTTGTGAGGAAAAAGTCCAGATATCTGTCTAAGTGTTGTGCAGGCTGAAGAGATGGCTCAGTGGGGAAGGGTCCTTGCCACATGATTTAAATTCCATCCCTGTGAAATACACAAACATATAAAACCACATGTGCACACACATAAATTTAAAATGTTTAGCTGGGCAGTAGTGGCACACTCGGGAGGCAGGCAGGCAGATCACTGTGAGTTCAATACCAGCCTGGTCTACAAGAGCTAGTTCCAGGCTAGCTCTCTCCAAAGTCACAGAGAAACCCTGTCTAAACTCCCCCCCCCAAAAAAAAATGTTTAAAGAGTGTCTGAATCAAAACACTAAACTACCGGTCGCAAGAGGCAGTGCTGTACTCCCAGACTCTGTGAGTTCAGGACGAGAACATACTCAGTGTCCAGCCAGGGCTCCATTGTGAGACCCTGTTTGAAAACAAAAACAGAAAACAAAGCCTACCAATGAAAACTTAACTACTTTTAAGAAAAATCCATGTTCAATATCATCAGGGGAAAAAAAAAACAAGAAAAATGTAGCAAAAGATTTACATACAAAACACTACACACACACACACACACACACAGAGAGAGAGAGGGCAAAGGCGCCACACATATAGCAGTACTCTCCCAAATTAACCTACCCAGACATGCAGCAAGTCCATATCAAACCCCAGCGCCCAACTGGGCATGCGACTCACTAGCAGAGTGCTTGTCTAGCATTCATAAGGCCGTGGGTTCAATCCCCAAGTCAGCCAGTTAATTCATGTAATTCCCAGCTTTCTCTTCTGCAGGAAGAGACACCAGAGGACATGGAGAAGAAACAGGAGGTACAAGGTAGAAGAGGGGTAAAAAGCCATGAGACAAAAATGTAGGTGAATATAAATGGGTTAATTTAAGTTATAAGAGCTAATGGGATAAGCCTAAACTATAGACTGAGTTTTCATAGTCAGTCTCAATGTCCTTATTTGGAAGCTGGCAGTATAGAGAAAGACTTACATCAGGGTTTTTCTGTGGCTTTGGAGGCTGTCCTGGAACTAGCTCTTGTAGACCAGGCTGGTCTCGAACTCACAGAGATCTGCCTACCTCTGCCTCCCAAGTGCTGGATTTAAAGGTATGTGCCACCACCACCTGGCTCAAAATAAAATCTTTAAAGACAGAATAAATGTAAAAGAAAAAAGCCACCTAAAGATGGGAAATACACAGGACATCTGGATCCTGTATGGTACTTTGTTGACTTTGAATTTTTTAAATGCTAATGAACAAAATAGCTGCTGAGAGACATTGGATTTTAGAAATTGCAAAATTAGCTGGGTTAGTCCACACCTTTAATTACAACACTCGGGAGGTAGAGGCAGGTGGATCTCTGTGAGTTCAAGGTCAGCCTGGTCTACAGAGCGAGGCTCCAAAGCTACAGAGAAACCCTGTCTAGAAAAGCAAACAAAACAAAAAAAGTACAAAATTAAACCAACCTATATATTTTAAGAATGTCTTAACTTCATAATGGAAGTCAGAAAATGTGTTGTGTTGAGGGAGAGGTTATGCTTTTGTTTCTACAGAGACAAAAGTTATGGTTCTCTTCAAAATTAATGAAGATCAGATTTGATTGGCGAGACATCCTGAAAATTTTGTCTATGGCTACAGACATGAAGAAAAGAAACCAAGAAAGACTACAGGACAGACAATGTGTATGATGACAGCTCTGAGACTGGATATGACGTGATAAATCTTGTTGGCTATGGAATCTTCATGACTTATTACATGCCATACTTTTATATAACATGGGTGGAGATTTTTATTACAGTTTGGTTATGCAATCCAAATGGATTTATAAAGTTGACATGTGCCTTTTTCCTTTTCTTTTTTTTTTCTTTTTTGTTTTTTCAAGACAGGATTTCTCTGTGCAGCTTTGGAGCCTGTCCTGGAACTAGCTCTTGTAGACCAGGCTTGTCTCAAACTCACAGAGGTCCACCTGCCTCTGCCTCCTTTCCCAAGTAAATGGCAGCTGGCAGTTTCACTTTTGTTTTTTGCTTAAATTTGCAGGGGCCTCAGGCTCCCATGGGCTTCTGAGAATGCATATAGACTTAACCCTGTATTGGGGCCTATCCCAGATGGATGACCTTTCAATTCTTGGCATCCATGATCTGGGGCTTCCATGAGTCTCCAAGTTCACAGATGGACCTCCCCCATCTAGGACCTATCTTAGACCAGCACCCTTGAGTCAGGGGTTTCCTGGGATCTCGATGGGACCTCCAAATGTTATGTAGTTAAAGACCACAAAGACAATCAATTTTTAAATAGACAGATCATCCAGACAAAACAAAAGCATGCTGCAGCTAACTGATATCATAAAGCAAATGGACCTAATGGATATTCAAAAAACATTTCACCCAAACACAAAAATATACCTTCTTATACCTTTTTCTCAGCACCTCTTGGAAATTTCCCCAAAACTGACCACACACTTGGACACAAAACAAGCCTCAATAGATATAAGAAAATTGAAATAGTTAAGTGGTGCACGCCTTTAATCCCAGCACTTGGGAGGCAGAGGCAGGCTGATCTATGTGAGTTCAAGACCAGCCTGGTCTACAAGAGCTAGTTCCAGGACAGCCTCCAAAGCCACAGAGAAACCCTGTCTGAAAATACCAAAAAAAGAAAGAAAGAAAAAATTGAAATAACACCCTGCATCCTATCTGACCACTATGGATTAAAGCTGGATATCAGCAATAACAGAAACAATAGAAAGTTAACAAAATCATGGAAACTGGAAAAAATCATCACTGAATGAAAAATGGATCAAGACAGACATTAAGACAGTAAGACTTTCTAGAATGGTATAAAAATGAATACACAACATACACAAAGTTATAAGACACAATAAATGTGCTTCTAATAGGCAAATTCATAGCACTAAGTTGCTTACATTTAAAAAAATTGGGGAGATCTCATACTTGTAACTTAACAACACACCTGAAAGCTCTAAATCGGGGCTGGAGAGATGGCTCAGAGGTTAAGAGCACTGGCTGTTCTTCCAGAGGTCCTGAGTTCGATTCCCAGCAACCACATGGTGGCTCACAACCATCTGTAATGAGATCTGGTACCCTCTTCTGGTGTGCAGATATACATGGAAGCAGAATGTTGTATGCATAATAAATAAAAATCTTTAAAAAAGGATAAATCAGAGGGGGAGGGGGGAGAGAGAGAGAAGGGATTGACATGTAAAATTATAATTTGTAAAAATTAAATTAAAAAAAGAAAAAAAAGGATAAATCAAACAGGGAGGTGGTAGTGCACACCTTTGATCCCAGAACTCTGGAGGCAGAGGCAAGTGGATTTCTGAGATCCAGGCCAGCCTGCTCTAGTGATTTACAGGACAGCCAAGGCTACACAATGAAACCCTGTCTGAAGAAGAAGAAGAAGAAGAAAGAAGGGGAGGACAACAAGGAGGAATAAGAGGAAGAAGAAGAAAAGGAAAGAAGAAAGAAAAAAGAAAGAAAGAAAGAAAGAAAGAAAGAAAGAAAGAAAGAAAGAAGATAATCATACCCAAAAGGAGTAGACAGCAAGGAATAATCAAACTCAGGACTGAAATCAATAAAATAGAAATGAACCAAACAATACAAAGACTCAATGGAACAAAGAGTTGGTTCTTTGAGAGTTCTTTGAGAAAAATCAGTAAGATTGACAAACCTTTACCCAAATTAACTAAAAGGTGGAGTGAAAATATCCAAATGAACAAAATTAGAAATGAAAAGGGAGACAATAACAGATACTGAGGAAATCCAAAGAATCAAAATGATATACTTTAAAAACCCATACTCCACCAACTGGAAAATTGATACATATCACTTACCAAAGTTAAATTAAGGCCAAATAAGTTATTGGCACCATTAGCATAGGCACCAAGATCAACAATAAACAGGATCTCATGAAACTGAGAAACTTCTATATGGCAAAAGACTCTGTTATTCAGATTTGCAGCAGCCTACAGAATGGGAAAACATTTTTACCAACTACACATCTGATAGTCAGCTAATATCCAAAATTCATAACTCAAAAACAAGTTATCAAGAAAACAAGTAACCCAGTTTTAAAATGGGATCCAGATCTAAACAGAGAATTCTCAAAAGAGGAATCTCAAATGGCTGAGAAACACTGGAAGAAATGTTAAACATCTTAGCTATCAGAGAAATGCAAATCAAAACTACTCTGGGATTTCATCTTATACCTGTCAAAATGGATAATAATAAAATAAGCTCTTGTTGAAAAGGATATGGAATAAGGGGAATACATATTCATTGCTGGTGGGAGTGCAAACTTGTACAGCCACTATGGAAACCAGTGTGTTGGTTCCTCAGGAATATGGAAATAAACCTACCTCAAGATCCAGCTATACCACTACTCTTGGGCAAACCCCAAAGGATGCCCCATTCTACCACAGAGACCTTACTCAACCACATTCACTGCTACTCTACTCATAACAGCCAGAACCTGGAAACAACCTAGATATCCCTCAACAGAAGAATGGATAAAGAAAACATGGTACATTGACACAATGGAGTACTATTCAGCCATTAGAAAGAATGACATGAAATTTCACAGGTAGACAGATGGAACTAAAATAAAATCATTCTGAGTATGCTGTCCCAGATACAGACAGACAAATACTGTTGGTATTCACTTACATGTGAATACTGGGTCTCTGATTTGTGTGTCTTCTCTCGGGTCTTTCATTCTGTTTGTCTTGTTTAATTTTGATGTGCTAGTTTTTGTTTTATTTATTTTGTTATATTTTATTATTATCCCTTAGAAGCCTATTTGTTTTCTAATGAGAGACAGAAAGGGAGTAGATCCAGATGGGAGGGGAGTGGAGAGGAAGTAGAGGTGGGGAAAGAAGGGGAGGAGGAACTGGGAGGATAGAGAGAGGGAAACTTTTGGAACCCAGCCCCCATGGGGGTCTTTAAGAGTTGTTTTCCAGCATAACCACAGGTACCTCCTGTTTTCCTGACCTCACCCCACTAGGATCAATATCTTGTTGTGAACCCTTTGACCTGGGGTTTTTGTAAGTTTGTATATAAGGCTGCTCCACAATAAAGGTGAGAGACATTCTCTCAGAAAAGGACCAGGAGTCTTGTGGTTCATCCAAATCTCCAGGCTTTTGCCCAAGACTTAGTGGCCAAGAGCAGCCACAAATGGAGATTTCACCAAGATCGGGAAAGAAAGGGGACCCTGAGAGATCACCCTCAGAAGGCTGGAAAGCAAGTAAGGAGCTGTGAGGGTGGATTGCAAAAGATACTAGAAAATAGATACCTTAACTCCTAAGAGAGTTGGATTGGCAAAAGGTACTAGAACATAGGTACCTCAACTCCCAAGAGAGTTGGATTGTAAAGGCACTGGAAAATAGATACCTCAACTCCAAAGAGAGTTGGATTGTAAAGGCACTGGAAAAGGGGGTGCCTCAACTCGAGAGAGTTGGATTGGAAAGTTACTGGAAGGGGTGCCTCAACTCCTAAGAGAGTTGGATTGTAAAGGCACTGGAAAAGGAGTGCCTCAACTCCTAAGAGAGTTGGACTGCAAAGGCACTGGAAAAGGGGCGCCTCAACTCCTAAGAGAGTTATATTGGAATAGAGATCAAAGTCAATCACACAGATAAAGTTTAAAGAGACAAGGTACTGGTAAAATTTCATTTTAACTTTGGATTAAGCAATAATGCTAAGAAAATTATTAAAGAAATGCGGGAAATCCGCCACGGAGGAATCCCTCCTCCATGAGCTACACACCAGCAGCCAGCTGACCCAGCTGCCTGTGCTTTTGTCCACTCGAGCATGCTGCAGGCTCCAGTCAGCCAGCAACGATGTGGTATGCACAGGCTGGCTGGAGAAATTGCCTCCTGAGAAAAAGTTGGGGCGCTATGCTTGGAAGAAACGCTGGTTCATCCTGCGGCGCGGAAAGATGTGTAGTGACCCAGATGTTCTAGAATACTAAAGAATGAACACTCAAGAAACCCCTGGGGATCATCAACCCAAACTTCTGTAAGCAGGTGAATGTAGGCCTGACCTTCATCAAAAAAGAGCTCCAAAAGAGGTTTATGTTTGATATCATTATCAACGAGCACACCTTCTGCCTGGTGGCTGAGACAGAGGCTGACATGAATAGGTGGGTCCAGAGCACCTTCATCTGCAGCTTCAGTCAGACTAAAGAGAACACTGAGGCCCTGAGAAACCTTTCTTCAGTCAGTCATAGTCTCCGCTCTTCTCCAGATGAATTCAGCAGCTCCAGTCATCACCTGCTCTGAGCAAGAAAGTCCTCAGCCCTTTCACACTCTAGCCAGCAACCTGTGCCAAGCCACATCCAGCCTGCCTTGTCCACCAGTGCACCTCAGGCTTATCAACACTTGCCCCAATGCATAAAATGCAAGGAATGCCAGCTTCTCTCAGAGCACCGGACAGGAGAGTGATTTGTTTTGTACAGCCGCACAAAAACTTGCCCAGGGCAATAGACACTGTACAACACTGTCATCAATGAACTCCCTTTCAAGACCGCTGTCACCAAGTCTTTGTCCACAGTCAACCACACCTTTAACTCCAGTTTCTCTCAGTACTGCCGTTCCATCTCCAATACAGACTCCAGAGAGTGAGGAGAACTATGCCCCTATGCAGAACCCAATGTCTTCATTCCCTGTATCCAGTGGCACTAACACCCAAGCTCCAAAAAAGAATACTGGCAATGTGAATTACACAGCCCTGGACTTTCAGCCGGTCTCCCAGAGCCCTCATCGCAAGCCATCCACATCATCTGTCGCATCAGATGAGAAAGGAGAATATGTCCAAGTGGATAAAGAAAAGACCCAGGCCCTGCAAAAGACCATACAGGAATGGACAAAGATGCGGCAGTCCTCAAGACCCTCCAAAGATGCCAAGCTGTGGTAAGGATGGCTGTCCCTGACACCTCCTCTCCTTTGTGACTTTTGTTCAAAAGATGTATGTATGTTCTGTATGCATGGTGTAACCACACATGTGTGTATGAAATATGACTGTAAATGTGTGATTGTTAACAAAAGAATGCTATTGTGTTGTCTTTGAATCGTTTAATTGCTGGGGAAGGAGCAACAGTTGTTAAAGTACAGGTTACTTGGGAGGGAAATTTCTGCTTTTTTTTCCATGGAGGGTGAAGGACTGGTGTGGTACCAGGCTTCCAGAGTGGTATGGTTTCACGGGGCAGGATCCCCTGAAGCAGTGGCCCAGGTGATCTGAATATTTGTTTCCATTTAAATTTGGTCAGTTAGAAATGGTAGTGGTCACAATCAATCACTTTTAAAAGGAAAAAGGAGGAATATGATATAGAAATAATACTTTGTATTGGAATGGATCCTCATTTGTTGATACTAGTTAGGTTTTCTAGATCTATAGATATTCTTCATACCATTCAAAGACCAATGGAATATATGGCATTTAAATGGTTTAGGGTTTTTCTTGACAGTGAGACATGACTGCTCCTGGCACAGAAATTATATCTGAGAGGAAGATACTCCAAGAAACTTGTTATAGAGTTTGACTTTGACATGGCAAGACCAGCCATTTAGGCAAGAAGCTACTCTTGCCTAAACTGTTTCCAATGCAGGACAGTTTAGAATTTCCTGCTTCATGAAAGAGTCTGCCAGACATTCTACAGGACACAGAAAAAAGAACAGACAAACTGCCAATGCAGGTGGACAGTTTAGAATTTCCTGCTTTGCTGAGAAGTCTGCCAGACACATTGTAGTCTGTAGGCTAAAGATGGATGCCCCAAGGTTACCAAGAAACTTTGGGTGACTGTCTAGGAAGCAAGGTGTCTCTGTCAGTTCTAGAGTTTATATATTATCCTTCTATAGTCTTTGATGGAGTTGAAGATAGATAGTTATAGTAACACACTAAGATAGAATGGTTAAAATCTTATAGTTCTTACTTAATAACTGTTTTCTTATATATAAAGAAGGTGGAGATGTTGGAACCCAGCCCCCATGGGGTCTCTAAGAGTTGTTTTCCAGCATAACCACAGGTACCTCCTGTTTTCCTGACCTCACCCCACTGGGATCAATATCCTGTTGTGAACCCTCTGACCTGGAGTTTTTGTAAGTTTGTATATAAGGCTGCTCCACACTAAATGAGAGAGACATTCTCTCAGAAAAGGACCAGGAGTCTTGTGGTTCATCTAAATCTCCAGGCTTTTGCCCAATACTCGGACTTAGTGGCCAAGAGCAGCCACAGGAAACCATTCTCACGATATATTATATGAGAAAAAATGTATTTTCAATAAAATGAAAAATACTGAATTTAATTTTAAAAGTTACAATATGATCCAGCAATTCCATTTCTGGGCATGCGCTAAAAAAAAAACTGAAAGCAGGCCTTGAGGTTATTTGTACAGTTGTTTAAAGCAGCATTATTGCCAGGTATAGCAGTACAAGCCTGTAATCCTAGCACTCAGAAGTCTGGTAAGTTCAAAGCCAGCCCCAGCTATCAAGAAAGACCCTGACTCAAAAACAAAGGAACCAGCAATGTGTGACAAAACATGTCTCTACTCCCAGCACTTGAAAGGCAGAAACTGGTAAATCTCTATAAACTTGAGGCCAGCCTGTTCTAAACAGTGGATTCCTGGCCAGCTATGAACTACATAGTGAAACCCCGCCTCCACAAAAAAAAACAAAAAACAAAATAAACAGCAAAAAGCAGCATTGGGCTGGGGATGTAGCTCAGTTGATGCATTGCATGCATGAGGCCCTGGGTTCGATCCCAAGCACACCATAAAACCAGGAGTGGCGGCATGCACCTGCCATCCTTGCATGTAAATGTAGAGGCAGAATGATTAGAAATTAAAGTTTAACCTCAGCTATTTATCAAATCCAAATCCAAATCCAAGGTTTAGCTGCATGAGACCTTGTCTCAAAAAAGTTGGTGGGGGAGGGGCAACAATGGGGACTTGGCTCAGTGGTTAAGAGCGCTGGCTGCTCTTTTAGAGGAAGCTGATTCAATTCCCAGCATCCACATGGCGCCTCACAACCACCTGTGATTCTATCCTGGGAGATTCGATAGCCTCTTCTGGCCTCCATGGGCACCAAACACTCCAGTGATACACAGACATACATGAAGATGGAATACCCATACACATAAAATAAATTTAAACAAAAATTAAAGGTGACGTTTTTCATTCATTTCTTTTTTTCTTTCGCATTGCTAGGCCTCACGCGGGCTAAGCAGGCGCTTTACCACTGACTGTGCCCCTGCCTGGAGCAGTATGCCCAAATATCAAAACAGGAAGACAAATTAATATTCATCCCAAGGTGGGGAAGCAAATATGCCACATTCAGACACTGGAGTTTTTAGCTTTCAAAAGTAAGGAAATGGGGTCTGGACTTGGCACTGCACGATACAGCCCTTTTCCTTTTTGTCAAATAGGATATTGTTCTGTATCTCTGGCTAGCCCAGAACTCACTGTGTAGATCCTGGACTCCCAGAGATCTGCCTGCCTCTACCTCTCAAGTGCTGGGATTAGAAAGTATGTACCACCGTGTAAGAAGTTAAAAATGTAGCTCACTTGGTAAAAGCGCTTGCCTAGCATGCATGAGGCCATGGGTTTGACTCCCCAACACTGCCTGCAATCTTAGCACTTGGGAAGTAGAAGTGGAAGCCGGGCGTTGGTGGCACACACCTTTAGTCCCAGCACTCGGGAGATAGAGGCAGGCAGATCTCTGTGAGTTCGAGAACAGCCTGGTCTACAAGAGCTAGTTCCAGGACAGCCTCCAAAGCCACAGAGAAACCCTGTCTCGAACTGCCCCCCCCCCCAAAAAAAAGAAGTGGAAGTGGATAAGGAATTCAAGGGTCTTCTCAGAGGCACAGAGTTTAAGATCAGTCTTGCTACATGAGGCCATCTCAAAAACACATGTGTGTATTCATAGTATGTGCCATCCCACACATACACACGCACAGAAAATTAAATAAAACTAAAACAAAAAACATGGAAAGTTGCAAAGCTGGTGAGATGAGTCAGCAGCTAACAGAGTTTGTGGCAAAAGCCTGGTGACATGAGTTCTACCAGCAGAACTTACACAAAGATGAATGGAAAGGACCAGTCCCATGAAGTCATCCTCCAACCCGGTAGGATGCCCTTGGCACCTTACCTCACCCCATCACACACACAACTAAACAATTTTAAAAGGGGCTGAGACGGCTCAGTGGTCACAAGCATGGCTCTTTTAGAGGACCCAAGTTTGGTTCCCAGTTTCCATGGCAGGCAGCTCACAACTCCTTTGTACTCTAGGACCAGAGGGTCCAAAGCCTTCTCTAGCTCCAGGAACACCTGCGCTAATCTACATACCGGTGTACAAAAAACCTAAAATATAATTTCAAGACCCTTTTAAAACTGGGCATGGGCTGGAGAGATGGCTCAGAGGTTAAGAGCACTGGCTGCACACCCAGAAGTCCTGAGTTCAATTCCCAGCAACCACATGGTGGTTCACAACCATCCATAATGGCTCCCTCTTCTAGAATGCAGGCAGAACACTGCATACATAAATAAATAAATCTTTAAAAAAAAAAACTGGGCATGGTGGCACATGCCTTTAATATCAGCACTCAGAAGGCAGAGGCAGGTGGATTTCTGTAAGTTCAAGACCAGCCTGTTCTATGTAAAGAGACTCTTGTCTCAAAAAACAAAACAATAAAACAACCTTTTAAAAAATTGTTAAAATGAAAAGTTTCATGTGCCCTCCTCCAAACACAGAGATTAAAAACCATGACAACACACCTGGACCAGAACAAATTTCCTTACAAGATATTACTGGGACAAATGGCACAATTGGAATACAGGTTATAAATTAGATACCTAAATCGATGTTAAAACTTGTTTTTTATAATTATGCTATCAATAAGTAAGAGACCCTTCCTTTTAGGACATACTAAAATATTACATGTAGTGATGAAAGGCATGGTATGTACAGTTCACTATCAGGTGTTGGGGAATTCGTATATACTCCTAGGGAAGAGTGAAGAACCAAGTCTCAACTGGAGATCCCACTAAAGTCAGTTTTCTGTATAGTTCTTGTAACCTTACTGTATACTTGAAAAGAACGTTTCCAAAAATTAATACATCAGGATGAAATGGTTCTCTCCAAAATCTGCTCCACCTACACCCATTCTGCCCATGACCAGCCCTCTCCAGCTGCTCCCCCAAAATTCTTGAGCTGGGGCCTGAGACGGCAAAGGCTCTTGCTGGCAAGCATGACAACACTTTGACCCCACACCACAGGAGGAGAGGACGGACTCCTCCAAGTGTCCACTGGCATCCACACCAACTCCCTTCACAAATGAATATAATTTTAAAAGAAAAAAGTTAATTTTTGGAGCCAACTTTCTCCCCCGCATTCCAGGCGGATCCATTTCCAAGTCCTATTGGCTGTAGCACTGAAATGTTTCCAGGGCCGCTTCCCTTTCACCCAACTTCCTGCTGCCCTTAAGCCTCCACTTTCTGTCTCTAGTCCTGCACTGAAATCCATCAGCCTTTTCCTTTGTGACTTCTGGCGTTAATACTAAACTTGCGAAATTGTAGTCCAGGAAGTGTTTCACCTGTTACCTCTAATGTTGCCCAAGACAGATAAAAGCTGTTAGCTTCTATTTATTTAGATAGCCTCACCCCAGCTCAGACTGACCTGGGTGCCACGCTATATACCCTGCTGCCTCAAGCTTCTCAAATGCCGAGATTACTGGCATGAAACACCACGTCTAGTTCCATCTCCTCTCAATAGCTCCTCACTGGTCCCCAGGGTCACTTTTACTCCATTTCAACCCAGGTCACTGAACCCTTCCGCTCAGAACTGTCCCGTGTCTGGGTGGTTTCACATCTCCCTCCCAGGGCTCCTTGGGCAGATGCGTCAGTCGCCCATCGCAGGGCCAGGCAGTTATTTACAAAGTAACTGGATGCTGGAAAGTTCCCTAGGGAACGTGTGATGGCCGCCGCTATGAGGACTGTCCTCGGTTCCCACTGAAAAAAAAAGACCATACTTGGCCGAGTAAAAGCCAGCCTTCCCAAACCCATACAGCGGGGGATGGAGGATGGGGACTCCAGGACACAATGGGGAGGGGTAGGAGAGCTGGAAGCCTCAAGGCTCCACCCTTCTTGCCAGTCTGGGCACCTCACTCTGCTTCCATGCCCCAGCCTGGGCCGACCCCACCATGGGCAGCGATGAGGGGGGCCACCCCGGGAGCACCCTAGCCTCGCAGCCTGCAAGCGGAGACCTAATAAGGCTGGGCTGGCTGCGGCGGCCCCGCCCTCCACTCCACCCCCGCGCATTCTTCTGCCTAGTAAGGCCTGGCCGCCGGCAGTCCCACCAGCGCGGTCTCCGCCCCCAGAGCACAGAGCAGGGGCCCCAGCGGCTGCCAGCCAGCTTCTGCAGCACCGCAGCAGCACCGGCCCGGACTTTTCTTCTCTGCAGCAGGTGGGAGCCGGCGCAGAGCCTGGGCAGCTACAGTAGGTGGTCAGGCCGAACCTCAACCGGCCCGCAGAGGGCTGTGGCATGCAGAGTGGTGTGGGCTGGGGCTGCTACCTTACTCGGGTCCTATGGGAACCTGGCTAGGTACTGAGCAATTGATAGTTCTACGCCTGGGAAAACTGGTCTTTGGGCAAGGAAAAGTGTCTAGAGTGTCCCTTTGCTAAGGAGCCACACATGAATCCCAGAGCTCCAGGCTACCCGCCTGTAGAGAGCTGGTGTGGGGGCCCTGACCCAAGAAACCGTGTGTGTCAGAGGAAACTGAGCCCTGCGGGGCTCCATTCACCTCCAGGGCACAGGTTTCCTTTCCCCCCATTGTGCACACCCTGGAGCAGGAGAGGGAGGAATGGTGACCACCCTCGCACCTCCCACTGCCTATACCCCAGTGTTGTGTGCACCAGACACAACAGTGAGATGGGGAGGTTGACGTCTTTGCTCCTTCACAGCCCACTAGCTGCCCTGGTGCTTCCAGGGACTTGGAGTACTTGGTCGCTAATAAGCTGGTTCAAGAGCAGGGTATCTGGCACTGCCCAGCCATGGGGACAGTAATGAGTAAAGGGTCTGGGCTGGCTTCTGCCTGGATGTCAGCTATTACGGTAGGAAGAAGTGGTCTAGTCATGGCCAGGCCGGGTACCAACTGTCTGATCTTTGGTGTCTAGAACATAAGAAAGGGGAAAACACAGCTTCAGGGTTAAAGGCCCAGAGTAGCCCTAACCTCCAGAGACTGCCTGGCCATAGCCTTTGCCACCCACTGACCCCAGCCTAACCCGGTGTCCTGGCATCCAGCCCTCTCATGCATTGCCTCTGGGGGACACTGCCTCTCACAAGTGCTAGGATGAAGAGGGCAGGGATACAGGTGGCTGTAACAAGCAACAGGGGAGCCTGGCTGGGCCTGCCCTAGAGGTCTGCAGACAGGAGGGGCTAGGAATGTTGATGGCCATCTCAGCCTGGCCACAGAGAGGAGGGGGCCGGCTTCCAAGGATAACATTCCTGCCCTCAGTTCCTACCAACACCCATCCAGCAACGCACAAAGAAATACCAAAGCCTTTTGTGTGATGGAGGCCCATTGGGCCTTACACAGCTAGTCCTACAGGCAGATGTAGCCTGAGGACCATGATTGGGCTTTCGGGGGAGGCAGGGGCAGAGGAAGCAGTGCACAGGCTGCCTGCCGAGGGGTACAGAGCGCAGGGCGGAGGGGCAGACATACTGGGGCCTTGGCTAGTTGAGGGGGAGCAGCCACTAAGTCTTGAGATGTATCCTCCCCACAAGCTCTGATAGGTTCAGGTTGAGTGCTTTCCCTGGCCTCAGTTTCCCAGTGGCGCGCATACAACCTTTCACTAAAGAATCATCAACTGGCCTGCTGCTGTGGACTTTTGCTATCAGTAAGGAATGAGGGAGTCTGCAAGTATTGGTTGTCAAGATAAGGGTGAAGAACGGCACCCCCGGGACCCCAGGGCTTAGCTGGAGGAAGAGTGCTATAGAAGGAGCTTCTGGAAGGAAGGCCTGGGAATGGCTGTGGAATGCTGGAGGTCACCAGAAAGATGAGCTCTCATCAAGGGGACACAGTGTGATAGGCCAGCATCAGCCAGAAGCTGGGAGAACACACTCGGGGCTTTAATGCCAGGCGGGGGGACCCAGATTTACTCTGGGGATATGGGGGAGAACAGCACAAAGCTTTGAAGGTTTCAAGGAGTCAAGTGAAGGTCTGAATTTGAATGGGATGGGAGAGACTGGTCCAATGCCAAGAGGCCACATCTAAACGGATCTCTAGTTTCAACTTGAGGAAGCTTCAATGTACAGGAAGTGATAGAGGGCCCACTAGGGACAAGTCAGGCTCCCCGAGGAATGCAGCTGGGTTCTACAGCCCAGAGGAGTGGGGCAGGATAGCACAGAAGATGGATGGAGAGGGCTGGGGGAAGGCTTGGAGATGGAGAGGGCAGGGGGATGGAGAGGGCAGGGGATAGAGAGAGCAGGGCGATGGAGAGGGCAGGGGGATGGGGAGGGCAGGGGGATAGAGAGGGCAGGGGGATAGAGAGGGCAGGGGGATGGAGAGGACAGGGGGATGGAGAGGAGGGGATGGGAGGACAGGGGATGGAGGGGCAGGGGGATGGAGAGGGCAGGGGGATGGAGAGGCAGGGGGATGGAGAGGGCAGGGGGATGGGAGGGCAGGGGATGGAGAGGGCAGGGATGGAGAGGGCAGGGGGATGGAGAGGGCAGGGGGATGGAGAGGGCAGGGGGATGGAGAGGGCAGGGGGGATGGAGAGGACTGGGGTAGAGTAATGTCAGAAGTGCAGGGCTGCTGGTCAGCCCCCTCCTGGCAGGGTCCTACCTCCCTGTCACCTAGAGATAGATGGTCGCATGCTATCAAGGAATAAAGTAGACAGTACACCCTAATGGTCAGCACCAAGCCAATCCTAATGTTTTACCCAGTCCTAGCAAAATTAGTTCTTTTTATGCCCAGTACCAATCCAGGGCCTCTCTGGACACTAAATTAACTAACCATGCTGAAGGATGCCCTGTGGCCCCATTCCCGGATGATGAAAGATGGAGAAAATTATTCAGGATCACAGCCCACAGGCTGCTCTCAGAACTGGATGGCCGGAGGCCCAAGCCTGTAGGAGGCCTTGAATGCCAAGCTTAGCTCTAAAAGCCATCGGGGGAGGCAGGAAGGTTCCATGCCCATCATTATCCCACACACCTTCCTGCAGGGAAGCCCCAACACCCGAAGCCAAGATGTCCAGCAAACGAGCCAAGGCCAAGACCACCAAGAAGCGGCCCCAGAGGGCTACATCTAATGTCTTCGCCATGTTTGACCAGTCCCAGATCCAGGAGTTTAAGGAGGCCTTCAACATGATTGACCAGAACCGTGATGGCTTCATTGACAAGGAGGATCTCCACGACATGTTGGCCTCTCTGGGTGAGTGGGACAGCTAGTAAATCTCACTTAAAGAAAAGCACCAGCAGCTACACGAAAATTCATATTGATGGGGAAACTGAGGCTCCCAGAATCAACTAAGCAGGGCTCATAGACGCTCGCAGAGACCAAAGTGGCAATCACGGAGTCTGTGTATATGTTATGGTTGTCAGCTTGGTGTTTTTATGGGACTCATAACAGTGGGAGTAGGGGTGTCTCTGACTCTTGCCTCTTCCTCCTTCTGGGTAGCCTTGTCCCACACTGATATGAGGGTTTGTGCCTAATATTATTACATCTTATTATACCATGTCCAGCCAATACCCCTGGGAGGCCTGCCTTTTTCTCAAGGGAAATGGAAGAGCATTTCTCTCTGGGGGAGAAAGGGGGGAGGTGGGGAGGTGGGTCTGGGGAGTGGGGAGGGGGCAACTGGGAAGGGTGGAGGGAGGGGAAACTGTGGTCAGGATGTATTGTCTGAGAGAAGAATAAATAAAAGAAAAAAATAAAAATGGTACTCCCTCAAAAAAAGAAAAAAAGAACATTTTCCTCAACTTAAAAAATAAAAACGGGAGCTGGGCAGTGGTGGCACACACCTTTACTCCCAGCACTCAGGAGACAGAGGCAGGTGCATCTCTGTGAGTTCAAGGCCAGCCTGATATACAGAGAAGTTCCGGACAGCTGGGGCTGTTACATAGAGAAACCGTGTGTCTTGACGAAGGAAGGAAGGAAGGTGGAGGGAGGGAGGAAGGAGGGAAGGAAATAGTAAGCTCTGCAGACATCATCCTAACCTCTTGAGGGTGGCGGGGAGAGACTCAGAAAGAACCAGCAATCTGCCCAAGGTCGTGCAGCAGACCTGTGTTCAGCACGCCCGAGCTGTGCCAACGACTGCCACACTTCAGGACACTGTCTCACCTTCACAATTCTAAAGACACAAGAAGCCGAGGCACAGAGCTAGTTTAAATCCAAGCAAAGGTGACAGCAGCACACACCGATTCAGTCACTTCCGCATCTGAGTTTGGGGACAGACTGCCTGGGTTTGGTTGCTGACACTGCTCCTCACTAGCTGTGTGACTTTGGATAAGCTACCCTGCCTCTCTGTGCCTCAGGTCCTGGCCTGTGGAAAAAGCAGTAAGGATGCTGTTGGCACAGAGGTGAAAATCCACTACTCGAGGCATGTTGGTGGCGCCAGACACAGTGGCGCGGGCCAGGGGGTGACGTCACGCCGGAATGGTGGAGCAGCCAGGGACTTGTGGCATGCCCTCATACCTCAGAAGCAGGCAGGGACAGGTGCTGGATGCCCAGGAGAAGGCAGGAAATCGGCCGCCTAGCACTTGCTTCCCAGCCTACAAAGTTCGCTGTGGGGAGATCACTGGGAATGAGTTACCCAGGCTGGGGACAGAGAGCTAGGGATAGTAGCCCCAATGTCCACCCACCACAGGGAAGAACCCCACGGATGAGTACCTGGAGGGCATGATGAGCGAGGCACCGGGGCCCATCAACTTCACCATGTTCCTCACTATGTTTGGGGAAAAGCTGAATGGCACAGACCCTGAGGACGTAATCCGCAATGCCTTTGCCTGCTTTGACGAGGAGGCCTCAGGTCAGTGCACGCTGGAGACCTGGGCCAGGGAGGGGGCACAAGGTACTCAGTGCCTCCAGGGGTAGGGACCAGGCCAGATATCACTGTCTCCAAGTTCCTAGTGCCACCTCCTGACTGCCCCTGTCGGCCCACGACAAGATGCTTTAAACCTTCCAGGAAGCAAACCATGTCTTGCTGTTTTTCACCCCAGCTTCTGTCACAGCAAATTTTCCTCCTCATGGGGCCACAGTCCAGTCAGACAGTGGACAGTCCCTCTGTGGAACTCTTCCCTCTTCCATATCCTTTTCCCTCAAAGTGACTGGAGACCAGAATAGGGTCTTCTAGCCCATCCCCCGCTGAGGTCTCCAAGGGCTGGGGGGGGGATTGGTGGGTGCAGCCAGAGCCTGCCCTCATCGACCTTGTCATGCTGTGCCCCAGGGTTCATTCATGAGGACCACCTGCGGGAGCTGCTCACCACCATGGGTGACCGATTCACAGACGAGGAGGTGGATGAGATGTACCGGGAGGCGCCCATTGACAAGAAGGGCAACTTCAACTACGTGGAGTTCACCCGCATCCTCAAACACGGCGCCAAGGACAAAGACGACTAGGCTGTTCTTGGCTGCCCCAATGCCCAGACCCTGTCACCGCCCCAACACACACACTCTACCCTCCACAAGGAGTTGGGGTTCCAGCTCCCAGGGCAGGAAATGAGCCATAAGACCCTCAGGGTGAGGCAGGTGTTTCACCATGGCCGCAAGCACTAGAAGGATCTCTTTAAGGAAGGAGGAGGTGAGCCAAGGGTGGGACGGAGGCCCCTGAAGATGGCCGCCCTCAGGCGTGCCCTCTCATTCCTGGGCTGCCCCAAGGAGGGAAGCGGAGGGAAGAGCTCATGTCCTGGTGTTGGACGCTAATTCCCAGCATCCCCACCACAAAGGCGCGCGCGCGCGCGCGCGCGCACACACACACACACACACACACACACACACATTCACCATGTCCTTTGGAGGATGACAGTGGGCACTCACGCTGGTCCACAGGGGGAACTGCCTGGGGATTCAGCCTCTAATACAAGGCTCAGCACTGCCTCCGGTCTGTGTGTGTCTGTGACTAGAGGAAATTAGGGACCATGTCCCATCACATCCTCCCTCCCTCCCTCGCTCCCTCCCTCGCTCTTTCCCTCGCTCCCTCCCTCCCTCCCTCCTAGTGGCTGCCCTGATGCACCATGCTACTCTCTGTCCAGGGGAAGGGCTCGGGGTCTGCCAGCCATGTTGTATTGAAGCCTCAGAGGCCCCCAATAAGGAGGCTGGCTCCATGCTCAGCTGAGATCAACCAGAGGAAGGGAAACGGGCATCTGAGAATAGAGGACAGCATGGAGAGACCCAGGGGTTCACCAAACCCCACACAACAGGGATTTTGACCAATGGGAGTCAGAGGTCAGGGTCACAGCCCTCAGGACTAAAGCCTGATTTCCAGGCTACTTCAGTGTTCTGGAGAAGCTTGAAATGAAGGGGCTGTAAGAACAATGAGGAAGAAATGAAGGGGCTCTCAGAACAATGAAGAAGAAATGAAGGGGCTCTCAGAACAATGAAGAAGTAGGTGTCCAGTCAGGGAGTGACTGGTTACCAGCCCCAGCTGCCTCCCTCATCCTGTCCAGTTCCAGGCAGCCGCAGGGCTCACTCTCCACCACAACGCTCATACACACCCCCTATTCCAGCACACACAGCAGGCAGGCTGGGCCCCCACTCCATTTGAATCATGGGGTCACTGACAAGACTCCCTGCAGCGGAAAGTGTGGGGACTACCTGGGCTCACCTATGGGGAGTGGAGGTGGCTTCGCATGCCCCACCCAACCCCAGCAGAGGTCAGAGACAGGTTGGATCCAGAGTGATCCATGAGAGGCAAGCCACAGCACCTGGTGAAGGTCTGCACCAAGGGCAGAACACACAGCAGTAAGTGTATCAACCCAGCCTGCTACACTCACTACCGGCCTCAACCCTCCTCTGTGGTAGGAGGCCAGATGCACAAACACTGAGTTCCAAAGTGAGCCCCACAATGTTTTGGTCTGGACTCTGGATGGGACCAGGCCCAGGAAGGTCCAAACCAGCCCCAAATAGTGTCCCAGACTCAGTCCCAGCCTCACCTGCAGCCCTGAGTGGCCCTTGGCCTGGCCCTGGACAACACATCCTCTTGCTAAACCATTGAAGTACCAAAGGCCTACTTTTAGTGCCTTCAGTGTCTAGAAGGCAGGAAGCCAGGCGTGGTGGTTTACACTTATAATCCCAGCAGGCCACAGGCCAATCATCACAAGTTCGAGGTTAGCCTGAACTACAAGTGAGCCCCTGTGTCTGAAAGGAGGGAGGGAGGGCAGAAAGGGGACAGGGTCATCTTAGGGAGACATTTCTCTGGGATTCCACGTCCAGCCTAGACAGGGAGGCCCATGGTTCACAGCTGTCACAGGGCTGAGAGCATGCCAGAAAGAGGGAATGGAGAGGTAAACACTCTGCAGAGGATTACAGCAGGGAAAGCAGGCAACATGCCCACTCCCGGCCCCGGGCCAGGAGGAAGAGGCTCTCTCATTCCACAAACTGATACAAGCAGCTTTTCAGGAAGAAGAAAAAAACAACACCTAAGCAGCTGATGAAAAGCAGGGGTAAGAGCTCACAGAGGCCAAAAGATAGCCACAAACCCAGGGCCAGCCTGGGTTACAAAGGAAGAGCTTGTGATTAATAAATACAAGTTAGTGAGTTTTATCTTCTCAGGTAACAATTGGAAAAAACAGTGAAACCTTCCCAGAACTAGAACTTCCCAAGTTTTGCACGAACCCCAGAAGCCACAAAGGAAGAGTCAGATGGACATCAGTGCAGGAGACTAACAGACTATACAATCCAAGGGCACAGCTGAGGGGAGCGGCTTGCAGCACAGTAAGGAAAGAGCTGAGAGGTGTGGTCTAGCTTCGTACTGATGGCAGCCGGCAGTATTCACAAACTTACTTTATGAACAAGGTCACTGAAATGGAATAATTGTGGCCAAAGTTTAAACATGTTTCATGGCTTTTCCCCAAACTCATTGCAGGCATTAAAACCAAGGCAAAAAAAAAAAAAAAAAAGAAAAAAAGAAAAAAAAGCCAGGCATTGGTGGTGCACGCCTTTAGTCCCAGTACTCCAGAGGCAGAGGTGGATCTCTATGAGTTCGAGGCCAGCCTGGTCTCCAGAGCAAGTGCCAGGATAGGTTCCAAAGCTACACAGAGAAACTCTGTCTCTAAAAAACAAACAAACAAACAACAACAAAAAAGGATTACTTTCTACAAACTTTTTTGAACTTTCACTATGCCTTTAAGTTCTGAAAGAAGCAGATGTTTTGCTCCAGAACAAATTACAATCTACTGAAAAGCATATCCCAAGAAGTTGTTTGTTTCAACCTTTTGTGCAAGGGTAGATAGGGTCTCATGTAGCTCAGGCTAGCCTCAAACTCACTATGTAGTTAAGGTACCACCAAGTGGTGGTAGCACATGGAGGCAGATTTCTGTGAGTTCGAGGCCAGCCTGATCTACAAATCAAGTTCCAGGACAGCCAGGTGTAACAATAAGTCTTTACTCCATCCACCCGAGCCCCGTTGCCACATGGGCACCCAGAATAATACACAGAGTCTTATATTAGTTTACAATGCTGCTAGCGAATTGACTAGAATTTCTTATATTCTAGCTCAGTCTTAATTATCAACCATAATCATAAGACTTATCTTATGGAGAATGCCTTCTGCTGGCGTCCTCTTCCCGGGCTCATATTGCAGCTCAAGAGAGCAGGGGGAAAAGCAAGAGAGGATGATTTCCTTCTTCTCCCTGCTTATATTCTGAATCTGCCTCCTATGTCACTTCCTGCCTGGATCACAACACTTCTTTACCACATTTCCCAGAATCCTTCTTGACTCCTAGTCCTGCCTAACTTGCTTCTTCATTGGCCAACAATACTTTATTCAACAACCAATAGGATAAACATACCCAGAAGGACATTCCCCATCAGACAGGGCTACTCGGGGAAACCGTATCTCAAAAAGAAAAAAGGAAAAGAATGACCTTGATCCTCCTGCCTTTGCCTCCCAAATGCCAGACCTGTGCTGCTAAGCACGTGCACACACTAAGGCACACAAGTTCAGGTCAGAACACAATTTCCAGGGTGGGCACTCACCTTCCACCTTGTTGAGGCAGCAGGGTCTCTTGGTTCTGTGCTGCACTGTACAGTCCAGGCTAGCCCCATTTCTTCCAGGCACTGTACAGTCCAGGCTAGCCCCATTTCTTCCAGCCACTTCTGTTTGTGTCTCCCATCACCACATGAATTCTGGAATTACAGAAGCACACCAAATTTTTTGTTGTTGTTTTACCGTGGGTGAAGGACCAGCCCAACTCCATTTTAAGATTAAAAGCCAACTTGTTACAAGATCAAAATAAGTTTTTTCCTGTTTTCTGTAAAGCTTGGCTTTGACCAGGTCTTGATCTGTTTTCTGGAATTTGACATGTTTCACACCCTATACCCTAACCTCCACCATGATAAGATATTCTGTCAAATAATTTTGAGATGTTTTGCCAAGTTCCTGTGTAACCAAAAATCCTTGGAAACCTTCTCGCCTCACATGTTTTTTGTTTGTTTGTTTTTGGAGACAGAGTTTCTCTGTGTAGCTTTGGAGCCTGTCCTGGAACTTGCTCTGTAGACCAGGCTGGCCTCAAACTCACAAAGATGCACCTGCCTCTTCCTCCCAGTGCTGGGATTAAAGGCATGAACCACCACCACCCTGCTAGTTGTATAGTTTTTGGGGCTATATAAACCCCACTTTTTCCTATGTTCAATGCTGTTTTCTCAAACCCTGCTCTAGGGAGATAACCCTGTGTGTCTTAGTTAGGGTTTCTATTGCTGTGAAAAGATACCAGGACCAAGCAATTCTTTTTTTCTTCCAATTAGAAGCAAGATCGTTTTACATGACAATCCCAGTTCCCTTCTCCCACCCATCCTCCCCTACCACCCCCCCCAACTAGAACCCTATCTATCACATATCCTTTCTGCTCCCCCTGGATGGTGAGGCCTCCCATAGGGTGTCATCAAAGTCTATCGTATCCTTTGGGGTAGGGCCTAGGCCCACCCCATGTGTCTTGGCTCAGGGAGTATCCCTCTATGTGGAATGGGCTCCCAAAGTCCACACCTATGCTAGGGATAAGTACTGAACTACTAGAGGTCCCATAGATTTTCCGAGGTCCCTTCACTGAAACCCATGTTCCTGGGGTCTGGATCAGTCCCGAGCTGGTATCCCAGCTATCAGTCTGGGGAGCAAGAGTTCCCCGATGTTCAGGTCAGCTGTTTCTGTGGGTTTCACCAGCCTGGCCAAGCAATTCTTATAAGGAAAACATTGATTTGAGGTGACAGCTTATAGTATGGGAGGTTCAGTCAAATATCACAGCAGGAGTGTTGCATGGCAGCATGCAGGCAGATGAGGTGCTGGAGAAACAGCTGAGAACTCCTGCAAGCAACAGAAGTCGACTAACACACTGGGCAGTATCCTGAGCAGAGGAAACCTCAAGGCCTGCCCCCACACTTCCTCCAGCAAGGCCACACCCACTCCAGCAAAGCCTCACCTTCTCATAGTGCCACTCTCTATGAGATTATGGGGGCCAGTTACATTCAAACTACCATACCCTGTCAGATAGAAAATAAAGCTTGCTTATTTTGACTAAAAGAATTTGGGCAATGATCTTTAGTTCATGGGATTAACCATTGGAGGCCCCAGGGAGATCAAGATCCCCATCCAAATTCTGAAGGCAGGCCTTCACTCTGGGACCCCAGGACTGGGATGCTGCCTCAGGAGGAGGTGTGCACCTTGAAGATGTTCCAAGGTTCTGAGGCATGCTTTCAGTTTGGTGGATTGTTAGAGAAAACAGCTGCACTAAAAAGAGACCAGCAAGTGCTTGTCTGAGGAGGCCCCCATCGATATTTCCTTAACGGTGTCTCCTACTACACATGGTACTGTTTCTGCTGGGATCCTGAATGAGGTATGGATGTTCCTGATGAGGTACACAAACACCTGTCCAGGGCACTAGTAAGATGCTGTAATGCCCGTCTGGTTTTGGTTTTGTCTTGCTTTTGGTGCCTGGTTCTTGGTTCCCCTGTATTTTATTCTGTGTTTTGTCCCTCTGCCCAGGGCACTAGCAAAAAGTCACTCTGCCAACATGATTCTTGGATGCTGGGAACCGAGACAGAAACCGGTCAAGCCCAGTTAAATGTACAAATGAAGGTGGCCACTCTAGGTTTTCTTTTTCACCAGTCTTTTTTGACTGTGTGAATGTTCTATGTTCTTTGTTTACTGGTTTTGTTTCTGCAGACTCTGTCCCTTGAACATTTTGTGTACCGTGTGTTTACTGGCTTTGTTTTGCTGTGTCTGTCTCCTTAAATCTGCCACTGCCACAGCCACAGCCACAGCCACAGCCACAGCTATAGCCAAGGAAACTTTCTCACTGCTTTGTTTTTCCTGGTCCAGGACAGATCTGGGTCAGCTATTAGGCACCAGCTGGGATGAAGTTGTGAACCAATGTGAGGAGAAAGGGAGAGAGGGAGGGAGGGAGGGGGTGGGGGTGAAGGGGGTGGGGGATGGAGACACAGACCCACTAGTGCTGTAGCTGCTTTGGCCATTTGCCACGGTTGCTTTAATCACCAGGGCTGTGGATCTCTAACTAAGCCTTCTCTGTTTTCAGGTTGCTCTGGTCCCTCCTCAGTCACTGAATTGTTTAGTGAAATTGAGATGCCTTTTAGATATGGATGATATTGAAATATTGTTTTATATTGTTCTGCTTATTAAAAAGTTGGCTTTGGAGTTGGGTTATGGCACCCCCTTCTCTACAGCCTAGCATGCTTATTTCAAAGTTTCCTGTCTGTCCTAGGACAGGTGAGACACCCGATTTTGTGACAGAAAAAAGAACAAAACAAGAATAGACTGGTAGCTTCACTTGGCTTTCTTAGACTTTTGGTAAAATATAAATTTTATCTCAAATTTTGTAAAACTGTTACATGAATTTTATGTGCCTCAAGATTTGTAAATTTATTGAGTATGGTTAAAGATTTATAAAGTCTATAATAACTAGAGAAATAAAAGCCTTTAATAATTTCTATTCCTCAGGCCAAATAACACAAATGTGGTTTTGTTTACTATAGTCAATAACTATTGCTCTTAAAAAGAAACCAAATGGCAGATCTTCTGGATGGTAACTGTATCTTAAATGTCATGGATTGAACCACAATGTTTATCTTTAAATTTAAGTCCTCAAATTCATTGAGTCTGCACTTATCAAGCCAGAGGTGCTGTCACATTTGACAAATGCAAAAATTATTCTAATAATTTTGCCAATTCTAGTTTATACTTTAAATAGAGGGCTAAGCATAAAGAAAAAAAACTACTAAAAATTCAGGACAAAAATGCTGCCAAAAACAAAACTAAATAAGAGAGGAGATGAAAAGAAACGGTCACCGGGTGGTGGTGGTGGTGGTGGTGGTGGTGGTGGTGGTGGTGGTGGTGCACGCCTTTAATCCCAGCACTCAGGAAGCAGAGGCAGGCAGATCTCTGTGAGTTAAAGACCAGCCGAGTTCCAGGCCACAGAGAAACCCTGTCTCAGAAAAACAAAAAAACAAAAACAAAAACAAAAAACAAAAAAAAGAAAAGAAAAAGAAACTGTCTCGTGGGAAAAAGAAGTCAGGCCAGACCACCTCCTGACTTAGAGCTGCTTACCTCTGTGGCCAGATTTTGATGCAAACCTGACAGTCACGAGCAGGGACCAGTTGGGTCTTCTAATTAAGATATAACTTATAAGGACCAGCAGAGGTTTAATGCCATGGGATAGGATATTGACATGGTTTTGGACAGATGAAGAATAGCAAAAATCTCTATTATTCTAGATAAAAGATAAAAAGCTGAAGAGTTAGGGTCACAGCTATAAGCACAAAAAATTAAGGCCCAGCTGAAGTCTGGCACTGTGCCTAGCAAACTTCCAATTCTGACCCATGGGTCACTTCCTCTTCGTTATTTTTATGGAAGAAGAAAAAAAAAAACCTTTTGCTTCCAGACAGTGCCAGAATATTACATGAAATATTTTCTAGGCAGCCTTAGATACTTACAAATGAGTGAGCCATTTTCATCCCCTGAAGAACAAATGAGCATCTTAACAGGTCCTCACAGGCGCAGGGTCTAGGGAAATGGCTCAGAGGGGCTCTAAAGCACAGCAGTGGGAAGACGACAAAGGACAAAAACAAAAAGAAACTGAGAGGGGAATGAGGATTTCCACACGCCGGTCTGCGGGGAGCTCTAGAGCAGATGGCATCTTAAAGTCTGTGTTGCCTTGAAACAAAGAGGCTGACTTTGGTAAGGGGCACAAGACTGCTGCTGGCTCTACAGGCTATACCATAGGATGAAAGCCTGGACACTTGGATGTGCAGCTGAGGACTGGCTCGAGGACTATTGACAGAGATCCGCCTGCCTCTGCCTCCGTAGTCCTGGGATTAAAGGCGTGCGCCACTAACGCCCGGCAAGTTCAACATTTCTAAAGGCTAATGTGAAAATGAAAATCAAAGCTGGGCGTTGGTGCATGCCTTTAATCCCAGCACTCGGGAGGCAGAGGCAGGCGGATCTCTGTGAGTTGGAGGCCAGCCTGGTCTCCAGAAACCCTGTCTCAATAAACCAAAGTAAATAAATAAATAAATAAATAAATAAATAAATAAAAAGGTTTAATGGAGAAAGCTTCCTGTGAGAGAAACACCAGCCCCTGGTGGTGATACTAAGGTCTCCAAGGAAGACAGACGGGACACAGGTAATGGTAAGTCTCTGTCATGTTAATTGATAGAGAGGTTATTTGGATTATACTTCCTGCTATAATCTCTCCTCAGATCTCTGATGGTACAGACAGCTAACTGTAGCTTTATCACCTTAGCCACAGCTGCCTGGTTAATGTGATTGAATAAAAACCATTCTTACTTTTCTAGAGCTATTAAGTCACCTGATGAGAAAGGCCAACTCATAGGCAGGTTTGCCCAACAGGGTTCATATTAGAGGATAAACAGGTTTCAGATGTAACTTTTACTATTTAAAGGAACTTGCTTTGCAAAGATTGTTCTTGATAATCGACCACTTGTGTCTAATAGTAAAGAATTGGATAAAACTTTTAGATATTATTTGTTGTAAAGATCTAAAAATAATTTAAGATATATTAATGCAAGCTACAAATATCTAAGGATATAAAAGCGCAAATAAATTGTAAAGGTCAAAAATGATTTAAGATATATAATCACAGGTTATAAGGTATAAAAATGGTCAAAAATAAGTATTTCAGATTTCTCTTATGCTATTGTTATACAGAGATTTAAAAAGTCCAGAGTTGTTACACTGATCAATGGAATTCTGATAAGCATATTAATCTCAAGTTCAATTTTAAATCTCCTTTGATTGTCTTCTAAGAACAGGCCTAAAGATGCCTCTCATCAGGCTAAAAACATCTCTGTCCAATCTGTACATCCAGCCATCTGGATAGAGGTAACAATAAGCTCTTTTTAACCTACAACCTTTTACTATGACTCCAAGCATGAGTCTACTCCAGCTGTTTTACAGACACCTGATGGCTGCTTTTTTTACAAAGTGGATATAGATACAGATTATAAACAATGCTAACAATGTATCTAAAACATTGATCTTTTGATAAAGATTCATATAAACTTCAGGGAGTCCCAACTTGAATCTACCTGCCCAGGTCAAATAGACTCCTGTCATGCAGTCAGTAGCCTATGCTTCCCTGCCTATTGCCTATTCCTGAGGACATTCTGAATGTAAGATTTTTTTCCTTTCATTTCCTTAACTTTAACTTTTGTCTCTAGGCTATATCTGTCTCTGCAGATTTCTACTTGGCTGGTAGACACCATCGGCTTCAGACTACAAACTGCCAGGGTCCAGCTTGGATTCTGGTCCTGAGACAGGGAAGGAGTGTCAGTGCAAGGAAAAATCTGACCACCAGATGGATTGCACACAAGTGACCCTAAATAGCTTGAGCCATCTTTATTCATACTTTAACAGAGCTTGTTCTACCAAGCTTACTTACATCAATAGTTTTATTAGTGGTTTCTATTTTTGACTTCTAAGAATTAACATCCTAGTTATTGTGGGTCTCTGAGCTCCTTGGAGATCGTTGGCCACTGGTTCACGAGAGAAGAGGGGGCAGAAGCAAGGTTCAGATGGCTGGGAGTACAGAAAGAACCTTCTGGGAGTCAGCTTCCGGGAGACAGGAGTAAGGGAATACATAGGGTGGGGCATTACCCAATAGGTGCTCACACCATGCTTCATTTGGATTTGACTGCATGGTCTCATCATACAGATGGGAGCACAACACCTAATTATCTATCCTATGGGCAGTGAGGGGAGAGCATCTGCAGGGAACTGGTGTCAAAGAGTCCAGGCTCAGGGACAGATTCCAAATGAGATCAGGCCGAGAGTAGGAAGCCCTGCTGGAGGAAGGGAGTTTTCCACTTTTCATGGGGCTCAGAGCGATGTCCAGACATGGTGGACTGTGACCTTAAGCAGTAGGGCCTTCCAACAGCCATCATAAAAGCCCCCTTGCTCCCCTTCACGCTTCCCAAACACATTTCCCACTCCTACATCACTTCATTCTAGACATGAGTTCAGCATTTTCTCAGGCTTCACTAAATTGGAACCAGGCGCACCCTGTGATGGCAGCACTTATGCCATCGGCAGCTACTTGTGGTTACAAAGTTAAAAGGCTTTAGACACGGGCACATTGTTCTAAGGACAATGATATCTGAACCCAAACAATTCTTTCCTGTCCGTAAGACATGCTTTTATATAGTTCCCTGGCTTACAAGAGGATCCTACTCATCTCGCTCTCTCTCTAAGGGGCAGACTTTGATAAGACACTTTTCCCACCCCACCCTACTCTTCTTCTACCAGTAGAAGCTCCTGTGTGTGGTGAAGGTGGATCCATCCATCCCACAGTTTGCATCACATTTTTCCCTCTAGGAGCAAACCAGTCCTTCCACTGACTCTGTATGCTTGGTATCCAGGGAACTTAACCTCCACAGCTGGCACTATGTGTATCCCTGAGGCTTTTTCCCTTTTCTGTGTATGTATGCCTTACTCTCCTTCCCAGAACTGTGAGGCATGTTCCCCGTGTTGCTTCCTCATATATACCATGACTTCCTGCCACCACCATTCAATGAGTCCCTTTCTCCCAAGGTGGTGTTATCTACCTTTTCCTTAGAACAATTAGAAAAGCATGACCCATTAATTTTTTTTTGTTTTGTTTTGGTTTTTGGGTTTTTTTTTTTTGTTTTTATTTTTCGAGACAGGGTTTCTCTGTGTAGCTTTGGAGCCTATCCTGGCACTTGCTCTGGAGACCAGACTGGCCTCGAACTCACAGAGATCCGCCTGCCTCTGCCTCCCAAGTGCTGGGATTAAAGGCGTGCACTACCAATGCCCGGCTTCCCGGCCATTAATTTTAACTTCCTCTACTGAGTCAGAAAAGTTCCCAGGACTAGTAATTGCAGTTAAGTAATTCCAGATAAGAAATTTGAGAAGTATTAGTCCCTTGCTAAATCTTAGGGGAAAACATTCAAGAAAGAACAGAATTTCTGGCGCTGGAGAGATGGCTCAGTAGTTAAGAGCACTGGCTGCTCTTGCAGAGGACCCAGGTTCAATTCCCAGCACCCACATGGCAGCTCACACCTGGCTATAAGTCCAGTTCCAGGGAATCTGACACCCTCACACAGACATTATGCAGGCAAAACACCAGTCACCGCTCATAAAATAATAAATTAAAAAAATGGGATTTCCAGGGAAAATTGCGGCTGTCATATGCATGACTGACAAAGTGAAACTAAAAACTGCCAAAAGGGCGTTGGTGGCGCATGCCTTTAATCCAGCACTTGGGAGGCAGAGGCAGGCAGATCTTCATGAGTTTGAGGCCAGCCTGCTCTACAGAGCAAGTTCTAGTGTTGTGCCCAGATTTCGGAACCCCAAAAGAACTCTCCAACAAGGAGATGACTCATTGAATGCAAGGATAAAGGTTTCTTTATTGACTCGAGGAAACGAGCTGCAGGAAGGACCCCATTTGTTCGGGAACAAATGGAGTACCCACTTTCGACTGAGGGGTGTTTTTATAAGGGAAAATTGTAGGGCTGGAAGCCCCAAGATTACAGAACTTCCGTGGTTACACAGGACAGGACAAAGATTGTATGCTTCGGGCAAGGTGCAATTAAGCAGGATGCTGCAGAGGAAATGAGTTTGTTAATAGTCTCCTGGGCTGGGGACTTCTACAGTTGATAACTATCTGATCCCCTTTGGATCAGAGGAATGTGAACACCATTCTAGGGTGTGAGATCTGGCCTAGGGGCTTGAGTCCTGTGGACCTTTGTTTAACCTTGTTTGCTGAGCCCCCTTTTGGGAACTCAGAGTTTTCTTTTTGGGCTTTGGAGTCTGGATTTTAGACTTTTATTACTTTTCCCTTTCACCAGGAGAAACCCTGTCTCGAAACCCCCCCCCCCAAAAAAAAAAAACATGATGAAAGAGAAAAGAGCCTGCAAACCACTTGAATCCAGCAGTGTCCTGACTTGGCAAGGTCCACTGGACCTTCTCCCCAGGACTTGCCTCATGGAGACTTGTTGAACAGGCATTCACACACTGATCTGAGACTAGGCTGCACGGCTCTCAACAGCTCCAAACGGCTACGAGCCCTGGCCTTGCTGAAAGCTGATGTGATTGCTCCCTGTCTCTTCAGCTGGGTCATCACACCAAATGCTTCCAATGAATGTCCTGTTGCCCAAATCACCTTCCCACCTTCGGCTAACATTTCAGGCCTCCTGGGCACTGACAACACCATTCTAATTCCAGCTGAGAAGCAGTAACAGAAGAGAATATATCTGCCCTTATCCTCAACAAAGGCTGGAATATTAGGTTCTAAGGAAACTCCCTGGCAAAGGAGACAAAGTGGATACATAAATTGCCCATTGGCTCCCTCCATGTCAAAAAGGTACCTGTTAAAATCAAGAAGAATGTGATCTATCAGCAGATAGATTCGTTAGCTGATACAGCTCTACAATATGATAAGGAACTGGACTGCTCTATGAGAACAAAGAGGATAGCTTGAGGGAAAAAAATGTGTTCTATAATAAATGTAATTAGAGACACTAGCTATGATACAAATTTTGTCTCTTGACAAATAAAACACACTAACATAACACTCCCATCCCCGTGTTGGGATTATCAACCCACGCAACAGGTAGAAATGACTATTCCCTATCAAGCAAGGATTTGAAAGGGACACATTAGACAAGCAGAAAATGATGGACCAGGCAGAACAGTGAACCAACCTGACTCCATCTTAAAATTAGAAGCCCTCTTGTTACAAGGCTGAAATCAGTTCATTCCTGTTGTCTGTAGTATTTGGATTTGACCAGGTCTTGATGTATTTTCTGGAATTTGATTGTTCCATACCCTATATCCTAACCTTCATGTTGATGTTTGGCCAAGTAATCTGAACTATTCTGCCAAGCTCCTTGGCAACACTCTAGCTTTGCAGGGTTATTGTTTGTTTGTTTGTTTTGTTTTTTTGCTATATAAGCCCTACTTTTTCCTATGTTTAATGCTATTTTCTCAAACCCTGCTCTGGGGCGATAGCCCTGTCTGATAGAAAATAAAACTTGCTCATTTTGACTAAGAGAATTTGGGTAATGGAATTAGCATGTATTCCAGCGATCAAATTTGGCCTTAGACTTGCAGCTATCACTTTTACCCACTGGGCCATGTTCCCTGGCTACCTAGAGTTGAAAACTGTTGTTCCTCCAAGATTCAAAAGTTCTATCCTGCAGGAAGCTCCTTAAGCATGAAAGTAAACAACTCAAAATAGCTTCAGGAAATCCCTGAAACTGACAAGATTCACTAAACTCCTCCCCACTGGAGTAGGCAGTAAAAGCTGAGAGTCCCTGGAAGGAAGCAAAGCAGCAAAGGCTTTCAGACGCACCAAGCTGCAGAGAAGATTCTGAGACCAGAGCCAAGCTGCCTGGAGGAAGTTTAGACCAACTGAGGCACGTGGAAAGCACACTATACTGTCGAGCTGCCTGCAGGCTGTGCAGTGTGCTCGAGGTTCCCAGCTTTTGTCATCTGTCACCCATGCTGGGGTGAGCCTTGGTGATGCAGCTGTCTTTGAGTCATTCTGCTCTTGTAAGTAACTCCAATAAAGTCACGGGTTTGTCAAGTTGGACTTTGTGGTATCTGTACTTTGGTCTGTTGTGGGTTCCCTATCTGAGGTGAGCAGATGCATGTTTCATGTCTCCAGGAGATGCTTTGCCACACAACAGAAGCCAGCCTGGATTACATGAGACCCTGGTCTCAAAAATGAAAATGAGCAGGAAAAAGAGAAAGGCAGGCATTTTGAGCCGGGGGAAAACAAGGGAAAGCTGGGTGTTGGTGGTGCATGCCTTTAGTCCCAGCACTGGGAGGCAGAGGCAGGAGGATCTCTGTGAGTTTGAGACCAGCCTGGTCTACAAGAGCTAGTTCCAGACTGCCTCCAAAGCCACAGAGAAACCCTGCCACAAAAAAACAAAACAAAACAAAAAACAAAAAAAAAGAAAGAAAGAAAAAGAAAACAAGGCCAGTTCTAAGTTGAATCTTTGGTTGTTGGGGTTTTATTTGTTTGTTTTGTGTGGGGGGGGGCAGGATCCCAAACTCCTTATGCTAACACATGTTCAACCTGCTTGGTATTGGGGGGGCAGGGAAAATTAGAAACAAGTCACTTTATACTGTCTCAATAAAAAAAAAAAAACTTAGAGGCAATCACAAACAAGGGCAAAGATGGACAGAAAAGGGAATCATCTTTTTTTTTTTAAAAAAAGATTTTTTTTATTACACCAGAAGAGGGCACGAGATCTCATTACAGATGGTTGTGAGCCACCATGTGGTTGCTGGGAATTGAACTCAGGACCTCTGGAAGAGCAATCAGTGCTCTTAACCTCTGAGCCATCTCTCCAGACCTTTTTTTTTTTTTTTTTTTTTTTAAATGTATATAGTGTTCTTCCTCCATGTATCCCTGCAGGCCAGAAGAGGGTACCAACTCTCATTTCAGATGGTTGTAAGCCACCATGTGGTTGCTGGGAATTGAACTCGGGTCCTCTGGAAGGGCAACTAGTGTTCTTAACCACTAAGCCATCTCTCCAGCCAGGAATCATCTTTCAATGAGTGATGGGAGGAAAGACTGGAATGTAGCCAGGCATTTAAGTACAATTTAGCAACTTTATACCCAACATATGCAGGCAAAACTTGTCTGAAGCAGGGAGCTGGACCTATATAATGTCTAAGGAAAGAGGCAGGAAGACTGCCCACAATTTCCAGAGCATCTAGGGGCTCTGTCATGACACACTATCTCAATTAAATTAAAATTAAAAACCAGCTTTCCCAGATGTAAGCCTGTTACTTGAGAGTCTCCCAAGCAAGATAAAGCTGTTTACAGTCAAAACATGTCCTAGCTCCCTGGTACAGTAAGGGTGCCTCCAAACCCTTTGACCTGTTTCGTCTCATCATTCCCACACACCTGTCCAATGCACTTCAGGAACCACCCTAGAGTCTTAACTCAAGAAAAAAGTTCTTTTGGAATCTTAAACAATCAAACTTCAGAAGCCACCAAAATGCGTATGTGTTTTTACGGATCATTTAAGCTTGACACCTAAGGAGCCCATGTGAACATCAATGAGCCGTGGCCTTTTCTCCCACTTGCTCTTTGAACAGTTCCCTCTCTCCATCCATCTCCCCTGGCACTCGGGAGGCGGAGGCAGTTCAAGGTCATCCTCAGCTACCCAGGGAGCTGTAGGCCAACCCGAGCTACAAGAGATCATTTCCAAAATCGTCATCATCTAGGGCTCCACAGGTTGCAACGGGCAATTGGATCTGTTCCTGATGAAGAGATGGGAAAAGAACCACGGAAATAGAAAAGATTACCTGATGAAAAAGCAAAGAGCACCTGGTGTTGGTGGTACATGCCTTTAATCCCAGCACTCCGGAGGCAGAGGCAGGTGGATCTCTGTGAGTTCGAGACCAGTCTGGTCTACAGAGTTCCAGGACAACCTCCAAAGCAATACAGAGAACCCCTGTCTCAAACAAACAAACAAACAAAACCCCCCCAAAATAGATAAATAAAACAAAAAAAAAACCAAAGAGCAGTGTGAGTGGCCCATGCCTGAGAGGCAGAAAAATCAGGAATTCAAGGTCATCCGTAGCTGTAGTAAGTTCAAAACTAGCTTGGAATACGTGAGACCCCTTATTTATTTATTTATTTATTTATGGTTTTTTGAGACAGGGTTTCTCTGTGGCTTTGGAGGCCGTCCTGAACTAGCTCTTGTAGTCCAGGCTGGTCTCAAACTCACAGAGATCCGCCTGCTTCTGCCTCCCGAGTTCTGGGATTAAAGGCGTGAGCCACCAACGCCCGGCTGAGACCCCATCTTTAAAAGAGAAAAACCTGAGCTCTTTTTTCGTGGTGCATCCTGGGTAGTCAGCTGTGCCGATGCGAAGCTGCTGGCTATAAGAAGCATTGACGTGGGCTATGAACACCAGCTTCTACCCTCTGAGAAGCACGTGGCCATAGAAGCTACTAGTGCTCTGGGTGAAGGGTGGAAGGGCTTGTGTGTTCCCAATCAGTGGTGGGAACAACAATTGGGTTCCCCACAGGGAAGGGGTGTTGGCCCATGGCAGTCTGCCATTGGGTAAGGGCATTCAGGGCGGCTGGAGAGAGGAAGTGCAAGTCGGTTCATGATGCAATGTGATGCCAATCTGAGGGTTCTCAACCTGGTTATGGTAAAAATGAGCAAAGGGTATTCCTGGACTGACAAACACTACTGCATCTCTGTGGCTGGGGCACGCAAAAGCCAGCAGAGCCCACAAACATTCCAATCTCTCCAAAGAAGATGATGTCTGCCAACATTATCAGAAGCCCTTAAACAAGGAGGGTCAAAGACCCAGGACCAAAGCACCCGGGGTTCAGTCTTTCTGATCCTTGTGTCCTGTCACACAGACTCCGTGTATTGCTCTGAAGAAACAACACTGTAGAAAACAGTAAACTTTTGGCCAGGAGAATCAAAGAAGCCAAGAAAAAATGTAAGGGGTGGGGGGTGGGGTGGGGTGAGGTGGGTAGGGTGGGCTGGAGAACGCTGGCTGATCTTGCAGAGGATCCGGGTTCGATTCCTAGCACCCACATAGTGGTTCATTTCTATCTCTCTGCAATTCCAGTTCTAGGGGTTCCAATGCCCTCTTCTGACCTCTACAGGCATCAAATATGAACTTGGTACACATGGTGCAGTCAAAATATTTACACATAAAGTGAATAAATCTAATTAAAACTTTAAAGATAAATGCCAGGAACAGATTACCAAAAGATATAGGTTATCCTCGAGGAGAGTTTTTACTTCTAAGTCAAAATCCAGTCAACAATAAGAGTCTTTAACATGAACACACAAACTATCAGGCCATGAAGAAAAAGAGAATCTGAAACCAACATGGTCCTCCCTAAACCCCTAGGAACAGCCTTGCAATGCAATGGCAAAGAAATGACAGGCATGCATGGAGTTGAGAAAGAGCATGAGCCCATGAGGGACACAGCTCAGCGCAGAAACAGCACTCACTCCCCTGCCCCGGAACAACAAAGAAGAAAGAGGAAAAAAGAGACCTAGGTCACTTCCCTTACTGGCTCACACAAACACAAGAGATGCCTCCTGATTTCACATGCAAAGAGGAATGAAACCTTGAAGCCAGAGGAACACAATTACCAGAAAGGAACCGGTGAATCAGTTCGCTGACCTGGTACATGTTGAGCAAACCCTCCACCATGGAGCCTCCGCTGTTCTAGGCAGGTTAGTTAAGCTTTTGTGAAGCTCAGGTTTCATCTATAAACCAAAGATATCAACGTGCACTTCACACAGCTGTTAGCAATAGTAAGTGAAGCCAGCTGTGTGGTACACGTTCAACCCCAGCACTCAGGAGGCAGGGCTACAAAGTGAGACCCTGTCTCAAAGCACAACGAAACTAAGTGAGTTTATAAAGTGCTGAAAAGCACTGGTATATACAAAGTGCCATTCTAAATATTCATGGAACAGGGCCATAGTTTCATAAGAGACAACATTTTGCTTAATTAAATTCAGAAATTCTAATAGGAATTCACAAGGTTTAAAATGGGCAAAAATCCCAAGAACTTTTTTTTGAAAAGGCATCAGGGTGAGTAACAGAACATACAGGATTTGATGGTAACTGAAGCTGCAGTCAACACAGGGAATTAAGCTGGGCAGGGTGGGGCGCGCCCGTAATCCCAACACTGGATGCTAGCCTGTGCTACACAAGGAGTCTGTCTCAGAAGACTGTGTATACACATCTATTACACATCCAGACAAATGTGTGTATCTGTGCATAATCAAAAGCAAGTGCCAACAACCTTTGCTGAGTAAAGGGAATACCAAGATGGCCTGGCCAGTCATCTGGTACTATGGTGAAACACTAACCAAAACAAACCCTGGGAGGAAAGGAATGATTTGTCTTCCAGGTTGAAAATGAGGCAGGGGCCACGGGAACGCTGCTCACTGGCTTGCTTCTGTGTTCACATTCAGCTTCTTTTACTTACATAACCAGGGCCACCTACCCAGGTGTGGCATTGCTCACAGCGGGCTAGACCCTCCCATGTCAATCAAAAATCAAGAAAATGCCGCACAGGCTTGCCTACAGCCAATCTCATAGAAGCAATTCCTCAGGTGAGGTGTATTCTTCCAAGTTGTAAGAAGCTGACAGTAAGATCAGCCATCCCACAAGGCCAGCCCAGCATACAGTTTTAATCCCAGTACTCAGGAGGCAGAGGCAGATAGATCTTTTTGAGTTCCACCTGCTGGGGCTATAAAGTGAGACCCTCCCCCATCTAAAAACATAAATAAAACAAGCATGAAGGAATATCCATTCAGGACTTGCATCAGAAGTAAATGTATCAGGGGCTGGACAGCTGACTTCGTGGTTAAGAGCACTGGTTGCTCCTCCAGGGGAGCTGAATTCAATTTCTAGCACTACAATGACTCAGCCATCTGTAACTCCAGTTTCAGGGAAGTTGGATGCCCTCTTCTGGCCTCCAAGGCAAAAGGTACACATATGGCGTATAGGCACACATGAAGGCAAACCATCCATGCACATTAAAAGAAAAGAAAAGAAGAAGTAAATGTATAAGCTGCTGCAGAGGTGGCTCAGTGGTTAAGAGAACACACTGCTCTTGAAGAGGACCAGAGTTCGGTTCCCATCACCCACACTCCAGCCCCAGGAGCAGCTGATGCCTCTGCCCTCTGAAGGCACTACTGTCAGTATGTTCACAGATCCACACACACACACACAACATAGAAGAAAGCAAATGTTGTTAAAATGCAAAACACATCAACAAAACCTGGTACACAAAAGGCGTCTATGAACAGAAGTTCATCCTAAGTAGAAACCATATCGGATTTGCTGGAAAATGGAGACGCTTTCAATGTGGTCCCTTAAGAAGGACGTGGAGGGGGCTGGAGAGATGGCTCAGAGGTTAAGAGGACCAACTGCTCTTCCAGAGGTCCTGAGTTCAATTCCCAGCAACCACATGGTGGCTCACAACCACCTGTGCCCTTTTCTGATGTGGAAATATACATGGAAGCAGAATGTTGTATACATAATAAATAAATAAAATCTTTAAAAAAAGAAAGAAGAAGAAGGACGTGGAGGAGCACATCTTTAATCCTAGCACTTGGGAGGCTGAGGCAGGAGGTGCAAGAGTTCAAAGCTAAGGTGTTACCAGACTTGGCCACTGGGGGTCAGCCAAGGACACTGTATAAACTGGTGACCTCTGTCACAGAATTCCCTAGCTGGGTTGGAGCTCCAGAACACCAGCTTCCTCTTTAGTGCTTGTGATCTATCCAGTTCTAAACGGCCAGGATGCTCTCTTAAAGCCCAGTAGCCACAGACCCAACGAGCCCCCAAGAGCCCAAATAACCATGGCGGGGTCTGGAAGAGGACAGCATCCATACAGGTTAAGGAAGTGTGACTTCCGGCCAAGGCCCCTGGGCTTGACCCAGCATCCCCACTTGGCCAGTGTTGTGCTCAGGTCATAAGGATCCGAAGAGACCAGGGAGACAGACCACCAATGCAAATGCACGAGGTTTATTAAATTGTTTATCCTACACCGAGGGAGGGACCCCGTCCAGCAAGCTGACACAGCAGCCTTCAGAGGGGGTGAAGTTTCCTGTCTACTGCTAGGTTTTAAAGACAAGTCACAGGATTACATCGATAGGTACAAGTTGGTTTCTGATTGGTTGACATTTGGAAACAATCAGGAAAATTTCTCAAAGTCATATTTTGGCATGAAATACCTGTGTACCAGGTATTCTCATTGGTCAGTGCTGAGAGGGAACATTCTGTGGTCTCTACGGCTTTGTCTTGTTACTTGCAGGTGGCCTGTTGTTCATAGATACCAATAGTTTTCAGAACTGTATCCTGGTGACTATAGGGGAGGTTTTGGGCTCCCCTGGAGTTTCTTTTGTGGCCAAACAGTTCCCAGGAACCAAGTACCTAGGAGGCTGTTTTGGGGAGGGGGGCCTGGAGTTTCTTTGTGTTCAGTTTTAGTCCTAGGCTCCAGGAAGCCAGGGGATCTGGAGTTTCCTTGTGTTACAGGCCTACATGTCTTTTCTGTAGCCTGTCATGGCTGCTAAAGCAGGGGCTGAGTGAGGGTCTGGTCCCTTTATTTCTAAATTATTAGAAGTGAAGCCTTTGAGTTTAGTTTTCCCCTTTCAGCCAGGATGCTTGAGAATGGAGTCTGAGGCCTCTGCTTGGTCCTCTTCCGAGCCAGGAACCCCGCCTAACTTCATTCAGCAAGGGCTTCTAGCATACTATCAGAAATTCTCATGGCCCTTCACACTCACGGCTCTTAGAGTGTGACAAGAGGTAAGTGACCTCCTGCCACACGGCCCCACATACCATGTTCTTTCTCACCAAGGGCCCAAACTCAGAGCCAGGGCCTGTGGATTGAAATCTGTAGCATCATGTACATAAACAAGTCTTTCCCTTGTTATATTGTTCATGCCAAGTACTTTGGCAAAGTGACACAAAGTCCGACTAACAGAAAATTGGCACATGGGGAAGACACCACTGGAATGACCTGACAACATGATCCAGAAACCTTCAGACCTGATTTGTGGTGAGAATTTGGAGAAGTTGGAGCTATGACCACAAAAGCCAGAGAATGCTGCAGGCATTCTCCATTTTGGCTATGCCCTGAGACTTTGTAGGAGGCAGAGTTCAAAGGTACTGGCCTAAATCTGATGAAGGACATTTAAAGTCACCCCGGCTCATAGGCTGTGGCATTGTTAGCTGCTGTCATCTAGGTCTACAGTGAGAATAAGGAGCAAAAAGGGAGCAGAATCCTCGGAAACTGCCCTCTAGTCAGAAAAGCCTGTGTAAAGCTAGGGCAAAGAGTTACTGATGTAGAAGTAGAATGCTGGGCTGGAGAGATGGCTCAGAGGTTAAGAGCACCGACTGCTCTTCCTGAGTTCAATTCCCAGCAACCACATGGTGGCTCACAACCACCTGTAATGAGATCTGGTTCCCTTTTCTGAGCGGAATGTTGTATACATAATAAATAAAATCTTAAAAAAAAAAGTAGAATGCTGAAAATTTTAGGGTCTGCAGATCACGCCACAAAGACCACCACTCACACATGCAATCTGCAAGAGCAAATTCCAGTGTGCAGGAGTCAGCCACACACACACAAAAAAATGGCAGAGAAGCTCGTGGGCCCCTTTTAAGCACAGCTAGGGGAATCCCAAGGATAGTCGGGTCATCTCCAGCAAGCATGACTGGCTCAGCAAGCAATGGTTACATTAGTTTAAACTTGATTGGCTGTGGCATCTTTGGACGAGTCAGGGCACGACCCCCACAAAAGATGAAAGGGATATGCCCTTTTCTGATTGGCTGGTTCCAGCCTGCCAAGACCAGGCAGGCTGAGGGGCTCCGGAAGGACACAGAGCTGGGGTCGCTGTCTCCACACCTCACTGCGGCTTGGCGCCAGCACGACTCTGCTTCCACCTGCCATTTGCACTGGGCACTGTCTCAGAAAAGAGACCAAGTCTGGAGATGAGACTCTGTGGTTAGGAGAAGTGGCTGCTTTTCCAGAGGACCCGAATTCAATTCCCAGTATCCCAGTACCTGTATGGCAGCTCACAACCAGCTCTCGATGATAATCACTTGGGTTTTTTGTTTGTTTTTTGTTTTGTCTTTTTGCGTTTTCGTAACCACTTTTCTTTTTTGGGGGCAAGGGGTGGTTTTTGAGACAGGGTTTCTCTGTGGCTTTGGAGGCTGTCTTAGAACTAGCTCTTGTAGACCAGGCTGGCCTCGAACTCACAGAGATCCGCCTGCCTCTGCCTCCTGAGTGCTGGGACTAAAGGCGTGTGCTGCCACCGCCCCCAGCTCTAGATGATACAACACTCTCTCCTGGCCTCCCAGGCACCAAGCACCCAAGTGGTACACAGACATTCATGCAGGCAAAACACTCACACCAAAAAAATAAAAATTCATTTTTTGTTTTTTTGTTTGTTTGTTTTGTTTTTTTAGTTTTTCGAGACAGGGTTTCTCTGTGGCTTTTGGAGGCCATCCTGGAACTAGCTCTTGTAGACCAAGCTGGTCTCGAACTCACAGAGATCCACATGCCTCTACCTCCCGAGTGCTGGGATTAAAGGCATGCACCACCAACCCCCTTTTGTTTTGTTTTGTAAGATGAGGAGGCCAAGTATTTTGCATCAATGTAATAGAAAAGATGCCTCAAGGGGACAGAATATGATAAAAGTGATTGAAGATGACCAAACAATATTACACACATGTATGAAATGCCATGATGATTTTTTTGTTGTTGTTTTTTGTTTTTCGAGACAGGGTTTCTCTGTGTAGCTTTGGAGCCTATCCTGACACTCGCTCTGGAGACCAGGCTGGCCTGGAACTCATAGAGATCCGCCTGTCTCTGCCTCTCAAGTGCTGAGGTTAAAGGCGAGCGCCACCAATGCCTGTGAAATGCCATAATGAGACCCATTATTTTGTACAATTAATAAACACTAATAAAAATAAAGAAAAATAGAATGCCTTGAGGGCATCTTGGGAATTGGCAAAACTCCAACCATGCTCAAAGGAATGCAAAGAGCAAACTCATTTGATGATTGTCCGTTGAGAAGAAAGACCTCAGGCTAGAGAGATGGCCCAGAGGTTAAGAGCACTGGCTAATCTTCCAGAGGTCCTGAGTTCAATTCCCAGCAACCATATGGTGGCTCATAACCACCTGTAATGAGATCTGTTGCCCTCTTCAGGTGTACAAGCAGGCAGAACACTGTATAAATAAATACATCTTTTTAAAAAAGAAAGATCAAAACAA